>NC_141756.1:123263124-123916562 GCF_982258835.1 Parasteatoda tepidariorum
AATGTGAATTTTGCATCAATAGCACCATTGTTTGTTTGATGTGTTGATTATAAATATTGGTGATATCTAAAATGGACTTGTTAACGTCTAGTGTTCTCATTTAAGGACAGTTTTTTTACAATAGTTTAATCTGGTTTCACGATCAATTTTTTTGTCACGGGAAACAAAACTTATATATGGTAAACAAAACAGTGAAAGAGCACACCCCATTTAATAAATATCTTTTAAAAATACGATTTGAAAAGTTTTTTCTATTTTTGAGATTGATTGGTAACAGTAACTTACTATCTAACAATAGGAAGTCATCATAATTTGCTTTTAATAACAAATATGCACTGTCATTTAACTGAAATTACAAATTTTGAAATTATGATTTTTTTTTTAAAGACAAAAGCTAAGCTTAAGTGTTCCTTTACTAGTTAGTTTACCCTATCTACCATTATATAATAGTTCAAATAATCAAGAACTGTTTTGTAATTTGTTTAACAATTAGGTGGAAGCTGAAAAAAAATTTCTCACTTAATTTAATGTATTATCACTCTTTTTACCAATAGCACTTGTCACATGATTGCAATGTAAAAATTTGGGCGTTAATAGGTTACTCTTGGTTTACAGGCATTTATACATTGTTATTTTCACAAATTTATTATTCACATTATGGTTTGCAAATCAATAAGAGCAAATATTTCTATTATTATTAGTGTTTATTTATCATGTTTTCTATTGTATTAAAAAAAGTCAATAAAATAAATTTTGCTGAACAGTGTGTTGTGGTGTAGTCGCAACTTTTATTGTTTTAACAATCTTTTCTGAAACTAATTTTCATTGCTGTCATTTTGAAAAAAAAAAAAATTCCCCTCAAATTGATATCTAATAATTACTTTCTTAATAATGACCCCATGGCAGAATCATGACGACGTTGTCGCAGAACGTTACAGAGTTCTTGCAGAAAGAATTTCCCTTTAAAAACTAAAAAAATTTGGTTTTCGGGGCTTCAAAAATTTTTTTCTTCTCCAAAATTATATTTAAAAGAAGCCTTTTTCGCGCATCAGAGGGAAAGAAATGTTCTTAATTTTTTGATTCTTATTTGAGAAGAATTAAAAATAAAGAATATTGAAGCAAAAAATTTCTTTTCTGCAGAAATGTTTGAAAGATTTTTTTTCCTCCACAATTATACTCAAGAGATACCTCATGTGCATCAGAGGGGAAGAAATACTTGATTTTTTTTAACCTTTTTTGAGAAATAAAATTTTTGGTTTTCTTCCACTGATTTTACGATTTTTAATTATTTTTTTATGTGATGATCTATGAAATGCAAAAAAGGAAATAATTAGTGTGAGACAACCTCAATTAACCTCTTATAAAATATTACATATTAATTTTAAAAGAAATACATACAATTTTATTACATCCAAATAGGCTTTTCTTTGTAAATATAGAACGTTTTCATTACTTTAAATTTAGTAACATGTATATTTGTTATTAGTAAGATTTGTTGCGGAAAGCACCCCAAAAAATTCTTCCACAGGGAATAATGTTGCGTTGCAAAGACAGAACAGCAAAGTTGATATTACGTAATAATTTATTATGAGCTTATAAGGATCATAATTTACAGATTATATACAAAATTTGTAATGTACATCCGGAAAATGTGGCACTTGAAAAGCATATTATACACGTCCAGTATCTCTTTCAAAATGTGTGAGCATTGCGGCAGACTCCGCATCCGAGAGCAAACTCTTCACCTGTGGGTGGATGCTTGACATGAAGAGGACATTCTTCACCTTCAAGCTGTTTAGCTTTAGGGCCTGAATGGGGAAAAAAAAGAAGAAAAGATTACCATTAATTCTTCGATAAAACATTGATTTTAAATATATACAAAATAGTAATACATGTTTGGGGGATTATTACGTTTAAAATACACATGAAAGGATGGTGGAAATTTTTTTATTTAAGAACCTTTTTCAAGATGAAATCTCGTACAAGTCTTGCCTGCAGGGTATCTGGTACATTTTAAGCTTTTCAAATTCATGACTTAGCGAAGTTACCATTTTCTCTGACAAAAACACAACAATAAATTTAAAAAAGCATTATAATAACATTCATTAAAATGATAGGTATAACCAAAAACTGTTATACTCTGCATCTTCATATTTATAGATTTTAAATTTAAAAAACGACGTAAAGAAAGAGTTGAAGCTACAACATAGCTGAAAAAAATACAAAAGCAAAAAATTTTTTCTTCCTCTCTTCTCTGCAGAATTATATTCTAAAGATACTTTTCTTGTTCATCGGAAGGGAAAGAAGTATTCCTTATTGGAATAAAAAAAAAATCGCCGATGACTGGCTTGCTTCAGCTAGGATTTTAAATTGATAAAATAAATAAATTAAAAAAATTCTGAAATCACAGAAGTTATTCGCTCTAGAAATGTTTTTTCTTTCATTTTTTGTAAGAACACCATAATTTTTAAAAAACATCATAAAAACATTTTATATTTTAATAAAATATGACTGAGTGAGGATTTTGTTACAAATTCAGATACTTGGAACACCACAAAATTAGGAGGGGGGGGGGTAGATTCCATTTTAAAAATTAGATTTTTTCGATGACTTAAATCCATGACTTTCCAAGATTTTTTTTAAAAAATAGTTAAAATCATGACAAATTTTGTTCAATGCCGAAATTCATGACTTTCCATGATTTCTTATGACTTTCCAGGTGGGCAGATACCCTATACTTACCCAATGTCACTTGTTTTATTGAACAGAACCGATTTTTCGCCTTCACATTAATGATAATGGGTGAGAAAAATTATTTCTCCATATTTGCAGTTAGGTCAGGTTTGTACAACGAAAATAAACATAAACCTGAATAAGATTTTATTTACTAAGAAGCATTATATTAAAAGGACGGCGAAAACTTTTTATTGCAAATTCTGTTTTATCTCAATAATTAATTAAAAATTTTAAGTATAGAAAAAGTGAGATCAGGCAAAACTAGAGAAAGCTGGAAAAAAATTGAAAATATCAAAATGTAAACAAATTATTGGAAGAGAGCTTTTCCATTGCATGATCCCAAGTTATCTTTTAATAATTTATTTTCATTTTAATATTTTGAAAATATCTTTTCAATTCTAATGTCATGGCCTTACTCTACGTTTGTCTGAACTTACTTTTTTTATACTTTAAATTACTTATGGTGGTGAAAGAGAATTTGAGTTGAAAAGTTTTTCCCCTGGTATAGTGACCTCTTAACTCTTTAAATACCGAGCCCTCCAAACCACAACATGCCCAGAATACCGCAAACGCCCGAAGTAGGGAAACAAGTAGCAAAAATTTCCTACCCCCAGTTTTACTCTGCATTGACAGAATGACTGATCATCTCTTTATTCACCTGTGGAAATATCCCCAAAATAGGAGTTCAAAGGGAAGAAAGACATAATTTGAAGCAAGAATATCGCTAACGTAACGAGATTTATAAAATATTAATAAATGCTTGCATTTGTTTTTGGTTTTCATTTTTTTTTTAATTTTATTATTTATATTGAAGCATAAGTATGTAATTCCATGTAATCCAGTTATACAAAATCTAAATAAAACATTTAAATTGATAATAATATTCTCGCACAAATAAAATCCTTTTTTTCTTCTTGTATAACAAAAACTAATATAATTCAATAACTTAAATGATTGAAAAATGAATTTTAAATTTCTGAGAAACCAACATTTAAAATTAACATCAGTCATTAAGAAGAAATTGATTTGGTGATAGTACTAAAATATTATTCAACCTAAATATGTGTCTTATTTTATATCAATTTATAATATGAAATAAGAGAAACTTTTCTTATTATTTAACAAGGCTCTGAAACCATTAAAAATATTATCCCCAGAAACTATTAAATCCTCCTCAAGGTATAAAAAATATTTTTCCCTTTAGCCAGCATTAAATTCATTTCAATGTAGTTTTCATTTGTAAATAATATTCCTTCAAACGCTGCACCATAAAAGAGTTTGTAAACTTGTGCATAAAAATTAAAAAAATGCTGAAGAACTATTGGAACAATAATATTTTAAGTACAATATTTCTATATCATTTTAAAAAATCGAAAAGTTCAATTTTTTTCAAATAAATTATCTTATCTAGAAACTATATTTTTATGTGAATTTCAACTCGGTGCATCGGAAAAAATTTTTAAGTTTGAAAATGAAGAAGTATAATAATTAATAAAATTATTTGTTATAAGGTTCTTGTAAATAATCTAAATTGTTTAACTAATTTTTAATTATTTGAAAGTAAATGACTCGAAATAGATGCCAAATTTTGTATATGTCTTTCCATAATTTATATAAAAATATTTTGAAGCATCCATTTCTTCGTTTTTGAAACATAAATTATTGCTGTAATTTTTCCACGTGTCCTCTTCATACGAGTATTTGATAATTTTTCTCAAGAATTTTTAAAATATTGTCATTAAAAATAAAATGCATAAATATGTGTATTTAACTAAATTGATCTAAAAAAATTATATTCATAATAAAAACAATAAAACTGCTTTTGAATTTCTATAAATAAATGCTATAGTAAAAGTAAGTTTATGTGCAATTTAATAAGAATCTAATAATTGAAAAATTATCATAAATTGAAAAAGTGGATTGAAAGCAAACAAAATAAATGTACAACTATATAACAATATCTTCAAAGCTTAGCAAATATATATACACATACAATGTCTAAATTTTTATTTACTAACTATTAATTTTTCTTAATTTCATTTTTAAAATTTTTAATGACTATATTTAATAATCTATATTTAACTACTATATTTAATGCATAATTTTTTAACCTCCGACCCCATCGTTAATCAGCCAGACAGCTATTCTTTACGTATGCTAGGGAACACAATTACTTCCTATTTCAACACTGCCTTCTTGTCTAAGATTTATCTTTCTGTCACGTTTCACTTGTAATTATTTCTTTTTGAGTATGGGACTAAATTGTTCTGCATTTTACTGAACAGTTGGAAATCGGCATCTGTTTATATACATATGGTGCAGTATATATGGGTGTGGTGACAAGAAATTTCTTTGAAAGGAAAGCGGAATATCAAAGAAATTTCTTACACTACCACACCATAATTTTGGTGACAAAGATATCAGTCCCAACTTCAGGTAAAAATGGAGAAAACCTACTATATGACATGTTAATTTTCATTTAACAATAGCCTTTAGAAGCTATGCTGATAACGCTTATCTTCTACAGAAATGAATGAGTAAATTGTAACATATCTGGGTGGTCTGACAGCTGAATGTAGAACATTCATTATGAAGGAAAAAATGCGTTTATGAGAAATTAGAGTTAACTACAGATAATCCTCCTGTGAAGAAACCCTTTTGTATGAAGATAAGGTGTAAAATTGAAAATGAATAAATTCATAGAGATTTAACTATTTTAAGAGTTTTGACACCAACACATTCTCCACTAGTAAAATTCGTGTTTTTAGATCAGGTGTTAACAATTAAAAAAAAAAATGGGTCGTTGCAGCTTCAAGTGCAATACCTACGTAATAACAAGCATTGAAAAGGTGAAAATAGCGAAGCATTCATAAAACAGCAAGACAACGTGAATGATTTACAGTTGTCGAACTACAAATGCAGAATAAATTTCAAATAATAGTTTTGGTACCCATCAAAGCAGTTTTTTCTCTTGGATCCTACTGTTATAAAAATAAAAACTATTTTGTAAGACATCAAAGCCTACGCTCTAATTCTAAAAAAATAATGTTTAATTATTTATTTTATATTTAAAAATAGATTTATAATTAATTGTATTTAGTAATCTTTCAGTCTTTTAATTATTTATTTTATATTTAAAAATAGATTTATAATTAATTGTATTTAGTAATCTTTCAGTCTTGTAGAATAATATATTTTTAAATTACTGTCATTTCTTTTTTCTGAAAACGCTGCAAATTTCGAGCTGTTTATTATCGTGAACAATTGATATATTTTTAAAGACACAATAACTAAATAATTTAATGCTTTTAAAAAAACACTTTATCACCATTACTCGAGAAGTATTATCAGAAAAAGTTCAGTCGTTAGGGGCAATAGTAGTTTCAGTTGGTGTTAGATCTTCGAATTCATCTTCATCCCCTGATTCATTAAAATCAGACTCATCCAGTCTCATCATTGAAAATTAATTTAATTCAAAGTTTGAAAATTATTTTCGAAATTTTTTCGGTCGAAGGACCTTTACAGCGAAAAGACAATTTTTTGGTTAATATATATATATATATATATATATATATATATATATATATATATATATATATATATATATATATATATATTATATATATATATATATATATATATATATATATATATATATATAATATATATATATATATATATATAATATATATATATATATATAATATATATATATATATATATATAATATATATATATATATATATATAATATATATATATATATATATATATATATATAATATATATATATATATATATATATAATATATATATATATATATATATAATATATATATATATATATATATATATATATATATATATATATATATATATATATATATATATATATATAATATATATATATATATATATAATATATATATATATATATATATATAATATATATATATATATATATATATATATATATATATATATATATATATATATATATATATATATATATATATATATATATATATATATATATATATATATATATATATATATATATATATATATATAACAAGAGAAAACAACTTTACAAAAGCAGAATGATATAAAGCAAACTTTTGTTGAAAAATCCCTCTGCTTTCTTCCCTTTTTGTAAATTACCTTCAAGGGCGATTACTGCCACACCTCCCCCATTGTGTGTTATTTTTCGAAAAGGGGGAAGAATCTCTAACTCGTTTCACGGGCACTTCGGGCGTTTTCGGTAGTCAAGCTTACGAGGCGTTTCGGGCGTTCCGGTAGCGAAAGAGTTAATGGTTTAAGGAACTGTTATTTAGACTGGGTTAATTATTTTTCTCTTTTGGCTAAATTTACACACATGAACACCAGAGGGAGAATGTAGCTATTAATTGCAGGCTTAAGACTAGGACAAACATTCATAGCCGTTGACTAGTTTCTGAGGGGAAAAGCTATAAAGTATACACACTGTTGGCTGTTTGTTGAAATGGATGGAAAAACTGTTGATAAATGACATGGATTTTTGATGGAATCGCCGTGATTTGAGCGCATTAAAGAGTGCTAGCAGAATAATGTATAAAAAACAGCACAATTTGATAAAGCCACAAAGAAAGGGCTTTTTTCTAAATAACAACCGACACCAAAAATAATTTTAAAAAAACATTGGACATTCAAACATCAAAAAGATATTACTAAAATTTGCATGACATAATAATATCTTATTTAAAAAAAAAGTTTTTTTTTTAAAAGGGGAAAAAAACATAATATAAAAAGGAACATTTTATTTATGCTTTTTCTTTTGGAGAAAAATAAGACTTTTAAGAGTGCCTAATTTTTACGATGATTAATTTTTTATGATGCAAAATTGAATTAATTCTATTGAGAGCTTTATATGTATCTTAAAACCCTACAGAAAAAGAAAATCCAATTCATACACAAAATTTCATTCTCCACAGCAAATAAGAAAAGATGAAATTATCTCTCGATACAGTGCATTTCAAGAGGTATCTATTTTTCATCACCTTTCTTTACTTGCTCAGGTAGGTGGCTGAATGAAGGAGGGAAATCTTTCTTTTAATTGTAAAGAGGGGGAAATTGTGAAACGAAAATAAAAAGTGAGATAAGTGACTTAAAAATAGTGAAAAAAAGTTACTATTTTATAAGATAGTTAGAAGAAACCTTGTTTAGTCACCCTGTTGTGGAAAATTTAATTTTTGTCTCAGACAATAGAAGACATCTATTTACTCTTAAAATATCTGAGTAAAAAAGACAAGCAAATAAATTACCTGCAGGACAATGTGGAAGTTCTGTTTTAGGAATATTTGTCACTCGTTGGAAATCATCATGGCAAGCATTGCAAAAGTGAGTAGTGCCAAAACAAAAGAATACAGCAACGGAACAACAGTATCGACACTTATATTCCAGGAAGTCAGTACCATGCTTGGGACACATCTAAAAAGAAATGATTATTCTTCTACAATTTTCAAATATTGTTTGTTTTAAGACACAGTATTTCTAAGACAAGGTAATATATCAATACGGAAACCACATTCCTTATTGAGGCCCTTCAAAATACAATATCAATTCTTGATTTTACAAATGAAGGGAGCTTCTATTTTAAATAAGAGGGATTGTGAGGAATACAGGGGTGATTTTGAGCCAAACTCAAAATTTCTTGAGTAAAATCATTAATAACGCATTTCAAAAAATTTATGTCTTTATAAATTCAAATCATTGATATTTTCACAACATGAAACTCTAAATAAATCATATGCAGCATAATTTATATTAATAATTATGTATCAGTTTAGTTTTTAATCTCTAATCACATTTATTATTATACCAGAAAAATTATTTACAAATGAAAAAGATATTAAGAATAAATTCTAGTTCTAATATTTCTAAATAAAATATGCAAGAATGCTTATACATAAATGTGATGGGATTTCCGGATCACAGTTATTGAAATATCTGGATTTTTTCTGGGAATATAATAGTATAATTTTAGAAAAATTCTCTGCATGTGAAATTCCCAAATATGTTTTCAACTAACCATGATACTTTTTTAACTTAGTTTTTAATGTGTTTTAACATTTTATCTAGAAATAAATAAAATTCGTTTTTCTTTAAGAAGTTTCCTGCTTTTTGACTAATTCCTTTTTTTAAACAATGAATACTTCCATCAAGTTGAAATTTTCTCAAATACCTTTACATACTGTATTGAGATTGAATAAAAAATAAGTAGACGACTAGTTATGTTTCATATCTAAGCAATAGATAATAAATAAATTTTTGAAACAAAATTAAATGAACGATTAGAAACAACATAACATTCCCTTTAAAACTGCATGTTTTTTCTAATCATCCATTCCATTGTTTCGTTCTCTTTTCAAATTTGAGTATATTACTCAAAATTTGTTAAAACAGCGCAACATGAGCTTTGGGGGATAGGGTGTATGCTTCCCAAGTAGGTGCCACAGGTTCAAGTCCCAGCAATTTCTGGTCATTTCAAAATATCCAGAGTGGTAGAGGGATCATTGGTCAGAATCCCATCGCCATCAGGTTTTCGTAGCTGCGTGTGACACCAATGCCAGCTGATTGCATCAAGAAGAATTCCGTGAAGGCTAGTTTGTCTTAATACTTAATCCAAGAGTTACCCTGCTTTCAGGATTGAGTTTAAAATTACAAGGCTATGGAATTAAGCATCAATCTAAAAATGGGTCAACGTAGGCTATAAACTGAAATAAAAACAATGCAATGCAGTTAAAGAAAAAAATCAGACCTGTGCTCTTGAGACATCAGAACAACCTCCGCAGACAAGCTCTGTTGGATCATAATCATCCCCGGCACCCGCTTCGGCATCACATCTGGCTTCTCCACCATAGTATGCCTGCAATAATTAAATGAACAAATAAGATAATGACTCCATTAATATGCAGGACGTTTCATAAAAACCTCCCTTAATATTTTTTTTTTGAGAAAAAAGAGCACACTTTAGGGTTTAAAATTAATATTAAAGCGAGGGCAAAGCAAAAACGTTGTTAAATATCACAAGAAGTTTTGAGGGGTAAAAACAGGCATTTGGAAACAGGAAAGCGAATTGGTTACACAGAAATTCCAAGCATAAAATGTAACTTTCTTTTAAAATGGCACAAATAAAAATAATAAACATCAAAAAATTTCCAAAAATTGAAAGCGTAAAATTTTTTTTTATTGGGAGGCAACTTAGTTGTTATAAAGAGAACATTCTATTCCTTGTTATATAGAGAACATTCTAATTTAACATTCTATTTAAAAATTTCATTATAGGAAGAAATTTGATGTTAGGAAACTTTGTTGTAGAGGGACTATTTTTTCAGTTAATAATTTATAAAGCAAACTATGTTCAATCCTTTTATAATATTAAATAAGATAGAAATTAATTCAATTATTTAAACAATTTACATAGGAAAAAATCCAGCAGATTTTACAAAATATATTTTACAAATGATAGGCATTTAATTAATCAAAGATAGTTAAAAGATTTTTTAAATAAATTTAAAGAGTACTGAATAAAAATAAACTGAACATTTTATAACAAGATTTTATAAATGAGTTCCGCTCCATTATGTATCAGAAATACTTATTTAAATATTCAAGTAAGCAACAATCTGTACAAAAATTCTATTTCAATAGGAAATTTTTTTAGGAAACTTACTCAATTTTATGGAGTTTTCTAAAATGTACAAAAACCAGGAGAATTTTAATTAAACCAGGAGAAACTGGCAAAATCCAGTAGAGTTGGCAACCATGAACATGGCAATTATGAACTGTTTTGTTTAAATTTTTGATATTTTTTCCACCCTAGAAGAAACTTGTCAAAATTACCTTCTTGCACTTGAAGCAGACATAGTAAGCATATCTGTCCATAGCGAAACTTGCAGGATCATTATAGAATCTAGCACCAGGTGTTGTGATAGCTTCTGCTTTATGGAGACCTTCATATTCTAATCTCATGAGTGCTTTTCTCTTGACATCATCAAAGAGGCTCCTTGCCGGATCTAGTAAGTCCTTCAAAACATTGTGATCCATTGGTACCTACAACAACAGTTCATTCATTATTCTCGAATATTTGGTTTGAAGATTTCTGTTTTATTTCCAATAAAATTAATATTTTTTTTCTTTTACGTAAATAAATTCATAACATAAAATATTCATTATTTAAAACAAGTACATATATTTCCCGGTTGCCACTCAAATCTGGAAAATAAATTCCATATACATATTTTACACAATATATAAAAAGGAAAAACACACTGTGCTCTTTTATGGGCTAACTATACTAGTTAGAATTGCAGAAAAAACTTGAAGAAATAAGAAACAGCCAAATATACTTAATAATGCTATAAGTAAACAAAATAGTTTAGTATAACTGAAATATTATCCTTAAACACAAGATATGTTGCACTTTGAGTGGACACCCTTTTTAAAGAGGCTGAAATCGAAAACAAAATTCCCTGTTGCAAGTGATTTTTGAATTCCCTGTATTTTCCAGGTTTTCCCTGTGGAGTGGCAACCCTGTATTTATAAAAAGGAAATACACCTCGAAGGGAAAAAAAAAAACTAACTGCATCGAAAAATAACAAAATAAGCGTTTAGAAAAAATATATAATTGTTACTGCCACTTTCTCTCAAATCAGCATTAAACGGATTCATCAAAATATAAGGGGTAATCACAATATGGTTGTTGTTGTTCATTTACGTCGCACTAGAGCTGCACAATGGGCTATTGGTGACGGTCTGGGAAACATCCCTGAGGATGATCCGAAGACATCACAATTTTGATTCTCTGAAGAGGAGATGGCACCCCCGCTTCTGTAGCCCCACGACCTGCACGCGAAGTCCAGCACTTTACAGTAGCACAGTTTAACGAGGACCAATACCGCACACCCTCGGTCCCTACGCAGACTGAACCAAGTGGTCACCCACCCGCACACTGACCGCAACCAGTGATGCTCGATTTCGGTGATCTGCTGGGAGCCGTATCTTAACGATCTGCGGGTTTATTTTTTGGGTATTTTCCCATATTTTGAAGGGAATCAAAAATTTTTTTTGCATACAATCAAAGTTCCTTTATTCATTTTTGCAAACAAAATAATTTCAAATAGTTATTTGTTGCATTATTTTATTTTATTCGACGACAATCGAAAATCTGCTGGGAGCCGTGTCTTAACGATCAGTCCACTGCGGGTTTATTTTTTGGGTATTTTCCCATATTTTGAAGGGAATCAAAATTTTTTTTTGCATACAATCAAAGTTCCTTTATTCATTTTTGCAAACAAAATAATTTCAAATAGTTATTTGTTGCATTATTTTATTTTATTCGACGACAATCAAAAAATTTAGAAATGTAAGACGTACAATTTTTTAAAAAATAATCTGAAAGTAGTATTGATAAAATACAAAATTTTAATGAAATCGGTCGTAAGAATTGAAATTTTAAATAAAAGATATTTCCCTCCCCAAAAAATACAATGCCTCCTCAGGTTTCAGCAGCATACCTAGAGTATTATTTACAACTAAAGAATATTTTTATGTACTTTTGTATTTAGTTTGTAATTGTTTTATCCAGATACAAAAGTAATAATTATGGGACGAAATATATCGAGTTGTTTAAATTTTTCGTAAATATGTATTTAATGCTTTTGTTAGGAAATAATTTTTCTTTAGAAGTATTTTTTTTCTGTTTACCTTTGTCTTGCATCAAGAAAAAGATAAAGATATTTATCAATATTGGAGTCTTTCGACATTTATACAGCTCTGCATCGTGCTAACTAATTCCAGAACTCCTAACACAGCAATTCTTTTTAAATCTCTGTGGTGTACGGATTACAGTAAAAAATGCAAAAAAATCAAGATATTGGAGTTGATTTATTTCTGATTTTTGCTGAAAAATTTAAAACTTATAAATCTGAAATTCTTAATTGAAGATCTTGCTAATATTAGCTAACAAGGGTTGAATTTTATATTGATAGAGATTTAAACTGTAAATCTTTAAAAATTTAGCGGTTAATATTAAAGGTAACGTAGTTTGGATTTTATATGTTAAACGCTTTTATAACATTATGTTGCAAACGGCTAATAATTTAGGTTTAAAACCTAAATAATATGTGAAATGTCAAGGGTCTGTCCAGGATAAATTCACTACCTTTCAGCGGTGCCTTCACAAATTCAATTTTAGGAAAACCTGTAGTTTCACAAAATACTTTTGCAAAATCAAGTTCGTATGCAAACCCCATTCTCGTTGCAATCTATGGAAAAGAATAGCTTTTTTGCCAGCTGTCTTTCACGAAGAGGTAGCACATGTTTGGTCAGATAGTATAATGTGGTAAGCCTAACTGGTTGCTTACGCCATATCAAAAAGAGATTTTTTTAAATTGAAACAATGAGGCTCTCCCTACAATAAATTTTACAGGAAGTCGAAATTCGAACATTAGTCTAAACATTCGCATATTATCTTCAACACTATTGTAAATTTATTTATTCTAACAGACTTATTTTTTATGAAATTTTTTTTTCTCTGTGAAACTCTTTTCTGTATGACCTAGTCAAAAATGTTCTCATAATGAAAATAACTTTTAGTACTAGTACTGTTCAATGCATGTTTTTATTAAACTCAAGTTGAAATTTAACTATGGACAATAATTTTTATGGAATTTTAAAATTGGATGCAATTTTAAGCCAACAATTTTACAATAACAAAATTATATTTTTTATATGGGGAAAAATGCTTAGAAAATTAACTGTCATAAATAATTTTTATTTGTAGTGATAATTTTTGAAAATATTATCTTACTTTACCATGTTTTTGTTTTTGATTGTTTATTGCATTTCATTGTTTTTGATTGCATTTGATTTTTTTATCATGATTTTAAATTTTCAAAAAATAGGTACCTCTCAAAAAAAGAAAAAAACCTAGACAGAATGTGCATGAAATGGCTAAGAATTTATTTCAGCAGATTATTTTAATTCAGAGAACATTTTAACTAAAAATTTGTTTTAACAATGGAAAAAATCGTTGATTCTCTCTCTCAAATGAAATACTAAGTTGAGTAGTCCACAAGAACCTAAAAAATTTTAAAAATATTTCTGAAAAGAAAATTTTTAAACACTCTTAACTTAGGGAAATATTACTATCACTTCCTTTAACTAATCATCATCATCAATGGCTTGACAGCCCAGGGTGAGCCTTGGCCCTAAGTTTATTCCAGGCTTACCTTTTTCCTGCTGGTGATTTTCAGTTTTTAAGACCAAAAGGTCCTTTTCTAGGCCATGTATGAATCTCGAATTCGGCCTGCCTCTTTTTTGTGTGTCGATTGGTCTGACATTGAAAACTCTTTTTGTGGTACGGTCTTTGTCCATTCTGGTAACCTTGCCTGCCCATTTTATTCTTTGTCGTTTAATAAAGTTAATGATGTCGGGTTCATTATATGAGTGATAAAGCTCTAAGCCACACACCATTTTTTTAAAATTCTTCTAAAAATACTTCTCAAGACCCTTTCTCTCAAAGGTATACAACATAGCCTCATCCGTACAAGATGGGGTCCAGATTTCACAAGCATATGTTAAAATTGATCTTAAAAGAGATTTACATAATAAAACTTCTATTTTTTCTATTCCTTTAACTAATAATCCAATATATTTTTTTTATAGAAAAATAGACCATATAGCCGTGTTATTTTGCACAAAAAAATGAATATTAGGAAAGTGAATAAAGGAATTAATAAATAGAATGAAGACATGGACATTTTTTTATTCATTAATAATTTTTCTTCTCTTTATTTCCATGTCTGCTTTGTATCTTTAAATTGTTTTATGGGTTCTATGTATTTGCAGAGTAAATAAAACTTATTATTATTTTCTTCATTAAACTGTCTTTTCTTTCATTCTTTTTTATCCTTATTGTGTTATACACATGGGGTGGACAAAATAATTACTTCTAATATATACTTCTAATTACTAATTCTAATATATACCTTTAATTTAATTAATTTGAAATATACTCTTAATTTTTTTCATATTTCTAAAGAAATACTTAAAGAATCAATTTATAATTTTTAAAGTCTTTAGCTCATGTGATTTCTCATACTTATCAATGAAGTTTAAAGCTTTTTAAAAAGTTAAAGGTACCATCAATAAGTTACAAATAGAAAATAGTGTTTTTAAACGTCCTATGCCAAAAAATATAGCAACATGTTTTTAACTTCTAACAATTACTTTAGTTATTACATGCAATAATTGAACAAAATTTTGTAATAGACTAAATATTTATAGAGATATTGACATTTTTATAAGAAATTTAATTTTTTTTTGCTATAACTTTAAAAATATTCAATAAAATTAAACAAAATTTTTAGAGAAATTTAAAATTAATGGAAATATGCTTGCTTTAAAAAATTCACTGAGAACTGTGTAATATATAAGAAATGAAAGTATCTTTTTTTTATATTTCACATACGCAGAAAAAAATTACTACTTTTCATAATTTTTACATATAAATACATATAAATACATATATATATTTATATACAAAAATATAATGGTGGTATAAGATGGTCCCCCCCCCCAATAAATTTTAGCTGACGACGTCAATGTTTTGGCATCACACAATTGCAAACTTCCATTATTATAACAGGGTGCGCAGCCAAATCTTTCAACAAAAAATAAGCACCTCTTAAGCACTTTATATATTAACAAAATGCAAAATAATTTTCAAAGACTTTACATGATCATGATAAAATAACTAGTTTTTGACAAAGAGCTCTTTTATTGGTTATATTAGCCACTATAAAATGACCAAGAGATTTTTCGGTTCGATTTCACAAGGTGTAAAATGAAGCTTGAAATCGAGAATATCTTAGAAAATGCAGCAGAGTTAAACATGAGAGTGCAATAATAGCACCGAACCCAGCTCAGCAAACCTGTAAAATAATTGGCGCTTTCATACGCTATGGACCGACGGTACACCAAAATGGATTGTGAAAATGTTGAATAGAATAATGTGAAAAGCACGTTTTTGCATAATATATGTCGAAATTCGACATGGTAAAGAAAAAAAATCTTTTTTTCAAAAAGGGAAAAATTAAGCACTTTTTAAAAACATCTAAGGGCTTTTAAAAGATGAAAATCGAAAATAAGCACATTTTAACACTTTTAAAAACACTACGCACCATGTATAAACACTAACCTGACAAATAGGACACAAGGAAAAGCGAAATGTGATACGTGGACCAGACCATTTCTTGATCAGCACTGCTCGGCAACAGTGAAGATGAAATACATGACCACAGGTCAGCTGCAATGTATAATAGACACTCATTAATGCATTTGATGAATTTTTTTTTTATAAACAAAAGAAAAATATAAGAAGCATACTATTGAACGGTTTCTTGTTCTAACCCTGCGCAGGGTTCAAAAATTCTCAAAGCATAATATTTCCCTCCCCTCCTTCTTTTGAATAAAATTATAACACGCCAAAAAAGAAGTCACAATCAAAAATTTGTTACAATAATTTTGTTACAATAAATTTTTCAAAATATTTTTAGGAATAAAAATTGTACATTTTAAAAATATTTTGACAATTTTTGCTTCCAGAAAGAAAAAAACATAATTTCAACAATGCTGGGATAAACTATCATATGTATTAAAAATAATTTAAAATCAAAATACAGTCAAACCCCGCTATAATGAACACGGTTTATAGTGAAAGAAATGTCGCTCCTGTTCCTTGCCACACACATATAAAGTTATTTTTTGTGGACCAATTATAGTGAACCAAAAAAAGAGTGGAAGTTATTATGAACTTCCAGATTGAACTATGCCTCAGACTGATTTATTTTCTTCATTTTTGTAATAATTTCGAAATTTCTACCTCAAAATAAATAGATATACCGATTTTTAAAACCATCTACAGGGTGGAATGTAGCAATGTGAATTTTCCTTGTTTGCTTCTTTATTGAATAGGTTCAGCACTCAAAGAAACCGCTATCTTCCTGTATCTGGATCAATGCTTGGAAGTCAAAACCGATGAATTTTCTAAGCAATTTGATGAGACTACTTTTATGCGCTGGAATGGCTGGTTAGGCAGGTTTAAAAACCGGAATAACATAATTTCATAAAAATCGGAATAACATAAATTCAGGAAAAATGATCGGAGAATCGGGAAGTGTTTCCATATCTGATGTTGAGGATTGCACATCAGCTAAAGATTACAAATTTTTTTTTTGTACACAAGGCGAAGAGTAATAAAAAATAAAAGTTAACACATTTTCGTTACTACGTATTCTTTTTCAGTCATTTTTGTATTTCATGTTATTCAAATAATGTCGTGTAATAAAAGGGGTGAGTTTGGAACCACTACAGAGGTACCACTCTTTTTACAAAGCATGTGCAGTATCCCCCTAGTCCACACTCTATTCTTTTCTTTTAGAATGCTTCACTCTCCTCATAGAGTACCCTTCTAGACAAAATACTGAAAGAATCAAAATGTTAATAAAAGAAAATACTTTCTTCCCCTTGCTTGTAGCCCCCTCACACATTTTTTCTAGTCTCTCTAAAATGCTCTATCCTCAATGCCTGGTCTAATTCTAAATGATAAAAGAACGATTTTTGTTTAAAAAAGTTGAACTAGCAAATTGTTCCTATCAACTATAGTGATGCTAAAAAATTACTTTAAGCACTTTTAAGGGTCCTTATTTTCCAAAATAAAAATTAAGCAGTTTTTAAGGACCGTGGGAACTCTGCATTAGTTCAAATTGTTTGCAGAAGATATATAGTGAAGGGAAATTTCGGTCCCTCAAAGGTTCATTAAAGTGGGGTTCAACTGTACTTAGAAACAGTAAAATTTAAAAATTATTAAGGTCCCAACTTAAAACACTAAATAAACATACAAAGTTATTTATGGTATTTTTTAGATTGATACACAAATTTCAGAGAAAAACTAAATTCAGAAAAAAAAACAAAATTCTAAAAATAAAAAAAAATTTAGAACAAATCACAGGAAACATTTATAGAGGACAATCACAGGGAAATGAAATTCTCATACTTTTCTAGGAAAATATCAACAAGATTCCAGGTCTATAAATTTTGCAATTTACAATGAAATGTTTTCAGAAAATATAATTTTTTTTATTTAGTATGCCTTGAAAATCACTTCTTCATAGAAAATACACCAAATACACCAAAAATACATTTTATTACAAACGAAATTCAATAAGCCTGCAGATACTTTTGAATTATGTGTGAAGATATTTTATCTTACTATGAACACAAGCATTTGAAAGGGAATTGAAAAAAAAAAAAAAAACAAACAGAAAAACTAGTAATAGAGTTTATTAAATAAAGAACTCTACATCACTCATATAGCCATTATAAGAAGCCACCTGTGATTAAGAACCAAAATTTTAAAAACAATTATAACCAGCTTAGCGAATAGCAAGTATTGTTTATATTAAAGAAAACATTTGAAATAAGAAATCGAGAAACAATGAGCGCTCTGTAGAAAAATTAATTTTCCAAAAACAAGAAAATTTACACATGCTTTAGCACAATTCTTACAAGAAATAATACTATTACATGTTAGAATTCTGAAACTTATTGTTAATCTTAATTTTAAGAATTTAGTTTATTAGGTTTGTTGGAATATTTTTCCAAGTTTCAAATTTACATTTTTAGAATTTTTTTAAAAATCCAAATTCCTTGAGAATTCTTTCATAATGTACATCTTTTTTCATACACTGTTAACTTCCTCCCGCACCAATTTTTTTTAAAAAAATAATTCCAAAAAATCAACGTATTTTTTTAAATTTCATTAATAAATACAAGGAACTAAAATAAAGCATAATACACAAGTTTTAAGTTGAAATTTTAAATTTTTTACGCGTAAAAAAATATTTAATTTACCATCAGTTTACTATCCTAAATTCTTGGGCAAATGAAAAAAGTTAAACATTAGTCTTTGTATATGTTCACATCTTCATAATCTGAAAAATCACTTTCACTTTTGCTCGTGAACGTGCCAATTTTTTACTGTGTAAAGTCAGCGACCATCGTACATACAGTTGTACAGAACACATCTGCAGTCCCACAAATAGCGAAAATCCCAAATAAATATTGATATTAATAAATATTGGTAAAGTTTTAATCACAGCAGAATATTATAATTCTTTATTTCGCTTCCGGCCAAGTAAAAACATAATAAAACAAAATGTATTGACGAATTCGGCTACGCCCGAGTTTACTCGGGAATGTATATATATATATGAGTATGTATATATTTGCAATATATACATACTCAGGATAATAAGGGAAGAGGTTAATGCAAAAAGGATGAGGGGAAACTTCTGCTTCCACACGAAAATTTACTAGAACAACTGACAAAAACTAACTTGTATAGCAGGAGCATTGGCCAGTGCTTCTGTGAAGCAAATCATGCACATGTCATCGGCATCTTGTTTTAGACTGGAGACATCTCCACATCGATGCAGGCATGGAAGACAGGAAATCTCATTGCTGATTCCTCCACACATGTGACCACAAGAAAGCATTTTTGAACACGAATTGCTGGCATGCTCCTGAAAAAATTTTGTTCGTTATAGATAATAAATGTAGAAATTTTTTTTTTTTAAAAATGGTGTGCAATTAAAGTGTATTACATAATTATCAACCCTGTTGCAGAATTTTTTGGAGCTATCTGTGACAAAACATTGTTGCACTAATATCTTTCTGCAAGATACTTTTAATAATAACAAACATATATGTTACATGTTTTTTCTATTTTTTTATTTCCAATGAGCTGCACAATCGGTCTTGCTGATGAGCAGACCTAGTGCAGTCTTCGGAGGTGGTATCCACTCTTTCAGGACCACCACAATGGGTGAGATACCGTTGGTCATGTTAATTTGAATGTCTAGTTTCTACCACACTAGATGGCAGCACTGAGACTCTATTTGGATGCTAAAGTGCATTAGGAATTCAATTTTGCCGGAAATGCCAAGAGCCAATAAAGCACTCCAGGGATCTTTTACATGCAGCATAATCATACGACATGGCCTCTGAGGATTTTCTGCATCCCAAAAAACCGGTGTCTGGGCCGGGGTTCGATCCTGCAGACTTGGGCTCAGAAGGCCGACGACAAACAAACTGCGCCACCCAACCACATATGGTATATGTTACATGTTACTAATTTAAAATAACAAAAATGCCGTGCTTACAAAAACCGCATACCATCCGCATAAATTGCATCAAAAAATTATTATCTGAAAGCATGATTCAGATAATAATTATTATGTGCAAATTTCTGAAGAAAAGAAAAGAAATTTTTTTTTGCTTTTCAAAAGAAAAATCTTTCTGCAAGAACTCTGTAACGTTCTGCGCCAATGTCGCTGCGATTCTGCCAAGGGTTTATTAGAATACATATATCATTGTAACATATATGTTATTTGATCTTATTGTATTTGATCTACATGTTATTTGATATGTTATAGATCTTAGCTAAAATTATTCAAAGTAAAGAAATACTTGGCATTCTGGTTCACTGCAAACATTTCCAATAGAAAGAAGACCAGTACTGCTGCTTGACTGACAAAATCTACAAATACCAGATGAACTTGGCTTTCCTAGAGGAAAAATAACAGGTCAAACACTGGTTTTGAATTAAGTTTAAAGCTGAAAAATAAACCAAAAAAAAAAAAAAAAAAAAAAAAAAAAAAAAAAAAATAGTGCGAAAAAAAAAAAAAAAATAGTGCGTGGAGTCCCTCTGCGCCGAAGAAGTGAAACTTCGTAATGTGGCAATGAAAATAGGAAGGGGTAGAAATTGATTTTTAGTGAAATCATATTGTTTCTTTAAGACAAACTTTATTAACAATGCTCACAATTGATTGCATCTTTTAATTATCATTTTCGAGTGGAGAAATATCCAAATCTATAACATTTACAATGGGATTATGATAACTAAAGTAAGATACGAAATGTTTGAGTTCTATTTTTTCAATATTTCTTGCAAAAACTGCATCAATGGTAGTTACCCCTTTGGTTGTTGAATCATTCCTACCATTTATCATTTCCAATCCAAATTTGTCTTTAAGGAAGGTTAATAATGTTTCAGCTTCAAGTAACGAGAAATTCACATTAAAATCTCCTGCAAGGATCACAGGCCGTTCACAATAATCAATTTCTTCACCAGTAACGTACTTCACCAGTAAAATACTACCCTATCAAATTATATGTGTATCAAATCAAACTAAAATATTTATAGAAAAACAATACTTTTATGACTTTTATTATTTTTATGCTAGTGAGAACCAAAACAATATGGAAATGAATGAGGGAAAACTGGATCCTACCACGTGATTTCCCGGCCAATAAAAATGTAGCATTAAACGTTTAATGCAACCTTGTTGGAAGTCGCATAAGAAGTTTCACTTCAAAAAGGAAAGAACACTCTGATATTTTTCATGAACTACAAAGCTTTTTAAAGAAAATTTTAACTTACTTCAGGGGCATATTTTTGTCTTAGGCATTCAGAAAATATTGTTTACGTTTAATATATAGCATAAATTGAGCCCCAATGAAACTAAAGTTTTTACTAGAAATAATTGTTAAATAAAGATGCTAGAATTATTTAATGTAAGCCTTTCTCCAAAACACTTTTTACTGCCAATTTTTAAGATAAGGTTATTTTCCAAGTTTTGAAAAAAATGCTATAAATATTTATGATCAATCAATTTTTTGTCGAAAGTAAATTCCATAAAAATTTTTCTTGATCCTTTTTTACTGTAGTTTATTTTAAGAAGACGAACTCTATAGGATCTTTTTAACATTAAAGATATACTCATTGAAGTCAATTTTTTTTAAAAAAAATGATAAATTAAAAAAAGTTTTATTTTGCAAAACATTAAAAATCTACAAGCTTTCTTGATTCCAAAATGACATATTACATGAATGTCTTAGGGCAAAACAAGAAAGAAAAATCATGAAATAAAGGTTATAAATAAAATAAAATGTTAAATCAGAAATAGGAAGAAATTAAAAAGAAAGTATAGCTAATTTTTTAAATTAATTAATACATTGCAGTGGTCTCTTTAAAAGAAATTTTTGTTCGTTGACGGACCCTTCACAAAATAATTTTTCGTTTAATCGGACTCTTCACAAACTTGTTTATCTTTGTTATTGTTTTGTTAATCGAATAAACCCTTCCCAGGAAGGGGGGGAAAGAAAAACAGATGTAAGCGAACTAAGTTTTGTCTTCGGAAGACGCTTCTTCCTTTATTCTTCCGAAATGAATATTCTGCATTCAGCAGTATAGGTTAAATACCAAATTATTTGTATGTTGTATCTCTAATTTAGTAGCAGCAATTGTTGTTTATTTTTTAAAATCTATTTTTTTAAAATTATAATTTTACAGTGTTGAGCATAATCTTGTGTGTCTTTACAATTTAAAAACGCCGTGTTTGCAGTAACAAGACCCTATTTGCACAAATTCACAAAAACAGGACCCTGGTTGAAAGAATGGGACATAACGTTTATTTTGTATTCGCAAATTACGAATAATTTTTTCAAAATTTTACAAAAACGGATCTTTTACAAAATGTCTGGACAAACCCCTCCATTGAGTTAATAATGATACACAGTACAGATAATTTTATAATTTTTTTTTATAAATCTAATGATCGAATCTTCTCGTTCTTAGGACCCAATCATAATGATTTAAGTGAATGACCTCAAATATGTTAATTAATTAAGGCAGACAATACTTGAAGTTACGAAATCAGACACGAAAACGTATTTTATCTTAACATACATTTTTTGGGGGGAAAATTTGGATTTTGACCCTCGAAGTATAAACAATTTTGAATACAATTATAAAACTTGTTTATTGAAAGTTAATCCTAAGCAAAATGTAATTTTTTATCATTGTTTTATTGAATAAAAGTAAAAAAATAATTGAATCAAAAGGTATATAAATTTTTGCACCATTTTAAAAAATCTAGTTTTACATGACAAAGTACAAAATAAACCGAACAGTTCCTGAGAAATTGAATTTTAAATGTTTTTGTTGTTATTGCACACTCTGTACATTGTTTATGAATTAGCTTTTTAAACGTTCCCGAAATTAATGTATGTGATCCATATATTATTCAGAAAGTTTTAAATGGAGAGCAAAAGAAATTATTTAAAAAAAAATTGGATTCTAAATGAAACTGCATTTTCTCTTTATAGATAGATGCCTTTAAAAAGTAATTTGAGTTAGATTATAAATGAAGAAATACCTCTGTTTCCTTCTCTGAACTCCACCATAGCCTTCAGTGTTCGGGAGTCAGCTAAGCACATGACCCAAAATAATTTTGTTCTTCCGCATCCCTCATGCAGATCCACCTTGATGGCCTCTTCCTCCTCTTTGAATACCTAAACATACAATTAATTACATATACTTAAACCCTGTGATAGAATTTGTTTGGACTTTCTACATGACATGCCTCTTTAATACTAATATGTTTCTGCAAGATACATTTAAAATTAACAAATATACATGTTACTAGTTTTCAAGTAACAGAATCATCAACTTCAAAAAAAAAAAAAAAAAAAAATTGAACACACTGATTATTTCTATTTTTGCATTTTTTAAATCATCATCACTTAAAAGTAATAAAAAAATTGTGAAATCCGTAGCAGTAACTACCAGAAAAAAGATTGACGGCGATACCACCTGAATCAAACTCTTCGCAAAATTGGTGTTTTCATTTCGAAATTCAGTTATAAATAATATCGTACTTAAAATATAGTATTTTAAAAGCTATGAGGTATTAATTACATGAAAAATTGGAAAAAAATTTCTGCAGAAAAGAAAACCAAAATTTTTTACTTCCCAAAGGAAAAATCTTTCTAAAAGAACTCTGAAACATTCTGCGACAATGTCGTCGGATTGCCACAATTCTGCCACGGGGTACTTATGTTAACTGAAAGTCAAATTTGAAGTTACTTTATAACTCCACTTTCCTAAATTAAAAACGTAATATCATGACTCAATGTGATGTGCAACAAAGCTTTTTCTCCCCATATAAATTGAGTACTAGTTAGCTCTGCCCCTTACATGCTGATGCTCGCAAACCCCAAAGATAGCTTTGCAAACCATGCTCGTTTTGCTGGATACTAAGTTAAACCCATTTGAAATGAGCACTAGTGTTAAATCTTAAGAATTTAAATCAATTATTAAAATATTTCAGACTAATTCCAATTTTAGTCAGTAAGTTAATGAAATAAAAAAACTTTAAATTGAAACAACTGACATGCAAAAGAAAAACAAAACAATTATGTTTCTAAAAAGAAAAACTATTAAAGATTCACAACTTAGTTAAAAACACAATTATAAATTTCAGATCTTTGAGCTGTCACCGTAAAGTTGTCAAATAACCTAACTATTAGGAAGTCAAATTGAAATGAATGATATGAAATAGAAAAACTTAAAAAAATTCAAAATTAATTACAACAAATACTATTAAATATTAACAACTTGTTTCCTAAATTTCAGAACTTGAGAGGCCATAAATAAAAGCTTTTTTCTTTCAAACATTAGGCCTTGCCATTGAGAAGGCAGGGATACTGGTTTTCGCTTAAAAGAAAAAGACATGCAATTCTTAGAATAAAAAATACTCTTCAGTGTTTTTCTCAAGTTTGTAACAATTAGTCTAACAGACCTTTAGGGGACATTAAATTTCTAAGTAGCACAATGATGACAACTTTTTAATTTATGGGGAAGAATTCCTGTGAGAGTGATGCAGTTAGAGTTGATAATCAATAAATTTTATTTTAATTTCATAACCGTCGTTGGACGGCCTACCCAATTTTGGGTTTATGACTACTAATATTAAACTCCGTAGCCTCGTAATTTTGAACCCAATCTAGAAGACAAGATAACTTCTGGATCAAGTATTAGGGGAAATTTGCCTTCGTGGAAAGGAAAACCATGAAAACACGGTTAGCCTGATGGCAGGGGATTCTAAGTCGTGATACATTCACCACGGAGGACATTTTACCTCAGCACTATGGTCGGTGCAAGTCATCACTGGGATACGAACACGGTTCACCACATTGGAAGGCAAACGCTCTATTCCCTGACCCATCACAACTCTCAAATTAGCATTAAACCGTATTAGATTCCTCAAAATATAAGGGGTTAATCATAATATGGAAAAAATAGTTTAGTCAGGAGAGCAGATAAAAGTTTGAGCCTCTCAATATTAATTATATTTCTTGTATAATAGCTCTAACTTTAAATTGCAGCATTTTTTAATTTTTTTAAAATCAATATGAGAAAACAACTGCTTCATCATCCTTGCAATTTCCACAATGTAAAGCCTCTTCATTTGAAGGAGCACACATGTTTTGCATAAGGTGTAAAATCTGAAATTCAGCCCAAAGCAGATATTTATTTTATCACTATTCGAATCACGGGTAATACTTAGCATCATTCACTAGCACACGAACAAATTAAATTATAAATTTGAAAATCTTCATACTAAAATAAATAAAATTAATATAATAAGGCAATTATTAACTTCTAATACAGAAACAAGAAAATAATAATTAAATTTCAAAGATTTCCCCTTAAAAAAATAGGGCACCAACATATTGCTATAAAAAAATAGAACAATAATACTTAACACCAATATGATAAAAATTTGATAAGAGTAGAGTTTGTTTACATTTCATTTTATAAAAAAGCAGTATTGTCATTTACAAGTAAAAATATACCAATATCAATAATAAATAAGGCTTAGCTTGTAATAAATGTAAAACAATGACAGTGATCTTATAACATACCTGTCTCTGATGGTTTCGAGTTTTTCGATTCAAATGTAAATATCTATCACATTCTGCACATAAATTACCACAAGTTGAGCACAAAATAATTGCAGGTGTTTCAGAATCATCATGATTATCACAGAAAGGCTATTGTAAAAAAAAGAGTACAATTCATTAAATCCAAAGAAAAAGCAAAAAGACGTAAGGCATTAATAAACAGAGTTTCAAACAGTTGAATGACTTTGTTTTAAGTGGAGGATTGTGATAATCTAAAAACACGCATAAAAACAAACACCGTAGTTTTGCGGACACACACCGCCTTGGGATATATGCCGCACACATAAAATTTGACTAAAAAGGAAAAGGATTTCCCCAGAAAGGCATCAAAATTTTATTGAGTGATTGATCATGAAGTTAATGCATCTGTTTCTAATAACAAGTTATGTACAAAATAAATGATTAAACATTTAACAACCATTAAAGTTATTATTAAATATACAATAAAATAATATATGCGATCTTACTAAAAATCAAAAATTATTTATTCTGATAATTTTCATCATAACTTTTCAAATGTATGTAAAATAGTACTGTGTACAATTGCGCACAATTCAAATGCAACACAGTCGCATTATGTTAATAAATACCAATTTAAAATACTTGAATTTTATATAAAACAAGTGAACCTAAATATAATTAAAATAAGCTAACAGAATACCATAAATTTATAAAAAGAATCTTACTGGGCACAAAATTGCACAGTATAAAACAACCACATTGTTTTTTCGTAATTTGATTTGAAATACCTAAATAATATTAAATCAAATGATTAAAAAGATAAAAATCTCTACATAATTAAAAAAATATCAGTAATAAAATAAATTTTGTTTTGAGCAAAAGTGTACTATGCAAAGCCATTACAAGTGCAGGCTGTTTTTTTAGTAATTTAAAATTTCTAAAATTTTAACCTATCAAATGAGAAACAGCTAAAAGCCTTTTAAAATTATTTTTAAAAAAATAGATATAGAAAATAAACAAATAATGCCGTTTGGAAAAAAATTAAAGAAAAAAGTGATCGCTAACACATTATTTCTATTGTAATTAAATTATATCACAGTTATTAATAGGTGAAATGATTAAACAGCTAAAATTTGTTAAAATAAACGTTAAATATAGAATAAATAAAGAAGTTCATGCATTCCTCTTTTATTCACATGTTCATACATGTTGCATAATTTTACTCGGACATCTCTAAATTTCCGGATTGTATATTTCCGAGAGTAAAAATAATAAAGTAGTCCTTCAGCTGAAAGTGGTGATAAACTTGACCTTCAAGATAGATCATTTACGCATTTCCCCCCTCTCATTGACTTGCATATTTTCTTTAACTTTTTTTCTTCGCATTTGCAGCGAAAGAAAGGATGAGGAGGACTCGTATTTCTTTGATCCTCGTAAGAGACTATTTGCGAGAAAGGAATTCGTCAACGACTTCTTTGTTTAAAGCATTTGTTACATTCTTGCAAACTGTTTTTCATGCGCATTGTTAATTCTTCAAATTATTATTCAACATTAATTTAAAAAATAGATCTTTGCAAAAGATCAAAAAAATAAGAGTGATTATGAATTTTTGGAGAATCAATTTAACAAAATAGAATTATCAAGCTGAAGTAGTTAAAAAAAAACCACCATCGGATAGCCCCCTATTAAACAGGCTTCACATACTAAACTTTAATGTTTTAAATCATAAATGACATGCCTTATCAACGCTAAATTACGGTATATAAATATATACTTGGCAGTGACCATTGCTAAAAAATTATAGGATACAAAATCATCTGCATCAAATCAAGATAGCAAGAAAGTGATTTTTACATTTAATTAAATCATCAGCGCCATTTTGTAAATGATAAATTTTGCATTTTCTTGTCTGATTATTCAAAACTTTTTATTTCGTCAAGTTTTGAAATCATTTTAAACTACAAATTTTATTGTGTTTCCAATGAACAAAATAACAGGCATGGATTCTTTGGGAAATTGAAGGGTGAGAAATAAAAATTATGAAGTCATGAAAAAAAACAGCTTAAGAATAAAGAATGCTTATCACCCATTGTAAGGTTAATCTATCTTCAATTGATGTGAGAAAAGCACATATTTTACGGAAAAGAAACAAAAATAGTGAATATTATTAACAAACTTCATGTTGGATCTTCAATTTTAAATTTTGCTCATTAAACAAATATTATAATTCAGAGTTACCACTCAAATTTGGAAAAAATATTCCCTGTGTTTTTCCTGTACATATTTTATACAATATATTAAGAGGAAAAACACAATCATTGTGCTCATGTATGAGTTGTATTGGAGAAACTATGCATTTATAATTGCTGAAAAACTTAAGAAAAAAGGAACGGCTGAACAAACTTAAAACAAATAATGCTATAGTAAATGAACTAGTTTAATATAGCTGAAATATATCATATGCACTTAAATATCCCATAGATTGCACTTTGAGAGAGCTGCTCCAGCCAGCATAAGAGAACGACGTCTCCATAACAAGCTCTAAATATCTTCAAATAAAACAATTGTATTTCCTTTATTTTTCTATAATTTCTGTTAAAATCACTATGTAATTCTCCAAGGCATCTCAGGTGAGTCTTTTTTGGCCTCTGGAGGGGCTATTTTCCCAGTAATGAGCATTTTAAATTCAGCTGTTCCATCAAATTAAGGTTAGAGTACTCGGCGGTCATGTTTATATGATTTCCAATGTAGAGCTACTTCTTTGCCAAATTCATCACCTTTTAATATTATTTAAACTAGTTCATTTTTACCTCAAAATATTTCTTTTACATTGCTCAAGCGATTTCCTATTATAATATATATATATTTTTTTAATTTTGGTCGCCTGGTTCTCTTTTAAACAGTTATCTATTTTTATGTGTCCTGTATTTAACATAGCTTTTCGCTATACTATTGATCAGCAAAGTTTAAACATTGACTTTAAACATCCATAAACTAATGTTAATCTTAAATTTTTAATTATATTTTTTAATAGATAATACTTTAAATAGTTCGTGATTGTATAAAATTAATATCTTCTAATTATCTCATTTCTATGATTTTTTAAAATATATCCACTTTCCTTAAAATCATCGGTGTTCTATCACATAACAAATCAAAGTAAATAATATGAATAAAGACACAGTTATTTTTTATCATTCAGTTTCATAGCTCACTTTTCCTTTTGTTTTTTTCTATCAATATAATACTGCAAATAGCCTAATAACACAGGATCATGTATATTCCATGTTAAATAATAGTTTTGAAATTCAATGCTTACACTTAGTATAAAGATACCTTTTCTTTTTTACATATCTTAGTGCCATGTTAAGACTACTCATACATAAGTTTGGGTCATTATATTTATTTCTCACTGTATTTTAATAAAATGTTACGAATCAATTTTGCTTCCGTTTGAGTTAAAAAATTTTAACCAATAGCTCCAGACATCCTGACCCAAATTTAATTTACTTTGTTTTCTATTCAATATTTTAACCATTCAGGCAAAATACTTAGGATTATCTTAAGCAAATAATTAAGGTCATTCAAGCACTCTCTCCCAACCACCTGACCCTATTTTGACAATTCTTTGTTCTCCACATAATCATTAAACAAACCCTGAAAACAACATTCTTTGTTTCAAATTAATATTAAAACATAGTTAAATCACTCGCTCCCGACCACCAGACCCTAAAATGAATTTCCAAAGTTTCGGGACCAACCAAGTAACAAATTAAATAAACAAATAGAATGGTTAAATTCTTCATTCCCAACTTTTAATTTCTTAACCCTAATTGATGGAACACCTCCACTATTATGATATTTACATAATGACATTATGTAAATATCATAATATGACATAATGACATTATGTAAATATCATAATTCATTAAGATTCTCTCCCACCAATCTCTTGCTGCTCTATAACTGTAAATTAACACATAATACTCACAACCCAATGTTTACTATTCTTACTTTATTCTTTTTAAGTTTTTCTGATCTTATTTATTTCTTAATCTAAAAGATTGCTTCTTGGGGGGCTGGGATTGACTCATTATCGCCACATTTCTCATTGCATTAAAAAAAAAAAAACACCCACAAAACAAATATTGTTACACTTCAACACAGCCTTTTGCCTGAGACAATGGACTTCAAAAAAAGACTGGTCCTGTTTGGATGCCAAAAATCCAATTGATAAACTACTACTTGTAATTATAAGAAACATCAATCACAGAGTTAGAGACCAATCTCCTACTCTACCAAAATACCAACGTGAAAACTGCTACAATGCAATTCGTAGTATAAAGGAAATCTTGACAGAGAAGACACAACAGGACTTACTAGTTCCACAATCTGATCAATTAACTACAATTACGGAATACTACACCAACGTACAGTGAAGTCCTTAAAAGACCTCCTCCACCAGCTCCAATCATTTTACCAGCTAGCAAAGACTGCACAACAGATGACATTATGAAAACAATTACGACCAATGTGAATAAGCCAATAGTGAAGAAAATATACAAAAATGATAAGATAGTGGAGATAAAATTCTACAGCAACTACGACAAAGACAAACAGAATGTATAAAGAACACTGGACTACCATATAAGGATAAAGTCAAGCGATTGAATTCACTCATTTTACTTAATGTACCAACAACCCATAATGACGAGGAAATATTGGACAGAATCAAGCAAAGTTCTAAATATCACGATGATTTGGACGAAGTGAACATCATAAAATCAATCTCACACAAAACTGACGAAACCAAAAAACACGTTGTCCATAAAGTCTCGCATCCACTAGCTCTCCATCTACTTGACATAAACTATATATATATTGGTTTCAACAAATGTTACATAAAGAAAAGGATAACCCTCTTACGCTGCAGACGCTGTCAGCTCATAGGACATCACCAAGATAATTGTAAAAATCAAGTATCCTGTGAGACATGTGGAGGAAATCATCCCAAAGAAAACTGCACAAATGAAACACATTCGTGTATCAACTGTTTAGAATCAAACCAACGCTACAAAAATAATTTCAACTACCATCATACCGCAGCGGATCCAGCGTGCCCGAGCTACCTAAGAACACTGGACGATCTCAAGAAACAACAATAAGTTCATCAGCAGAAGATCTTCTCAAACCAGCATCTGAGGTACTAAGTCAGACAATAAGACACTTTCCATCCAAAACAGACTTTGAAGTTAAAGCCCGCAGACTAAAAACTTTTATATATACGTTAAATTTTTATTTCATTTTAATTTATTATTTATTTTAAATTTTATTCTTTATTAATTTCTATTTTCCTTAATTTTCTTACTTTTTTACATTTCAAATATTTTCTCTCTTTATTTAACTAAGAGTAAAAAAAAAAAAAAAACATATATTAATTTAATTCTTTATTCTTACAAAATAATAATAATTTGCGATAATAATAATATAATTTATAATTCTTTAACATATATTTTTTATCCTTCACTTCATCTTAACATCCTCTTATCAAGTCAAAATTTTCTTCTGGAGTGCTCAAAGGTAAGCTACTTTAAGCTATCTTTTCTCTGATGCATAATTCATATCTTACTCAAATTAAAAATTTCACTATTTCAACAAACCTTGATAATTTAAAAATTTTACAAATTAACCTTCAGAGGAGTAAGTCAGCAATGGTTACACTACAAAAGACAGTTACTGAACACGACATTGACATAGTTTGCTTCCAAGAGCCATACTGTCCTAAAAATAAAATTCTCGGCTTCCCTTTTCACTCAACTGACAAAAAAAGTGGTATCTTTATTCTCAATAAATCAGTAATACCCCTACAATTAATTTCATTGAATAATTCAGTAGCAATCTCAATAAATTCTTGCAACAACCCAGATCCACTAATCTTAATCTCATTTTATAATTCCCCTTCGAACAATGAAGATCAATTAATTAAAGATCTACTTTTTTACACCTCAAAATACTCTAACAACTCTACTCTTCTAATTTGCGGGGACTTTAATGCACATCACGACTTCTGCGGTTACGCTAACACTGATGCCAGGGGTGATGCACTGTTTGAACTTATTATGTCTAACAATCTAGAAATATTAAACACCCAAAACGCTCCACCAACTTTTGTTACCACTAGATCTTCCTCCTTTCCAGATTTAACGCTAACAAATAGTCAGGAGCTTCTCAACTATTCGAATTAGGAAGTTTTAGACACAGAAACAAACTCTGATTATAAATACATCAAAATCCAACTAAACAATTCTTTTTCTTTCTCATCCTTTATTAGATTTAAAACAAAATACGGTAATCATAACAAATTTAAGAAAAACTTTTCAAAATTTCATAATGAATTAAATAGTAATTTAGACAACATAAACACTCCATTACAACTAAACGATTTCACAGATGATTTAATCAATAAAATTTTTAGTTCTTGTAAGCTTTCGTATGAAACAAAAGCATTTAACAAGCAATCGAATCCCACATGGTGGAATAGTAAATTGTTGATACTCCAAAACGGACTGCAAGCGATTAGGAAAAGATACCAACGTTCAAAAATAGAAGATGAAATTACCAAATACAAAATCATCTATAAACTTAAAAGAGCCCATTTTAAAAAAGAAATTCTCCAGGCTAAATATAATAGTTGGAAATTTTTATGTGAAAACACCAACAATACATTTGGAAAGCACTATAAAACATCTTTTAAGACAAATCCTCATCCCTCTATATTTACAGATATATTTAACACTAACTCACCTTTAGAAGAAGCGTCACATATTTTAGAGAATCTTTTCCCAGACAATGACATAATCCCAATAGATAATTTCCATTACCCAAATTCTAATCTTGACCCACCTTTTACACACAATGAATTAGATAATTTAATTAAAACTCTAAATAATAATAAAGCCCCTGGCATCGACGGTATTGATAACATAATAGTCAAAAAGCTTTTTCTATTTTTTGGTAATCTAATTCTAAAATTTTTCAACAAATGTCTCTTACTCAAATGCTTTCCAGATCATTTTAAAAAAGGGCAAGTCTTGCTATTTTTGAAAACTAGTAAAAATCCGAAACTATTATCATCATACAGACCAATTACACTACTCCCTTGTCTAGGCAAATTTCTAGAAAAACTTATTACCAAGAGAATAAACTATTATATAGAAAAATATAAAATTTTATCAGACAAACAATTTGGTTTTCATTTTGGCAAATCTATAAATCATGCACTTCAAAATTTTCCAGATAATCTAAAACATCTCAAAAACAACTTTAAACATGTCGCAGCCATTTCCCTTGATATTAAAAGCGTTTTTGATAATATACAATATAATTTAATTTATAAAGAAATTTCAACTTCAAATCTCCCTAAAAATTTATGTCATATGATAGAAGATATCAACAGAAATAGAATTGCTATTCTATCAACAAATCAAGGATTCAAAACAAAACATAACATACTTAAAGGTTGCCCACAGGGTTCTTGCATAGGTTCGACAGCTTGGAATTTTTTAATCAATAGCTTGCTCAATACAGATATGAACAATCAAATTATACAAGCATTTGCAGACGACATCATTCTATTAACGTTTGGAAATTCAAGAAGAGATTTAGAAATTAATACTAACAACACACTCAATATTATTCAAAATTGGCTAACAAGTAATAATCTCAATTTATCAATAGACAAATCTGTTTTCATCCATTTCTCCAACTCAAGCAGGGGTCAAATCTTCAAAATAAACAACCAAAAAATCTCACAAAAGAACTATTTCAGATATTTGGGAGTGATATTAGATAGGAGTCTTAACTGGGGTCCACACGTTAAAGTACTGAAAGAGAAATCAAACCAACTACTCACTTCTCTTTTTAAAATTAATACAAAATCCTGGGGCATAAACCAGAGCGCTCGTAAACTCATATATAAAACTGCTATAATCCCTTCCTTAGCCCATGGTTCATGTGCATGGGCACAAAAAATCTCGCCTAGAATCTCAAGAACTTTAGACTCAATCCAAAGGAAATTTCTTCTGAATATCACAAGAGCCTATCATTCCACTCCTACAGCTGCTCTACAAGTCTTAGCTGGATTCCCACCTCTCTCAGAACAGATTGTGTCGTTGTCGTGTTCAATAATCATAACTCAACTTAAAAAAGACATTTCCTATAACAATATAAATTATCAATACAGTACTTACGAGGAAAAACAAACAATAACTATTTTTCACCCCTCTCAGTCTATCACTAATTTAATCAGTTTAGAAGAAAATAAGAACTATAATCACTTAGATCCATACAATTTTTTCACAGACGGTTCGAAAACAAATACTGGAACTGGTTTTGCATTCTACAACATAAATCATTCTAATCATTACACAATTAATAATAACAACTCAGTCTTTCAAGCTGAACAACTTGCTATTTTAGAATGCATTAGATTCATCAAATCACAGACTTCATTTAAGGCATCTAAAAAATATACAATCTGGTCGGATTCTAAAGCAGTATTAGACTCTATAATCAACCCATGCACGAAAAATTCACTCTCGGCTAAAATACAAAAATTACTCCTTAATACAAATATATTTATCTCATGGATTAAAGCACATGATGACAGAACAGGTAATGAAAATGCAGATGCCCTAGCTAAATTATTGACAACTAAACAACAAAATTACTCATATCCCTTCCCGATCTCACATCTTAAGAATCAACTTCAGAACTCTGTATCACAAATTTGGCAAAATTATTGGAACAATTCAGATAAGGGAAGAAGATTATATAAAATTATTAATAAAGTAGATTATTTTAAGATGATACCATCAAAACAAGAAATCTCGTTTCTAACTGGGCATGGTCCTTTTCCATGTTATTTTAAATATCTAAACATCTCAGATAATGATCACTGCACCTGCGGCCTTCTGGGCACACCAGAACACTATATTACGGAATGCATCTATACAGCTTCATGGCATACTCGTGCATTGAGTATCACTTATCTACCAACTTGGCAAAAACAATTCATAACTAACCAAACAGTAACATTCATAACTAAACAATTCATAAAACCAAATTATTATTAGTGATGAATTTTCTTTCTGATAATGATAATATTCTAAAATTTTAAATATAAAAAAAATTATTATATATTTTGGAATGCCTACCTATATGTTGTAAATACTGTACATATCTTTTCTATTTAACTTTTTTTTATTATTATAACATTTTAATTACTTTCTTTTATTATTTAATACCTATAAATCAAAATTTTAATGGAGAACTAAATATATATATATACATATATATTTTTTTTTTATTACCTTTTTTTTTCTTCCTCTTTCTATTAATTTACTTTCCAAAATTCATTTATTGTCACTTTCTATAGGTCATATATATATTGTTTAAACAATAATTAATATTTCTGTCTATTTGTAAACAAATTAATATTTCTGTCTATTTGTAAACAAATTAATTTTCTGTATATTTGTAAACAAAATTTTAACCTCCTTTCTTTTGAAACTTTAAATAATTAATTGAGGTTGGCTGGAAGTAGTTGCCAGACGCGGATTATACGGGTAAGGGTTTCACTAACCTATGCACGTATCCGCGCCTGGAAGGAAAGAAAGATTGCACTTTGAGAGGTTATCATTTTTAAAAAGACGAAAATAAGACACAAAATTCCCTGTGTTTTGCCAGTTTCTAAAGAAAAACTCAAAATTCTCTGCATTTTAGGTGATTTTTAAATTCCCCGTTCTTCCTACGGAGTGACAACTGTGTAATACGTTAAAGCCCTTGGGGTGTAAATGTAAAAAAAAAAAAATTTAACACAAGTTTGGTTAAAATGTTAAATGTAGATGCAATTCATTTAGCTTTTGGTGTATTAGTAACTTTGAAACACTTTCTTTCACAAAAGCTTTTTTGCTTAAAGACATTTCCTTAAAACATTTTTTTGGTAAGATTCTTCTGGAAGGCATCAGTTAATGGTGATTTGGATAATTTTGTCCCATATCTTTACTTAAAAATTGATAAGTATATTATTTACGTGGTTTTTTTCATTGTATTCAATGTTATAATTAATAAAATAGAAAATTGAGTTAAAAAAGAAAAATAAAGTCAAAATTTGTCATTTAATTTCCTAAAAAAAACCACATTTCTACAAAATAGCAATTAAAAGTCCTTCACCAAACTTTATAGAATAGTTTCAATCTGTAGAAATGGAATGTACTACAAAATAATCTTAATTTGATAGCGCATTAATACTCACTTGGAAAACATAGTCACATTGACAATAGAATAAAACTTAAACAAAGTGATTATTGATTGCTTTGTAGTAATTTATGAAGCATACTTTATTATATTATGTATGTATGTATTAATATTAGGCTAAGTATAGTCCAAAAATTATTCCAGACTCTGTACAACTTTTCTCCTATGTAATCTTCTATGCACTCATTTTCATTTGAGTTGAAAGTTCTTCTTTTCATTTTGCCTGCTTCTATCCTCTTTTCTTTATTTTCCTTTTCAAGTTTGACAAAACTAAATTTCTTGTTTTCAGTCTACTTGTTTTTAAAATTCCATTTTATTATTTTTTTAGTTCTACGTCAGTTCTTGATTGACAAAAAAATATAATTGAGATGTTTTTAAATCGTATGAAAACGCATCACGATGTTACATTTCAAAATTGTGTAAATATGAATTGTGGTCAGACATACGAATCACAATGCTTTAATGATGTATAGAATAAAGGGCCTTTAAAAAACGAAAATAAGCATATTTAAGCACTTTTCCAAAATGCTACGCACCATGTAATATGAAAAAATAAAGAAGCACTTGGAAAATATATATATTTTTCAAAATCAAAAACTAGATAGGTCGCAATATTAAAAAAAATTATATTTTGATAAACGTTTAAAACTAATTTAAAATAGTTTGTGATAGCAAAATAAAAATCTTACTCTAGGTTGAGATTGTTGTCCATCACCAGCATTCTTAGATCCAACCCATTGTCCAGAAGAGAGACGTTCAACATGTTCTTGATCGAGCACACACAAAGAGGCTAATGCCAGCCACAGCTACAAAACATAAATCAGTTATTAAAGTTCGATATACAGCCACTCAATTGCGTATTGAATATAGACGAATAAAATTTAATGGAACCAAATCATTTTATATGAAACTAATGTTAAACGTTCCCGTTTAAATGGATATTTGTTGTTTTTCATCCCTGCCTGATTGCATAAAGAAATGAAACAAATTTTTTTATTTTTGAGAAATATTTCATCAGCTAAATTAGAATTTTCGTTTTTCAGTTAAGATAAAGATACAATAGGAGGTCACTTCAATAACCATTTTGAAATTATTACTAAACAAAAATTGTGTTATATTTACTTTTATGATGAGCTTTACATAAAATTATTTCCAGCCGAAACTTTTATTAGGAATTAACTTTACATAATATTACTAAACAATCTGGTGAAAAACATGAACTAATTTCAAAGCAACCAAAAGTAAAATAAATAAAATAAAAAAAGGATAATAATAAAGAAAAACAGTATGTTAAGTTACAATGTTAACTGAATAAAATAATTATTATGAAGTTTGAATTTGATTCTAATAGACCTAGGGTTTTTAATGAAAAACCTAGATGGGCTGAGATTTTTCAAACCTTGTTTATTACAGATCTGTTTAATTTTTAGTATAACAATCGTGAATTTTAAAAACATGTAACTGATGTTTATAAATTCACAATTACTTACAACACATTGAAATATCATACAAATTTATTTAGTTTCTTAAGATTTTTGGCAACTGTTTTCGTTATGGATTACTAGCTAAAAACTTTTTTCTAATAGTTCTTTTCCTAGGGGTTTACTTAATTCCTATAAGCTAATGCACTACCAGTAGAACTGAATTTCTTGAATTCTGTTGATTTTGAAGGCCAGTGGAATTCTTCTACTTAGGTTCTTTAGAACTGCCCCCCCCCCCCAAGAAAGGCACCATCATTTCTATGCGCAGTATCTCCTTGTCCACACTCTTTTCTTTTAGAATGCTTCACTCTCCTCACAGAGTATCATTCTAGCCCAAAGGCAGAATATATTAATGAAATAACCACTATATAAATGAAAGGACAATCTTTCTTTCTCTTGTCTGTAGCCCCCCCTCACACACTTCTTGTCTCTCTAAAATGCTCTACCCTTGATGCATGGTCTAATTCTAGGTAATAAAAGGACTTTTTGCTTTAATAAATTTAAAATAAATATTGTTCCTATCAACTATAGTGATGCTAAAAAATTAAGGACCTTCAAAAACCTAATACCAAAATTAAGTACTTTTAAAGGCCTTTATTTTCTAAAATACAAATGAAGCAGTTTTTTAAGGACCTTGGGAAGCCTCATCTAGATTAGAGTGATAATCTGAACTTCGCACCTTGTCATTTTTCTGACTGCATATAACATTAGAGTAGATATAGAACCACTAAAATACGATTAAAGAAGGTGCAAACCGATTTGACGCATAGCCTATGACTATAGGGAATAAAAATTAGCCACAAGCAATAGAGGGTTGCTAAAACAATTCTGGAATAAAACTTGTTTTTATAATGATCTGAGTAATAATAGAATGATTAGCACCATCATTTTTCTCATTGAACAAGAATCAACTTTGCGATAAATGGAAAAAAAAGTAAAAATTTTAATGGCAATGTTGTGTCCTTTTCTGTCGTCTTTAGATATCCGCTAAATAACGAACCAATGAAAGAAATATATGGTGTTTATTACATAAAACAATAATGTAAGCTTTAGGAGGGCATTTTTAGAAAAGTTAAGTCAACTAACCGTTGGTGTTTTCAAGCATTCAGTTGGAGATCGATGTTGTTCCTCAAGTTTTGTCAAATTCAAAATATTTTCAGCAACAGCACTCTTTGTAATGTTAGCCCAAGCTTCAGTCAACTTTCCCTAAGAGACAGCCACAAATAAATAATTAAAGATTTGTTAAATACTACCATTACAAATTTAAAGATAAAAGCACACTTACAGCTGCCATGTCCTTTAGCAGTTGAATAATAACTTCAGCAAGTTTGCGTGACATACAGCCCCTGAGCCACCATCGACTACCAATGTCGTCTCTTTTGAAACAAATATTCCAATTAGTTAAACTGATTTTAAAAATACTTTTTTAAAATAAATCTATTCTAAAGACCAGTATAAATTGTTCTAATTGCTTTTTATTTCAATTATAAACAATACTATTATTCACAAAATAAACAATACTATTAACCCGATAGAAAACTTCATTCACTTCAGAAAGAAAAAACAGTCAATATGCTTCAAGTGCATCAAGAAATAGGTGCCCATTTTGCAAGACAAGAATTAAAGAAGCAAAAATGTAAAGAGGCCAACGAAAAATGAAGCTGAGAAACAAAACACGAAAAGCCAGACGCCGAAAGAAGAAAAATATGAAGACAGAACAAGAAAAATCACTGTGACAGAGAGGCAAATGCATTTCCAGGTGTTATGGAGAGGTGCGTCGGAACTGATGTTAACTAGGAAATCAGCATTCAAATGAATAAAAGAAGATTCCAGGGCATCAAGATGAGCAACTGGGATGAGTTAGTATTGGCGAAACTGAATTTATGCCAACAATGTGAAACAATCGAAGATTTCTCGAATTCTTGATAACAGACAAATCTATCCTTTTCCCCCAAGTAAACATTTTAAAACAGTTCCCCAATGGTTGCATCAACAAGGAATGTGGCAAATGCAGCAGGAATTATCAAAGCTAAGAGGATCGTTAAGAGATTTGATTTTGGTAACAGGCCTAAAAATGACATTAAAACCAAAACAGGAGAGAATATAGCAATTTTAAGCCAAATGGGAGAAAAAAATGGTGAAGTAATAAATTCTCTGCAAGAATTAGAAGAAAAGTGGCTTTTGGGTTCAGTGAATTTAGCAAGAGCTGAATCAGCTGAAGGGTCGAATCCACGGATAGTAGCAACTTAAATTTTTCCATTACGTTAATTATATATACATATACAATTATACATATATTTACAATCTAACCAATGCCAATTGACGAACCATGAAATTAAGAAGGAATTGTCATAAATCAAACACTGTATTGAAAATATTAAAATTTAAAAAACCATGAAAGAGAACAAAAAAAAAAAATACAAATAACAGTGAAAATTTTACTTAAAAATATATAAAGAAGGAAATTCGGCAAAAGGTGGAAAATGTCATCCCAATACTTGTGATAAAGCACCAAAAATAATTTATACAGATAACTTAATTTTTAAAAAGAGTAACATTACTGAATTGCAAATGTGGAAATTACATTTATAAACACAGTTAAATCCCGCTATGGTGAACCTTCAAGGAACCGAAATTTCGGTTTACAAAAACCGGGAGTTCACTATATCGGTAGAGCAAAAAAATTTTAACTCATATTTCGAAACTGCTCCCTTTTATTACACATTATTTAGTAACAAAAAATACGCTAACTTTTATTTTTTACTAGCCGCCTAAGGCGGCCAGCTGTCCGCCACGCTGAAGGTTTTCACAAATAAAGTTTTTTAAAACGTAGCAGGAAATCTGAAGATTAGTGGACAATTAAAGTGTTCCTGTCCTGCAATTTTGTCTTCATATCCAGTTCTGCTGCAGATGTGTTATAGCTCTTGAGGATGTTTGAAATTATATAGCTACAACGCTTAAGAAAAAAAAAAACTAAAATGCTAAATACATGAAAAGAACACGAAAACGAATAAATGTTTTATGGTATCAATTTCTATTTCTATATAATTTTTTATGGTATCAAATTCTATTTCTATATCTGTTACGTCACGCACTCAGGTATTATAATTTGATCTAGTTGTGCTTGTATAATTTTGATCTAGTTGCGCTTTCTACGTCATTTTGTTAACATCGTTTGGTTTGTTATTTAACATCGTTTGGTTTGTTATTTCTAAGTTAACTTTCAAAAAATTGGCTGGCATCAGCATTTTTATTCTTTAAGTTGCTTATTTTTTCTTTTGGAATTCGTTCCTTTTTAGCAAAATGTTTTTCAACCTAATCGAATTCTTTGCCGACTGTTCTCTGTATATATAAAGAAAATAAAGTAAATATTTTTAAAGTGTTGTGAAAAGAATTTTTAGTTGTACAAAGTACTACAATATCGCTACAAAAATTATCGTCTTCGCTTAAGAAAAAAAAAAATAGAGCGTGGAAAGAAGAAGAAAAACTTATTATAACAATTATGAACAGCGACAAATATATGAAAGCGAAGCGTTCTATTTACGTATCGAATATGTTGCCACATTTTTAATACAAAAGTTAAACTTTTCTTCACTTTAATAAATGTAAACTAATGAGAACTTTACAATTAAATTATTAATTCCTTCGTATATCATTGGTTTAAGTTGTCGAAAATTAATATTTCAATTGTAAGGTTCGCATTAGCATACATTTATAAGAGTGGGGAAAAGTATATGCATTTTTTAATAGTTTTTTGAATATGGCTCTTTGAAGACGAAAAAGCAGATGAAAAGCATAGACTTACAAAATGACTGATAACTAAATAACTAATCCAAATTTTTAAAAAAGAAAAAAAATACTTCTTCATTATGTCAAAACACAATTATGTGCCGAGTTTCGTGCCTGGGCGAGGCTTCTGGGGCGATATATTGTGATTACAGACACACACACACACACAGCCGCTTTTATTATTATGTATAGATTACTCTACATCTTGCGAGCAAAGAATTTATGGATGACCTTAATTTAAGGATGGGAAACTGAGATAGAAGTAGCAAACAAGAGAAAAATGCTTACGGCTACATTCCACTCAATAGATGGTTTTAAAAAGAGCTATATGTATTTCATCAGGGTTGACACTCAAATCTGGAGAAAAAAAATTCCCCCTTTACCCTGTACATTTTATACTCAATATATTAGAAGGAAATAATAATTACTGTGCTTTTGTGTGAGCTATATTGGGGCTAACTATATTTATTAGTTTTAATTGCAGGAAAAACAGCTGAACATACTTAAATAATGCTATAGTGAATGAAATAGTTTAGTATACCTGAAATATCATGATTATATATCCCCTTAACATACGCTTTGAGTTATCACCATTTTGTAAAAGACAAAAATAAGAAACAAAATTCCCTGTATTTTCCAGTTTGCAAAGAAAAAAAATCAAAATTCCCAGCATTTTTAGGTAGCTTTTAAATTTGCTGTATTTTCCAGAGTTTCCCTGTGGAGTGGCAACCTGTTTAAGTAGAAATTTCAAAATTACCAAAAAATGAAGAAAAAAAAAATCAGTCGAAGAGAGAAAAACGTTAATAATATCTAATTTCCTTTCTTCTTCACTATATCCACAATAAATAATATTATATGTGCATAGCAAGACACAGGAGTGAACATTTCGTTCACTATATCAAGGAGTTCACTATTAACCATGTTCACTATAATGGGGCTTGACTGTATTTCTAAGAAAAAATCTGAACTACGAAATTATTAAATAAAGAGTTTTTTTTACACAAATTAATTATTCTTATATTTCAGCATAATCAATAAGTTTTTGCAAGAGAATGGAGATGATCACCTTGGATGAATAGAGGTAGCTAATGTGACAGTTGTAACACCTTTTCCTCCTCCACTGGAAGATGATCCTCCTTTCACTTTGGTCTGTACAGTGATGGCTTTTGCTATGCAGGAGAGGAAGACATCCAATATACCCGTCTTGTCTTCTTCTTCTTCTTGTTTGCTGCTCTCTTCTGAAATGATGCTGAAATCTGCTGGGGGGAGGGAGGGGACGTCCAGAATGGAGGCCAAAGTGGGAGGACTCACTTCAGGGAGAACTCTTCTCAGCAGTGAAGTCACCTAAATTCAATCACAAAACTTTTTTATAAATTCTTTTCCAAAAAAACAGGAAGAATATGCAGTAGAATTTTGTGTTACATAGATTCATTGAACATTGAAGTATATATAAGTATAAATGAAAATTACTTTAAACACAAAATTATACACTTAAATTAAATTTAAAAAAAAAATTAAAGCTTTAGAATTTGGTTTATCTTAAAACTAACTCAGTTCAAAATACTTCTTCAGTTTTGTTTTGAAAAAAAAATGAACTGTTTCCGACAATAAAAATTACTACTACAGGGTGCGTAGCCAAATTAATCAACAAAAAATAAGCAATTTGTAAGCACTTTACAAGCACTCAAAAAATATTTTTAAGCACTTTTAAAAAATATAATTAGGCAGGGTTGGTAAGTTTTCGACAATTGACGGTTTTATATTGTTTTAACCGACATGTCAAAAATCATGAAATTATGAATCATGTAAAACGAATTTCATACACTACGAACTAACAATACGCTGAAATAGATTGGGATTGAATTAATTGTGAAAACGCTGAATAGAACAATGTGAACTGTGTCTATTTGCATAATTCGTAGCTAAAATCAAGCACTTTTTAAAAACAACCATTCAAAAAACCGCGTTTAAGGGGTTTTAAAAAATGAAAACAAGCACCTTTAAGAACTTTTTAAAAACGCTACACACTCTGTACTAGCATATTTAAATATTTGTGAATATCTGAATTATCATATAACATTGATCATGCTCACTGAAGAATTCTTTTTCAAGAAAACACCTGAAAGTTAATGAATTAGAAGCTCAGAATGAAGAATTATGAAATAAATGAACAATAATGTTGTCTGAAAAACAGTTTCAGAAGTTATACACTAATGATAAAATGAGCTGAAAATTTATTTAATTTCTTTTTTTTTATAATCTAAGGAATGTCTTGCTTTCTAAGCATCAAATCATTTTAATATTAATCTAATCAAATCTTTTATTTTCTGTTACTCTAAAAAGTCAATTTCTCTTTTAATAATTAGAAGAATTTCTAGTTTTAAAAATGGCAATATATCAAACATAAACGTTAAAATTTTAAAGATCTAAACCTTCATTATTAATTTCGTTAGAAAATTATATGTATTTTTCCTTAACACTAAATGTACCAACACCTAATGCATACATATTTCTACCATAGCTGGTCAAATGATCGGACTTTGTTTCGTAATTGAATGTATAAAATATGGATGTTAGGTATTAAATAAACAAACAAACAAAAAAAACTTTATAATTAAACAAAATTGCATCTTTCCAATTTTTATGCACTACAAACACAAAGAATATGAATTTTTAATTAATTGCTAAAAGCATTTTTTACATATACAGGGGGTTTCCATTATACATTTTCGGCAAACATATTTCGTCGAATCATTATTATTTCTATAATTCTTATAATTATAATATATAAGAATTCTTATAATTAATATTATTTCTTCTAAGAACTTGTGCTATCCTGATTGTTTTAACATTTTTCTGGGTAAAAACTAACAGTTAGTTAGAAATGAAGTAAAGCTATCAAAATAAAATATAAACTACCTACTTACCAAAACTTTTAGTTTTTGTCACTTTTTCTGACACAAAAATGCAAATCTAAAATTTTAGGTACTTTCTTGAAATTTGAATTCATAGTTATCCTGATCGAACTGACTGCGCAACAGTCTTTGCAAAAATGTGCAACTCATGGAATGCAATATGCTGAACAAGCATTACATCGTAATTTCTGATCCGATAACCTTATAAAGCAATAAATTGTTCTCCCAGTTAAATGACTGGTTGTGGTAGTAATAGGTATCGACAAGTATTATTTGAAACAAACAAAATACGAATAAGTAAATAAATAATAATAATAGAATATTAAATGCATATAACTGTCAGGAAAAGTCATGAAGTGAAAAGTGCAAAAGCAATAAGATGATATGCAGATTTTCGATGCAAAAGTTCTTAAACGGTTATTTGGTCGGTTATGGCAAAATGTCAGAGTAATAAAAAAAGTTTTAATGCTGACAGACACAGCAAATACATACTTGCCGCTGAACTCTGGCAGATCCCGTGTGCAGGAGACTGAACAAGTCCCTGAGCAGTCCTGCCTGCTGAGCTAAGTAGGAACGGCCTACACTGGAACCACTGAGGGCCAGCACCATAGATAACATTTCAAAACAATAAGCATCAGAGGACTTTGGCAGTTCTTCTGTTGACTGAGATTTGCTGCATAACAAGATTTCCCATTCATCTCTCACACAGGATGCTTCTTTTCTAATAGCAGCAACAATATGGGAACATACCTTTTTTTTTAAGGAGGAAAAAAAAAGGTTAAACTATATAAATATTTAGACAAGGAGTTATTCACATAGTGTCTACCACTACAAAAATACAACTCATTTCATTAGTACATAAGACATGTTAACTCAATTCTATTACATCAACATCTGTACTTCCAGATTTCTACTTCGGATTGATTTTTACGCGTAAGCTTGAAAAAAGGCTCCATCAAATATTATTATACAAGTAGTGTTTGCAATATAACTCGTTTTCTAAATTTAAATGGCATGGAACAAACATCATAAAAATTCTGAAGATACTATGCCCTGCAAGATACTTTGCTGTCATAGTACTGAAGATACTATGACAGCATACTATGCCCTGCAAGATGCGACTCAAAAAATAACTAACGGTGATATTTTACACAAATATAGCCAAATAAGGGATAACACTTAAAACATAGCATTTAAGTGGTTACATTAATTTTTTTAAAATTAGGCTCGCAACCAGTTAGAATTTGTAAATTGCAGGAAACTCATACGAATGCTAAAATTTATGAATAAATTTAAACACAAATCGCAATAATAAAACCTCCTAGAATAATAAGCCTGCTCCCACATTGCCTCGTAAGCATAACATAACCGGAGGGATGCACCGGAAGTTTTCCAAATTTCTTCCTGTTTTCAGAAGCTTGTTATTGTTTACATTCAGTCAATCATCAGGGTTACCACTCAAATCTGTAAAAAATATTCCCTGTGTTTTCCCTGTACATATTAAGAGGAAACACAACAATTACTGTGCTCTTGTGTAAGTTATATTGGGCTAACTAATTTATTAGTTTCAATTGCTGGAAAAACAGCTGAACATACTTAAATAATGCTATAGTAAAGAAAATAGTTTAGTATAGCTGAAACATTCCATAGATTACGCCTTGAGGGGTCACCATTCTTTAAAAGACAAAAATAAGAAACAAAATTCCCAGTTCGTAAAGAAAAAATGAAAATTCCCTGCATTTTCCCTGTTATTTCAGGTGATTTTTAAATTCCCTGTTCTCTCTGTGGAGTGGTAACCCTGTAAGCGAAGGGATTCGCCGGAAGTTTTCCAAATGTCTTCCTGTTTTTGGAAGCCTGTTATTGTTTACATTCGGTCAACCATCCATATTACTTTTTAAAAAAAAAAAACATAAAAAATATACACATTTATGCAGTTATACATATTTTTTAACCTAATACTCTTCGTTCATTAAATTAATAAACAGTTTTTTGACAACTTACTTGTTTCTGCAAATGAGTGAGTTTACTTCTGGAGAATAAAATTCCCACCATATGTTCTTTGAGATCATTTGTCTCCAGTGTGCTTTGAGAGTGTGACAACTGTGCTTCTGGATTGACATCATTCTTTAAATCATCCTCAAACTCGCCCTTGATCAATTTCCCAAACACCTACGATTATTGAAATAATATATATATATATATATATATACATATATAACAAGCAGTTAAAACACACATTAGAGCTTCTAGTTATGAAATATTAGATCAAAAATCTGGTACAAGTTCCACCTTAATTCTTTCAAGTAGTTTAAGCTAGACTCATAATGAAAATTTTATACTTGTTTAAACACAAAATAAATTAAATAAATACTAAAATTTGAGTGATTGATACATAGAATATAAGTAAATATTGAAAGCATCTATTTTCTGGAGACTTTTTAACAATCAAAATAAATAAACATTGGGGAGAAGAATATTCGATGAATATTATTGAAGCTGAATATTAATAGTGTTAGAAAAGAACATTAGCAGATAAAATTTGTTTTGCTTTAAATTACGGTTGATTTCATAAAAAGAAGCGCATTCAATTCAGTTCAATTCCTGTTAAAGATTATTTTTTCATCAATTTGAATTAATTTATTTTTAGAATTTGAAACTTATTTTTAATGTTATTTTAATCTGCTTATCTACGCTGCTGATTCTTCACAACATAAAAAAGAAAGAAAAAAAAACGTTTGTTAATTATGTTTAATTTATTATTCTGTTATTGAATAACACATATTTTGATGTTTGTTTACCTTAAAGACCTATTATCTGAAAAGATCTATTTTTTGAACTTTTCAATGTAATTTTTTTCAATGGCCTTTTTAAGTTAATCAAAAACTATGATACTAACTATTAAAAACAATCTTTTTTCAACATAATATATAATTGTTAAAAATATTCTTTGTATATTTATCTTTGAATAAATAAGTTTTAGTATGGCATACAAAACTATTCCGAAAAAAAGGGAAATTTTTTTCAAGTGAAAATAAGGACTATCATTTATTAAACATTTACACGTCATGCAAGCTCCATCAAAGTAAATATAGAGGTTTGGTCTTGCAACCTTTTTGAAGAAGGCTTTTCATCTAAGAGGGCAATAAAAACCAAATGCAGAAACCCTCTGTTATTGCTTGAGTGCATTTTGCTTTAATCTCTGTTTAATATGGAGTCACATATTAATAAAAAATTTTAAATGTGAAAACATACCATGAAATATATAAAGCAACAACTTATGCTGAAATTTCTTTAAAAATATATTAGTGATAAAATGCAAATAATTCATAAGGGTCATGACTACCAGGTTAGGAAATCCAAAAAGCCAGAATCTTTCAAACATAATGCATTTCTGTGACTGATTCGATAACTTAAAATATCACCTAAATTAATTATTTTCCTTCTTTAAAGAATAACTCTCAAGGAATTAAGATTTCACTTTAATATGTTAATATGCGGAAATTAGATGGAAAAGTTCTTTATGGTAAATTTTTTTGGCAGACCCCCAAAAAATATTAAGAAGTATTTTTGCACATCAATATTTGGATGTATGTCAGAAATGTTGGGAGGTATATATCAAACCTGTGATGTTAGAAGCCTGAAAACTTTTAAAGTCTCAGCCTCACAGTTCTTCTGTTGTATTTGTGTTGCAGTGACATTCTTTCCAATGTGTATGCTGCTCTCACCCTCTTGGACGCCCAATACTTTCACCTGTCTCAGTCTTAGAGTGTTATCTGGACCTTTAAGCTCTAAACGAATGCAAGAGAATTTTCCATCAGGAATATCACAGCTAAGCCATCCAATATACCGCGTCTCCACTTCAAGCTAAATAAATATAGTTTACAACATAAGAGAGACATCATAAATGTTGTACTTTCATTAATTTTGTTATTTGAGAATCATTTCCAACAAATGACAGCATTTAACTGAAAGATGAGAAAACACAGCACCAAAGAAAAAAAGAGTGTCATGAATTACTTTTTTTATCTAATAATCAGATTTTCACATACTAAAACTCAATTTTAATGGTTTGGACCTAATCTTAAATATGCTAATTAACAAGAACAAATAAAATTTTAAGTAATAAAATCAGACCCTGAAAACAAACTTTCTTTCCTTTTCTTTAATGGATTAGAATTCTACACCCTCATATTAGGGGGCAGACACAATCTGGGAAACACAGTTTCAATAGTTTGGTTAGAAAAAGGGTTGAAGGTGTCGAAATTTGGACAATTTCGTTCAAATGTCGCATTTTGCCACATTTAAAATTAATTTCTTAAAAATGATGTAAAATTCAATCTATCTTTCAACTCAATTATTTTTGACTACTATTAAATAAGTTAATAAAGAATAATAATTATTAAAAATTAAAGTGCAATCTGGGAAATATGGTCCCAACAGTTTGGTTAGAAAAAGTAAATTTATAACAATATTGCAACACACTTACTTGTCGCAATTTCACCAATTCTTCAGAGTTTTGCCCAGCTTTAAAAGTTACTCCAGAAACTTTGTTCTGAAATTAAACAATTTAGAAATGAAGTAAAAAACTTGCTAGATCAACTAACATAGTTGATTTATATAATAAATATTCACAATAACAGAATTGTTTGTTTCATAACAAATAAATAAATACATAATCAACAGTGAAAAAAAAAACTTTCTTTACATTGACTTCATATAATTTAGATTTATAGAAACAAAGAAATTCATGAGTTAACATTTTTTTTAACTGTCAGATATAGAACAAAATTCGGAAAGTTTGCTACTAGCTGCTATTTTTGCTAATTTTTTTTTGGATTTTAAAGAAAGGTCATAAAAATACATCATTCATCAGATAATATATTTTTTTTTATAGATGAATTTCACAAAAAAAAAAAAAAAAAAAATAATTTTAAATGTATAGTTTTGATAATGGCAGAAAATACAAAGCATTAGGTTTAAAATTAATTTTTATTTTTATTTTCAAGAATTTTTTTAAAGAAAACTTTTAATATTCAATACACATTTTCCCTTGCAATGGGAAGAAGAATTTATGCTAAGTTCTACACATGACAACAGCACATAGCATTGCATCTTACAAACATTTCATCAAACAATTAATAAAAAATATTTACACAAACTTGATTTTAATAGTTTTGAATAATATTTAAACACTTATGGGATGTTCCAAATTCTTTTTTTGAGCCTAAAAACTTTTTAATGATTTTTGTCAGTGATTTTTCCATTTCATTTAAAATTAATATACAAAATATTATTGAAAAATACCAGATGGGCACAATTAGGTCAGAAATATAATGTAAAAAAAGGTTATACTTACACCCAAGTCCCTGCAATTATCAATATGCAAGTACACCATCCTGGGTTGAACTTTTGCATCACAAGATAAATTAAGTACTTTTACTTTATTGCGATCTTCATCTCCACTTTCCCAAAATGTTTCAGTAGTATTGTCTGTAAGACTATTCACCATCGCTTGACGGCTGGATGCTTTGATATCGACTAATGGCGTCACATCTTTTAAAGCTTCAATATCAGCAGAAACCTGATAAATACAAGTATATATAGATTTTAGCAAATAAAACAATTTTACAAAGGGAATAATGAACTGCATATGATCTTGTGGTGTGTTTTGTTGATCGGTTCAAGTAAAATATAATTCATAAGACTCCAAACAAATCTGATACTTTGAGCAGATGGGCAAATTGTACTGAAATGCATTTGCTATGCACTATGAAAATATCTATTATATGAATATCTATATAACACACCGTATGTGAAAATATCTATTTAATAAACTCTACACAAGCACAAAGGTTTCATAAAGAACTCTTTTCTTGATTATATTAGCCATTACAAAGTGATCAAGAGATTTTTCAGTTCGATATCAGAGGATGAAAAAAGAAGTCTGAAATTTAGAATATCTTGCAAAATGCAGCATAGTTGCATATGAGACTGTAATTATCGCACCAAATCCAGCTCAGTAGACACCTATACAGAGCAAAAAATATTAACCACACATGTGTAAGTCATTTGTATAACTTTCTAATGAATCTAAACATTTCTCAAAATCTAAAATACCCAATTTTACTATATGCTAATTCTACAACATTTTTTAAAAATTTATTTTGGCTTTTCCGGCTTGCTGTTCAGAAAGGCTTCCCAGGCTAAGAAATTAAATAAAATCCAAAGTGTAAAACTTGTTTTATTCTAACAAAATTAGTGTATTAATTATAAAGTTGCTTAACTTAGTACCTGGGACATGTCTTCTACAGCAGTTGTGTCTTCCTCCTCTTCTGTGCGTGAGAGTATTTTGCTAATGTTAGAGAAGACGTGGCTGCGATGTAGGAAACCGTGATCTTCAGGGTGAAATTTTAAGCACCAACACCTCATGGCTATTTGTTGCAGAGCTGAGCCTACAGGAAGCAGCATCATCAAGTCAGACACAGTTTGGAGGAAAGCATGAAATGTTTGCGGTAGAGGATAAGCGGCTTCACCTGCAATCGTGATGTCAGAAAGGGGGTGCTCACAAACACCTAAATCTTTTTCCTGGAAAAAAATATTTACAAAGTCATGTGTTATTTGCTAGTAATTACTTTAGACAGTAAAAACCAATAGGTTTAACTAATTATAAATGGTTCATTGAAAATAAATATAGAATGTATTAGTAGTTAAAAAATGTGTAAATCATGCAATGAAAGAAAGGAAATCTATAGTAAAAAGCGAGTTCTATAATGAAATGAATAGAACAGCTAAAAAATTTAAGCAATGCAAGAACTCTTAAAAACAAGAATGTTCATTTAAAAACTTCTTACATAATTGAAAAGAAACTTCTCAAAATTGTAAGATAATTTTTATTCACCAAGAGGCTCTGTTACCCACTTATTCACTAAACCCCCCTGATTGCTTCCTTTCCTTTTTTTCTTCTTCTTTTCTTTCTAAAAAGCCCATATACATATATTTTAAAAAAGATAATTTTGTTAGTAAAATAAGTATTGATTACAATTTTATGTAAGACCATTTTGTTATTACACTGATCTCGTAGAAATGAAGGATCTGAAAGTCAATAACCTATACTTGAAAAAATAAACTTAGGAATAAAGAGTGTGTGACACAATAAGAAGAAATAGTGGAGAAATATTTTTACCTTTTAATGATTATCTTACAATAATCTTATATCATTTTAACAGTTTAAATTGAAAACAATTTCTATCTATTCTAAAATAAAGGGCACAATATGAATAAATTTTCATACAATAAATAAATTGTAATTAATTGAATCAAAAGAAAACTGGAAAATAAATAGCCCAAAATGCAATAACTCTAAGAAAATTAGAATTTTGTAAAAAAAAACTTGTATTAAGTTCATAAATCAAGTTAAGTATCAATCCCCTTTAAGCACATCAAATTTTAACTCTGTAGTTGCATGTCTGAAACCCATATGATTTGATTTACAAGTTTAAAGTCAATATGAACTAATTACCAAATTTTAAACATTTTTATATCAACCCTTTTTTATATTATTTATATATTTTTATATTACCTCTTTGTAATTTCAAGATCCTAAATTTTATAAAAAGCAACAAATCAAAATGTAATGAAGAGTTGAACATCCAAAATATTGAAGGTAAATTTGATAAAAATATGTTCCATGTGAAGGTATAGTCCCATCTTTATTAATGACATAATATACAATTAAATTCCATACATTTTTTAATAATTTAACTAGAAAAAAATCCAAACACCTGTAAAATTTTATTTGATTTAATTGATCTAGTAATCTTTCATCCAACCAGAATTATGGGATTATATAAACTGGCCTTGAAAGGTCGCACTTTTAAACATGTTTATATTTATACAACACACAGTACTTATAGGGTTGCTACTCACATCCGTAAAAGAAATTCCCTGCATATATTATACACAATATGTTATAAGGAAACACACAATCAATGTGAACTTGTGTGGTATACTGGGAAAACGATTCTAGTTTTAGTTGCTGGAAAAACTCAACAATAAAAAAATAATGCTGTAATATATTAAATAATTTAATATAGCTGAACTATCATCTTTACATATCTCACAGATTAGGCTTTGAGACGTCCACATTTAAAAAAAAAAAAAATTCTTTTTTTTCTAGTTTGTAAAGAAAAATTCCAAATTCCCTTCATTTTCCTTGTTATTTTAGAAGGTTTTTAAATTCCCTGTATTTTCCAGGTTTTCCCTACTCTCCCTGTGGAGTGGCAACTCTGTATCTAAATGGTTCCTGAGGATGACCTCAAATCTAATAAATTAGTGTAGACTATATTTTATGTTATGAAATCAAACACAAAAAAAGTACTATCTCTGATTATACATACTTTTTTCCCCATGGAGTTTTTAGCCTCAAACTATAGGGGAAAGTCACAATCTGTGAAATATAGCCCCAACAGTTCGGCCAGGAGAGCAGTCCAAAGTTTGAACGTTTAATGTTAATTTCATCATTTTTTGCACAAAATTATAAAAGTCCTCTGTTTGAAGATAATTTCAGACAAAAAAATAATTTTTAAAGATTATTTATCATTTTAATAGTCCAAAATATTTGAATTGTAAGGAAAATTTTTACATCATTTTAAAGAGTGTTATTTAATAAGACAAAATTTGAGTTTGCCGAATAGTTACTGAGAAATCGAATTTGAATAAAGTTGAATATTCAACTCAGAAACTATTTAACCTTTGTTCTCCCTGCAAAGTGGAAACCCTGACTTGCTATTAAATTACCACTACATTCTTTTCTACAAGACAACTGTAAAAAGTATATATAAGTGTTAAAAATAGAACTTATATAAAATGAAATTACCATCTCATGATCTTTTTTCTCAGGTGAGTCCTCATCCCCTTCTTCATCATTTTTATCAAAAGGTGCTGGAGAGAGAGCTGCTACAAAACACCACAACAAGTCATGAAGGGACATTGGCTGAGTAACAATTCGCAAAAGCCACTTTAAAATCTGCAAGTCAAAAATCAAAATTAGAAATCACTTTTAATGAAAAAATTTATTATTTTTCATTTGGCTTTATAAAAACTAAACATATTTATATATTTAGTAAATTATTTTAAAAAAATGTACAAAAAAGTAGGTTTAATTTCTTTTTTTTTTTTGAAAAATATTTGATTTAAACTAGCCAACAATAATTGCAAGATTTAAATATTACAAAATAATAATAACTAAAAAAATAAAAAATACACAAAATAATATTGGCAAAAATGATGATTACAATGAAAGGATTTGGTTTAGATTAAAACTTATACAAATAAATAACAAGTCTATGGTAACAATGGCAACTGTCAAAAATCATAGATTATGGTTAGGGCTGCAAGTTTGTCGCGGGAAACAATACCCGAAATTTACAGAAAATTTTTAAAATTACGCATATTCTAAACACAATAAAATTTACCATATAAATGATGAAAAGGACAGAAATTGCACAAATAATAAAAAAAGCTTAAAAAATACACAATGAAAATATTTTTATTTAATTTCAAGCAATACTAATATTTTTATCTAAATGTACAGAATTCTGGTACAAAGTATTGTACATTGTCAGATTATTCTCATTTATACTACGTCTTTCATCACTTAGTACATTTTTATACTTGGAAAACGATCTTTTTGCGTCCACGCTGCTTGTAGGCACCGACAAACATCGAATTGCCACTTTTGGATATCGTTCGGTCTTTGATTTCCAAAACTCTATCAATTTTCCTTCATCAACGTGCAACTCCTTCACAGTTGCTTTGTAAGAATTAAATTCCCTTATCAATTCTTCGTCATTTTTAAACATTGGAATGTGTTAAAAAACTGAAGAATTGTCCTCTTCATTTAAAACACTTAAATACTTATATTGACAGGGATAAAAAACTCGGCATGCTTTAAAAAAGTTTGACGCTGGCTGGCGAAATCTTTGTTTATGGCTGTTGCTGCTTTCAAAAAAATTGTGTTTAATTTTTTCTTCACACAGTCTTAGAACATTTTTTGATTTTAAGCGCTCACAGCGTTTTAATTTGCTTTCCAATACTTTTGAGAAATCGTACATTTCCTTGTAAATAACATGGGAACTAATTCTTTGTTTCTCAAATAAAGTCAATTGATTCAAAATTAATGGAGTATATTTTTCAATTTCTTTTAAATCTATATTCAAATTTGAATCATTACATTCTTCACAAATTGCGCTTAAAACTGAGCTACTACTATTTTCTTTTTCCTTATCAAAAAATTCAGCGTACATATCCAAATAATTTACATGGAATAAACAAGCTTCAAACCAGCTATTCCATCTAGTTTGCACAGTAACCGGTGTTAAAGAAGCTTTTTTGCCCCTTTCCATCAAAAAAGCTCGAAAATGAACTACAAAGCTATTTACATTTTCAAACTCATTTTGCCATATTTCTCCCAAGAGATTTAAAAGATGAGCATTGCAAGTAACATGAACAGAATTTAAAAAAACAGCTTTTAAGCTTTTTCCCCACGTTCTGTTCATATAAGATGCGTTGTCAGTTACAAAAGATGTAATAGCATTAAGGCGAAGTCTGTAATTTGACAACACTGAATAATTGCTTCACTGACAGATTTAAAATTCACACTTTCTAACGCAATGCTTTCAAGAAAAAATGAAAGTAAGGAAAGTTTCGAATCGTCGTTTTGTATTTCTACTGATGGAACAGCTAACACGTTTAGAATATATCTATCTCCAGGGTCTGTTGTTTCATCTGTGACAATACTAACACCAGCGGCAGATGTTAGAACATTTACAACTTGATTTTTGTGAGATTCGTGAGTCTTTGGTAGATAGTGGCTTCGTAGGTGACTGGAGCTTGATATGACACCTATGTTTTTGAGTGAATTTTCTCAATAACTTTTCAATACCAGATTATCAAGTTTACGCAACGGAATGTTTGTTGCAGCAAAAACACCAACCAACTTAGAAATCTCCACAGCGCGATGTTGCTCTTGACGAGTTTTTTTTCAAATAAGGAAGTAATACTTGCTTGAATTACTCTTGGTTCCCCAGCTATCTTCTTTTGGTGAATCTTACTTTTCAAGTGTTTATCACAGCTATTTTTTCTTGAGAAATCAACAGGAACATTGCATGTGCTACAAAATAATAGGTTTTTTCTAACTTAAAAAATTCCATTTTTGAACTGTTGACATCGCTCAAAAGCAGTTGCTTTACTCGCATGGCTCATATTTTTAACTAGCAAACTTACATCAGCAGGGTTTAAAAAAAATGGGACTAGCCTTTAAAATACAAACAAGGCTTATCCTAGAGAGCGTTCTTTCTAACTCTGCTGCTATTAGACCAATGAATAAGAAGGGCTTCAAATATTCGTTTTGAGACAAAGTCATGTGTTTCTAAACACAAAGGCCTAGTTAACAAAATATTAAAGAGCCCCTCCCCCTACTGTGCTGTGAAAACTTAAACATTCTTCATTTAAAGTACTAGTTACAAAAGCCTTATCTCCCGCTCCTCTAAGAAACTGACCCCTATTTAAGAAATCACAAGAAGCCTCTCAGGAGAAATTGTCTGGATATGTACAAAGGTAGTAGAAATTTCATTGCCCAGTGCAATAGCCTGTGAAACAATTTTTATGTCAAACATTTGATTTATGACTTTTTCCCTCTTTTGTGGTTCCAATTTCTTTTGTACTTTAACTGACTTCAGCAAGGTAATCCTATCAATCTATCACCTTCCCTAAGTGTAGAAAGACCACCTTACATGACAAGAGGGGGATTATCTTTTATCTCTGAATTATTTTATTGTCATTTTTCTATTTATTCACTCCTCTTAATATCTAATCAATATTACATGTTCAATTTAAGATTTCAGGAAAGTAAAAAATTCTGTTTACTAAAAATAATAAATTAAAAAAGGGAAGAAAAAAAAATCAATTTTAAGCAATTTTCGTGCAAATCAAAACATATTGCGAAATTCACGGATTTTAGAAAAAAAAGACAATTTCGAGGGAATCATCGCGGAAATTCGCGCCGCGACAGACCTGCAGCCCTAATTATGGTAATCTATTTTATATCCTTTACATCAGTGTTTCACAAACTTATGATTATTGTGTACCCTTTCTAAATTTTTCATAGCGCTGTATAACACTAATAACAAAATGAATGTATTTCTTTACTATAAAAAAATTGCACAAGAGTTAAAAATCACAATGGCTGTTGACACCACTAATTATTAACTGCTAACAAAAATAACATTTGCTTGAGTCAAATTGCGAAATTTTATTGAAATAATACTGTAACGTGTCTAAAATTACAATGATTCAATTTTAATTCACTAGTATACAAGGCATGTTAACTCGATTCTATGTAGGGGTACCTTTTCATAGATGAAGGTTGACATTGTTGATTTCCCACAATACTATTATTTTTGTAGCATAATATTAAGCTTCAATTTGTATTATGTGAAAGTTGAAGCAGAGAAAATTAATGTATGTTACGTGATTTTGTACTGTAAATGTATTGAATTCCAATTAATGAAAATTTAAAGAAGATAAAACTTTGCTCTAAAAGTTAATTATATTTATAGATTTTTAACTAAATATTTCACCCAGATACTATCTATATTTATCTTAATAAAAGTATAATAAAATCAATAATGTGAAACTGCATTTAAATAATGTACGTCAGCATTCAAAGAGTTACAATGAATCGACAATACAACACAGAAAGATCTATTAAGCATGCAATGTCATGTTGCGAAACTCACTCGGGAGCCTCACATGTCTACTAACCTAGGGGTGCACAACCTTTTTGAGTGAAGGGCCGCTTGCACAGCAGGTTGGCTAACGAAGGGCCGCGCATGTATTTAGACATTTTAATGACAAATATAGTAATGTTTATTTAAACATTCGCGTCCTATTTTTTTTTTTATCTATAAACTTAGTGATATATTTGTAAAAAATTAAAGGTGTTCCTGTTTTACTGTCTTAAACTGGGTAAAACTGTCCTAAACTGGGTAAAACTGTCTTAAAGTGTCCAAAACCTTGAACTTTGGTAAAAGGTAAAAATTCTATAGATGTAACCATTGTACACATAATAATTACATGTATCAATAAATATTTGATATTTTTTATACAATTTACTATAACTTATTAAAAGAAAATAATAAAATATAATAGGAAAAAGTTTATAATTTTTGAAGCTCCACAATTCATTGAACAACAAAAGTGAATACCTAATCCTTTAAATATAAATATGCTTTTAATACTGATAAATAATATTTTTGCATAAGGTTAAATATGGCAATATTAAAAAATAATAATTTTTCTCAAAAAAAATACTAAATTTGTTCAAAAATTAACCTTCTATTTTTCACAATATTTCTTAAATTTTTTTTTTATAATTTTTGCATTACAGGATGATAAAAAAGACATCTATTTAAAAAAAATTGTTTTTAAATATAAATATATTAGTTTAAATTGAAAATACAAAATAACTGAAAAATGTATTAACAGTTTTGAAGGGCATAACATCAGTTTCAGTTACTGACACTGGTGATGTATCACCACTATGCTGAAAGAATTGAACATGAATGAAATAAAAGTATTCTTGAATAGTACTATAGATAAATAAACCTGTTTATGTTGAACCAAGTACTTAGTCCCTAATATTTTAACCTGTATGGCAAGGCCAAACTTCAGTTATGCACTATTGAATGAGAGGACCAATTGAACTTGATTACTGATTAATCTTCCTTTGTTTAAATTGAAGAGTCAAACAATATTAATGAAACATTATACTTTTAAAAACAAATATTCTCTAGTATATTTAATTATCAATAAGTTATTAGTTCTATGTTTATTTTACCTCTTAAATATTGTTCAGAAAAAATTGTGACATAATTTGAGTAAAAGGGTTTTGGACAGTTTAAGACAGTTTTGGACAGGACGGTTTAAACCGTGGATTAATCCACTCTGTCCTAAACCTTGCCAACCCTGAATTAGAAAATTGCTTAAAAAAAAATTGCTATTTTTATCATATGAACCGTAGATTGAAGAAAATAAATAAACATTGAAAAAAAGAAACGTTTTTTTTTTTTTAAAATCATATCATGCAATGCGAAAATTTCTTTTAGAATTAAATCCTAATAAATAAAAAAAAATGCAATGCCCACAGAATGAAAGTAGGAAAAAATTTAGTCATAATTAAGTAATATAAATTCAAATTAAATATTTTAATTGAAGAAAAACAAAACTGTGATAGTTCAAAATAAACTTCAATGCTTATTTTGTTATGTACTTTATTATTTCATTTTATTAATTATTAGATTTTCTTTATCGTAAACATTTTCCTTTTTTTTAATCGAAAAAGATCACTTCAGAAACAAAAAATTGAAATCTTAACTACAAACAGTGAGCAGTTTAAAAATTCACGTTTTCTTCCATTTTATGAATTTCTCAAGTTGCAATAACATTACATTTAAATTAGGGATGTAACGAGTATTTGGCCCTCCTGTGAAAAATTCAGTTGGTTGAATGATCTGTCAAATATTCGGCAGAATATTTTTTAGAAATGTATTTCTCTAAGTTTTTTTTATTTTTGAATTTTTATAGATATTACTTTTTTAAAAAAAAAATAGAAAAATTATAATCAGATATGTCAATATTGTAATTTTTTCGATACTTTGAGAACTGAGAAGGATTTTTTTCCATTTTTTGCTGTTTTTATTATAATCAAGTATTTTACAGAACGTCTCATACTATTGATTTATTATCACTCTTTCCCTGTACTGTAATATAAATAAACAGTAACATAGAAAAGTGTGATTTTCAGTATTAAAGTTTTATTTCAGGAACTAAGAAAAATTTGTTTTTTCTGCTTTTCTTTTTTTAGACATTTTTATTATGCCAGCATTTTTTTTAAAAAATAAAGTTTCTAATAAAATTTATTTTGTAGCAATTTTTTTTCTTCTAAAATTATGGCAATGAGAAAAATTTAAATTGAGATTTTCTGCATAAGATTTTCATTTAAAAAATTAAGAACATTTTTGTTTTTTCTAAATTTTTATTTTCTTTAAATAAAAAAAACTTTTTTTAGACGTTTTTATTATAACGCATTACTTTTTAATAGCAGTTCTGTTGACTTAATTCTTTTTTCTTGGCTTTTTCTGGTAATTGGAAAACTGAGATGTTAAGCTTTAAAATTTTCTTCCAAAAATTAAAATTGATTTTTATGCTCTCTTGTTTCGCTTTGCGACATTTTAAAAAACATTCTTGATTGGCCTTATTTTTAGAGTTAATTTAAGAATACGTTTTTCTTAAATTATATTATTCTGAGAATATTATTCTGAGCATTGAAAAGTTAGTTTCAGTGTTGCTATGCTGCTAAAAGATTTTGCTATTTGGCCCCAAGTGTACGGCGTTCAGTCGATTTTTTTTCTTTTTTTTTGCCGAATATTTGGTTATTGACCAAATCACAATTCATTACCACATTTGACCAAATCATATTCATTGTGGAAAAAAGGAAAAATAACTAGGATTTACGATAAAACTGTACTGAAATACCGTATCAAAAAGTGATTATTTAATTGTGCGAATAACAATCAAGTGTCTTAGTAACATCATAGTTAAATAACGGGATCATCAAAATCATGTGGAAAAGTATAGAAATAATTGGGGGGGGGATTACTTATATTTATGCTGAACTCAGCATGAATAAAGCTTGTCAAATGAACAATTTAAAATTTGCATGACGTAATAGAACAATTGAAAGAATTGCAAAAAAAAAAAAAAAAAAAAATCACTTAGACTTAAGATGAAATTGTCACAAAAAAAGTGTACCAAAAAGTGATTATTTAAATGGGCAATCTGAAACTCGCGTCGAAATAAAAATTTCGAGATGTTTGAAATCATGTAGAAAAGCGAAAATAACTGTTTAAAATAAATCATTTATATTTTCCATAAAATCGGCTTAAAGAAAGCGTGTTAAACGTACATTTACTAAAGAATCTGTTAAAATTGATTGTGTCAAAACGTGATGACTTAAAAGTGCGATTAAAAATTGCAATTTTAAAATTTTCTTTTGTGTTTAGAAGCTCTCGCGGGCCACACTTCAGTAGTCGAAGGGCCACAGGTTGTGCACCCCTATACTAACCTTTATATTAAACTATCACAGGGTGCGTAGCCAAATCTTTAAACAAAAAATAAGTACCTTTCAAGCACTATATACAATAACAAAATGCAAAATGACTTCAAAACTTCACATGATCATGATAAAATAACTAGTATCTGACAAAGAATCTTTTTCTTTATTATATTAGCCGCCATAAGAAGATCGAGAGACTTTTCAGTTCGATTTCAGAGGGTTGAAAATGAAGCCTGAAATTGAGAATATCTAACAAAATGCAGCAGAGTTGCATATGAGAGCGCTATATTTTCACGAACTCAGCTCCGTAGACGCACATGAGGACCAGCAAGTATTTCATCAAACATTATGTAAAATGATTGGCACTTTGATACGCTACGAATCGATGGTAGGCCGAAATGGATTGTGAAAGCTTTGAATAGAACAATGTGAAAAGCACGCTTTTACACGTTGGCGAAAATTGACAAGGTAAAGACAAAAATCGAAAAGGGAAAATTAAACACTTTTTAAACACACACAATGGAAAAAGCACCTTTAAGGGCTTTTAAAAAACGAACATCGGAAATAAGCACCTTTAAGCACTTTTTAAAAACGTAACGCACCATGTATCAAATTAATTTTCTGACAAAGAAATGTAATAATATAATGACGGAATAACTTACTTGCAATGCATATACTCTACAAGAAGCCTTTCTAAGAGCTTGTTTCATAGCTAATTGCAAGCTATCCAAGTCATGTTGCTGAAGGATGAAAGCCATGACCGGCCTACGAGAGATGACAGGTCTCTCCATCAACACAGAGACTAATTTCGTTAAGGCTGCTGAGGGTTGACAGAGAAAAGAAGGACTGCTATCTTCGCAACCGCTGCTGTTGTTCCGCTTCCTGGTCATGATGATCCGGCACTCGGCGGCAGCAGCAGCAGCACCCGGGCCACTTTCTTGCTTCATCCAGTCTCTGGAAGTGAGGCCAACAGAAATAGATCTGTGAAATGTGCGTGTTTTGCTCTCGTTCTCTCTCACTTTCGACTTGCGCCTCCTCACGTTGACTAGATGCAAATCGGCCCCGCCGTTCATCGTCAGAGATCGCATAATTCCCGGAGATAAATTCGACAAGGAACTGATATTTTCAACACCATTCTGCAGAGCCCTTATGTCGTCTTCAGAAAGAAACTCCTCTCCTATCATATTCTTATACTGTTGCTGGACACCAAGGGCATCCAAGCACTGAAAAGAAGATAAATGGAAAGGGGAAACGTCATAGAAACCATTCTCTTCATATACACTAGACATACTATTATACAGGGAGAGTCTACTGGGAGTAGTAGCATTGGTTGGAAGACCAGAAGAAGCAGAGGAAGATAATTCCAACAAAAATAAGGCATTGTTTTTCATAATTTGATGAGCCTCCATGGGAGGCAAAGGAGAAAGAAGTTTAGTAGGTGATGCCTTCTTTCTTGATTTTTTAACTTTCTCTTTTATTAAGCTCTGTCCTTTTTGGCGAATGAATTTCTCTCTGCAACGATCACAAATTAAGTACCAACTACTGCCCCCAATGCCTCCATCACCACAATTTCCGGCCCATCCGCCACAGAAATTACCTCCACTGTTGTACCCTTTCCCACCTGCATGATCACCACAACCCGGATGGGCTTGTCGCATGTGATAGGTCACTGGATGGGGGAAAAAGTTTCCACACAGCTCGCACATGCTTTCTCTTTCGGCAGCAAACGGGCCGCCGCCCGCTTCGGCAAGAAAATTACCACGGACAGTCAAGACAGGACGGCAATCTTTTTTCTTCTTAACTTTCTTGTCTTTATTGCTTCTTTCCTTCTCTAACCTCTGAAAGACTTTTGAACCAGTCACTGGACTGGGCAACACAAGCTGCTGAGATACTATCCTTAAGCTAGATGAGGAGATATGTTCCCACAGTATCACTAAGTGCTGAAGCGATTGAGGCAACTGATACTTTTCATTCACGCTGGCTTTTCGTTTTGAAGGACTGTCACTTTTTTCACTGTTGGCATCAAACTGCTTTGAAGCTTCGACAACATCCTCCTTGATAGCAACGGAAGTTCGGCCAAGTTTGCTTTTATATATGTTAGCATTAAACGGAGTAGGCGAAAATGATTCAAAATATTGGAATGTCAGTAAACTTGGACTGGCAACTTCGACAGAATGCCTATACCTAGCTTTCTGTTCTTTAGTTAGGGGGGAGTGCTCTTTTTTCTCTCTAATAGCTACATGAGGAACGACACTAGTTATTTGCTTTGGAAGAGTGGGATTGAACTTAAGAAATGACGCACAGGCCATGGCATCATGAACAATCCCTTCATGCCATAGAAAGGCTGCGAATACTGCTCGAAGACACTCGGCAATAGACGGCGTCATTGCCTCTTTCACGGCCTCTTTGGTAACACTTTTTTCTTTGGTTTTTTCAGAATTTTCACGAAGAGATCCCGGAGATTTCACTCTTTCTCGTTTATTACGCAACTGTCGAGAGGTTCTATCTTTCCTGGACAACTTGGGAGACACCCTTGTTGGTTCTTCTCTGGCACCGGCTGATCCAATACTAAAATGATTCTTCACACCATCGGGACTAGTTTGAGTTCCAGTCTGTGTTACGCTCTTTGTTGTAGCAATGCTATTCACTTCCTGTAATAAGAACACAAAATTAACGATATTAGATTTTCTTGGAGACAAATTTTGATAGGATGGTTTAGCACTGCTTATTGACAAAAATTTAGAAACCTTTTTAGGAGTTCCAGGCGTTGCAGGTGTGCCTGGTGTTCCAGGAGTGCTCAGTGGACTAATAGTTGTTCTTTGAGAGATGCAACCTAAACAACCAGTAGGAGCAGTCTGAGATAAATCTTTGAGAATTGTACTGAAATGTGAGCCTACAGAAGTATCACTGAAATATAAACACAAAACAACATTGTAAGGAATGTCAACAAAGCATTCTTAAATAATTGATTGTATTAATTAGCAGAATTACAAAAACAGCAATTTAGTACATAATTTTTTTTTCATACTGTACTGTGTACTCTATATTTAAAAAACTTAAATAAAACTAATGGTACTTATTAAATATAAGTTTGAATTGTTTTTGATTCGCTAAAGATGTGAACTTTCTTTAAAAAAGATATATCTTCAAAGAAAATTTGTATTCTAGTACAAAAATGAACAAACTTATGATCAGCCATAACACAGTTCTTAGAAAAAAAATTCTGGTACAATGCAGCTTTTTCAGGGGTCTGTCTAGGTTTTTCTGAAAGGTACCTATTTTGTGAAAATTTAGACATAATTTGTGAAAAGTTAAAAATTATATTAAAATATCAGCACAAAAACATGGTAAAAATATAGATTTAATGTTTCTTAACGGATACAAAAACAAAATTTTAAGGAAAAGTATTTTGTGAAGCTACCGTTTTTCCTAAAGTTGAATTTGTGAAACTACCGTTTTAAATAAAATTGAATTTGTGAAACTACCGTTTTAAATAAAATTGAATTTGTGAAGGTACCGCTAAACGGTAGCAAATTCGGCCTGGACAGACCCCTGTTTTTCATCCACTTAACCTTTCAAAAAGAGACTACAGAATCAGGGGGTCAGGAGGGAGTTTAGCCTCCTTCCTTTTTTAGGAAAGAAGGTGTCATACCCCTTTCTAAAATTGCATATTTTCCCTCAATATTAGAGTAATTTAATTTACAATTAAAAAAGACAGATATTTTTTGCGTCTTATTTTTAAAAAAAAATTCTTAAATTTTAGTGTTTTTTTTAAAAAAAAAATAATAATTTCTTTGGTGAAAACTGCTTTCAAATAATCCCCAACCAATCCACCCGCAAAGGATATATACATCCTTATTCCTGCCCGAAGGCAAAATTCTTGGTTTCATATGTCACAGTGAAAAGAATAAAAACATATACCGTAAAACGAGAAATATATACATATACAACTCCAATACATACATATACATTTTTTTTCAACAAATATCTTAAGTTAAATGTTTTTATACTGTTGATTGTTTTGAATTAGTTCTATTATTTACAGTGATTTTTGGTATTTAAATGCAAAATAGTAGAATGTCTTGTTGTTACATAAAAACTACGTAAAATTCTCTAAATTTTATTGTTTTTTACTTGAAATCTAACCCCATGCTTTTTTTTAAATTTTAAATTAAGTTAATTGTGTTTTACAGCTAGAAACAGGTATAGTAAAGTTCAGAAGAAAAAAATACAAAGGTTTGGTTTCCATGTTCCCAATAAATAAACAATTTCTTTCTTCTTTACATTCTATATTTATACATCATTTAATGTTTCGCATACATTATCAAATTTCTTTGCCAGCTTTTTAGGGAAAAAGGAGAAAGATTCGGAAATATCATTACGATAATGCAAGCAACAACTTTCGACATTGTGATTAAATCAAATATTAAAAATTAAAAAATCAATTATTTACCAATGAAAGAGTAGAGTCAAATGTTATCAACATTTAGTTGGTTTTTAAAGGAACCTTTTTTCTTTTTTTTAGAAAAAAAAATTAAAATGTGATTTAAAAGAGTAGGTAATATGAAATTGAGAAAAATAAGATCAATGCAACAATTTTTCTACAAACATTACTGTTTGCAATTGCAAGATATGTAACTGGTTAGCTTGGTGGGGAAAAAAAGAATCCAACGGTTAGATTGGATGGGAAATCTAAAGCTTACGGAAAAAAGTGCAAAATAAAATCTACTGTTAAATTATGACCAGATAATTTTGGAGAATTTTATTTTATAAAATTAAAAATACTAAAACATTTTGAATCATTTTTTTTTTGAAAGAAAAAAAAATCTCCAAACCATTGGAACAAACTTTAATGATAAATGACTTCGTCTTGCGAACTGGAAAGCAAAAAAGTAAATCCCCTGGTTTTATGAACAGGAGCAAATATCCTAATCCATTCTTTCCTTCCAAAACATTCTTTGCTTTCTCTGAACTCCATAGTCCTATAGTTTCCGAAGAGCTGAAATGTTTCTTCATTCATTTAGCAAATATGGAAGAGTTTTGATGCAATGAAAGTAGTGCTAAGTTGGCAATATTTTGAACATTTTGCCATAAATTTCTGTCTAAAAAAGTGTGTATAATGGACTGTAAAATAATAGTGAAATTAAGAAAATCAGTGAAAAAATTAGATTTTTTTTTCCTTCCCAAGTTTTTATCTAAATTTATTCGACTTTCCGAATTAAAAAAATAAAAAACCCTGATAATTATAGGTGGGTGGCTACCCTGATTTACAAGGCTCATTTTTAAATTAAAGAAAAAAAAATTCAGAAAAAAAAGTGAGATAAAGCAGTTTTTTTAAACATTCTAAATAATTGTATATTAACTAAAAAACAATAATAATATGCACCTTGCAATTTTCTGAATCACTATTGGTTATATTTAGTCACCCTGTATCGATTGTAAATTTTGCACTACGTAGGGTAACATAAATTATTTTTTTTAATCCAGTTCCCACTACTTTGCTGATTCCACAATTCTTTAATGAAGAGATAAATTCAAACCTTTGTAAGGAGCTCCTTCGTAAAGAAGACTTTTGTGCCTGGTAGTGAGGAGGCCAAGCAGCAGCATCTTGTGTGGTCAAAGGGTGTCTCTTGGGAGAGGTGGATGGAGGAGGTGAGGAAGATGAAATGCTATTGAGGGAAGGAATTTCACTATTGCAGCGCATCAGAGGATTGGGAACAATTTGAATAGGACTGGAACTACGGCGTGATGGTATTTTAGGTGAAGTGTGCATGGGACTGCTGCCTCTGGAACTTCTATGAGGAATGGGTGGGGTGTTCGGAGGCGTCCTCGGCGGTGTGGCGGCATTTCCGTTCACCCTACTTTCTCCGATAGCCTTCACCAGATCTTTTACGGAAACGCTCTGCAGTTCCGGTGGGATGTCGCAGGTGACAGATGTCCGACAGTATTCCGAATTGGATCGAATGCCAGACTCTTCGCTCAATAAACGCTGGAGGGCGGAAATATGGCTGCTGTTGTTACTGGAGGTCTTCATGGCATCCAATTCGCTTTTTTCGGGCTCCAAGACGTTCATAGAAATGGATGGAGTAGTGCCTAAAAAAACATTTAGTTCGATGTAATGAGTTTATTCGTTTCATGAAAGGATTAAAAATAGCAGAAAAGGTTATTTTTTTACTTGGCGATCCAAATCTAAAAGGACTAGCAGAATCACCAGAAGAAGCATCATCATGATCTGAAGTACCGCTACCAAAAGTAAAAATACCTAGAAACATAAAATCAATTTTAGGTATTATTGAACTCTATTTCCAGACACACTATATTTATAATATGTAACACGACAAACACTTAGAATAGCCAAATGCAAACTGCAACTCGCTATAACTGAGTAGAATATAATCAAATAAAATTCTTAAAAATATAATCCTTCGAATAACTCTTGAAAAATTTCCGTAAGATTATTATATTTTCAAAAAATAAAAAAATAACTGATTAATTTCAGAACAAAAATTTATCATATATATATTTTGTTGTTGTTGTAATAATTGCCATTTAAAGAATTAATTCACAATTAGCGTGGTTAGTGCAACAAAAATTTATAATTTTAATTATGAAACTTTGTAGTTCAATGTCACACAGGAATGTTTGACTTTTTTAAAACACAATTTTCATAATTTGTGAAAAGGTCTCTAAAGACCTAATTATTTTGTTAAAAATAAATAAATTACTTGCATAATTAATTGGAAAGTTTTAAAGGAATTACATATATTAATTAACATATAAATATATTGGTGTGCAGGCAATCAGGGATAAGAACGTGCAATTAAAAAAAAAGCTGAGAAAAAAAAATTGGAATAAGAAATACATGATTTTTATGCTACACACCCCTTTAAGAATCAACGATGCAGGAAACAAAAATAAATTTATTATGAAATTTTAACTCTATTGAAATAAATTTTATTTAAACTTACTGAACTTAAACATAGTGGGTGGTAATGCACTAAGTCAATTTTTATTAATTTTCTGAAATAAATGTTACATTTTACTCATTTTAAATTATTTATTATTATTTTTCTGACAATAGTTGCCACATAGTTCTTAACACTCAATGAGAAAATAGTGCACTGCGAATTTCAAACTGCACATTTAAGTAATCACTTTTTATTTTGACCCACTAAATTAGCAAAGATTCAAATCTATGTGGTTTGTCAATCACTATTACAGATTTCCACACAGCTCTTAAAATCTTCATACTTTAAAACGTCATATTATTCAAAACCTTGCTTAGTAATCATTTCTGAACTCAATTAGCAAGAATTCCATAGTAAATCCGTGTCATTTTGTCAATTGTTTTTATTTTGTAGTTATTAAAAGGGATTTTCACGTACATTATTCAGGGATGAGAGTAGTCAGAAAGTAAAAAAGAGGAAATATATATATATATATATATATATATATAAATATATATAACCAAAAATTTGACAAAAAAAAGTGCGATTTTTAAACTTGTAAACCATGTGATTATAAATCCCGATATGAGGCTTTTAAATCACATGAATATGAAACTCTACATCGAATTTAAAAAATGCGAAAATACAAATCATGATGCGTAATTTTTAGATCAAGATGCATAATTTTAAAATCGCGCGATATTACAACCCGAAAAACGAATCACGACATTGGATTTTAAGCTCGCGTAGCTACATAGGGTTTTAAAAGCTCGTAAATACAAATCGCGATATTGGTTTTTTAAATCTCATAAATAAGAATCGCAATGCACAATATTTAAATGGCCTGAATAAGAATCGCAACGTTCAACTTTTAAATCAGGTAAATACGAAAATCGATGTTTGATAATAAAATCGCGATTTTAAAAATGCAAAAATACAAAACACGATATTAGATTTTTAAATCTCGTAAATACGAGTCATAATGTACGATATTTTAAAAGCGTAAATAAGAATTGCAATGCGCAACTTTTAAATCAGGTAAATACGAAAATCGATGATTGATATTAAAATCGCGTGAATAAAAATCGAGATATTTGCATAGTCTGGACTTGGGATTTCTAAAAGGCTTGTTTGAATTGTTTTTTGTTTACACAATAAATAAAAATTTACAAGATTAATTGAATGAGCAAATAAATATTTTCACTGCAAATCCACCTCTATTTTTTCGCTCTTTTTGTTTGCATTCACTCCAGAATACAAGAAGCAGCGACGTCTAAATTACGAAAATACGAGCTATCCCGCTGAAGGATAAAAAATACGGAAAATCTTATTTTCTGTGGGTGAAATCGGAGAAAATAGCTAATATAAGTAAACATGCGGTAGGGTTAGCAGCTAGGACGTAGTTCGAATTTTCTGTTTTTCTTTGAAAATCGTAAATAAATATTATTATTTGACTTCAACGACTGAATTTTTTAAAAAAAACGGGATATTTATAAATAAATAAGTAAAAAAAAAACGAAACTTTTAGAGAATCTGAGTTTTTGATAAAAAGGCTGAAATTCGAGAGACAAAAGCGAAAAAAATCTCATCCCTGTATAAAGGTCAACCAGTTTTATCCCAAGGAAATGATTTTTAGAAAAAATTCAGAGGGAGGAATGAGGACTTCAATAATTTCGCTCCGTGGAAAATTAAATTTCTCATAAAATATTTTAACTAGTGCAAAAAAAATTTCAGCGGAAATTAGCGGGAAAAATGGAAAAATCTGAGAAAAAGCGGAAATCCGCGAATCCGCGGAAGAATCTCATCCCTGATTATTTAATAAGTTCATCATTTTAATACATTATTTTGTTTTAATATATTATTTTATTTGTCTAACTCATGCATTTGAATAATCCTTTTTTAATGCACTCGATAATTGACAATTCTACCTATAAACCACATAGTTTTATAACAGCATTTTTGTTAGTTACTAAAACGGATTTTCATAGTTTTTAAAATTTTGGATTTTTATGCAACATTGTTTTGTATGGGAAATTTCGAATCAGGTAATATGAGAAAACATTTTCTTTACAGGGTATCTGCTACATTTTAGATTCTCAAATTCATGACAAATTCCCAGAGTTTTTCATGACTTAACAAAGTTACTATTTTCTCAAAGAAAAAAAAATGTTCAAAATAACAATAAACAATAAATTTAAAAAAGCATTATAATAACATTTATTGAAATGATAAGTATAACCAAAACTGTTATACTCTTCATCTTTATTTTTAAATTTAAAAAACAGAGTAAAGAAAGAGTTGAAGCAATGAAATAGCTGAAAAAAATACAAAAGCAAATAATTCTTTTTTCTACAGAATTATATTCTAAAGATACTTTTCTTGTTTATCGGAAAGAAAAGAAATACTCCCGATTTTTCTGTTCACATTTCAGAATAAAAAATTTTTGTCAAAGACTGACTTGCTTTAGCTAGAATTTTAAATTGATGAAATAAAAATAAATAAAAAATAACAAAAATTCCGAAATCACAGAAGTTTAAAAGATAATTCGAATAATAGAAATGATGTTTTTTCTTTCATTTTTTGTACGAACACCATAATTTTTAAAGAACATGAAAACAACATTTTATATTTTAATCAAATATGTCTGTGAGTGGGGATTTTGTTACAAATTCAGATGTTCAGAACACCACAAAATTGGGGGGGGGGGGTTAAATTCCATCTTAAAAATTAGATTTTTCGGCGAGCTAAATTCACTACTTTCCTAATTTTTTTTTTAAAAAATAGTTTACATCATGACAAATTTTGTTCAATACCAAAACTCATTACTTTCCAGGTGCACAGATTGGTTGTGTACTCAAAAAATCTGATGATTGATAAATCAGAGAAATACATACCCATGGACTGTCCAAATGAGGGGAATGTCTGAGCAGAGAAATTGAATCCTTTTCCACCGGATGAAGAAAATATAGAATTCTGTTCAGATGGAAATTTAGTATAAGATTCCTTCATATCATCTCTCTGTAAGTAGACAGCATCCATAGGACTCTGTATGAGGGTCCATGCTTCACCATCCAGATTAAAGCAATACTCCTTCACACTATCTCTGTCCAATTTCACCCATACACCATCCGAGTTGGTCATCTTTTTGAAAACAATTTATAATTCAACAAAACACACATTATACATTTTAAGATTAATTTAAAGAAGTCATTCATGAAAAAAAAAATTACCAACGGTTTATTAAGTTACATAAATGTAAAAAGTTATGGCACAAAAGGGTCAAAATATTTACTTTGAAACCGTGAGAGATAACTATAGTTTGTGTAAAGTAAGAACTCCCTTTGCCATTCAGTTGGACCCGTGGACGGTGACTATGGTAATGAGGTATACCTACAGTTTCTGGTCAAATTATTAGATGATTCTATGTAAAATCTTAATTATCAGTATATACTATACAGTATTACCGTTTTTACGTGACTGAAACCAGTTTACACTTGTTTACGTCTGTGTATCAATAGGTTAAATTAGACGGTATATCATATAAATTTGTCGATAGGATAAATTAGACGGTATATAATATAATTTGTCGATAGGATAAATTAGACGATATATTATATTAATATAGAATACTTATTATATCAGGTATTATATTGTAATAATTAGACCAAATAATTAGACTCACAGTACTGTTTTAATAATGACATGATTTGCACGAGTTTATAGGCAATACTTTTATATTGAAACATACACGTGATGGGTTTTCATTTGGGAGATTTTTTTATATACTTCCTATTAGTATTTATTTTTAACGTATTGCATTCCAATGTTAACCAACTGATACAGAAGCATAAACAAATTCATCCGAGTAAATACGATACAGCTGCACAGCATCACCTGATAATTATAATTTTACATAGTCTTATAGTGAGTCTAATAATATGGTTAGGGACTGCATTTCAAGAAGGGATGAGGGGTCATTGTTTAAGAAAGGTTTTGTCTCAGGTAGGCGAACGAAAGGGAATCTTTTTCTTTGGTCTATTGAGATAGCCCTAAAGTGATGAGAACGTACCCTCCCTATCATTATGCATTACGGACCGACTGTGCACCGAAATGGATTGTTGTTAAATAAATTGTGAAAACATTGAAAAGAACAATGTGAAAGCCTTGATTTTGATGCAGAAAAAATCAACACAATAAAGAATAAAAATCTCATTTTCGGAAAGAGAAAATTAAGCCCTTTTTAAAAACACCCCATGAAAAAAAACACATTTCAGGGCTTATAAAAAAACAAAATTAAGCGTCTTTAAGCAATTTTTAAAAACGCTACACACCATGTTTGAAGAATTTTATAAATACTGAATTTGAAATGTGGCATAAACATAAACTTTATAAATAGTTTGGATTCAGCATGAATAATGAGAGCTAAAATAATATGTTAAAATTGAAAATTAGTTCACTTACAGTTTCTATACCACAAACAGTGTTACCCATGCTCAGCATGCCTACGGCCGAGGCTTTTAAACTAGGTCTGCTCCTGATGTTATGGCCTGATGCCCCGCACTTCACAACTTTATAAACACCAGGTCCTGAAAACGTAAATATAATTTCAAGTAAATAAACCAAACAACTGACAATCAATGAAGAGCATAAAAAGTAGCCTCAAATTATAAATGGAATTTCTTGTTTTATTTGATGCTACAATTTTATATTTCATACACAATAAGTAAATAATAACAACAATAATAAAAAGTTTGGTGAATAGGTGAAATACAATTTTTTTTTATAACTCACAGTAAAAAAATAATAACAGTAATTTTGATGTAATTTCATATCTACAAAAACATTGCCAATTATTAATTTTAAAACTGAAACATGAACATAACAATATTATCCATTCATAGTTCACAACATGAATAGGAAAAAATCCAGTCGATTTTATTAAATAATATAATGTTGTGCTGATAACTGTTGCACAATGTACTAAATATTTTATGCATAGGGATTTTTATAGTCATCAAAAAAGAAAAACTGCAATATTTATTTTTCAGTTACGATGGATATTAAATGAACTTGAAATGTTATGTATTATGTTTACTGATCATTTTCAATAGTAATAAGCATTTAATTTATCAAATATAGTTAAAATATTTTTTTAAACAAATTAAAAAGTAATAGGCATCTCAATAAAAATAAACTGAACATTTTAAGACAAAAACAGTTTTAAACTGATTTTTATAAATGAGGCTAGCTTTATTATACATAATATTTATTTTAATATCCAAGCAATTAATAATCTGTGCAAAATTTTTATTTCACTAGGGATTTTTTAAGAACCTTAATCAGTGTTAGGGAATTTTCTAAAATGAACAAGAACCAGGAGAATTTATATTAAACCAGCAGATCAGGAAAAACTGAAAAAAAAAAATCCAGCACAGTTAGCAGCTAGGTCTATTCATTGTTTCAATGCCTAATATATACATTTGTATAGATATTTATATATGCAGAACTGCATAGATAAATATCTACATATTTATTTATCTATACAGTTCAAGAATATAGCTATACAATAATCAGGAAAATAATTTTGAAGAAATAGTCAGGCAGGGCAACATTAAAGCTTTATAACCTAATTCCTGCTTCTTAATTAGTAAAAAAAAATGAAGTATATATACTCGACCTTGTAATGAATTAAATTTGTTTCTATGATTATCTTCTAAAGACTTCTTTTTCAAACTTTTCTCTTTGAAAAAATCAGTTAATGCAGTTTTTGGTTCCTAAAAAAAATATAGCAAAAAATGATCATTATTCTAAGCGAGGAAACATTTTTCAACATTTTGTTTATCAAACAATGGCACAATATAAGTGTTTTTTTTTTTTAATAAAGATCGACAATAAAGTAAAAAATAAATAAATAAAATAAGCAGAAAAAAGTAAAGAGTGAATTCAGAAACAATGAGGGTTATATTTTGGACCATTGACAAATATTTTACGATGGCCAGAGTCAAATTTAAGTGGACTCCCACCATCGAACTACTGTTAATTTTAAACACTGCAGTTGTTAACTAAAACAAATTCCTTTTTAAAAAAGAATGGTCAGTACTTACTAAAAAAAGGAAGAAAAAAAAAACGATTTAAGCTCTATTGCAGTGCAAAGATTTTAGAACAATGGCAGAGAAGAAAAATATCATACCTCTAAGGGTACCAATAAAGTTTTTCCAAGATGTTTGTTATACTGCAAACACCAGGCTTCGGTGAAACCGTTCTGGCAATACTTCCTGACAGTCTCTGGGCTGAGGCGGACCCATACACCATCTTCATTTTGAAGCTGAAATGAAAAGAAGACATTATCTATAATATTTTTAAAAATACAGTAAAACCTCGCTACAACAATATTTTGGGGACCAAATCAATATAGTGTTGTAGAGGGATATATTGTTATATCGAGGACCTACATACTTTGGGAGGACAATAAGATTTTTTTAAAAACTTTAATGTTATATAAAGTATTAACTATAAATGTATTTATATGTTATGTAAAAAATTAATTTGCAGAGTGTTAATTATGAAAACTAATTAAAATAAATTCAGAAAATAAGATCGTAAAAATAACTGAAAACCATTTTTATTGAAAATAATCTGATATTTTGGTTTGTTTATTCATTTAGTTTTTGTTTTGTCAAGTCAACCAACATAGTATGCATTAAGTCCAAAGCACGAAAATGAATTTCGTTTGTGAAGGGTGCTCCACCCAACCTCTGCAGAAAAAAAAAGTCTCCCTTTTGTGATGCTTGTGGTCATTTGTGAGTCACAATCACCTTTTAACATGAAGGCAATAAAATCAAATAGGAATGTTACATCTGTGACTTATTAAGAGATAAGGGAGGTAATTCTAAGAATGGAAGCTCTTGGGGTGGTCAGCAGTGAGTCTTCTCTTGTCATAAAAGAGGCAAAAGATGATAAAATAAGATTTCTTACATTATTTGAAAACCAACAATAAATGGAGAAAATAAGGTTGAAATAAAAAACTGCTTTACAGGGGTTTATTGCTGTAGAGAATGTCATAATATTGAGAGAAGCATGACATTAATTCATATGCAAGTTCGTCGGGACCACGAAACATTATCATAATAAAGGGAGTTGTTTTTATTGGATATCATAGTAGGGAGAGTTCATCGTATAAAATTTTTTTGCCAATAAATTCTAAAACTCCTTGCTATCAGGCTAACTGAGTCTTGTATTTGGTACAAGGTTGAAACCTGTAAGGCTACGGAGTCGCACATTGATAGCCATAAACTCAAATTAGAATCAGCTGCCAATATCAGTTATAAAATAAAGTACAAAATAAATACTGAGAGTAGAGCTTCTCATAGATGTAACACAGTTTCCCAATGCTGGCTGGTCGCTACGAATTTTGCACTTGGATCCTACCGATCGAAGTGCTGAAATAAAGTATCATCAGTCATAGATAGATTACGGGTTAGAATGCCTTTGCAATTGGGCTAACCCCAGATTTGATTAAGAGGGATGAGATTGGTCACTAAGCAAAAGAAAGGAAAAAATTAAAAAAAAAAAAAAAAAAAAAAAGGAAAAAATATGTTGATGGTGTGATGCAAAAAAATTCAACAAAAACGGGTCAATTTTAAAGATACCATGATATTTCCCAACCCGGGTGGGTTTTTCTGAATTTTTCATGCTTTATTGGGTTCTTTTTTTTTCAAAAGAGAGGGCAGGGATAAGTATCTCATGTTAATGATAGAGATATGACAGATTTTAGCAACTTTAAGATTGCCTTAAGCAAATGTCCAACTAATTCTGCATCACTGGAACGAGTGCTTTCTACTTGTGGACTGGTTTGGTCAAAATTGAGAAATAGACTGAGTGTACAAAAGGTGTTAAAATACATAAACATTTAAGATTGAAGATTTATAACACTAATCGATTTATAATGTATTTCCTCTGTCTGTGTTTATTTTGAATTAAAATCCTTATGAAATAACTTTTATTGTAGTATGATTTAGTCAAATTATTCTGTTTTTTATGTGAGACCTATACATTTTTCTTCATGAATTCTACAAATAATTTTTCTTTTCAGACAGTTGTTAGTGTTTTCATCATAGGTTCATTTTTTTAGGCTAGACTATATACATATTTCAATAGCATAGCTCTTTAATATAACAAAGGATAAAAAAAGAAATCAATTTCAGTAAAACCCACTTTAGGGTGGGTTTTACTGGGTAGGTGCACTTTTTGCAACCCTGATTCTAGTATTTATTAAATTTCTTTGAACCATATAATGTACAAAAAAAAAGTGGTTTAATAGGTGTCTAAAACTTGTAGTTCTTCTGAAAATTCCCAGACATTTTTTAAAAAAAATATTGTTTTCTCTGACGACAACTCCCGGTTTTTCCAATGCATACCAATCCCGAATGTAGCAACAACTAAAATGAGTTTGGCACTGGTAGTAGATCAACAGGATTTCAATAAAACACTGTTGAACTTATTGTGAAACAATCCATGACAGATATTCTACAGGTGCAAGAAAATTTTATGCACTGACCTCATCCATGAAACTAATGACATCATTGACACGAACTGTTCCAATCTGTTCACTCTGCAGAGATGGATGGCTGCGAACTCTAAGACCAGCACTGAATTTTGCAGCAAACTTCCGTATCTGAAATAATAATAATAAATCTTAATTATCCTCAATGCATAACAAAACGATAGGAAAAAAGAGAAATATATACCCTATTTGGCTGTTGTGGTGTTTTAGGTGTGATTTGTTTCATAGGTATGAGCAATCCTTGAGGAGGCTCTTTCACTTCAACATACTTCTGCTGAGAAGTGGCTGAAAACAAACATCAATACAATAGCTTTAGTGAAACATTCCCTCACGATTCATTACAAATTTGAATTAATCAAAATCTGTAAAAATATTTTTTGTTTTGTTTGGTATCAAGATATAATGCAAGGTTGTCATTCAAATCTGTAATCAATTACAGTTATAATCGATTACTGTAATCGACACCCAATTCTGGTAAACACCAGTGGTTAACTTCTTTATCTCTGAGAGGAGGAAATCTGCATTCTAACTCTAAGTTTGGGTCCTCTTTGTTAACATTATTAATGGACGTTGTATATGATTATTTGAGGTAACCTCTTTCCTGGTCTAATAGTCTTATAATTCTTTAGGGCATTGTTTGATGAGATTTCCTTTTTTGAGAGTCTTAAGGTCCTCTGTATTGTTGGTTTCAATTCAACCTTTGCTCACTTCTTTTGATGCCTTCAGCTTGTCAGGATTGATACCAGTGACGAGGTCATGTTTAATTTTGTTTGCATCATCTGTCTCCTGTATAGGGTAAAAAATTGCTATGTGCTCTTTCCTTCTCTTTCTAGGTGAGCTTCTTTCTCTGGTCCTGATCACATCACAAGATGTGATAATTTTGTGGAATAAATGTTTGGTTCGATACCTTTTCTTAAATCTGCCATTATCTTTTTTGTAATAAGTTATATAAATAATTTTCATAATATTCATTAGGGTTATATTTTTGCTTTAATAATTATTTGTCTAAAGAATTTTTGAAAGCCAAAAGATTTATTTTTAATTAAGGAGCCTAATTTTCAACTCTTCCCATCCACTTCTCAGTCCTGTCTGTTTATAATACAGTACAGAATCTCTTACCCGGAAATCAGAATACCAGAATGAAATCCGATACATTTTCCTGCAATTTTTTAAAAAAAAAATTTCTGTTTTCCTCAAAAGATTTCAGAATTCTTCTTCCTTTTTCAACAGATGTTTACCATGATTTTAGAAGTAATTATCAGTTCCCTACACTGTCAAAAGAAGTAAGAGTTTTTGAAAATTATTCTAAATATATATATATTTTTTAGTTGAGTTTGATAAAAAAAAAAAAGACTTTTTGTAGCGATTCAGAAAACAGGAAAAATCAGTTATACGGAATAGCGATGGTCCAGATCGTTCCGGATAATCGGTTCTCTACTGTACTGAAGCTTTATCAAAAATCAGAGTCTTACCAATATCAAATCCATCTATGACTACCCTCAGTAGATACCATCCAGTAGACCCAGGAGTCCAATTAGCGGTATAAGTACCATCATTATTGGTACGTACCAACATATTTTCAATGAGGCGCTTTTTAGCAGGAGAAACATACCGCAGTTCCTCAAAAGAATAATTTTCATATTCCTAAAATATTGAACACTTTAATACATCTGAAAATAAAATGCTTTTGTAAATATTGATTACTCAATGGAAAGCTTACTTTCATTACTGTAATGGCATAGTAAAACATTTTGTCTTTCACTGATATTTCATAAGGAACTTCTAGATTGGGAGGAGAGTGACCACCAAAGGTTAGCAGCCCAGTTTCAGGTTTGCTTATTCTGGCTAATTTACGACTCTGGTTGTTCGTTTCAGTTTCTTTGTCGTACATATTCATAGGAACTGCAAGTACTTCAACCTGCAACAAATATTTAGAATGGCAGCTCAGATAAAAATACGAAATAGAGTATAGTTTTTTCTGTTAATAGTTTATCAATAAAAAAGTATATTGTGCTAAGTTTTACAAGAAAATTAATATTCAACAATAATAAATAAACAAACTTTGGTTTCATATTAATTGTCATAAAATATATATATTTCATCACTAATCTTTCAATTCAATAATTCTGCCACTGGTTGGCGCTGTTTAATTACAGGGATGAGATTGGCCAAAAGACAGTAAAAGCTGAATTTCCACGATAGTAAATTTTACGCAAGCACAACCCTTTAATAATAAATTCCAGACAGTTTAAGGTAATAAATAATGTGTTGACATACAATTATGTATTAATCTATTATTATATAAATGATTACATTGATAATTAACATTTAGTGAAAATAAAAACTACCAATTGAAAAAATAAAGCCTGAAATTATATTTTCCCTCAGTTCACATAAGCAGACGTGCCAACTCTCCCGCATTTTGCGGGAGTCTCCCGAATTTTGAGTTATTCTCCCGCCCTCCGGAATTGATTTGAAAAACTCCCGAATTTTACTGCGATCGACGGCCAAATTCAAAATTACCTAATTTTTCCGCGAGTGCGAAAGTAAGTTTTTCTTTCAGCTTGAATTCCATCCCCTCTTATCAAACTACCATCTGCCTGAAGCGTAGCTGAACATGCTTTATTTTCCCCCCTCTTCAACGTTACCTCTTAACACTCCTATTTCACCCGCCCCCTTACACTGGGGGCGGGTGAAATCTTCCTCTTCTTTCGTGTGGAGTTGAATGCAATGACGTCACATGTCGTTATCGAGTGTCGTCCGTTCAGGAGTGGGGAAACTCGTACTCTCGATAGTTGGATTGGAATTGATATTGTATCTTGCTGTTTTTATAGTTTTTAATGCGTATTTTTCCACGGTTGGCTACAAGCTCGTAAACTAGCAACGTGATATCAATTATTCGCTTAGTTTTCGTATATTTAAAAAAAAAAAAAAAATTCAAGGATGTCTTAAGTCGAAACGGAAGTATGGATCAATTTCAACAAATCATGTAACAATGACTTTAGCAAAACTTAATTGCGGAGAGCTAAGTCTGCAACTCTTTTTTTTCATGCATACAGTAGAGAACCATTTATCTGGTATCAAGATAATCCGGAAAAAAAATTTGCTCGGTTCTCCCGCCATTTTGAACTAAAACGATATGAAAAAAAAAGCGGAAACTGGACTAATCCTTGAAGTTGAGTAGAGGAAAATGTGAGGAAGGGAAGAATTTTTTTCCCCGTTTACCCAGAGAAACGTCATTTCTTCCGCGACCTTGAAGATTTTAGATCTTTATTCTCTTTTAGGTCATTAAACTCAAAGGAGTGGCATGATGATTTCGTTTGCTGTTTGATTTACGAGGGGGCGGGGAAAATGCATTGCACATGCATATCAGTGAACAGAAGATGAAAGAGAAAAATATATTTATCTATTTGACATCGATTAATACAAATAAAATGTTTTTCTTTTGAATAAATTCTGATTCCTTGGAAGTGCGGTATCATTCGCAAGTTTTTCTTGATGTGGAATCACACCTGCTTTAATTAAAAATCGCGTTTTTATTTTAAAAAAAAGGAGAATTGTTTATTAATTTAAGCATACAATTATTTTATGAAGCAGATTGCAGTTTCGTTTTTTTGATTCCACTACGTTTTTTTTTTTTTCATGATAAATTTTGCACTCAATAAAATTATTTGTATTACCAAATTTTTTCATTAGTTTTTTTTTTTTTTTAAGTCCGTTGATCTTGCCTTGTTCTAGGTTTTAATATTTATGCTAGTGCCGTTTTTTAACTATCGTTTCGGTTCAATAATTTTCAAGTGTTGTTTTTATTTAGATTAATAGGTTTTCCTTTTATTTTCGCCCCCCCCCATGAAATATATTGCGTTATTTAATCATTGGTTTTGTTTATTAGTTGATTTAGGAATCGTAATTATTTTTTAAACTTGTTTTTCTTGTCTAAACTTGCAAATTTTTTTATTCTTTTAAATTTTATTTTTCTACAATTTTTTTCCTTTTTAGATTTAGGAGTGCTTTTCTTTTTTCTCTTACTTTAAAATGTGTTTACATTTTTTCCTTGTAATTTGGGTTTGATAAAACATCGATTAACGACACTTTTTTGTCGATCCAGGAAACCGGGAAATTAAGACATCCGGGATAGCGATGGTCCCGAGCATCCCGGATAATTGGTTCTTTATTGTACAGACATTAGTATTTTTATACATTAGTATTGAATTGGTTTTTTAAAATAAAATAGTTATTCAATTTGTTTATTTTTTAAAAGTTTTTGTGCATTTTTATTACAGTGTCAAGGGTTTCTGAATAATGTTTTATTAAGGAAATGGTATTTATTTAAAGAGTATCTACCTAATATAGTTTTGTGTTGCTAAATCTGTGTTTAATTATTTTATTTCCATTTAATATTTTTAAACAATTATTGCTCTATTAGTGTGTAAAATTTCTTGCATTCTTATATTTAATAAATTTTTTACTTAAAATTCCTTAGAAGTGCCAAATGTTGCATACCATGCACCTTTTTTTACCCCTCCTGAAATCTCCTGAATTCTTGTTAGGGAAACTCCTGAATGTTAATTTTGCTAGGTTGGCACGTCTGCATAAGAGACAATTATTACTTGGAAAACTACCTGGTTTAGCAAATTAAAACTACTGAGAATATATATCAATATTTCATTTCTTTTAATAAATACTGTTATGTGATTTATAGCAAATATATCAGTAATATTACTTTTTAAATTATATTGGAAAAAAAACTTCAACAATGGACCGAATCATTATGTTCATATTATAGTCTAATCTAACTAGAGCCCTTTGAAACATATCAATAACAGTGAAGTAGAAATATATAGTAACTCCTTAACACACAAAAATTGCTATTTTACTTTGAAAAATTACATGACAATCAGCAACTGTTTAGATAATTGTGTTTTATTTTATAAGAATTTTGCATTTTATAGCAACAGCAATTATAAATAAAATTTTAATGATGAGTTATTTAACTCTTTTTCCAACAAAAAAAAAAAAAAAATTAAATTAAATCCTTTCTTAAGTGATTGCTTTTGTTTGCTATATCTTTTATGTTTGCTATATTTAGTCGTTAGTACATCTTCAAACATCTTGTGACAAATCCTACTTTTTCTTCTTTGCAAGCACAGAATGTAAGTTTTGAATATATTCCCTTTCAGTTTCTCCGATGTTGTAACACTTACATATACTAATAATCGTCGTTAGAAAAAACAGTCACCTTTATAGTAACTAATTAAAAAAAATTTACTTCTTACAAGAATCGCGATAGTAGATCTTAAAATTGCGAGAATATGAATAACAATTATGGATTTTGAAATCACATGAATATGAAACTAGATATACGATTTTGAAAATGAGAAAAGATAAACTGGGATATAGAATTTTTAAAACGCGTAAATACAAATCACGATTCATAATTTTTAGATCGTGTAAATACGAATCATGATGCGTAATTTTTAGATTGCATAAATAAGAATCATGAATTCTTAGAATGCGTGAATGTGAATCCCAATGCCTTATTTTAAAATAACGTATAAATACGAAAATCAATGTTTGATATTATAAAGCGAATGAACAAATCAAGACATTGAATTTTTAACTTGCGTGAATATGAATCGCTACATAGGTTTTTAAAAAGGCGTAAATACGAATCACAATATTGGATATTTAAATCTCGTAAATAAGAATCGCAACGTACAATACTCAAATCGCGTGAATAAGAATCGCAACACGCAAATATGAAAAGCTATGTTTGATATTAAAATGGTGTGAATAAGAATCGAGATATTAGCAGATTCCAGGAGTGGGACCTCTAAAAGGCTTGTCAGAAGCAGTGTCGTTTGAACTACAAAAATGGGATCTATCTGGAGAGTGGGTAAAAAATTCGGAAAATTTTATCTGCTGTGAGTAAAAGGGGAGAAAATAGCTAAAATAAGGAAAAATGAGAAAGGATTGGTAGCTATGTAGTTTGAATTTTCTCTTTCTCTTTGAAAATTGGTGAATATTCTGAAAAAGCGGAATACTTATAAAAAAAAAGTGAAAATGTTAGAAAAATCTGAATTTTTGATTAAAAAAAAAAGAAGCTGAAATTCAAGAGATAAAAGTGAAAAAAGCGGAAAAATCTCATCCCTGTTAATTATGAAATGCATAGCTTTTTCAGTTTCACTTCACTACACATCGATCCTTCTTGTTAAGAGCTCGCTTACTTGCAAGTTAAGTTCATTCAAAAATAAATTATTATCTTAAAAGGCAATCTGACCTTTTTACAGGATGCCTTAGTTATCTCGAGTAAGTCGAACCAGGTATGACAACACTGTTAAAGTAAACACAAGTGAAGACAAACCAAAGGTAAGCAATATTTTCTCTGCTACCTTTTATTCATTGAGTGCGTGATCACCAACATTATTTTGAGAATGAGTAAATTAAGAAGTATTTTTGACCTTTATTTATTAGGAAATAACACGTGATTGTATATTCAAATAATATGAGTTAATTCAAGAGTAAAGCACTTGTGTCATTATTCGGGCTTCATTCGTTAAGTTTCTTCTTCTTAATGCTTTGTTCAGCATTCCTACCTCAGAAACTAACAAATAACTTATATTGCATTGTCCTCATCTACAACACAAATAGGGCTGATGACACTAGATCAAAGCCTTTAGTACTGAATTTTGATAAAACTGTTTTAATCAAATTCTATGCAAATGAATAGATGAATTCTCCAGATAATTGTAACATATATGTACCTTTAGAGACAGAGCCTGTACAATTTTACAATATTGGTCCTTAGTTGTGACAGTAATAGTGGCTGGCCAACCACACTTTAACTCATCTTGACTACATAAAAGCTCACATTGCTTCGGATCCACATAAGATTCTGGCTGCAACCACCTAAAAATGGGACATTTTATGTTTATTTTTATTAATGGATTGCATCACATTACGTTCTAAAAAAGGCTAATAAAAAGGAAGGTTTTTTAGGATTCAACTCATAACAGATCAGATTTTAAAATTTTTATTATTTTCATCAATAATATAATCATGCACGTTATCAACAATCACTTGAGTTCAAGAAACATAATACAAAAACCTTGGATAAGTACTGTTTAATATATTTTCATTAAGCAAAAGAAAATAATTCCAGGCGATCAATAAAGTTTTATATTTATTTACATTTCAATATAGAGCCCTTTTATACTGTATTTTATAAATTATACTGTGCTGTTTTATAAAATTCATTGAAATAAATTTCTTTAAACCAATACCATAAGTCAAATGTTTAATTATGTTGTTTGTATCGAATGAGCACTATTAGTTTAGAAGATATTCAGTATTCGTAAAGGCAAAATTGTCAAATCTCTTGTTGCATATCCTATAGAAAGAAACTAGATAAAAATTCTTTAAATTTTATTCCTTTTTTTCTGATTAGAAATTAGAATATTTAAAGAATTCCAATCATCAAATTTTTACATTAAATATTTAGTACATCATAACCAATCAAAAAACAATTTGTTTTATAAAAACAGATTATTATAAGTTCAAATTAAATGGATTAAATTCTTGCTGTCAGATATAAATCACATGAAAGCAAAAAATGATTACTCATTTACAAATTGTCTAAACTCTCTGAATTTGCTTGTAATTTAGATGTAAGCTTGACTGAATTTTGAAGCTGACATTTGAATAAAAAATTGTATGCAGTTCTGAACATGTGAAATTTGAAATTTTTTACTTCAGAGTCAGACACAAATGCATACCCTCCAACTGCTACGGAATTTCCGTAGTTTCAGAAATCTTCTTTTCAGACGGTAGCAAAATTACTGTCTTAATATTTTAAAAAAATTAATTTAAGCGTAACTTGTCCACTATTACTTATATAAGTGCATGCCATATGGCTAGATTCTTAAGTTCTGATAAAAGTTTTATGAGAAATCCATTTGCTTTAAAAATTTCTACTTTGGTTCGCTACCACTAGAAAGAATTATTTTCAAAATCCTCATAAGTTGGAGGGTATGTAAATGCAGATTGGTAATCAGATTGGATATAAATTGAAGCCATATTCTAACTTTTTATCCAAATTTCCCTAACTTTTCCAGGTTTTTTTTCCAGTATAAAAAATTTCCCTGATAATTCCAAGCTGTTAAGGTTTTCCAGTTTGGTGGCCAACCTGCCACTCTAACCTGAAAATGTCTTTCAAATAAAGTGTGACGTACACAATGAGCTGATAAATGACAATTGAAATGGTCACAAATGATATTACTTTTTAGTCCCCCCAATAATAACAGAAAAGCTTAATAGTTATAAATCAAAAGGAATAAAATATGCATTTTTCTATACATAAAAAAGTAAAATACAGATAATTCAGTGTATCACATAATTAACATTGAATATTATCAAAAAATATTATTGTCTATCCAAGAAAAACATTTCAATTATCTTCGACTTGAAAACTTATTAAATTTGACTCCTAATTGATAGATTATAAAAGCAAAAAAAAAAAAAAAAAAAAAAAACATGGAATTGTGGTATTGGTATCACATATGAATATTTGTTTATGACATTAAAATATTTCATTAAATTTTATTTTGGCAAATTAATATACATATGTTAAATATTTGGCAAACAATATCATTACGTTAATTTAATTACTACCGATTTAATATAATTTAGATTGTGTAAAACAAGTTATTTAGTTTTATATATATTACTGCCGCAATATTGGGTTTAAATACTTTAAAGAATTGATTATTATTTAAATAATTGTGTATTAGAATATTAATTTTATTTTGAATGGTTACTATTTATTTGGAATAATTCTTAGTTTAATTTTTCTTAAGGAATTGTAACAATATTCCTATTTTATTTCACAATTTTTTCACTGGCATTTCTTTATTTGTTAATGGTTTCCCTTGATGTTGCTTTTGTATTGTAACTATCTAAAACCAAGTATTTTTTTTCTTGTGGGAATAACTGTGTGATCTTTTGTGTATGAGAATCATCTCATCACCTGTTTAAGAATACTGTAATTTAGCTGTCCACAGCTCCCCCAAAAATGTTAACACCTGCAGTCCGTCTCTGACCTTCAGGTAACTTTAATCCTTTGTCAGTGAAAACCGAAGTTTCTGGAACATTCTTTGTATTGCATCACCCCTTTAGCAGACCCACTTTTGGCATTCCTTTTGACCCCTTATCTTACCAAATTTGGCTTATTTTTTAAGTTAATGCTTAAACTCTTACTAGGTGCATATTTATTTCCGAGCCAACCATTTTCGCAAAAGCTTTTAACATAAAAAGCGAGGATATGTGATGTCATCATAAATTGATCGAAATCATTTAATTTTTCTTTGTCACACTTTCCCCCCCCCCTGGGATTACAGTAGTGGCAACTTTCATGTGACAATTATCTTATTGTTTATGTATTGATTTTTGTGATGAAGCTCAACAAAATAAATGTGTCAGTTAATGTAAAATGTTCTCCAGTTTTATTTTGTTTAATTTGACAGTAACAGGTGAGTAATGATTTATTTTTAACTTCAGTGTTTATGCTTTTCAATCTTATGTGTTTTGTTGGACCTTCTGGAACACGCTTTGTTTCACCACTACAATTTTAAATTTAACTTTTCTAAATTTTGATGTTTTATGTTTCATCCTTTTGGCCATCTGGTCCGTAACCTTTTTTTAAAATAAATTTTTAATATCCTCACCATAAGAAGCAAAAGCAAAAGAAATTTTTTGAGTCAACTTTCTTTTTGGAGGAGAATAAGTTGGAAGTACAGCACTGATCATTAAATCATCTACTCTTTAGACAATAGTTTAAATTAAAATTGCCAAAATTACTAGATAAAATGTTATTTTTCTTTGTCCAGACTCTTTTTGCAACAAATTAGCAGGGACAAGTATGAATTTAAAAGACATAAAAGCAATGCAGTAGTAATATATATTTATGGAATATTCAAATAGTGCTCACTATTTAGCAGAAATCAATAAGAAATATTTAATCTTAATGTTTACAGTTATGACGAATAGAACAGCCTTTAAGCTGAAGAGTGGATTCGATACGAATTTGAAGTCCTCAAACTCCTCCCAATAATTTTCACCAGGAGATTTGACTCTATAATTATTGATTACTACAAAAGTAATAATTTGAAGAAAAGGTCGGCAAAAAAAATAATATTTAAATTTTAATGTTAAGCTGTGAGCATTTAATTAATTTTAAAAAGAGTTCAGTTTTTCTTCCCCATAGAAATTATTATTTTTATATGAAAAATCTTATATCTTTGCATTTTAGTTCTTCAATGTTTTTCACATGCGAGCATCAGTAAAATAAAGTATTAAACAACTGCATTAGAATTCAGGCTCTTTCCTTTCACTCGGAACAAAGTTAAATTCAATAGGTTAAAAAATTGTATTTATAAATGTATTATTATGAAGTCTAGCAATGCATGAACATAAATTGGTAAAAAATAATAATTACCTGGCTAGCCTTCCTCCACTAGTACCTTGAGCACAAGAAACAAAATCTTTGAGAAAAGCATGTTCGTTGGATTGACTGCTATAAGGTAACACTCCTTCGAGAGCTTGATCAATACTTGGAGGATGAGCTAAAGCAAAACCCTTGGAAAGAAGTACTGAATGATTCTTGTACACCTAAAAAAGAAACCCATACAATGAAATACTTTCTGATAACTAAGACATTTTGTGACATTGGGTCACTCACTATTTTCAGAGCTCAAAAAGCATATAGTCCCTTGAGTTAATTTGGTATTTTTTTACACTTTCCCTTTTAGAAGTGGACTGGAATGTTGCTCCCCTTAAATTCGTAGAAAAGCAAGTGCATCGGCTCTTGTGATCTATACACGTGAGACCTCTTACCTCTGCATTTTTTGTTGTTTCTGTTAACCGTAACTATCCAAAATATTAAATACTTTAACCTTTTTGTTGCTTATTTAATCGTAACTTCTAATTTTTCTAACTGTAAATTGTTTGTAACATTTTATTTAAGGGGCTGCCTGTGCTTGGCGAGGGGTATTTGATTTTGTATTTTTTTATTGTCACTTTTCTGTTATACGGAGCCCTTTCTTTTTTCCACCTTCCCCCCTAAGGCGGCTGGATGTTGGCATCTTCAGACATTTCTTAACCAAAGTGGAACTCTGATTATCTCCTTTACTGTGGGAAAGAGAGGGAATAGTAACTAGAAATGAATTCTGGCTCATTTTCGGATAACTCCTGTTCAAAGATTTTCAATCTTAACTTCATCCAAGTCACTATCTATAAAATTTTTTTGAGACTGAGCCCAAAAATATTTGCATAATTATGTCAAATAAAAGCAAACATTTATAGTTCCATTAACTCAGACGTCAATGATTAAATAGATATTAAAATTTTCTCCGACGCAAAAAAAACAAAATGCAAACTTAATGCCACAAAAATTAGAAAGACTTGAAATGAATGAACTAAAGGCCGGGATAGCCTGGTCGTAGGGCACTGGGCTTATATCCAAGAGTTCGTGGGTTCAATCCCAGGCCGGCCAAAGACTCCCTGTGTAGTAAATGGTGACTGTTGCATGTTAAATCTGTCGAGTCACAAAGCCCTCCATGTTCCCATAACAAATCAATACCACTGGGGGTACGGATCCAGGAGTTTCCTTGGCAAGATTCAAAATGACAAGACTACAGAGTTCAAAATGACAAGACTACAGAGTTGAACATTAGTAGTCGTAAACTAAAAAATTGGGTTGGCTGTTCAATGACGAATATAAAAATAAAATAAAATGAATGACCTAGAAATGCTGAATTGAGTGAACTGAATCAAAAAAAAAATTTATATATTTTCTTTAATGATTTAAAATTTTCTATTTTTAAAGAAGTAACCAAGCTTAAAAATGTTACAACTGACAAATTCTCAATTTTGCTTTAAGAAGCAGTTTTAAGAAAGTTAAAAAAAAAAAAAAAAAATAATGCTCTGAGGGTTGATCTTGAGCCTGATAACTTCTTTTAGATAAATGAGCATGTCTCACCTCCAACAGAATTAAAGGGTTTTATTTACCCAATCTTTTTTATGGTACAATCTAAAAACATAGTTAACATTACAATGTCACAATTTAATGTTAATTTGATGAGAAATTCATTAAGTTGATAATTGGAAACATAGACTCTATTTATTTATGTTAGTAATATTTCAAAAGCCATCATCTTTGAAAATATACTTTTAAAATCTGTGACAAAAACTTATTTTCTGCTTCTTTCATTTCAGCAATATTATTTTAGCACTTTTTGGCACTAAATCAGTCAGTTTTTGCACTTTGATTTTTGTTTTTAGTAATCAAACATTTTTTGGAGGGGGAAAATTATTAAGTAAATTTTTTCATTATGTGATAAAATTTTTTTCCCAATTATTAAGTGGGAATCAAATGTTTATTCAGGGATCTGTCTAGGTTTTTATAAGAGGCACCTATTTTGTGAAAATTTAGACATAATTTGTGAAAATTAAAAATTATATTAAAAAATCAACACAAAAATATGGTAAAATAAAAAAATATTTTCAATAAATGGGAGAACATTTCCCACGAGGTTATACAGAAAAAAGTTTCACAGATAAAAAATTGTTCATAAAAAATTAAAGGTCTGTAAGAATAAATTTAGAACACTGTTCGAATGTGTAGAATAATGCTCAACTTCACGTAAAGTTTACAGATGGAGTGCCTCATATTTAATAAAAAAACTCAGTGATAAAAAATCTCGCTCTAATATGGCATAAGCGACAGGTTATGCTAACCATACCGCACTATCTGACCAAGCACATGCTACCGCTTAGTATTTCCTTAATTAAATCAGGATTTACTGTATCTTACGGGAATACAAAAACAAATTTTTAAGAGGTGGGGAGAATCTTAGCTTTGTCAAAATCATTTTATGAAACTACCATTTTTCCTAAAGTTGAATTTGTGAAGGTACGCTAAACGGTAGTAAATTTGCCCTGGACAGACCCCTGATATTTTTCTAAATCTCAAAAGGAGATTGGAAAAAATAAATCGAACAGAAATATATTTTACTTGTTGGGCAAGCTCTTCAATAAGTTCTAAATCTTCTTCCATTTCTCCAAATGATGCTGTGAAGGAAAGAAAATAGTAAGAAAGCATGTACTGAAATGCACATAAATCATTATTTATGAGGATAACTACTAACATGGAGGAAGAATAAGATCTCTTCTCATGAGGGATGCAGCACACATTCCACCTAAGTATGCAAGTTCCCGTTCCAGGTGCTTTAGTCCTTCCCAACTCTCTATGTTGCTACCAGATGCAATTCTAGGGCACTCAAATCCAACAACTTGACATCGAAAACCATAGAAGCATGCCTTCTCATCTTTCACATAGTCAGAGGCTGTCTCCAGGGAAAACACAACCTCATTTCCTAAAATACACAGGAGAGAGTAGACATCATATAAAATTGCTTTTTTAGGGTGCGTAGTCAAATCTTTCAACCAAAAATAAGCAACTTTTAAGCACTCAAAATATATTTTTAAGCACTATAGACATTAACGAAACGCAAAATAATTTTCAGACTTTACATGATCATGATAAAATACCTAGTTTCTGACAAAGAACTCTTTTTCTTGATTATATTAGCCATTATAAAATGATCGAGAGATTTTTCGGTTAGATATCAGAGGGTGGAAAATGAAGCCTGAAATTGAGAATATTTTGCAAAATGCAGCAGACTTGCACATAAGAGTTGCAAATGATTGGCCTTTTTCATATGCTATGGTGCGACGGTAAGCCGAAATAGATTGTGGTTGAATTGTGAAAACTTTGAATAGAACAATGTGAAAAGAGAGCTTTTGCATAATACGTGTCGAAAATCGACACGGTAAAGAAAAAAAAATCTCATTTTCGAAAAGGGAAAATTAAGCACTTTTTAAATGAAAAAAGCACAAGGCCTTAAAGGCTTTTTAAAAAACGAAAATCGAAAATAAGCACTTTTTAAAAATGCTGCGCACCATGTTTTAATTTTATTTTATTTCATTCATGCATGCTTATTCATACAATGCTCAAGTTGTCAACAGAAAAGATGTCATCTCAATTCATTATATTTATTTTATAAAATTTTTGATATATTTTCAAGTTGGGTGACTTTTGTATTTATTAATGAACCACCTATGCATTATTCTTTAATTGCATAATGGTCTTTTTGGTGTATAAAGCATTGAATTTCGACTGACATTATTTTGTTTCTATAAAATACTCTTCTACATAAAAAATTGTAGAATTATTTATAACAGTGTAGAATTTGATAATAATTTTGAAGTTGAATTAGAAGAGCATATATTTCAGATTCATAAAACAGTTATGATTATTTTAAAAATTAGGTATTGCTGGATAAACATTAATAAATAGTGTTGATATTAGAAGGTAAATATTTTGAATACTTTTGGAGCATGATATGAAATAACATGGATCAATTTATAAAACAGAAAAATATAAGAGGCATGACTCTAATCAACAAGATTTTTGACTAAATTAGAAACCAATTTCAAACAGTTAGACAGTAAAAAAATATTAGATCAAAGCATAAACTATCCTCCTGATAGTTCTAAACAAATTAAAGAATTAGATACTCTAATTCAACTTCATAATTGATGAAAAAGAATTTAAGAGAAAAGTTGATTCTACGGTGAATTCCAGTCAGACATTAATGTTGTGGAATGTAAAATTGTTCACATAGTTAAAAATAATTTGTAGATATTGAAAGGAATGAAGTAAATAAAAATAATAGAATTCAATCTAATGAAAAAAATAGTGTTGCTGTTTCATCCACTCTTAAAATTCAGAAAATAAAACGGCCAAAACTAAATATTGATAAATATATTGGTGATTCATGATGTTTGTTAGAGTTCTTGAATAAATATCATAACTTAATAAAAATGATTCATAATCCAATTGACAAATTCGCCTATTTGAAATCACTGACGGGTTGCATTGCAGCCAATGTTATTAAGGGCTTCCATCAACAAAGAAAAACTAGGAAGAAGCTCTTAAGTTATTAAAACAAGGATTTGAAAGAAACAATTTTATAATAAATGCCCACATGAATAAGCTACTAAATTTTTTACCCTGTCAATGGTACCAATAATGTTTGGTATACAGGAAATTATATTCAGATTAATAATAGTGATTCATATAAATAATTTTAATAATAGTGAGATTCAAACTCATAATTTAAAATCCTTGAGTTGCCACTTCTTGAGTGTACTTACTGTATTCTATTTTAATAAAATTAATAAGAGATAATTATCACTTGAATTTAGTAGAAACGATTAAATCACGAAATTAGAAGGTTTAACATAACACAGTTATTACAATTTCTTAAAATTGAGATGGAAGGTAGGGAATCATCCGTTATGTTCCAGAATTTAAAAATTGAAAGGGGAAAAAAAGAATCATTCTAATTCAAAGATAGTGTGGGATGAGATTTACAGGATACATCATGCACGAGTCTGTCTAGGTTTTTCTGATAGGTACTTTTTTCCTGAAAATTTAGACATAATTTGTTAAAAATTACAAATTATAGTACAAGACAAACACAAAAGTATGGTAAAAATATAAATTTATCGTTTAAGGGATACAAAAATAAAAGCTAAATTCGGCCTGGATAGACTTCTGTCATGGAACCATGGGCGTTTAATCTTTTTAAATAACGTTAGAAAAGCAGCAGAATTTCCAAAAATCATTGAATTTACTGCAACGAGAATCACAATCCTGAGTTTTATAATAAAATTAATAAAATCATTTGTTTTTGTGCTTACAACCAGGGATAAAAGATTTTAGAGAAAGGATTTTTGAGACAAGTACAATTTGTTTTCAGTTCAAATGAGGATAGTGAAAACATTAAAAACAAAACAAGTCTAAAAAAATTTATTTGAATTTGAGTGGATGAATAAAAAGTATTTTATTAACAATTGAAAATTTGAACAAGATATAGAGAGAGTGTGAACTAATAGCAGGAATCTTCCTCAAGCGAAGAAAAGGTCAATGAGAAATTTGTACCATTTTTTAAAACTCTCATAATAAGATCTGTTTATGCCTTCAGAATTAAGGAAGATTATGGCGTAATTAAAATCTGCCTTATTCTTTAGGGCATGATTATTTTTAAAGTTGATTTCATAGATAATTAAAGTTTCGTCCAACTCCTTGTTTTCAAAATTTTTGGATGCCTAGCTTGAACAAAAATAACCACGATTTTATTTATTCTGTGATTAGTTCGTACTAATTAAAATAATAATATTTGAAACATTTTAGTAAGAAAAACACTATTGTAGCTACATACTGTTAATACATTTTATAATAATACTGTTAATATATCTTATAACAATACTGTTAATTCGAAATATACTGTTTATACATATTATCAAATGATCCAGTTCAGCAGTTTTTTTGTTATGGAATGCTGATATTTCAGCTACAGAACCCTAAATGAATGATCTTCTCTTAGCTGAACCCCAAAGGCTAAAAAGAAATTTCCTAGGCAAATGTGAAAAACAATCCTCTATATAAGTAATTTATAAAAAATAGTTAAGGTAAATCTAGCATAAATCATGAAATTTTTCAAAAAGTAAGCAAATTATGGTAGTAGAGGTAAAAAAGCAAAACATAATTTACCAGGCAGCAGGAGAGCAGTAGTGGGCCAATCAAAATTTCCACTAAACTTTCTGAATACAGGCCAGTAAGGTGCAAACTGGTCCTCATCTGATTCAGATGAACCAGCAATATTGATAGTCTGGGCACTACTCAGCCACACAGATCCACTATTGTTTTTACTAGGTATATAAACCTGAAGAGTATCTTCTACTTGAGCTGTACCACACTGTGGATCAAATTCTAAAGAAATCCATTGAACTTTAGGTGGAAAAGTAACCTGCAATATTAAGTGTTTAAATTACTACTAAAGCTTCTTACTTATGTACACATTACCTACTAACACAGTTGCCAACGTGGATAGGAAAAAATCCAGTAGATTTTACGAAATAACATAAATTTCATGATAATTGTTGCATAATCTAATAAATATTTCACATATAGGGAATTTTACGGATTATTATAGTCATCAAAATAGAAAAACTATAATATTTTCCAGTTATGATTGACATCAAACATAGTTGAAATGTTTTGTATTATGTTTATTCATAATTTCGAATATTAACAGGCATTTAATTTATCAAAGATAGTTAAAAGATCTTGTTAAAAAATTTAAAAAGAGAGTTTTAAATAAAAATAAACGGAACATTATAGGAAAAAAAAAATCAAACAGATTTCTATAAATGAGGCTTGCTTCATTATGTACAGGTAATACTTATTTAGATATTCAAGCAAACAATAATGTGCACAAAAATTCTATTTCAATAAGGTTTTTTTAAGGAAACTTACTCAATATTAGGGAGTTTTCTAAAATTTACAAAAACCAGGAGAATTTTAATTAAACCAGTAGACCAGAAGAAGAAACTGGCAAAATCCAGTAGTTTACTGGAAGATCCAGTAGAGTTGGCAACTCTGTACTAGGAACTCATTAAAGTGAAAATAAGAGATTTGCTGGAACAAATAATTTTGTACACTTAAAAATCGTCATTATTTATTAATTTTTTGATAGTTATCAAGTTTCTACAATCAACACATTAATTTATAGAATCAATCACATTAAAAACTCCAATACAAAGATTCAAATGGTTAAAAACATTATTAAAATCAAGGAAATTAACACAATTCCATAGATTTAATGTTCAATATCTAAAATAACAATCAACAAATTAGTCAATAGCCGTAATTTAACCAAGTAATGAGTGCATTAAAGTTTAAAGGTTTGTTTCTCACATTCTATTAACAACAATTAGAATAGAAATTATGATATTGATTTCGTTGACTTCAAAATACATAAGAAAAAAATACAAATTAAAATGAAATCCAAGAAATGCATATGCTGTCTCAGCAAAAAAAAAAAGAATTTAAATTTTTTTTTTACCCTATAATGAGCAACAGAGGCTGGTCGATAGGGATGATCAGATTCAACAATAGCATAGTGACTGGATGTGGTAGACAAACTAGAGTCATTGCGATCTGCATCAGATTTTTCAGAATAAGGTTTGGGATTTTTTTTATTCAGAGCTGCCACAAGGGGAAGCAAACTTTGAACCATAATTAGCACTTGAACAGCACTCTAAAAATAAAAAAAAATTTCAAGCGTTAATCACATACATATTTCAGTGAATTTTATTATAAATACTGCTGATAGACAAAGATATGTTTTGCCTAACTAGTTTGATAGTTTAAGTGTTGCAGTAATTAATAAGTAAAGAAAATATTTAAGTTTAAAATTTTATAAGCAATTAGTGCACAGTGCCTCAAAAAAAATCTTAATACTTAAAAATATCAATTAATTCTAAACTTTATTAAATGAAATGTATAAGAGGGAGATAGATATTTTGAGGAGATGAAGCTTCGTAATTTTTTATGTGGTAATAAATCACGCTGTCATAATAAAAATAAAAAGATATGTTATAGAATTTATAATAAAACTATTTTTTATTAAATAGTTCCTTTTGTTGCATTATTCGCCATAGTTATTTAGTTATTATTAGACCATTTTCATACAGACCATGAAAGTACATTAATCAGTAAACAGATAATGTTGTAAACATAGTGAAATCAAAAATTTGAATGTCTATTAATGGCAGTAAGAGGGTTAAAGTGTTATAGTTTATATAAATCAACAATGTTAATAAAACTTTGTTAAGTATATAAAGCATAAAATTAGTATATGACTAAAGCGTAGCAGGGTCATTCTCACAAAAAGGTGATTTTTTCAGTCCCTGAGTAATAAATATTAGGAAATACAGCAGATTTCTTAATATTTTTCGTGAAGTTCTTAACTAACAAATCATATGCATTTCTGCTAAATGTATTTAATATTTCATTCTTATTATTTAATAAACATGGCTTCAAAATCCCCTCCGAGGACGTCCCTACGTCTGTGGCACAAAATAATTTTTAATGCCTGTTAAGCAATTTAAATATTATTTTAATGATTTTTGTAGTTTTACCTAGTTAAATGTTTATAGTAACTTTTTATTTAATATTTTTTTAAAAAAAATTTATTTTCATAAAATAAATGACTAGTAAACTTTGTTCATCAAAAATGATGTCTCCCTCCGTGGACAATTAATATAGTTCTGTAAATATGCAATAAAGGGCAGCATATGCGAAATCCCTATAAGACAGCTGCTGGGAGGGGTAACCATTTCATTTTCAATGTTAAATATCAGTTGTTTTTGTTCTCTTTGGTGTCAGTTTTGGATTGTTGTGTTCAACTGGGGTTTGGCAAAGTTCACACCGTATACTCCGTGGACATCATAAAGAAGGTAAGAGAAAATTATTTTATTTTTGATAGATGAATTTTAGATTGCAAAAATAGTATATTTAACAAAAAGAACTGCCCCATTTTTGTAACTTTAAAATTAAAAATCAGAAAAATTCAAGAACTAGTTTTTGTCTCCTCCGTGGACATAACAAGTCCACGGAGGAGAAGACACAGTCAATGTAAGAGACAATGTGTTAGATAACCATAATATAATTTTAAAAATTAAAAAACTGTTTTCTTTTAATTGATATTTTTTAAAATGGAACAAATGTGTTAATTTGTTTCTATTTTTAAAGAAAATCAATTAAGTTTAACTTTTTCTTATCGGAGAAGTAAATATTGGCAATTTTTCTAAATAATTTCTGTGATGTTTAACATTTTTTTTCTCTTCAAATTTTAGGAAAAAAATTTTAAAACCAAAATTTAAGAAAAGAAAGCAATCAAATGTTCAAATGCAAAAGAGAAGGGAACAGAAAAAACTTAGTATGACATAAGCTAGACAGAAATTAAAAGAAAACCCTATATTGTTTGAAGAAAGTGAAAAAGAAAAGAGCAAGAAACTTTAAAATTTGTATCAGAAAGAGATTTAACAGAAAAATCGTTATTAAATGTACTTAAATTTCTAGAAATTGATGGAGCTAGCCGTTTTCGCCGAGGAAAAAAAGAAACAACAACAAGAAGAAAAGAGAAAAAACAAAAACGTTATTTGGATGACAGTATGTTTAACTTGCATAAAATGGTCACAAAAGAGTACCCTCAACACTCAAGTTTCATGTGGAGTCTGAATTTTTATTTCAATAGTCTTTACATTTTAATTTATTAATATTCAGTAAAAGTTACTTAAGAAATTGTACACCTAGGTTAAAAATGGATGTTTCCTTTCATAGCAGCATGATTAATCGGAAGTAGCTCTATTTCTAATGATGAAATATTTTATTATTTACTTATTAATAATAAACTCATACAGTGTAACGTCCCATATCCGGACGTCCCTTTTCCGGAAGGGTCGATTTCCCGGACACTTTTTAACAATCAAAATAAACAAACATTTCTTCATCTTCCCCTCTCCTTTAAAAAAAACAACAAAAAAAAAACGAAGTCTGTTGACAGGTTTTCCCCCCTCTCAGCTTCTAGAGATCTATGCATTGAACCCATAAATCAACAGAAAAGAGAACAGAAGATCTACTAAGACCATGACGCTCCTCCTCTGGAATGCAGGAAAGGGGAGGGGAGATTTGTTTTCAAAAGAGCACAACTGAGTCCCATCCCTCCCCCTTCTTTCCTATGCAGCTGGCTATTAAAAGAGGCATTTCCTGGAACCTTTTTATTTGAGTATCAGGAGAAGAAGAAATACTGTGAAAAAGGGTAAACACAGCAAATGTTAAAGCATGCCACGCCTTTATGCTTGATTGATAGCCAATGATGGGAGAGAAAATAAGAATATGTTACTACCCCGCCCTCAACTTGAATGACAAGTAAGGAGGAAATGAATTTTTCTTCTCCACCTACCCACCTTATTGAATGACCGGAATTTCCCCTTCTTGCTTGAATCTTTCTAGTTCAAAATGGCGGAGAGAGCAATTAATATTTTCATAACTGTGAATTTTTTTCGTTTTCTATATTTATTTTTAGAATAGCAATAATTATTTTTTTTTTCTAATATTTTGTTTATGATTGATTAGATATCATTCTAATACTAAAACATTATTGCCTGAAAAATAATATTTATTTATTTTCTGCTTCTTAGATTCAGATCATTTTAAGCTTTGTTTACCTTGGAGGTCAATTATACGGAAAAATCAAATATACGGACTTCGGGAAGTCCCGCCGATTCCGGATACGCGACTTTCCACTGTATCAGTTGTGCCCAATAATTAATGAGTTAGTCTTCATTGACATTTTATATTTTATAACATAAAATGTGTCCTCCCTTGACTATTACATCTCCTCCGTGGACAAGGCAGAATTCAAAATATTTTAAATCTTGTAAAAAATAAAATAGAAAACTTGACCATTATTATAAGGACATATAACAAAAATAAATAAAGGCATTTACGTAATTTTTATCACTTTTTTATTTACTTTAATTTAAGAAATTGTTTTAGTCTATTTATACCTTTTCAGTGAGAATGACCCAGCAACAATCCCTTGTAATTTTAATGTCTTCATATTAAAAAAAATGCCTTAATGAATAATATTTAGTAATTTATTCATTAATTTCTGGTATTGAAATATCTGAGCACACACTATTTTTTATACATGCATTAAGGGAACGCCATACTGTGGAAGAAAATTTTTGTTACAAATTCTCTTTATCCTACATCATTAATTTAAAAAGAAAAAGTAAGTTCGGGCATACTTATAATAAGTTATGGAGTTTCTATAGCTGAAAAAAATACTTCAAAATATTAAATTGAAAACAAATCATTAGAGGAGAACTTAACTGTTGCGTAATCCTAAGTTATCTTCTCTTAATTTTTTTTTATTTTCGTATTTTAAAATTTTCCTTTCGGCATTTGATAATTTGTGGCTTACTCTAGGTTGGTCTGAACTCACTTTTTCTACACTTAAAAATTTAAATTAGAAATGAAGGAAAAGGAGAATTTGCAAGGAAAATTTTCTTCTGTGGTATAGCAAATTCAACTTTAGGAAAAATGGTAGTTTCACAAAATGCTTTTAAAAAATCAAGTTCTAAGATTCGCCTACCTGCCTCTTAAAATTTTGTATCCCCGTAAGAAACGATAAATCCTGGGTTGATTAAGCATATACGAATAGGTAGCACATGCTTGGTCAAATAGTACGATGTGGTAGCCTAACAAGACGCTTACGCCATATTATAGTAAGATTTTTTCTCCCAGAGTTTTTAAAAAAATTAAACAACGAGGCGTTCCCTCCGTAAACTTCACTAGAAGTTGAAATGCGAACATTATTCTACGCATTCGAACATAGTTCTAAATTTATTCTAACAGACCTTTATTTTTCATAAAATTTTTTTTTGTCTATGAAACTTTTTTCTATATGACCCCATGGGAAATGGGGTCATATAGAAAAAAACTCATAATGAAAATAACTTTTAGTGTAAGTACTGTTAAATGCATGCTTATTTTTTTTAAAAATTCAAGTTGAAATTTAACAATGGACAACATTTTTTATGGATTTTTAAATTTTGATATAATTTTAAGCCCAAAATTTTGCAATAGTAACATTATTTTTGAATATATGCAGAAAAATATATAAAAATTTACCAGTCATGAATGATTTTTATTTGTAGTAACAATTTTTGAAAATATCTTCTTAATTTACCATATTTTTGTGTTGAATTTTTAATATAATTTTTATTAATTGTCTAAATTTTCACAAAATAGTACCTCTCATAAAAACCTAGACAAACTCTATCCCTACTTTAAAATTAAATAACCTTTGAAAACGTCAAAATTTTTTATGATTTAAAAAAATAAAATAAAAATATACTCTGGGATCTGATGTTGCAACAGGTCCTAAATGAGCAAATATTAAAGGAAGAAGCATTGTCACTACATGTGATGTTCCAAAAGCACACAGAATATCGGGATCTAAAAATAACAATAAAATAAAAGTTAAAATTTTTAGAGTAAGATAAAAAAGAAGGGAAAAAATCACACAAAGTTACAACAATAATTGATAAAAACAATTATTACACGAAAATGTATAGCATAGTGGGTCAAAAATGTAGCAGAATGTTTTAACGTTTTAAAAAATCAATAGATCTATTTTATAAGCATTCAAAAACCAAATGTTATTCCACTGGAAAGACCACATAAAGAGACTTATTTCTAGTGGGTCTTTAGCAGTACTAACTATTTTCTGACTTATATTACCTATAGAATCAATAGTTTTTTCGACTAACAATGCATCAAGAGGACTATCTCAAAATTAGTTTTCAAGATACATTCATTATCAATATTAGGTGTTTCAGCTTCAGTGACACAGTTTAACTTAACAAAATGTTCTTTATGCAATAAATTCTTCCACATAGAAAAAAAAAACACAGGCTATTCAATATGTGGGAGATTCGGCTCTTCTGTCAATGTTCTTTTAAAAATTTGCAACATATCTTGAGAGATTTCATTCACAAGCTTCTGAAGAAATTGTGAATCGTTACACTTGAAGTATGTGCTTTGTTGATAAGCTTTCTTTGTCATTAAATCTTTGTGTCTGTCTTGAATGCTTTTATTAAATTCAACGTTTTCATCATCAAATGGAAAAATACCACATTTCTCAAAAGCATTTTAACTTTTTACTTCATCCATTGATGTCTCAAAAGCTTATTTAAAAATGAGTATAAAATTCCCTCTACATATTGTTCTACAACTCTTTTGGTTTTTTAATGTTAAAACGTTTGACTACATTTTTGACCCACTGTAAGAAAATTATGGCCGATTATATCTGCATGAAACAATTAGTTTAATTCATAGTTTCTTATTTACAGTCAATCCACATACTTTGATATCACAAAAAAAAAAAAAAAAAAAAAAAAAAAACTGAGTAGAAAAAAAACCTTGTTTAGCTGAACATATTTCACAAAAGACACGAAAAAGTTTTGCTAACCAATAAATTTTTTTTCTTCTAATTTCAGAGAAATTTTAAAAGATTTTTTGGTCTTTCTAAAAACCTTTATTTGAATAAATTAATGATTTATTTTGTGAAGCAGTCATAAAAAGGAAATTGCCTTTTATTTATAAAGAAGTTATCTGACACATCCATTTTCTAGAAAAGTTGATGCATAAAATAGTGTACAAACAAGTAGATCTGCACATACAATGAAAAAGATTTTGCTAATTCAATGGGTATCAAAGGAACTGATACTTAAAAAAAAAAAAAAAAAAAAAAAAAAAAAAAAAGAAAATGAGAAAACAGGACATTGGAAGACGTACAGTAACTGTTCGTCATACAAGGCAATGTTTTTACCTTTCTTACTTGTAACAAAAGCAAAAAGAATACACTTTTATTGTATTTCTAAATGTAACACTTTTTATTCCTTTTTTCGTTAACTTTTTTTAGAAAAAGTACAAGCGTTTGTAAGGAGAATGCCGAAAAAACTTGTTACTTTTATCTAAAAATTTTAGAAAATTTACGTAGAAAATCCCCCCCCCCCCAAATTTTTGAAGTTATTTTTTTATAAATTAAATGTTTTATGTATATACTAGGAGGCTTCGCCCCCTGCTCGCTGTCGCCCACCAATCCCCGGAACTGCTTTCACAGTTCATTTCGGATTGCTTCGCAATCCAATGCCTGCTTTGCTCGCTCATTGGATACGTTCTTAACGTCTAGTTTTTGTATACTTTTTTTGATACTAAAGTTCCGAAAACTTTTCACTGTAGAAAATTCTAAACCTGTACATTTCAATATTAATTTGAAATTGCAAACAGTTCACATATTTTTCTTAATCACACTATTCTAAATTTTAGTTGTTGAGAAGAGTAACTGTAAGTTTTGTTTTAAGTCTTTCTCACCAGAGGGCTAAAGTCATGTGTTGTAAAACAATATGAAATAGTAGTCTGCCACTGAACGCCGGATGTAAAGCATCGGCTTTGATGAAGATAATTTTGTATTTTTAATTCTCTGAAGGATGCCACCCTATTAATATGGAATTTGTAAAATAAATGTATATATTTTTGATTGTTGATGAAGCCTATCATTTTGTGTTTTCATCAGTGTTCAGAAGCAGAACAACTCTAAGTTTTTTATTTTATCACAAAAATATAAAATGTATAAAAAACAAAGAAAAGAGTAAGAAAATAAGTATAGTCATAGAATAAGTTAAAATTATAATATAGTAATTGTCAGTTAAAACAAAACTTTTTGTTTAAGTCATTGCAAACAATTCAAATTTTTCCAAGGCAATTCTAAAGTATAAATTAAGGTAGTATTGTTAAGTTGAAACACAATATTTTTAGTTTTGATGTCAACAATAAAATTCAATTTTTCACAAAAACGATTGTTTCCATTGTTAAATTCAGTGTCAACAATTCAAATTTTTCTGAGGCAACTCTTAACCACAAAATATTATTTTTTTATGTACACATTTCTAAATGTCAGTATTCAACCACAAGACAACTTAAAGTCCTCAAATTTAGCATGAAGTAGTAAAATGTAATGAAAGAGGGTCATAGCAATAATGAAAGTAGAAGTAAAGTTAGTACTGTAAAATTAAAACAATATTTTTAATCAATGAGCCAAGTTCCTCAAGAAGCAGTTGTAGAAGTAAGTTGTTTATTTAAAACTTTTTATAGAATTTCTTTAAAAACACAATTGTTAATTTGGGCATTTGGCGATACAACACTTTTAGAATTGAAGGATTTGTTACGTCAAGCGCTCAGGTATCATAATTTTGATCTAGTTGCATTTGATCATTTTGATTTATGTTGCGAAGTTAACTTTCAAAAAATTCTATGGCTGGCAACAGCATTTTTATTTTAAGTTGTTTATTTTTATTTCTTTTAGAATTCGTTATTTTTTTAGAGAAATGTTTTTTAACCTAACAGAATTCTTTGCCAACTGTTTTCTCTATGAATGAAGAAAATAAAGTAAATATTTAACTGTTGTGAAAAGAATCTTATTTAGTTGTACAAAGTACTTCAGCCAAAATTTGGGAATTATATATATTAGATCAGAAACACATCATTAAAAGGCAGAATGCTTTGGTGTTTTCAAAACAAAGCAAACGTTGCCACCGGCGGAAAAGAAATACAGCCAAAATTTGGGAGCCACATAAGAGAATTATATATAATAGATAATTCATTAAATGTATTATTTATTAAACCAATAAGCATTGGTTGAGGTTCTTTGTTCATAATATATAATTTAGTTTGGCATGAGACGAAGAATGATAGTAGAGTACCTTGCAGACTTAATCTTTTTTTTTAAAAAAAAAAAAAAAAAAAAAGAAAAACAATTTATGTATTAGGAATCTAATAGTTTGCAATTAGAAATATGCCTTAATTCATTTATTTAATTATGACAAGCAAATACTTTTGTCAACCATATGCGTGTTTTTTTAAAATTAATTTCAATAGTCTTACTACAATTAAAACTTTTGGGCCCAATTTATGATCATTAAAAAATTAACAACAAATAAAAAAATCGCCAATATTTAAAATTCTAAAATAATTTTTTTTTTAACTTTTATAAACACAAATAATAATTAAATGGATTTCAAGGAGTGACCTCCGAAACAAAAACAAAATTTCCAAAAATTTGGTAATTTTAAAATTAGCATAATTTAAAACTCCTTCTGACATGAAAGCATTGAATTTTGATTTCTAGTTGGGTTTCTGGATGTTTCCACTGTTGACTATTTCAATGAATTTTGTAACATTTTCTTTTTTCCTGCACTCAAAAGTTTTATACTTTAATTCATTTTAAATTAAAAAAAAAAAAAAAAAAACTTTTTTCTAACGTTTCATAAAAATTAAGGTTGTTTTCAATTTACAATTTCTTCAAAATGCACTTTAAAATCTTTACCTTTTTTTTGTCTTATACATTTTACTTGTTTGCTTAAAGTACTTATACAGGTTACATTTTAAAAATAATGTTTCCAAGTATGCTGTTTATTAACATTTACAATACTATCAGTTATTATTTTAATTAAAATGTCAAAAATATTGTTATTTTTTTCGATATCCCAAATTTTTGATAAGTCGTTGTTAGTATCTTCGTCATGATCATAGTTTGACTCTAATTTTTAATAATATCTTTTTGTAGATCTTTTTTGACCTATTATAAAATATTGGAAAAATCCTGAAGGCAAGATTTTCCTTTTTAATTGATGGCAAAGCATATACGGACATAAATATTTCAGGTGCTTGTGTCTTATATAGAAAAAACTAATTCAGCCACTTCTGGTAAAAAGAGAACTAGTTTAGTATGTAAATCATTTAAATAAGAAAAAACATGTCACACTTATATAAAGTATTTTACTTTTTGTAAATAAGAAATATTTCAAGCAATATTATATGCAATAGACAAATACTATAATATTGTCATTCATAAATAACCCAAAACTAAAGAACTTTATTTTGGGTACCAATTGTATCAAGAGCACAAAATTAAAGTTATTTTTGGAAATATTCTGCTAGGACAAATAATGAAATAAATTAAAAATAGTTAAAGTATTTGAACATATTGATTTTAATAGATCAATAAGTAAATAGAGACCTTAAAAGAATAAGATCAGTAGATCTTAATAGATTAAACAATTGATCTAATGAAATAAACAGAATAGAAATGAATAACATACCATCTACACATTGGGCTTTCAAAAAGAGATCAACAGCTGTTCTTACAATAGATTCACATATGGAGAGTGCATTTCGTCTAGCTTGAAGTTCAGCCAATTCACGTGAATTCTGTACATTTTCTATATCTTGAGGAGTGCTGGAATAGAAAAAGAAATCCTATTTAGTAGCATAATCAAAATTTGTAAATTATTATTTTTCTTCGGAAAGTACTTATATGCAATAATGAAGAGTCGCGGTGGCTCAGGGAAGAGAGCATTTACCTTCCAATGAGGTGAACTGGGTTTGAATACCAGCGACAGCTGGTCAATACGAATCCCGCATTCGGCTTGCACCGACGCAAAACATCCTCAGTGGTAGACGGATCATGGGTTAGAGTCCCCTTGCCGTCAGGCTGACCACGTGTGATCTTCGTGGGTTTTACTTTCTATTAGGGTGCGTAGCCAAATTATTCAACAAAAAATAGGCACCTTTTAAGCACTTTTCAAGCACTCAAAAAATATTTTCAAGCACTTTAAAAAAATATAATTAGGCAGGGTTGGAAATTCTGTTGACAATTGTCTGTTTTATCTTGTTTCAACCGTCATGTCAAAAAAAAAAAACCTTTTGGCATTGTTTTTGACAATTGTCAAAAATCATGAAATTTTGAATCATATAAAACAAATAGCATTTTCAAACCCTACAGACTGACAATATGCCGAAATTGCTTGGGGTTGAATTAATTGTGAAAATGTTGAATAGAACAATGTGAACTGTGTCTTTTTGCATAATTCATAGCGAAAATCAACATGGTAAAGAAAAATCTCATTTTGAAAAAAGGGAAAATTAAGCACCTTTAAGAGCTTTTAAAAAAATGAAAATTGAAAATAAGCACCATTAAGCACTTTTTAAAAATGCTACGCACCCTGTCTATGTAACGCAGATGCATTAGATGATATGTAACGTACTTACATCAAAAAGTCCTCCACAAAAGCAAATTTCTCCCAATATTAGATCCAGGAAATCCCTTGTCTTCCGGATTGGGTTCCAAAATTACATAGCTATGCAGTTGAACATTGGTAGTTGTAAACCCTAAATTGGGTTCACTGTTCAACGACAGCTATAAAATAAAATGAAATCAATAGTACCTGTAATAAAGAATTTGTGGTATCTGTCCCCTTGTATGGTTTGTGCCATTGAAACTCAAAGAGCAATCGGTAAAGGTGAAAAGGCAACCATCCGGTCCCTTTATTTGAGATAAACCTCCATCTCCATTATTTGTTCGAGAACCATGATTCCTTAATCGTATGGCATACTTCACATTTTCCTACAGAACAAAAAATATGTATATTAAACACCATTCCTTTCTCTTAGAAAGAAGCATGTCATATGAGTCCTTTTTCCAATAGATTTTTGTTTGGTGCTTTTATAGTAAAAAGGAAAGGAAGTTTAAAGCTTCAGGTTCAAGGTTTGTGGAATAGTAAAATAGTGCATATTTTTCCACAAGATTAATAATAATTTTTGATTAGCTGGATTAAAAGTCATCTTAGAACTCCCAGTTTTTAATAATTATGTATTAGCTCTTCAAAACTGCCCCTTTTTTTAAAAAATTTTTTAAAAAAAAAAAGAACTGATTTTTGGAATAATTTTAAAAATGTACTTTGTGATGAAACTTGTCACAATCTGGTTCAACAGTTTTCAGAAAAATTTGAAATTATTCAGGGTTCTCCCTCAAATCTGGAAAAAAAGTTTTCTGTGTTTTCCCTGTATGTATTCTACACAATATATTAAGAGGAAAGACACAATCACTGTGCAAATATGTGAGCTTTATTAGGATAACTAATAGGTGCTAGTTTCAATTTCTGGAAAAACTAAGACAAATAAAGAACAGTTCAACATACATAAAAAAATAATAATAAAGCAAATGAAATTGTATTGCATAGCTAAACTATCTATAAATAATCCATAGATTGCACTTTGAGAGGTCAACATTTCGTAAAAGAAGAAATAAATAATCCATAGATTGCACTTTGAGAGGTCAACATTTCGTAAAAGAAGAAATAAATAATCCATAGATTGCACTTTGAGAGGTCAACATTTCGTAAAAGAAGAAATAAATAATCCATAGATTGCACTTTGAGAGGTCAACATTTCGTAAAAGAAGAAATAAATAATCCATAGATTGCACTTTGAGAGGTCAACATTTCGTAAAAGAAGAAATAAATAATCCATAGATTGCACTTTGAGAGGTCAACATTTCGTAAACATTTCGGAAAAATTCAAATTTCCCTGTTTTTTTTTTTTTTTTTTAAATGATTCTTTAATTCACTGTATATCAGGGGTAATTGTGAGCCCAACTCAAAAATCCTGAAAATTTCTCGAGTAAATTCATTAATGATGCATTTCAAAAAATTTATGTCTTCATAAATTTAAATCATTGATATTTTAAAAACATGAAATTCTAAATAAATTATATGCAGCATAATTTAAATGAATAATTGTGCATAAGTTTACTTTTATGTCTAATCCCATATAAAATATATAAGAATTTTTAGACATAAATATGATTGATGATTTCTTGAAACTTCTGGACCTTTAATTTCCGGAAACTTCTACATCGCGGTTAGCAAAAAATCTGGAAATTTCCCGGAACACATTCATCTCTAGTATATTCCAGTTTTTTCCTGTTCTCCCTGTGGAGTGGCAACTCTGTTATTTTATATCTACTGTATTATAATATTACTATTATTTTTATTTTTCGATATTGAAGCATATCAAAAACACGTTCAAATTTTAATCTAACACAGATTTTATAATAGTGCAGCATCTTGTAAAATCATGACTATCTTTCCAGGTATTTGAAATATTTACAAGAAATGTTTTTTGACACGTCGAGGAGTAAAAAATTTTTTTTTAAAAAATGGAAGAAAAAAAAGAGGCTTATTACCTTAAAAAAATCTGCCTCACTGTTTTGAACTTTCCAATTTCATTTAAAAGTTACACCAGGGAATAAGGCTAACCAGCTATGATATCTTTGCAAGTATTCTAAATTTTCCCCCCATATATTACTGCAATTGGAAAAAAAAAAAAGAGTTGCCACGTTTTCCCTGACACAAGAGTTTTGATACATAGTGTGATGTTGCTACAACTTCCACACCTTAGTTGTTTTAACCTAGTTTCAGCATCTCTCGGACAAAATGTAAACTATCTAAATTAAATCAACGTAATTTTCTCAGTTCAAGTACATTTAACCACGATGGCATTTTAACATTTAAAATTGATTGATTGATTTTTTTGTATCGATTCTTTTCTGCTTAATGGTGACCGAGAGGAGGTTTGCTGTTTTTGGCGTCAGCTGAGGAAACCACCTTGTGAGATAACGACATCTCTGTTGCCTTAAAAGTTTTAGGTGGTCGTCTTCCTGCCGTGCTTCGCGGATTTCACTATTTTGATAAGTATCAGATGGATATACATTTTCAGATCAAAGTTTGACATTTAAATTATAAATAACATTTTTATTCAATATAAATTTTGTCTGATTAAGATGCACTACATGGAGGATGACACCTGCGCCTGTTGCCAATAGTATGAGAGTTTCCCTAGCAACAGAGTCATCCAAGTAGAGTAAGAGATTCCTGATATCATCACACAAAGGATGTTTACAAGCTGACTTTCGATTTTTTTTGTTGTTGAAAAAAGATGCTTTATCTGATCCCGAAATTTTTTACTCAGAATCAGTGTTTCCCATGACCAATTAAATACCATCTGCAAAGGAGACAGCAGCTCATCCATTGAACTAACCAATACACAAGAAAAAAATGAAGGAGTGTGAATTAGGAAAAGTGTTTCTTTAAGCTAATTTTGTCTCTCCAGCAAGCACCGACCATCGAACCTGGAGATCCTTCTAGGACGAGGCAGGGGTCTGTGTAGAAGAAATTTGGGTCCGTTAACGGACCCTTCACAAATTTGTTTATCTTCATTATTGTTTTGTTAATTGAATAAACCCTCCCCAGGGGCAAAAACAAGAAAGACAGATGTAAACGAATTAAGTTTTGTCTTCAGTAGAGGCTTCCTCCTTTATTCGTCCAAAATAAACATTCTGCGTTGAGCAGTATAGGCTAAATACCAAATATTTGTATGTTGCACCTCTAATTTTGAAGCAGCAATTGCTGCTGATTTTTGAAAAGTTAATTTTTTTTATATAATTTTACAGTCCTGAGCATAATCTTGTATCTATTTACAATTTAAAAACTCCTTAAAAAAGTTTTTTGCAATAACCAAACCCTATTTGCACAAATTCATAAAAGCAGGACCCTGGTTGAAAGAATGTGACTTAATGCTTATTTTATATTTACAAATTACGAGTAATTTTTTCACAATTTTACAAAAACCGCACCTTTCACAAAATGCCTGGACAGACTTCTGCGAGGGATCATATAATAGTGATGTATAATCATAAGGCAAAATGTTTTTCTATTTCATAGTATGCTGTAATAGTTAAACCTCATAAATGTTTGATCTATCCTTTAATGTAAAAATTCCTCTTATAAATTTAATTCACATTTAATGATTTCACTTTTTAAATTTAAATTGCCTGAATAGTAACAATACCATACATAGGTAAGTCTTTTGCATCACAAAAATTCTTTATTATTTGAATTATAATGTGTTTGAATATATGCCACACATTTTAATCGAATGACTATCTGGTATATAAATAGGCACAAGTAAAGATAAATAAAACAAGAAAAATTTAGGGTTACAAACCTTAATAGGAACTGCTCTCTCAAATTTGATTTCTGCTACATCGCCATAACAATCTTCGGGTCCAAATGTTCCTCTTACAATAGCTAATGTTTTCCACCTCTGAGTATGGGAAGGATCAACAATTCCACAATTTTGCTAAAACGGTTAAATTATATTTATAGTACAAGAAAGTAATCAGATGTGTTAGAAATTAATAATTATAAGCTTATATTCAAATAAAATGTTATTAAAATTAGTGTTGTAGTTCTCAAGAAAATCAACTCAATTTGAAGATTTCCTGAATTTTGATACAGGATGCGTAGCTAAATCTTTTAACAAAAAATAAGCACCTGCCTTTAAAGCACTCAAAAATATTTTTAAGCACGATATACATTAACAAAATGCAAAATAATTTTCAAAGACTTTACATGATCATGATAAAATAACTAGTTTCTGACAAAGAACTCTTTTCTTGATTATATTAGCCATTAAAAAATGATCGAGATCTTTCAGTTCGATTTCAGAGGGTAGAAAATGAAGCTTGAAATTGAAAATATATGGCAAAGTGCAGCAAAAGTTGCGCATGAGAGTGCAATAATCTCACTGAACCCAACTCACTATATGCACATGAGCACTCGCAAGTATTTCATCAAACATGTAAAAGGATAGGTTCATTAGTACACTAGCAGACTGATGGTAGGCCAAAACAGATTGTGGTTGAATAAATAGTGAAAATGTTGAATAGAACAATGTGAAAAGTACGCTTTTGAAAATACGTGGCTTTTGAAATACTTTCTTTTTAAATTAGATGCTGAGGCATTCCTTTTGTAAAATTTACAGAAAATTGAAATTCGAACATTGTTCTAAATTTATTCCAAGAGACCTTTATTTTTTTTATGAAACATTTCCTTCCCTGTGAAACTTTTTCGATATGACCTCATCGGAGATATTCTCATAATAAAAATAACTTTTTGTGCATGTACTGTTAAAGGCATGTTTTTTTTAATTTGTCTAAATCTTTTAATTTTGATACAATTTTAAGTCCAAAATTTGACAATAGCGAAATTATTTTTGCTATTGTGTTAGTGTACTATTATTTTATAACCATATTTCTGCATTGATTTTTAATATAATTTTTTAATTTTCACAAATAATGTCTAAATTTTCACAAAATAGGTACCTCTCATAAAAAGCTTGACAGACCCCTGTGTATTATCTCTCGGTTACTCGTCTGTATCTAATTCAAACAAGAAGGAAAAAAGGGCTAGATTGTAAATACTTACATCATCTAAAAGTTCCAATTCATAATGCCACTCATTACCCACTCCTCCATAAACAGTGACTCCAGCAATCAAGATTCCTGACCTGTCAACACTAAAGCATATTGCATCAGGGGAACCATTGCCAGTGTTCCACGTCCTGTTTTGACTCACTTTTGTGAAGCGAGAAGGCGTGATGTGCAATACTTGACCACCTGTACCATGCATGTCCAGCTGCAAAAATTTTAAAATAGTGATACTATAAGGAAAGCAAAACTTAATAAGTCTCTTCAAAGTGTTCTGACACACTAGGCATGCAACTGCTTATTTTTATTTCATTCTAACATCTACAACCTGAGTAAATAGCACTAAATGGACAGCACGGAAAAAAAACAGTAAATTATCAACTATCTAAATGGTGGTGGAAGCACTCACTCTCCTATGTAATTAAAAATACAGGGTACACATGATATTTATAGCCGTGGTACACCCACAATATTTATAGCCGTCGTTGAATAGCCACCCCAATTTAGGGTTTAAAGCTATTCTGCAGCCCTGCTAATTTTTTAATCCAATCCACAAGAGAACTCCTGAATCAAATATTGGGAGAAATTTTGTCTTCGTGGAGGACTTTTTACGGGAACTAACCCACATTTGCGTTACAAGGAGAGGAAAACTATGAAAACCTCTCCCGGACTCTAACCCAACATTAGTCTATACTGAGGATATTTACGTCAGTACTGTAGCTGGTGCGAGCCTGGTGCGGAATTTGAACTGACCTGCTGTTATTGGGAGGCAAGCGCTCTATCCCCATAGCCACCACCACTTTACATATATGATTAAATAAATAAATTAAATAAATAAAACAAATAAATTAAAAAAACAATTAATGTAAAAATTCTTAAAATTTATTGATAGGCTACACAAAATTAAAAAGATTTATAAACAGTCTGCTCCTATTTTTGTAAATTTTTTACTATGTCAGATAGTGAGAAAATTAGATCATCATGAGCCTGATAATCAGAAGCTTATGAATATTTTAGACATACATAATGAACATAATAGGTTTAAATTTTTATTATTTAAAATTAGTAATTTGAATGCGATTGATCTGTATGATCCAATTTTGTGCAAAATGTTACTTATTTTTTTAAATTTATTTAAAGAGTTTCTAGCTGTTTAATCATTTGGTATGTTAAGATAAATGTATTTCAATCATGTATTAAATATATGCATTTACAATTAAGTCATGTATTCTAAATTATACAACTTTAAGCAAAAAATTTATCATACTTAAATTATTTTTTGATGTTTAATCATTTGATTTTCGCATAATCTTGATATTTTAAATTAGTATTTACAAATATGATGCTTTTACAATTGTTTTGTATAATTTTGAAAAGTTATGAGTAAGATCATTTCTGATTTAAAATAATATAGTATATATATAGTATATATTCATTTATAGTATATTTAAGAATAATTGTAATGATTTTAAACTATTAACAATTCATTTTATGCACAATTAGTAACAAATGCGTTAAGTTTCCGATATTTCATATAGTAAAATTTTGTTCAGTGTGTGTAATGGTGTAGCCTTTCTGATTAAACACTTCACAATTTTATTGGAATTTTGTAAGTGTGGCATACATCCACAAATTATGGCAATTTTTTTAAAAATATATTGCAGTTTTAACATTAAAATCTGTAAAATTAAATGACAGGAAAAAGAAATGTAATTGCAAAACTAACATTGCAATTTTCAATACATTTCTTACATTCCTGTAAATCCTATATATTCCTGCAAATTTATTTAATACATTTGCAAATAATTCTGCAACAATAAAAATTTATAAAAAATAAAAAGTTTATAAGGGGTAAAATTAAAAATAAAAATGCAGAAAATGGTTATATTTCATCAAAAGTCAATATTATGTAATCAATCATCATAATTATGCAAAAAATTTATACTGTAACCAAATCTCAGAGTTACAAATGAAATCTAATATAAAAATGAATAGAGGAGACAAATTTTTATTAATAAGCAAATTTAATAACTCAGACAAAATTTTACTAAAGAAAGTTGAACGAAAACTTTGTGTTTTTCATTGAATCTTACACGATTTAAATTTTAAGAGTTTTTAGACATCATATTAAAAGTAAAACAAAAAGGCATTTTTTAATGAATTTTCTAGCTGATTTCAAGACAATTAATGTATACAATTATTGTAAAAAAACAGCAACTTGAACATGAATGAGTTCAAGCTTAATTTTTATTTGGAATAACACTTACCACAGTTCCTGAAGATTGATATGATAACTCTGCAACAATCACTGCTATAAAGGCACATGCATTGGTGATTAACTTGGAAGAATGCTTAATACTTTCCTGAAAAACACCAAATATACATACTATATTATATATTCATCAATGGTCGCTCTGCATTTCCCATAAAAGAGAAACATCACAAAAATGTTATGAATTTTTCAAAAACAAGCAGCACTTAATTGTTCATCCACTAGTCGGTTTAACCTACTTAATTTGTTTTCTGTTTAAATAAAAGCCTAGTATTTTTTGTTACATTTCAACATACATGATAACACTAAGTTACTTTTTTTTAATACGAATCTTTCACACACTAAAGTGGTGTAACTTGCTAAGGATATTGCTGTCCTATTGAAACTTTATTATCTTATTTTTATTTGTAAACATCTAACCAATTTTTTTTCTTCGGCGTGTTACATTAGCTCAATTAACACTTCAAACCTCTATTGGATAGAAAAATTATTCTTTAAAGTACTTACAGTAAACTTATGCAATAGTTTATGAAAATTTCTGATACTAGGTAAAATAATAAATTCACTCTAAAACTTCACAGTTAATTGAAGTAAAACATTATTATTGCCAGAGATTAAAGTTGTGCTGCCAGGTTTTGAGAACTGTGAAGTCTCAATATTAAACTTTAGAAAAAACAGATGAAACTAATATTCTTGCATGGCCCACAGAATATGCATTTTCTGTAATTAAAATTTTGTTCTCAACAAACGGTTAAAAACATGGGTGATTGTGAAAGAAAGTGAAAAACCCTGAAAATTTTATGTGCAAAAAATCGATATCAAGATACTAAATTTACATACCATAGACGTTTCGTATTTAACAAATTCCTTTTTTTTAAAAATAAAATTTATAGATAAATATTCCTACCAATGAGGAATATCACACCTTTATAGTAACTAATTTTAAAAAAATCTTAGTTCCTACAAGTATCGCGATGTCGAACTTTTAAATGTGTGTGAATGTGAAATCGCGATGTTGGATTTTTAAAACTGTGTGAGTACGAATCACTATGTAAAATTTTTAAAAATGTGAATACAAATCGCAATGTGTACCTTAAATGAGGAAAATGCAATGATATGCAAACCGTGTGAATAGGAATCGTGACACTAGCGAATTCCAGCAAAGTTTTAAACATTCAAAATGGTAAAAAATCCGCCAAACTAAAATAATTGTGTGTACGCAAGCGTCTTGTTAGCGGGAATTAGCGAAAATTTCATCGGATTGTAAGTTTTCGATTAGTGGAAGTCCAAGAACCAATGGTCTTGAGAAACGCATTATTCCCAGAAAAATCATATGTCCTGCTCATAATTTTTAGACCCAGAAGGATAATACAAAAAACCTGGAATATCGTGATACCCCCAGAATACAATCACTCCTGAAAAACATGAAAATCACAGGGAGTAGGTTGCAACTTACCTGTTGTAACATGGCATCGAGCGGCTGTTTCACAATAGCTAATAACCTGTCCAGAACCTCTTTAAAACTGCAAGGACCAGGATTGCAACCCTCTCTCTGTAATTATATAGAGACAGAGTCAAACATTTGAATTCAGAACAATTTTGAATCAAGATTTCATTTTATTAAGTAATATGTTGAAATATTATAGACTACACAAATTCAACAATGACGTTTTTAGTCAGATTAAGATAGAAAATCCAGCAGAGCCTACTCTAAACTCCAACCCATGGAAAGAAATAGCATCATTTATATTTGCAAGAATCACAGAGATTTAAAAAAAAAAATCAAAACTATTACAAGTTAAACTAATTCAAAAATACTAAAAGCCATAAGGAAATAAAGAATTCCGAAGTAGAGAATATTTAAGGGGCAGTCCATAGACAATGTCATATTTTTTTCTGCATCCTCCTCTCTTTTGTCACTAAGTGTCACAATTCATAACATCCTTATCTACCTTATCATATGTCACACTATATCACGTAAACCAGTGGTTCTTAACCTTTTTGGTAAAATGGACCCCTTTTAAAAATTTTTAAGATGTCACGGACCACACCCCTGTGGAAAAAAATAATAGCAAAAAACATCAATTATTAGAAAATATTTAATTTCATTATTTTAATAGCAAACAAATTTTTAAAATTAAAATTTTTAATGTGAAGGTAGTTGCTGCTTTTCCTTAATTAATAAATTGAATTGAGAGTTGGTTTTGACAAAGCAACGCACATATCATGTACAACATTCAATCGATTTCAATGTTTTGTTTTTATTGTCACAAGTGTGGAAAATCTAGCTTCGCAAAGATACACTGCAGCAAACAGAATTATAGCTGCCATAGCTCGCTTTACAAGCAATGGGTAGGCTTCTCTCACAGAACACCAGAACTCTCCGAGGGTTTTTGAATCTAAATCCATTTTTAGCAAGGACGTTCTAATTTTTTCCAGATTGAAATTTTATAACAGGTCTTGAGTTTCTTGGACACCCTAATATACGTACACAGACATTTAGAGAACTAAACTACTAATAACATAAAATATTAATTTTTAATCCTGTGATTACTGCATTGTGCTGCCATCTATATTCTCATTTCAAAGAAGAAATATTTCAAGCAGAAACACTTGAAATGCACAGAATTCATCAAAACCAATGAAAAAAATCACATGCCCTGCTTTCAGTTTCAAAATCTGGAAGAAACCCAGAATTCCAGGGCACACCCATATTAGGCCTGAATTAAATTCCCTATTTTTTCTAGATTTATAAATTTTCTGATTCTGTTTATCTCTATTCCTTGATTTTCCAGTTATGTTGTTACCCTGAAGTTCTAGATTAGAAATGAACCTACCTCTGTTCTTAGATTAATACAATCAACCAGTACGGGATATCGATAAGTTTCTGAACCGTAAACTCCGGATGACATCTCTTGAGTTTGACCATTGGAACTACAATCTGGCACTTGCTCAGGTGAAATAGGTGATGAGTCACTGGACGAGTCACTCGAGGAGTCGGTTACCGGTTCGTGTTTTAAGGTAACAGGCAGTGTAGACGTCAGCCGAATAGATGAAGCACACAGAGATGCCAGAATAGCTGCCAAAAGATGGTCACCTTCCACAGAATCTTCCACCCAAGGCTATAAAGATAAATATTTTTTTAAATATAGACTACTACAGGGCAACAAATACCAACATATTATAAAGTGTATACGGCAAATTATGCTACTGACGAACAGAAGCCTTTCTCCAGAAATCGCACAGATTGTCACAGTGATGTCATAATAAAGTTAAAAACAGTCACAGTCAAAGGTATGACTGCTTTGAATTGCCCCAAGGTCATAATATGACTTTGATGTTACTGTGCCACATAAAAGCCTCCAAGACAATTTATTGTGATGACTGTTTATGTGACTTTTTACTTGGTAGTCACAAATAATCCTTACAAGTACCAGGGTCTGTCCAGACATTTTGTGAAAGGTCCTGTTTTTGAAATATTGTGACAAAAACTAATCTTAATTTCCGAAAATAAATTAAGCATAAAGTCACATTCTTTCAACCAGGGACCTGCTTTTGTGAATTTGTGCCATCGGGGTCCTGTTATTGCAAAGATTGCAAAAAACCTTTTCAAGAAGTTTTTAAATTGTAAATAGATTCAAGATTATTCTCAACAATTGCAGCTATTAAATTAGAAATGCAACATACAGACATTTGGTATTTAGCCTATACTGCTCAACACAGATTATTCATTTCGGATGAAAAATGGAAACAAAATCACTCACATTTTTTATTTCTATTGATATATTTTAAATAACACAACTTAATTATGTAACTCTTTTAATGTGTTACACATTAAGTAAACTTAAACAATTCTTAAATTTATAATATTTTATTAAAAAAATTGCCAGAAATCAATTTTTATTACACATTAATCTATTAATTCTATGAATAATTAATTGATTATGAATCATAAATTGGTCAATTATTAATTTACAAAAAAAATAAATAATTTAATATTAATAAGAATGCACACGATGTTTGTAAATGTAGGAATATTTTTTCAGAATACTACACTTGGAATTTAAACTTAGGGAAACTTGGAAAACTTAGTTTCGAACCGTCTTCTTTCTTTTTTTTTTTCAGCCTCGGATCAACAAAACAATAATGAAAATAAACATATTTGTGAAGGGTCCGATTAAACGATAAATTATTTTGTGAAGGGTCCGTTCTTAAGAAAAGATATTTTGTGAAGGGTCTGATAACAGACCCAACTTTCTTCTAAACAGACCCCTGAGTACTAAAGCACTGAGAAACTTTGATCCCTTAGAAGTCACATAGAAAAGTATTTCATGACTTATCTTACTAAAGTTCCAGGAGCATTTTCTTACGACTTCTCTCATTCTGTTCTTATATCAACTTTTTATCGAACCTGTTTCATTGAAGCATATTTTTATGTGACTTGTCCTCCCTAAAGTTATCCATTCCATACGGAATGGTAATTTACATCCTTTATAAGTCTTGTAAGCAATTTTATGAGACTAATTTCTTACAATTAAATATGTGTTGTTAAATATTTATGTTTTGTTTAAATATTTCCGAAAGCCTTCATACATGACTATAAAAAAGAACATGTTTTGTAAGTGTATTTGTTAATAATAATTTAAAATGAATTGCCGTACGACAGGGGTGGCGAACCTTTTTACACCAACGTGCCATTTTCTCTACAAAAATTGCTTAATGAGGTCATAGACGTGCCGTCAAATAATTTTGACTTCGTGATTATTGGGAAAATAATAATACTAAATACTATCAACTTAAAACTCTTTATTTACATTGAAAAAAAATACATTTTGCAATATCTCAGTTATACGCATAACTTTCAAGTAACATTAGTGTGACTTGTGTTGTTGCAGATTAGATGACAAATAACTTATATTAGGTTGTAAGATGTTAGTTTAAGCAGAACTGTTAATTTTTCTTTTTTTGCTAGTTATTTATTGCTAGCTTGTTTTTTACGGTTATTAATTGTTTTTTTAGCATTAATTTTTAATTTTTTTTATTGATATTGTTTATTATTTTGTTCATTTTTTGTGAATTTTAATTTAATTGTTACATATGCTTCATAGTGTAACAATAATTGTGATCGGTGGAGTGCCCAAAATATTGTGTCGCGTGCCATTGGTTCGCCATCCCTGCCGTACGATATTGATCCATTCCTTAAAACTCCTTATTGATCCATTCCTTTTTGGCATAATTTATCAGAAGAAAGATTAAATGTAGTATAAGATAAACCCTAAAAAAAGATTAATGTAAACTATCCTCTGTCCAAATATCCAACAATATTTAACTATATTTATTTCAATACAGTGCCCGCCGCTAATAAAATCACCGGATAATAAAATCAGCCGCTTTATAAAATCAAATCGGCAAGAACCGAATCGTTTCAATATTAATACATGTTAAAAACATCCTTTAATAAAATCAATGCATCTGCTTTTTAAAATCAAAATTTTGACTACATAATAAATCAAAAGTGCAATATTTCAGCTTTTTTTGTTCTTATTTATAAAATTTTATTTTTTCGAAGTTTAAATATTTTTTTAGAAGAAGCAACAGTTACTCACAAACCTGTGAAACAGGTGTGGTTAGCACTTCCCGGTGATATACATAATAGTTAAGGAAAAATGTGGGTGGTAAGCGGCGAGTTCATAGAAATCAATGTCAATTCCTTGACTTGAATGAAGTTTGGAGAAACCTATCTCACTCAACAGGGGATCGAATACTTATCTTACTTTTTATTGAATGAACCATAGAAGGGAGAGTAGTTTCTTTTGCTACTTATATTAACAGAGAACATGAATAGATTTCCAAAAACTGTCTGTGCACATGTTCCACATTATTTAAGCCTTTTGAGTAAGTTTGAGCACATATCATTTTTAAGTTCGTTTGGTGTTAAATTTTATCATCATGCCGAAAAGGAAGGATTTGTGTCTTAAAGATAAATTCGAAGTGTTGCAAAACTATGAAGAAAATGAAATGGACGAGAATTTTTCACGTTACGTTGCTATTGACGATAACCTGCAAATATCAGGAGAAAAGTCTGATTCTGAAATTGTTACAGACATCAAAAATTGCAAAGTTATTTCCAATTAAGAAATGGAGGAATCAGACTCAGAAGATGAAATAAACTCATCAGTGCCATCTTCAATGGAAGTCAGAAAAGCGCTTAATGTATTGTGGCAAGTTTTAGAACAAAGAGGAGGAAATATCGAAAACTATGAAAACTTCTATAAACTCTCAAATGATGTTGAAAAGTTAATTTTCTGCAACTCGAGCAACCATTGATCGTTTTTTTGCAAAAATTTTGTAAATTTAATCTTTTATAGGGTTGAACTTCATTAAAATAATTAAATCAGTTAAAATAAAGCATTAATGTTGTCATTATTTCAGCTTTTAAAATGTGTGCATTTAGAATGCATCGTAAAAATGTAATTTTTTTTCTTCAAATGTTGAATCGCCTCTTAATAAAATCAGCCGCTTAATAAAATCAAAAGAGCATAAAACGAAAGTGATTTTAATAAATGGTGGGCACTGTATTACCTTTTTGAAGGAAGAATTTGGATGTTTTTCTATGTTTTTAAAATAGATATATATGCTTATATTTTCTTTAAGATTCATGTTAAAAATTTCAAATTTCACACAACTTTTATAACTACAAACAGTTCTGTGATGTGATTTATTTTCTTCAAAAATATTGCAGAGGGAGAAAAATAACAAATTTTTAGGTCAATAATTTCAATAATTTTGTATTTGATTTGTAATTTTTAAATCTTAAATAAAATGCTTCATTATATTTTGCATACATTTAAACTAATATTGGTTATGTTAGAACTACACAAATTTTTTTTTTCAGAAAGAAATGTTGATAAATTTTCAAAAGAATATTATTCATTTAGCATTAAGTATAATATAAGATTATAATTCATAAATAACTGAGAGATTAAATTATATGTGTAATAAACAATAAGAAAATTTCAATAATTTTTAAATATATTTAAAAAAATTACTGACAAATTTATTTTTGATTTAAATAAATTATTTTAATTTCATAAATGAATATAAATTTAATAAGCAACCTACAAGGCTTAAATAAGCTGATGTATAGGTTTGTGACACATTTTGATGTCTTTTGATGTCACTAAATCTCAACATCACATGGAGAAATTTAGTTGTTGCAGTAACATCAGAGTGTGACGAAGATGTGACATATTTAGTGTGACAGGGCATGAAAAAACTGTGACAGGGCATGAAAAAACTGTGATATATTTATGTTTTAATAGAATCACCGAGTGTCGAAGATGTGACTTATTCACGTCTCAATAGAGTGACAATGTGAGGAAATTATGACATTTACATATTAATAGGGTCAATGTGTGACTAATATAAGACATGAGTATGTGACACTGTGACAATCATATGTTTCATTGTGGTATCATTTTAACATCTTGGTGACATCACCACAGACAGACATAGTAACCTTTTAAGATTCACACATACATGTTACAAAAGTCACATAAGACTCTGTGACTGTCACTTTTTTGTTGCAATCTGGTGACAGTGCTATCTGGGCAGGTGATACCTAATGTAACCGTGTAAGAGAATATATTAAAAAAAGTGGTTTTAGTAAAGCATGGGTAGCACGAAGAATTTTAGTGGAAACTCTAGCATTCTTTTAATTTGTTAGATTATAACAAAGTTGCCCATTAAATTCATACATAATAGAATATACAAATTAACTAGCGGTCTTCAAAAAACATCCAACACATGCAGTAGAAAATCATAAACATGACGGTTTGCATGATATAGTATTTTGTGTCATTTAGATCAATTCACAATCGTTAAACTTACCTACTAAACATGGCAATATATCTGTGGAACAGATCAATATAATTTTTAAATATAAATTCAGTACAGAACCCGTTATCCGGAAATCAGAAAACCGGAAAACCAAAAAACCGGAACGAAATTCGATAAATTTTCCCGCCATTTTAAAAAGAAAAATTTTTTTTTCCTCATAAGATCTTAGGATTTCTCTTTCTTTTTGGAAAGATGTTTACCTTACTATCATTTTGGAAATAATCATTAGTGTATTACTTCGTTTTTTCTTCTTTTTAAGATTATTTCCAAATATTTTTTTTCAGTTGGGTTTAACAATTAAAAAAAAAAACGGCTTTTTGTAGCGATTCAGAAAACCGGAAAAATCAGTTATCCGGAATAGCGATGGTCCCGATCGTTCCGGATAATCGGTTCCCTACTGTATTAAGAAATGTAAAAATATTTTCATATATAAATATTTCATACCTGCCAGCATTACAGAAATAAAATAACGCAGATTTTACTAGCAACTTTTTTTAGGCTACGAGTATAAAGTTTTGATACATGATCTAAGTCAAAAAGAGAAATTCAAAATTGTTAAATATCAGTGCTTATATTATGCCCAAAGTAAAAAATATGTATATAAATCTTAATCTAAAGAAGATTTTTTTTAACTACTATTTATAATTACTTAAAATATAAAAACTCAACATACTGCAATACTAGCAATAGCACCATCTGTTGAGGAATAAGAAGTATTTTTGCCATCAGCGGATATTTTATGGCCAAAATTTTTTTAAATCATTTCTTCAACAAATACGGAGAAATTTGAGAATATACACGGATAAACAAGTGACAGTCATAAAATATAGGAGTCTTTGTTAAAAAAACAGGAGACTTGGCATGTATGTTACTTTCAAAAAAATTGAAAGTATTAAGTCAATCAATTTTGGTTTGCTTCAGTGGTTTATAGCTGTATTTAAAAAGTAGCCACATAAATCTGTCTATAAGATCAAAATATAAAAATTAACCGTACCACATCAATTGTTAGAAGCAGATCACACAATCCTCTCCACTTGAGTTGAGCACTTGGATAAAATGCATGGTAACAAGACAAGAAAGTTTCATGACAATTTTCCAGGACAGTCTGCAAATTATTCACCAACAAGGCCATGGATGACAAAGAGGTTGGAATGCTCGAAAAGGAAGATTTCGCTTGTGCACTCGGTAGCCTGTCGGACAAAATATGCTGCAGTAAAGCTCTAACATCAGCAACACACTCCGCCAGTCGCGATGATTCGGATGATGTTTTCCTAGATGCGGCTGCAAAATAAAACACATTTAACCCATTTTCGGCAAAAACGGTGAGCAAACACACTATTTCAATAAATATTTTTTTTATTAACACTTCAACGTATATTGTTCAGTTATTTCATTTTTCTGCAGTTGTCAAGGGTTCTTAAGACATCCATAAGTTATTAGTAATTCAATCCAAATAAGCACTTTCTGTAGAGAAAGTTTTTAAACAATTTAAGTTTTTTAACTTGAAACAATTATTGACACATGAAATTTTTTGAAAATGTATCATTATTCCTTTTGAAATTTATGATATGTTTATATGATGGATTAAAGTTGGAAGCCAGTAAATAAATAAAAATAAAAAACTAATTTCATAAAAAAAAACAAGCGTTCAACTAAATGGTTTGCTTATTGATTTGGTGAATGATGCCTATATGCAGCATTTTATTTCTTACATAAAATATAATTTTTCATACATAAATTTTTTTTGCGTCTTAATGAATGTAATATTTTAATTAAAAAAAGTAAAGTAAAGAAAGAACTCACGTCCATTTGGATAAATTTCATTGATATATGTTTTTAATAAGCGGAGACAAGCAGAACACATGTACTCTAATCTTTCTAAATCCAAGAGGGCAGCAAGAGCAGGCACAGATGATCCAAGAATTGCTTCACAGTAATTCGCCTTAAATGATTGCCAAGCCCACCTCAACAAAGACAGTATGGATTGAAATGTAAGCTATAAAGGTTGAAAGAACAAAAACATTACTCACAGAAATAATTTACACATTTTGCAGATGTAATATGTTGAGTTGGTTTCTACAATATTAGATGTCTACTAGAAAGGGTGCATTAGGTAAAGAACAGTTAAAAGGAGTTTTCTACTTTAATTTTTTTTAAAGTCAGGGGTCTGTTCAGACATTTTGTGAAAGGTCCTGTTTTTGTAAAATTGTGAAAAAAATTACTCGTAATTTGAGAATATAAAAAAAGCGTTAAGTCACATTCTTTTAACCAGGGTCCTATTTTGAGAATTTGTGCAAATAGGGTCTTGTCATTGCAAAAAACCTTTTCAAGGAGTTTTTAAATTGTAAATAGATACAAGATTATACTCAACACTGTAAAAATTATAATAAAAAAATAAAATTTTCAAAATTTAACAGCTATTGCTGCTACTAAAGTAGAGAAGCAACATGCATACAAATATTTGGTATTTAGCCTATACTGCACAACACAGAATATTCATTTCAGATAAAAAATTGAAACAAAACCACTCACATTTTTAATAATTCAATTGACATATTTTAAAAAACACAACTTAGTTATGTATCACTTCTAATGTGTTACACATTAAACAATTCTTAAATTTATAATTTTTTTTCTTAAAGATTGACATAAGTTAATTTTTATTCACATAATATTTTTTCAATTAATTTTATGAATAATATATTGCTCAATTATTTATTTACAAAAAAAATATAATTGAATATCAATAAGAATGTACACATAATGTTTGTAGAAGTAGAAATATTTTCTTAGAATACTACATTCGGAATTCATAAATTTTTTTTGACTTCAAAGAGGTTAAGGTACATAATATAAATGAAATGAGATCAAACTTAGCCTTAGAATTAAAACAGAAAAACATGATTAACAAAATATCAGATTGCCAGTAAATTTGAAAATATCTATTAATAGCTGAACACTCAGCAGCAGTCAATTTTTCCTGCCCATTTACAATAATACGCAAATGTCTATTGAGTGTCTCTCGTGAAGGGTCCGATTAAAAGAAAAATCATTTCGTGAAGGGTCCGTTTTTAACTTAAAATATTTTGTGAAGGGTCCGTTTTTATGAAAAGATATTTTGTGAAGGGTCTTCTTCTAAACAGATCCCTGAAAGTTTTATAGTTATTCTTTTATTTAATCATTTCATAAATAAGTCATGATTTTGGCAAATTGATGAGAATTATGCTAGCATTAAAATTATTTGTTATCAAAATGTGAATATATGTCTTGATGATTTTGAAAATAAGAGCGCCGATTATCCGAACTGCTCGGGACCGAACGTGGTTCGGATAATGAAAAGTTCGGATAATTGGAAAGTTGTTTAAAATCTAGTTTAAATGATTATTATTTATGCACTAACTTCCCTTTTCTCACTTTTTCCAGGCTTAGAACAGGCAGTACTATTTAAAATAGCTCTGGCGTGTTTAAAAAAAAATTTTCAGCAATTTTTAAATCGTTTTTATTTATTTACTTCCTTTTTTTCATTTTGAATTTTTTTGTCAATTACCGATTTAAACCTTCTTTGTCTATTTTCCATTGCAAAAGAAATCCAGTAAAGACTTTTGTTTTAAAGAAGATGCTCTTTTTTGAGCAGCCTTTATTCTTTTTAACTAAATCAACTGAACTGGACCAGCATCATTTTGGCCTTTCCAGACTGTCATAATGAAGTTCGCATTCTTGGAAAATAATTTTAAGTTGAAGAGGGCCAAAAGGGTATGTAGGTTTAACTGTATGTATGGCTACTATAAGAAAACTGCTAAAAAGGTTGTAAATTAAATATGGTCATTAAATGTAGTGGATATTATTTATTCTTCTGAATTTAGAAGAATTGTCGATAAGTTAAAAAGTTTTTAACTTGGAAAAAAGGGGAAAAAAAACGAATTCGGACATAGTTCGGATAATTGGACGTTCGGATAATCGGCGCTCTACTGTAATGCAATTAGCACTACTTTTGAAACATATATTTGATAAAACACTCTAACTTAATACAATGAACAATATGGATTAGGTGGGAATGAAGTAGTTATACACATAAAATTAAAAGCAATAATTGAACAGATATGCAATCTAAGCCCCCTTCCCAAAATAAAGCTGCGTTAAATATATATTCGGTGTACAAATAAGTTCTTGCCATTCGTCACAAGATGACATTACAAGAAGGTTATGTAGAAATTGACTGGTGTTAAACGTCTCATTGTAAGTTTGTTCGTCTGGTAACAACTTAACCTTAAACTATTAGTGATTTGGTATTAGCATTACGTAATTTTTTTCCTGCAAAAATGTCAAGCTTTGTGCCAAATAAGGGTCATTTGTGGGAACTTTAGATTTACTTCCTTAATTTAAGGAAACTCGCAGCTGAGGATCGATTGCTTAGAGAAGCATAGGGTGAGTTTGCTTTAAGTGAGAGGAGTTGTCGTGAGTGGTTGCAGAAGTTCAAAAGCAGTGAGTTTGCCGTGGAAGGCTGAAACTGTACGAAGACAAGGAATTATTGGAATAAGATTTGTCTCAAACGCAAAAAGAACTTGCTCTTACATTACAGGCGACTCAGCAACCTAACATCGTTTAAAATTGCAGGTAATGATCCAAAAATAAGGAAGTTGGATTCCATTCCAACTGAAGACATGAGAGACATTGAACGTCAATTTTGCTATTTAGAAACACTTCAGTGAGAAGTTCTACCCCCCCTCCCGCCGTATTTGTCAGACCTGGTCCCTTCAGATAATCACCTTCGGTCGATGGCACATAAACTGTCTGAGCAGAAATTTAGATAATTTACAGAAACCAAGGAAAGGATCGATTCGTGGAAGATGAGGAGTTATTTCGACATGGCATCCAAATGCTCCCCACAAAGAAGGGAAAAAAGAGAGTCTAGTAATGGAAAATACTTTGAATAAAAGAAAATGTACTGTTTTTCACAATAAAGTGCTAATTTTTTATAGAAAACGGCAGAAACTTATTTGTACTCCCAATATATATAGAAACATGCAAAAGGAAAGAGTTGCAAAAAAAATATATATATATATATAGTTAAATAATAAAAGAAAATATAAATATAAAAGAAAATTCCTGAAATATAGTGCTTAACGTGCTCTAAATGTAATAACATAATAATACAGTCAAAACTTCACCTCAACAGTAAACAATTAGCTTACATTCACTGTTTTATTAATGATGCTTTTGAATATTGAAAACTATAAACCATTAACTCTTATTGTTCTATGAAAATTCCTATTGTTTCAGAATTTAAATGATTGAAAAGACATTCATGGATCAGTTTGAAGTTTTGGCAAAGTTTTTCTATAAATATCTTTCGTGTCTTTCCCATAACACGCTAACACGTCACACGTTTTATAACACGTCAAAATCCAATAACACGCCAACATCCTGAACTATGTTTTATAATTTAAAGTTTCTACACAGTTATTTAACTTCAAAAGAATAGTAGAAATGGTTAAGAAATTTTCTAAGCATTGTTAATTTCCAGATACACATATTTCTCTAAGATAGATACTTATGCAATTAAAGAACATAATTTCACTAATTCTGAAAAAGAAGGGTTATATTATAAAGGGTAACATTATTTACTCTTCGTGTTAGGCAAAATTGAGGGAAAATGTATAAATAATTGAGCTTACGGGTGTAACAGTCTTGGAAAAGTCTTTCGTTAAAACAGTCACAGGTTCCAACTGATCACTGGGCTTTGATAGTCCTTGATTATCAGGTGTTACAGTTCTGGTTGAACAAAAACAATTTATTAGAGAAAAAATGTAAAAGGCATAGAATTTTGAAGGAAAAAATTTTATGAATAAAAGGGCAATGTCCTTTTAAATATTAAAAAAATAACAAAAAATAAATAAAAATAATAAATTTCAAAGATTAAAATAAAAAAAATCTCTCAAAAAAATTGAAGTTACTTTTTTTAACCCTAAATATTATAAAATAAATTAATCAATTGCATTTAAAATGACTGAGTTACTGATTATTATTTTTAAAAACATTATATAAAAAGTGTTGGAAATTCTTGCTGATCTGCCTTCCTATTCAATAAATTCTCAAAAGTTTGTTTTGACAAAGTAAAATATAATTAAGCCTGTATTTTTGTTACTGACTTAAAATATTGTCACTGTTGGATGAATATTCTCTCACAAGTTTCATCCTGTGAAAAGTGATTAACAACTCCCTCCCCTCAGCTTTGATTTGGCCAACACACACACTGCGTACTTTTCCTACTTCTTTACTCCATTTTGTATCAACCTTATCAAAAGAATGAAAAAATCGGAAATGCCACCTTTTCCTAAAACTCATTCCAAAAAAGATACAACAGATAGCTCACATAAACTTTTTTTTAGAATTAGTTGAAACATTACTCTTAAAAGAAAAACCCTTCGTAGATGCTTTGTTAAAATTTGTGTTGTACTTTTTTCGTTTATCAGGATTTCAAAATTTTAAGTGAAGGTTCTAAATAAGAATTAAGGATAAGACAAACAAGCAACTACAAAATCACTGTAAGAAATTTGTACATTCAATATAATTAACTTTTAATACAGTGGAAAGTTCCAAATCCGGAATCGTCGGGACTTTGGCAAGTTTGGAAAACAGATTTTTGTGGATAATGGGTCCTTAAGGTAAACAAACATCCTTATTCAATAAAAAATAACAAATAGATGATTATTAACATTAATTTCAATCAATAAAGTAAAAATTCGTGTGGTTACGCTATTTTTGCAGCTTTTGTTACAGATTTCCATACGGTTTTTAAAATTTCGATATTTGAACATTCCACAAATTCTGAATGACGGATTTCAGTTGGTAATCCCATCTCAATGATTCCACAGAGGATCCTAGTTGTTTTGTCGATCATTTTCTAGGTAGTTACTAAAACAGATTTTCACTTGGTTTTTAAAATGCTTTGCTATGACATTATTTTGGTTGGCAAACTTCGAATTGCACTCTCAATTACTGACAATTCACCCGCAATCCTATGTGAACTTGCCATTGCATTTTTTTCCGTAATTAAAATGGATTTTCATAGTTTTTTAATGCTACATTATCATACATGGGAAATTTCAAATTGCGCTTTTGAGGAATTATTTTTTGATGCACTCAATTTGTGACCATTTTATTGTCTATGTGGCTTTCTTTTCAATCGCAGTTTCAACAGTTTTCGATTTACACATAGCCGTTAAAATTCTGATTCAGTTTTTAATATAATATTATAGTGATCCACGAATTCTGAATCGAGCTTTGGAATAATCACTTTATCCATTCTAGAAGTGACACTTTTGTCTCAAATCTGCAATTTTCTCAAAATGTGAAATTTTTGCGCAATCTGAAAATGTGTGCTTGATTCTTGGTGGTAATAATTATTTTATACAAGACATGAGAAGAAAAAAATATGTGATATTTTTGAGTAGTAGGGAAAGGTCTGATTTTGTTTCCGTAATATCTAATTTTTTTATTATTGCCTAATTTTTTATTACATTAATATTACAGCGGAAATTCAAAGAAAATCGAAAGAGAATTGCAAAATTGCAAAAAATTATAACGAGACGGAAAATTCTCCTTCCTGCCAACTTCTTATTAACAATTAAATTTATTTTGAAAAAGAAAAATAGTTTAGTTAATTTTGATTGTTAAAAAATGTCCGGAAAAGGAGATCCTTCCGGTAAACGCACGTCTGAATATAGGACTTTGTACTGTACAAACATAAATTTTGACATTTAACTACTGAGGTCCTGAGATTAGGACACAAAAGCCTGAATATCAAGTCAAAATTCAATCACGTGAGCTGGCAAGACTGAAACGCATCAGAAAATGCATCTGGTTTACAGCACTGTTGAAATTCAAATCAGATTATTAAAAATGTGAAGTTATCAAACCTGCTCATATAAAAAATGCTATTTTGAAAAAACTAATTTGTGAAGGCACATTACATCCAATAAAAAATGTGTCGCAATTTTCTCAATTATGCTACTTCAGCTCATAATTTTAGGACATTGTTTTAGAGGTGCAAACCCTCAAGTTATAATAAATAATTATTTGAAAGCTTTCAGCTAAAAATATTAAAACCATTATATTATTTAAACGTGTAGAAAACTACTTTGTTGCTTAAAACTATTTACAACAGAATAGTTTTAAAAATTTTAAATTTGTTTTTGAGATCCCTTATAAGAGAGCTCCTTACAGAGAGGTGTTGAATTTTTCTATTCATTTATTCTTAGAATAACAAAGTGTAACACAGTACGAACACAAATATTTAAAATAGTAATGAAATGCAGACGCTGATAAATTATATAAATTCAGACTTCCGGTTTGAGTTTTTGCACTGTTTCAAACTCCTTCAGTAGTTTTATAATAAAATGTGTTTCAGTAAATTTAAGCCACTATGATATATTATAAGCTAATTATATTCAAAGAAGTAAAACAAATTTATTTTCATTAATATCTCGATTCATATTCATAAATAGGCGAATCATATAGAAACTCTCTCAAAATAATAAAACTTAGAAAAGTGGTTTCAACCTGTAGAGGAGCTGAGGTATCTGTCCTGCATTCACATCTGTACCATTATTGGATTTTTTAGAGCTTTTAAAATAGAACACAATCCTAAAATTCAAAACAAGAAATTAAATGTAAGAAGAAAACAGTCGTTAAATATAAAATGAATATTGTTATTCTTACTGTTCTTCAGTAGTGACTACTGACTGCCCACTTGCACCACAGTCACTACTAGGACCGGATATTCTAGCCCATGCAACATACCATCTGTTGGCCGTCAACTGAATAGGCTCATCAAAAAGCATTGGATATTTATGCCTGAAATAATAGAGTATATCATTGAATTTTAACTATATATACAGGGTATCTGCTACAATTAAGATTTTCAAATTCATGACTAATTCCAAGAATTTTTCATGACTTAACAAAGTTACTATTTTCTCCGACAAAATCACAGCAATAAATTTAAAAAACAGAGTAAAGAAAGAGTTGAAGTGATAAAATAGCTGAAAAAAATACAAAAGCAAATAATTTTTTTTTCTGCAGAATTATATTCTGAAAATACTTTTCTTGCTCATCGGAAAGAAAAGAAATACTCCTGATTTTTCTATTCTTGTTTCGGAATGAAAGAAATTCGCCAATGACTGGCTTGCTTCAGTTAGAATTTTAAATTGATCAAATAAGTTTAAAAGATAATTTGATCTAGAAATGATGTTTTGTCTTTCATTTTTTGAAAGAACACCATAATTTTTAAAAAATACGATAAAAACATTCTATATTTTAATAAAATATGACTGTGGGGATTTTGTTACAAATTCAGATATTCGAAACATGAAATTGGGTGGGGGTAAATTCCATTTCAAAAATTCGATTTTTCGGCGACCTAAATCCATAAATTTCCATAGGCATTACTCATAAAGAAAAATTATTTAGGGAGGGGGGTACATGAATAATACAGACCTTGTAATTAAACAAAACATGAATGATATAATTACCTAGCCCCACATTCATAAGGTATTTCATCTGTTTCAATTAACAGTTCACCGTCAACTTCTTGTTCTCCTCCTTCAGGTCCAATATCAAACACCTATCACAATTTAAATATATTAAAACATAAGCAGCAAATTAGGATGTAAGTGAAAAAGAAAAATTCAAAATGAAAATTTAATTAAAATATAAACACTCAACATAATAGCAATAGCACCACTGTTGAGGATTAAGTATTTTGATATCGGCAGATATTTATCACCATTTCCTCTTTTTTTTTTGTTTTTAATTTCTTTAACAAATACAGAGAAATTTAGGAATATATAGGTAAACAGAAGATAGTTGTAAAATATAGAAGTCTTCGTTAAAAAAAAGGAGACTTGACAAGTATGGTACTGTTACTACTACTTTTCTTGCCATCAGTATCTTTATAAAATTCAGAAAATTTTATTATCGTTTCCCAATAAACCGCCACATCTTTTATTTGAATAATAAACTTATTACATCAGGTTTACCAATGAAATATAGACATCCAGAATGAAATATAGACAGAAATATCCTGTACAAAGAAATAAAGAAAATCAAAATATAACTTATTGAATAGCACAATTTTCAGAAAATTTTCCAAAATCACAGCAACGCTAGCCAATATATACCATATCATCCAATAACCCAATCTGGCCACAGAAATTTAATCACTCATTTTTAAACAATGAGGAACTGTATCCATATTTTCAGAAAATATACAGCAATCGGTTGAAATAAAAAATTTTGTTTCCGCTAAGAAAAAAATAGGATGTTCAAACCAAAATATTCAGATATTTTAAATAAATAAATAAGTTTATTTATCTTTCTTTTGCATAGTTAATATATCTGCAGTAAGTACATAATTTTTCGAAATGAAATTTCTTCTTGTAAATTTATTAACTTTGAAGTCCACTATACCTTTATTACTTTTCATAAATTTGCAAGTCAATACTTGACATTTTATGCTGTTGAGCAGTCTTCATTTTACCCGTACAATTGTTCACAATGAATCAATCAAACGAAAAAGAATAAATCAAATCAAATGCGATCGACTCTTTTAATGAGAATCAATCAACCGAAGTTCTACTGCAGCATGATTTGTTTCTATAAAGATTGAAAAATAAAAAAAAATAGAAAATGAATAATTCAGCTTCATTAACCGCTCCCTTTACCAATTTTTTTGCAAAAAAATACAAAAAATTAACATATTTTTTTATTTCATTAATAAATACAATGAACTAAAGCAAAACATAATGCTCTAAGTTGAAATTGAAAATTTTTTTATGAGTAAAAATTATTTAATTTACCATCAGTTTATTATCCAGAGTTATCTGGGGCAAATGAAAAAAGTTAAATATTAATCTATTGATAGTGTTTAAAACAAGGAACAACACAAAGTGATAATTTCCAAACAGGAGTCAGGGATGAGAGTAGTCAGAAAGTAAAAAAGAGGAAATCCAAGAAGATTTAAGATATATATGTATAAGCAAAAATTTGACAAAAAAGTGCGCTTTTTTAACTTGTAAACCATGTGATTATAAATCCCGATATGAGGCTTTTAAATCACGTAAATATGAAACTCTACATCGAATTTAAAAAATGCGAAAATACAAATCATGGTGCGTAATTTTTAGATCACGATACATAATTTTTAAATCGCGTGATATTACAACCGCAAAAACGAATCACGACATTGGATTTTAAGCTCGCGTGAATATGAATTGCTACATGGGGTTTTAAAAGCTCGTAAATAAAAATCGAGATGTTAGTTTTTTGAATCTCGTAAATAAGAATCGCAATGTACAATATTTAAATCGCCTGAATTAGAATCGATCGTTCAACTGTTAAATCAGGCAAATACGAAAATCGATGTTTGATAATAAAACCGCGATTTTAAAAATGCATAAATACAAAACACGATATTGGATTTTTAAATCTCGTAAATAAGAATCATAATGTACGGGATTTAAATAGCGTAAATAAGAATCGCAATGCGCAACTTTTAAATCAGGTAAATGCGAAAATCGATGATTGATATTAAAATTGCGTGAATAAAAATCAAGATATTTGCAGAGTCTGGACTTGGGATTTCTAAAAGGCTTGTTTGTATTGTTTTTGTTTAGACATAATAAATAAAAATTTACAAGATTAACTGAATGAGCAAATAAATATTTTCACCGCAAATCCACCTCTATTTTTTCTTCTTTTTTTGTTTGTTTTCACGCCAGCTACGCCAGAAGCAGCGACGTCTGAATTACGAAAATACGAGCTATCCCGCCGACGGATAAAAAATACGGAAAATCTTATTTTCTGTGCGTGAAATCGGAGAAAATAGCTAATATAAGTAAAAATGCGGAAGGATTAGCAGTTAGGACATAGTTTGAATTTTCTGTTTATCTTTGAAAATCGTAAATAAATATAACTATTTTACTTCAACGACTGAATTTTTTTAAATAAGCGGGATATTTATTAAAAAAAACGAAACTTTTAGAGAATCAGAGTTTTTGATAAAAAGGCTGAAATTCGAGAGACAAAAAAAATCTCATCCCTGTATAAAGGCCAACCAGTTTTATCCCAAGGAAATGATTTTTAAAGAAACTTCAGAGGGAGTAAATAAGGACTTCAATAATTTCGCTCCGTGGAAAATTAAATTCCTCATAAAATACTTTAACTTGTGTAAAGAAAAAAATTTCAGCGGAAATTAGCGGGAAAAATGGAAAAATCTGAAAAAAAGCGGAAATCCGCGAATCCGCGGAAGAATCTCATCCCTGAGGAGTGAAGTGATATGCCATTTTTGTTTATTCTTCTTTTTCTATGTAAATTCAGTAACCATTGTATATTGCACAAAGTGTACACTCCCACAATCCAACAACAAAACACCCAAACAAAACTTGGCAAATTTCCAAACACAGCAGATTATGCTTGCTTCCTGCTGAGTAAAAAAGTGATAAAACAAAACAAACTGACAAATTCTGCTATGCCCGAGTCTTCTCGGGATAATAAATATTTGCAATATGTACATACAAGAGTTAATTCGGGATAATCAAGGTTAATTGTGCATAAGCAGCAAATATATAGAACTCTTAAGATAATTAAATGAAGAAAGCAAGAAGATAACACAGATAACAAAACGCTAAAAAAAAAAAAGAATTTTAAAAAAAAATATATTAATATAAAATAAAACTATTAATTGGAACTATTAATATAAGAATAGAAATTATGAAAAATATTAAATGGAAAAATTCATTCATTATAACAACTGAATTGATTAACAATTGAAAGTTTTCAACAAATACACACATATAGATTAAGAGAAAATTTTCATTCCAGACCTTTAATTTAGCTGTATATTCTCCTCGGCCTCCAAACAATCCGAAACCACCCAAGAGAATGTCTGTGTCTGCCATGAAACGTATAGCCTCAATAGAATGACCAGAATAACCCCAACCACCACCATGACCTTGATATGGAAAATAAAGCAGTCAATTTTTTTAAAAAATAAATACTAAACTAGAACACATTTTAATGTAAAATCACTTACTGTCAAACCTATTTACAATGGAGAAGTCTTCTTTGCTATAAACTTTGCTCAAATTCTGATGTTTGCGATCGTCGTTGAGAACTTGAAGATTCTGTTCTTGAGCAGAGGTGAGTGTGTCCAAACTGCTCAATATGTTCAATGCAGCATGAGCTCTGCTGATGGGGATTCCGTGCTTGAATGGCAGCATGTGCTCAGGACTCAAAATCTTTGGCAGGGATGGCTCAAAATCTTTGTTACTCATGGTAGAACTAGTGGCTAGTTTGCCAGGCGGACTAGACAAGTTTTGTAGTTCTGTGATACAAATATTGTACAGACTTATTCTTTGGTTTGAGGGACAAAAACTAAAACAAATAAATAAAAGACACATCTTAGCAAACACAATTTCCTTAACTAAATAATAAAACAATTCTACACTTCAACTAAATCCTTCAGAGCATAAGTAGTCCCAAGCAAAAATGTTATCTTGGTCCTCCAGTTGGGCTGAAAATTGGTCCAATAAGGGGGGCCCTATAAAAGCATGCACAGAAGAACCAATATTGAGATGGATTTTTAATATGGGTCCTAGAATGGCCTATACAAGACCAACATAGGGCTTATATTAGCTGAATAATGATTATAAAATATTGAGCAACTCTAACAACTTTAAACAGGTTCTAAAGTGGTTGTAAAATAATGGGTGAATCGTACATTTCTGTGTATGGCCAATACAGGAAAAATACTGACCTTTTGAACTTTTATTTAGCCAAGATTCAGGTACATTGGTCTAATGGGGGCCCAAGTTATTTTGCTGCTAGGGGTTATTCTATTAAATGACTAACAATGAAGAGAGAAAAAAAGAAAAACTTAATTGCATACAATTTAATTGTTGCAAAACTTGGTATGCAAAATTCAATTTTTTATATCACTGTAAATAAAAATAGCTTCTGTAACAGAAGTCATTAAGAAGCTTACCTTTTTTACTCACTTAAATCAGTGATTGTTTATCATTAAAAAATAAAGCAATCACCTTGGTCAATTTTTTCATACTTAAAAAGATAGCTAAGTTGTTTATAAAATCATTTTCAAGCTTCAGACAAATTGACACACTAATTATGTTATTAATATGTCTTTGTCAATTAACTTTCACAAATTTAGCCTCATCATTTATGCTTCAGCCATGGTATCTCTGCTTTTAGTTACCAGCTTTAATTTAGTATAATATGATTGAGATGGGTTTACTGCATTTTTTGAAAATTTCAACTCTCTGTGATTCATTAATGATAAAAATTAAAAAAAGTACATTTATTTAAAATTATTCTGTTGGGTAATTCATGAAGTACAATTTTATGAAGCGATTGAATAATAAGAGTTGCTCTACTATTGAGAATTTATACAAAGTCAAACAATACTTTTATTATTGTATTAGTCTAACGCAGTTATATTTATACTATTTTAATCTCTTCTCAACAATATCTATATGCTCTAAAAGAGATTTTTTTTTTTTTGAAACTACAAAGTCTTTTACACCGTCTTTTAAGTATATTTTTGTTGTTCAACATTCAAAAGAACTGAGTAAAACAATTTTCCATTTCTCTATCACCCCCCAAAAAATGAAGATTTCATTGCCTGCTTAATATTACAATACAGTAGAGAACCATTTATCCGGTATCCAGAAAATCAGGAAGAACTTTGCTTGGTTTTCCTGCTATTTTGAAGTATAGCGATTTTAACAAAAAGTAGAAATTTGACTCATCCTTGAAGTTGAGTAGAGAAAAAGGGGGGAATTTTTCTCCTCCCCTGACCTTGAAGATCATTAGATTGAGAGAGGGCAGGGAAGGGACAAATGTTTTATTTTCTCCCGTGTGTTGGTTGTTTTCCTGGTAAACTGCTGTCAATAAAACTTAAAGGAGTGGCATGCTTATTTCATTTTCTCTTTAATTTACGAGGGGGTGGGGGAAATGCATTGCACACGCATATCAATGAATGTACGAGTTAAGGAACTTAAAACTTCTGGTAAGAGTACTGACATGTGAAATTTATTTTAAATCCACTTCAGTTACTCAGTATTTGTTATCTATGATTTATTACGATGAATAGTTTTATTATTTCAGATGATGCATTATTTATTACGAACAAAACGTTTTTTAATCACCAGTTATATTCATCTATTTGACATCGATTAACAAATCAATATATATATTTTTTAATAAATTCTGAATGAATTCTGAATTTTAGAAATGCGGTATCATTAGCAAGTTTTTCTTGATGAGGAATCACATCTGCTTTCGTTAAAAATAGTCTTTTCTGAAAAACTAAAATAAAAGGAGAATATTGTTTATTAATTTAAGCATATTATTTGTTAATAAAAGAAGACAATTATTTTATGAAGCAGATAACAGTTTTCTTTTTTTAATTTTGATTCTGTTTCTTTTATTCCACTGCCTTTGAGTTTTTTTTTCTTTCTTTTTAAGATAAATTTTGTACTCAATAAATTCCTTTCATTCAAAAATTTTATCATTAAGTTTTATTGTTTTATTTTTTAATTTCGTTGATCTTATAATATCCTGCCTTGTTCCAGGTTTTAATATCTATGTTAGTGCCCTTTTTAAATATCGTTTCTGTTCAATAATTTTCAAAGGTTGTTTTTATTTAGATTAATAAGTTTTCCTTTTATTATTTGATTTTTCTAGGTTTCCACGAAAAATTTAATATAATTCCAGATTTCATTTTTGCTATATTTGGCAGAAGTATAATATTTTTTTAAATTCATTTAACAATAAAAATTACTTTTCGATAGAAAATATGCCAAATATTAAATTAAGTAAAAAAGAGAGAAAAAAAATTTACTGGATGAAGGTTTAAAATGAAGATCTTATAAAGCACAATAAGATAAATTATAGATGGAGCCATTACTTGGTACAAAAACTAGAAAATGTAAATAAAAAAACCCTTGAGAAAACAATTTTTTTTGTCTAATGGCAGGTACTGAACATATGTTCTTTACCTCGGAAGATGCCAAAAGTGTTGCTCATTTAATGTTACCCAGTGGGCACCTGTGAGCCTAAGTCACAGAGGTGAGCAACATTACCCACGCCACAGATACCCGTTTACAGGGTGGGCCGGATTCACACATCACACACAACAGAGGACAACACACAGAGAGAAACATCCATGGAATGAGCAGGTTTCGAACCCATAGCAATTGGCTTCGCAGTCAGGCACGCTAACCGCTCAGCCACCTAGCCGGCGGAAAACAATTCATTGATAATCATATCATTCACATTGTTAGCCTCATATATCTACCTGCGACTAAGAACTAAAATTAATTTATGCAGAGAACTTAGGTTTTAAAAGATTAAAAACTGTAAATATAATTATACTTAAGAAATTTGAAACAAGGAACTGTTTAACAAAAACTAATTTTCACATATTAATTTTTTAATGATAATAATTCTAAAACAGTTTAATCATATGTTGAAGCTGAATTTTCGCAAGAAATAACAAAAGTAGATGTTAAACTTGCTTACTTATTGTTACATTGGTTATAAAGTATACATTGGGTATACTATACATAGTAAACATAGTTACAATATACATATATATACTATATACAGTATACTATACACACCATACTATACATATATACCCACCATAAATAGTATGCATTGTTACAATCAGTTTTGAAATTTGTAATTATGTTCCAGGTTTTGACCGGAAACTACATTATTACCCGAAAGCAAACTTCCTGACCATTCTCTGATCCTATGGCAATTTTAGATCTAGTAACTCATGTACAGTCTAAGTTTGGTTCATTAGTTTTTTAACACATTATTGCTTCTCATGACTCTTTTTAAAGATATTTTTACTAAAAAATTCCTTCAATAAGCAAAAATCTGATCTGAACACAACACTACAGTACTCAAAATCGGGAAATGGGGAAGAAAGAAGTACAGTTAAATAAAAAAAAACATTTAGTTAAATAATTATTATTCACCCCATACAACAAAAAGACACCACATACCTCCAAAGCACATTGTAGACACTGTCAAGACAAACGGAATAATCTTTCAGTTCCAGCTGGTCAACAGAACTGAAGCTACAAAACAACAGGAAAACTATTTACCAAATAACAAAATGCAAAGCACAAATGAATCATAAGAAAAGCGCACAACTCACCTTCGGCACGAACCATCTGATTTGCTTATGACCAAACTCCTAAAAGATGAGGCCTGCTCAATTTGATTAGGAATGATACCTATACAAAAAAAATGCATACACTTTCTCATGTATTTAATTAAATAAAAAGAATACAATAATTTATGTCATGTAAGCTCAGTTTATCAATCAACTTTAATCTCTCAGTATGACCATGGGTGCCACTCTAAAAAAAACTTCAAGACTGAACTTATTTTTGTTAACCAATAAACACAATCCAGCGTTGTTTGCCAGAATTTTCCAAGATGTGAAGTTATCTGACTGCAAAATGCACCTTTCAATGATAATGGCCCATATATTAAATCAATAATTTGTTTACTTTTGCAAAAAAAAATGAACATTTTTCTCTATTTTATTAATTTATTTTTAATAGAAAAAAAAGAATGAAAATAGTAGCTTACATTGTGCAGTAAAACCCCGCAACAACAATATTTTGGAGACCCAATAAATATATTGTTGTAGAGGGATATATTATTATATTGAGGGTCTACATACTTTGGGGACACAATGAGATTTTTTAAAAATTTTAATGTTATATAGGTATTAACCATAAATCTATTTATATATTACATAAAAATTTAGTTTGCAGAGTGATAATTATGGTTCAATATGAAATCAGATAGAAATGTTACATTTGTGACTTCTTAAGAGATAAGAAAGCAATTCTAAGAACGGAAGGTCCTAGGGTGGTCTACGTATATCAAGGATGGAGAATTAAATCATAATACAAAAGCCATTCACTGTGGTGAAAAGAAATAAGTACATAATCAGTATTGGGACTTCTCTTGTTGGGAAAGATTTTTTTAAAAAATGGCAAATATGATTAAAAAAAGTTTTACATTATTTGAAAACCAATAATAAATGGGGAAAATAAGGTTGAAAATTGAAAAAAAAAAATCGTTCTACAGGGGCTTCAGAGAACATCGCACTATTGAGAGGTGGATAACATTAATTCATATGCAAGTTCGTCGGGACTACGAAACATTATTGTAATAAGGGGTGTTGTTGTATCGGATATCGTAGTTGCCAGAGTTCACTATATGTGTTTTTTACTCTAATAACTAAGTAAAATCTTTGATGTAAACCACTAATATACATCATTCATTTCTGCATTTTTTATTTCCCCATTAATTTTTGTCCCAGCTCTAAAAATTTATTTGAAAAAGAAATTAAATAAAAAAAATTAAAAAAAAAAAAAACATTGCAATTTAAATTTGGAAAGCATTTAGAAATGTGGTAGGAAAGAGTACACTAAGCAGATTTATATTCAACAATAGTATAAATTTTATTTATACAACAGGGATGAGATTAGCCAAAAGGCAAAAAAGCTGAATTTCCACGATAGAAAATTTTACGCAAGCGCAACCCTTTAATAATAAATTCCAGACAGTTTCAGGTAATAAATGATGTGTTGACATACAATTGTGTACTAATCTATTATTATATAAATGATTACATTGATACTTAACATTTAGTGGGAAAAAAAATTACCAATTGAAAAAATAAAGCTGGAAATTATATTTTTCCTCAGTTTACATACGAGACAATTATTACTTGAAAAACTACCTGGTTTAGCAAATTAAAACTACTGAGAATATACATTAATATTTCAGTTCTTTTAATAAATACTGTTATGTAATTTATAGCAAATATATCAGTAATATTACTTTTTAAATTATATTGGGAAAAAAAACTTTAACAATGGACCAAATCATTATGTTCATGTTATAGTCTAATCTAACTAGAGCCCTTTGAAACATATCAATAACAGTGAAGTGGAAATATATAGTAACTCCTTAACATACAAAAATTGCTATTTTAGTTTGAAAAATTACATGACAATCAGCAACTGTTTAGATAATTGTTTTTTATTTGATAAGTTGATTTTATTTGATATTTGATTGTTTTTTATTTGATTTTAATTGATTTTTATTTAATATTATAAACAGCATGAGCAAATCAAGACATAGAATTTTAAACTTGCAAAAATACGAATCACTTCATAGGTTTTTAAAAAGGCACAAATACGAATCACAACGCAAAATATTCAAATCGCGTGAATAAGAATCTCAACACGCAAATATGAAAAGCTATGTTTGATATTAAAATCGTGTGAATAAGAATCGAGATATCAGAAGATTCCAGGCTTGGGACCTCTAAAAGGCTTGTCAGAAACAGCGTCGTTTGAACTACAAAAATCGGATCTATCTGGAGGGCGGGTAAAAAATGCGGAAAATCTTATCTGCAGCGAGTAAAAGGGGAGAAAATAGCTAAAATAAGTAAAAATGAGAAAGAATTGGTAGCTATGTAGTTTGAAATTTCTGTTTCTCTTTGAAAATGGGTGAATATTCTGAAAAAGCGGAATACTTATAAAAAAAAAAGTGAAAATTTTAGAAAAATCTGAATTTTTGATAAAAAAAAAAAAAGCTGAAATTCAAGAGATAAAAGTGAAAAATGCAGAAATCAGCTAAAACGCAGAAAAATCTCATCCCTGATACAAGCAAATGTTGAATTCCAATCAATTCGTTCATTGCAGTGTTACATTATTACTTGATCATTCAGCAATAAACATAAAAAAATAACGTTTCTATTGAAATTTATTTTTAACAGAAAATATTGATTACTTTTTTAAGGAAATAAAAAAAAAATAATTTAAAAAAAAAGCATTAAGAGAGATATGAATTGATAGAATTTAGTGCCCACCAATTATCTTCTCAAGACTAATTTCAATCCCTGAGACTGAAGAGTGGCACCCATGAGTATGACATTACTATCAAAATTCTATTGTAACTGCATTTTATAATTCTGATAATCTACTTTTACTTTCAGCAGGCACAGTTTTTAAATACAGCATAACCTTGATTCATGGCTCCATAGCTGCCAACATGGATAGGAACAAATCCAGTAGATTTTACAAAATAATTTAAATTTCCTGATAATTGTTGCATAATGTACTAAATTTTTTACACATAGGGAATTTTAGGGATCTTAACAGTCACCAAAATAAAAAAATTGCTATATTTTCCAGTTATAATTGACATTAAACATACTTGAAATGTTATGTATTATGTATACTCATAATTTTTTGAATATTAGAAGACATTTAATTCATCAAAGATAGTTAAAAAAGATTTTTTTTTAATTAATTAAAAAAAAAGAGTTCAGAATAAAAACAAACAGAACATTTTATAACAAAAGTTTTAAACTGATTTCTGTAAATGAGGTTTGCTTCATTATGTATTAGTAAGTAAGCAAGCAATAATCTGTACAAAAATTCTACTTGAATGAGGACTTTTTAGGAAACTTACTCAATTATAGGGAATTTTCTAAAATTTACAAAATCAGGAGAATTTTAATTAAACTAGTAGACCAGGAGTAACTAGCAAAATCCAGTAGTCTACTGGAAAATCCAGTAGAGTTGGCAGCTAGGTGGCTCTCCCCTTTTTTTTTGTGCATATTGTCTTATTTTATCAGCCTCCATCACAAATGCTATTCTAATAATACTCACTTTAGATTGTTTGCAAAAATAACAGTTTCCCATGTCTATCGTTCGAAAAATTTGGAAAAAAATTCATTTTAAGAGAGAAATTTTTCATGCAATCATTATTTAAAAATGTGATTCTAACGCATGATTCTATCTTTAGACTGTTGTTTATCAGATAATTTCTCATTAAAAAAAACATGAATTTATACACAAAAATGTGAAAGTCATTTGATTCAATACAACCATTTGATTAAGGTGTGATCCATAGCTCTAAATACCATTACAGAGTTATTTTAATTTGAAAAAAAAAATTTAACATAAAATTTATATTCATGCTTTACTGTCAAAATTTAGACACTCTTTTTTTTTCTTGATATAATTTAACAGTTACAAGAAGTATGGGTTTGTTTGAGAAAAAAATATACACTAATAACAATCTAAAAGTTTTTTTAACAAAGAAATTTTGCAAATACACTAAATACACCATAAATACAATATCACAAATAATTCATTAACTTTCCACTCTTAAAAATAATGCTATAATCAAACGAATTAATTCATAAATCAAAATCAATCAACATCCTCAAAGGACCAAGTAGCTTAAAATACAGTGGCCTATTGTAAAAGCTTTTTGAAAGTTTAGAAAAAATCAATATGCTATAAGAAAATGCAAAATGTGTTACACACAGAACTTAATAATAAACACTGATAAAAAAAAAATAATACAAAATTTACCAAGGAACTTAAAGATTTCAGAAATATGTAAACTAATATTTTCATTTCAGAACAAAGAGAAATTGAATAAGACTTACCAATACATGATTTATTACAAACAACACTAGATTTGCTCAAGTTATGAGAATTTATGAGAGATTCATCAATTTTGACAAAAGTTAGGTCGCCAGAAGCTCCAATCCAAGTAGCTCTACGTCCGTATTTTGTTCCTATGTTTGGCACTGCACCAGGTATTGCACTCCAAGTAGCGTCCTTATCTCGTTCCGACTTTCTCCTGTCTTTTTTATTTTCTTCTAAAGAAGAGTGTGGGGGACCTCTTCTTAACTGTCCTTTCTAAATAAATTAATGATTAATTTTTAATATTAAAATACAATTTCATTAACATTAATTTTTCTCTTGCTTCAATGACCAACACTTTTCACAAAGCATTGGAATAGAAAATTAGAAATGCGTCCCATGAACAATTAATTTTCAATATTAAACTAAAATTTTATTTTTTCTCTTGTATCAATGACAAACCCAGATCAGTGGATGCACATACAGACTCCCAAGTATTTCATCAAACATGTAACATGATTGGGGTGCTATCGTGTGTTGCAAGCCGACGGTATGCCGAAATGGATTGTGGTTGAATGATTTGTGAAAACGTTTAATAGTGAACAGAGTGAAAACCAACTTTTACATAATACGCAGCAAAAGTCGACACGGTAGAGGGGAAAAAATCGCATTTTTGAAAAGGAAAAATTTAACACTTTTTAAAAACATCCTATAAAAAAGGCACCTTTAAGAGCTTTTGAAAAAAGCTAAGCACCATGTTTCCCAGTGAAAAAAAGTCTCCTTGTCAGGAAAGTTTCTTCCAACCCAAGTGGAAAAAAAATCTTTTTTCATAAAATAAAGTATCAAATATTAAAACAATTTGTAAAACAGTTTATTTATGCATTATTCAGTGTTTTTTTTAAAAAAAATTATTACTAGCAGCAGCACTTGATGTGTACATCATTCGCTCGAGCGTAAAAACTCTCCCCACAGACCCATAAGGTATAACAACAAATAAAAAAATTAAAGCATTCGAAATACAAAAACAATTAGAACAGATTCCTCCTCCAATCATGTGGTCAAAAATTATCTTGATATGCATGTTTTACTTGCCTTCCACTTTAATGATTGATCCTACTGATGAAGATACTATTGTTACACCAAAACGCATTTTTTTTTTTAAATTTCTATTTGTTGATGTTAAAACGTTTTTTTAATGAAATTCATTAAGTTCTCGTAAGGCTCGTCAGAAATGTAATACACATTAAGCATTGATATCTGAAGTGTCTTGGGCTTACAATGGAAGATTTGATAATGGTGTCTTTGATTGCAATCAAAGTTAACAAACTAATGAAACTATAATCTGACAGGTGTCAGTCAGCTCAGAGGATTAGAAACAACATTCTGGCCACAGTGCATGACACTAGAATTGGGTCTTTTCATTTCAAACCCTCCAGTATGCATTAATTCATTTTAAATTCGAATTCATAAGATCATACCTGCCAACATAGGAGAAACAAAATAACCGCGATTTTACTAGCGACATTTTTTTAGGCTACAAGTAAAGCTTTGATACATCATGCATAATCATGTAAGCCAAATAGAGAAATTCAAAATTGGAAATAATATTTGCACTTACATTTAAGCAAAGTAAAAAATATGTATATTGATCTTAATCTAAAGATTTTTTAAACCATTAATTATACAATTAAGGGGGAAACTGTGAAAAGTTTTTTTAAATGGAAAGATTGAGTGCTAAAAAATATAATTGTCAAAAATTAGGGGCCTTTACTGTATCCTGCATTTGTATTTTACTTACTATAAGAAAGCATTTGTATAAATTAATGACTTCCCCCATATTATACGTTAGAACTTAATAACTTAAACTATTTACACTCAACATACTGCAGAACTAACAATAGCACCATCAGAGGATATTTTATCGCCAATTTCTTTTCTTTCTTTTTTTTAAATTTCATCAACAAATATGAAGGAATTTGAGAATATACGGGTAAACAAGAGATAGTTGCAAAATACAGGAGCCTTCTTTAAAAACAGGAGACTTGGCTGGTATGTAAGAATAAACCAATGAACTTATCACAAGCACTAAATATTTTTCACAAGTTACTTATAACTGCAAAAATTTCAACAGACAACAACAACTTTTTGTATGCTATTATTCAGATGATACCAATCAATTTCGATACAAAGAGAAAGAGTCTGTCGCATCTAGATAAAAATGGTTTTCTGCCTCTCTTTTCTTCGTAAGCTTATTATTGTAACTTAACTTACTATAACATTTACATGAAAAATACCTGAAAACTTCCAAATGTGAAAACCTGTCCCTTTTCACTTAATAAAACAGTATGGCAGCTACCAGCAGCAACTTGAGTTATAGTTGTTGGCAGATAAGCAGATGGAAGCTTCAATAATGTTGGCTGTCCTCTGTAAAGAGATATTTGAGTCACACATCTTAACATATTAAAGAAAGAAACTGACTTTTAAAAGGACATCAAACAGCAATTTTTAGAGAAGTAATTAATGAAGCATAAAATCTAAAAGATTCCAAGTAAATTATTTCCCTTCCTCATTGATGTCTAATTCCGCACTCATGCCTATTTTTTCTTGAAATTTGAACTTTGTCTCTTTGTATGTTAAAATGCTTTGATACTTTATATTATTTCCTTATCTACAATTAGACAATAGAAAACATTCAAGTAAGTAATTTCTACAAGAAGCACAAGGTGGGTCCAAAAACACTTTCTTTTGGGTTACAGATTGTAATAGTTCCAATAATAGTAGAAAAATGAAAAAATGGTGCCAAAATGTGTATATGACTTGTTTTGATTTCTTTAGTCAGTTTATAATATTTAAAATTTTTATTTAAACCACCATTTAGTTAGTTTTTATTTTTTTATACTGTGGTGGTACAGTAGAGAACCATTTATCCGGTATCTAGATAACCGTGAAACCAGAAAACCTGGAAACATTTTGCTCGGTTTTCCCGCTATTTTAAAAAAAGTGGAAATTAGACTCATCCTTGAAGTTGAGTAGAGGAAAATGTGAGGAAGGGAAATTATTTTTTTCCCGTTTGCCCAAAGAAGCGTCATTTCTTCCATGACCTTGAAGATCTTTCGATTGAGAGGAGGCAGGGAAGGGACGAATGCTTTATTTTCTCCATTAGGCCGCCAATCAAACTCAAAGGAATGGCATGCTGATTTCGTTTTCTCTTTGATTTATGAGGAGGTGGGGAAAATGCATTGCATATGCATATCAGTGAATAGAAGATGAAAGAGAAAAATATATTTATCTATTAGACATTGATTAATAAAAATAAAAAATTTTTCTTTGGAATAAATTCTGATTTTTTGGAAGTGCTGTATCATTTGCAAGTTTTTCTTAATGTGGAATCACATCTGCTTTCGTTAAAAATCGTGCTTTTATAAAAAATAAAAGGAGAATTGTTTACAAATTTAAACATACGATTATTTTATAAAGCAGATTGCAGTTTTGTTTTTCTGATTCCATTACGTTTGATTTTTTTTTCTTTTCACGATAAATTTCGTACTAAATAAATTAATTCTTCTTATTCATAAATTTTATCATTAGTTTTTTTTATTTTAATTCTGTTGATCTTGCGTTCAGTTCGATAATTTTCAAGTTAGTGTTGTTTTTATTTAGATCAATGAGTTTTCCTTTTATTTTATTGTCCCCCCGTATAATAAGGTATGAAATATATTGTGTTATTTAATCATTGATTTTGTTTATATTAGTTAATTTAGGAATTGTAATAATTTTTAAAAAATAAATATGAGAATTTTGTATTTTTTAAATTTGTTTTTCTTGTCTAAACTTGCAAATTTTTCTTATTCTTTTAAGTGTTATTTTTCAACCATTTCTTTTTCTTCCTAAATTTAGGAGTGCTTTTCTTTTTTCTCTTACTTTAAAATGTGTTACACTTTTTCCTTGTAATTCGGGTTGGATAAAATATCGATTAACGACACTTTTTGGTCGATCCAGAAAACCAGGAAATTCAGACTTCTGGAATAGCGATGGTCCCGAGCATCCCGGATAATTGGTTCTCAACAGTATCAACGACAAACTAGGTTCAAGAACCAAAGTTTCCACGGTAGAATTTACAACAAACTAGGTTTCAAGGACTAAACTTTTTGTGGTGGAATCAACCACATACTAGGTTTAAGTACCGAAGTTCCTGTGTACTTGTCAGATTCTATACCAAACCTGCAGTTTAACCTGAAACCAACTGAACATAATAAAAATCAATGAAACATGTATGTACACTGTTTCAAAAGTTCATTCTTTTTCATTTTTCTTCATGTTTGACGCCTGGGATCCTGTAATTACGACTATGTTTAAATTTTATCAAAGTTAGGATTAAAATTTGGCACTTCCACTTTACGTTTTTGACGATTGCTACATTTCAAATACTGATAAAACAAAAGCAACTTATCTCGCCAAAATATCATAAAATTTTTTTTTTTTTTATCAAAACCCTATTGTTACCATTCATTTAACGTTGTGGGTAAACAATTAGACTCATAAGAATATATTAAAGATTAGCTTTGAGGAAATATACTTAAGATTGTAAAAAAAAAGTAAGGTTTTAACAAAACTCCTGGATCAAGTATTGGGAGAAATTCGGATTCTTGTGGAGGACCTTTTTGATTTAACTAACCCGCATTTGCATTGCATAGAGAGGAAAACTCCCATGGTTAGTCAGACAGCAAAGGGACTCTAACTTATGATCCGTCTACCACTGAGGATATTTTACAACAGGATTGTCGTCAGTGTAGCTGTTGCAGAATTCGTATTGACCGCTGGGATTCAAATCCGGTTCACCTCATTGGAAGGAGAAAGCTCTATCCCCTGAGCCACCAAGGCTCAAGATAAATGAAATCAATGACAGGGTTAACTTCCATCAAGACGCAGATAAAGTCCACTTCAATTTCATTTTATAATCTTGTAATGTGGAATAATGCGAGCCAACATGATATGGCAAAACTTTAGTTAAGTTACATTTTCCTACAGTCACGGAGAATAGAATTCAGTTTTGTAGATTTTCCACATTATTAATTATAACATTGATTAATTATGACACTGGAATAGTTACACACATAAATTTTTTCGAAAGAAATTAAAGATAATTTTCAAAAAGATGCATTTCTTACCTTATAAGAAAATCTCCTTGGCCCAGCTGCCCATGTTGATTATTACCAAATGTATAAACGTCCCCATTGCGAAGCAGCAGAACTGATTGAAGAAAAAAATGAATAAAAATTGCAATGCTTACATATAAAAGGATTCATATTTTACAATAGCTAAATTGCTTGTAAGATTTTTAAAAAAACAACCTAAAAGTTAGTTTATGCAGATAAATAACTAAGATATAAATAATCTATGTTTAAAACTAACGATTTCCTGATTGAACTTCAGTAATAGAAGGTATATAACTGACTGTATATTATTAGTTTAAGTAAATACTAAAAAACATTTACTATTGGGAATCTAGCAAGGATTTAGAAGAATTTCCAACTTTATTATTTCTTTTGAGAAAGTATTTTATAGACTAAAAACAAAGAATAAAGAGAGGAGACGTTCAGCTATTCAAATACGTAACCAGTGAGAGAAGTTGCTCCATACAAAATTAGAAGAACAAGCAACATGGTGCACAGCCAAATCTTTCAACAAAAAATAAGTACCTTTTAAGTATTTTTTAAGCACTTAAAAAATATTTTTAAACATTATACCCATTAACAAAATGCAAAATAATTTTCAAAGACTTTACATGATCATGTTAAAATAACTAGTTCCTGACAATGAACTCTTTTTTTTAAAAATTATATTAGCCACCATAAAGAGATAGAGAGATTTTTCGGTTCGATTTCAGAGGGAGGAAAATGAAGCTGGAAATTGAGAATCTCTTGCAAAATGCAGCCGGGTTGCACATAATTCCAACTGAATCTAGCTTAGTATATCAGTGTTTTCACTACAGCGCGAGAATGCGAGAATCTCGTATATTTTTTTCTTTTCTCGCATCAAAAAATGATTAGCGCGAGAAATTCGCGAATTCTATATATCAATTTCAAAATTCACGCATTTCTCGTATTTTGGAAAAAGCTTCAAATTACTCCATTTAGAATAAAATCCGCTTCACTTTTCTTCCTGAATCTTTCATTATTTCTCTGCAACCACGTGCTTACCCTAGGTAAGGTTTCTTCATGTAAGACGTTCAAATTTTTCATGTGCTAATGTAAAATGGACAAATACCTTGTAAAGGCAAAATCTTCTATGATGATGCACCAAAAATATTCAATGCTTTAAAAAATAGAAGACGCTAAAAATGTATTATAATTAAGGAAATGATTTTTTTTCCAAGAGTTTTTGTGTTTTTTTAGTTTATAGAAATCTCACTTAACTTTTTGAAATCCCACCCATTTTTTGTCTATGATAAAAACACTGGTATATGCACATGCAGATCTGCAAGTATTTCATCAAATCTATAAAATGATTGGCGCTTTCATACGCTAAGGACTGACGGTAGGCCGAAATGGATTGTGATTAAATGAATTGTGAAAACATTAAATAGAACAATGTTAAAAGCATGCTTTTACACAATAAGTGGCAAGAATCGACACCATAAAAAAATTCTCATTTTTTAAAAGAGTACTTTTTAAAAATACCTAATGAAAAAACACCTTTCAGGGCTCTTAAAAAAGGAATATCAAAAGTAAGCATCTTTAGGCACTTTTTAAAAACGCTATGCACCATGTCCGATCACAGATCTGCTCAGATATTTTGTGAAAGGTCCTATTTGTGTAAAATTGTAAAAAAATTACTCATAATTTGTAAGAGTCACATTGTTTCAACCAGGGTCCTACTTTGGTAAATTTGCACAAATAAGGTCCGGTCATTGTGAAAATTACAAAAATCACTTGCGAGGAATTTTCTAAATTGTAAATAGATACAAGATTATACTTAACACTGTAAAACTATAATAATAAAAAAATTAAATTTTCAAAAATAAACGTCAATTGTTGAAACTAAACTAGAGCTGTAACATACAAATATTCGATATTCAGCCTCTACAGCTCAAATGCTAAATATTCACTTTAGACGAACATTGAAAACAAAATCACTTACATTTTTAATAATTTCATTCGATGTATTTTAAAAAACAACTCTTATGGATCACTTTTAATGTGTTACATATTAAGTAAACTTAAAGATTTCTTAAATTTATAATATTTTATTTAAAAAACTTATAATATATAGTTTTTAATAAAATATTCTGTTAATTAATTTTATGAATAAATGTAAATTAAAAAGTTATTTATTTACTAAAAGAGAACAAAAATTATGATTTATGTACACACATGATGCTTGTAGAAGCAGACAATTTCTCAGAATACTGCAATTTATAAATTTCATATTTGATTTGAAAGGAAATAAGCTACAAAATTACAATTGACAACAGAATGACTCCTGAAATGAAAAACCAACTCTATCTGGCAAATAGGGCTGTCTATTATCAAATCTAGGTTTATTTTTAGAAAAACAAAATTCTTAATCTAGAAAACTCTTGTCAGGCCAGTTTTGAAGCTTAGACAATGACAAAACTGGAGAAAAATTTTATTGCACTATTTGAGAGAAAGATTTTGCAGAGTATACTTGGTGGTGTAAATGAAAACAATAACAGGAGAAGGAGATTCAACTTTGAACTGTACAAGATTTATAAACCACCCTTTATTATTAAATACACAAAAATAAATAGAATGAATTGGATTTTCCCATGTGATTCGAATGAGTGATGACAATACAATAATAAAGATGCTGCTTTTTAAGCCCACTAGAGAAAAAGCCCTGGCTGAAAGCGTGAAAAGCCGTGGTTGAGATTGGCTGACTCAGTGACGTTTGATTTTCCTTCAATTAATGAAAAGAATTGGAGACCAAAGATAAATCAGAAATCATTGTGGAGAAATCTTCAGAGGAAGGGATTGGCCCACATTGGGCAGTCTGGCCAACTATGATGATGATGATGAAGCTACATAATATTAAAATAAAAAATAGCACGATAGGCAAATTTGCAAAATAAAGGAAATAAACAAAATGTGAGAGTCGTACAATGTAACGCCGTAAAACACAAGAGCAGTCTAACCTTTAAGTGATGAAAATAATTTTTATCCAGAGAAAAGCTTAACTTTCATTCTCTCCTTCTACACGCAAAGCCAGAACACGGATCACTGACGTCATCCGCTTCTACGTGGTGGGAAGAGTGGAATGGATGGCAGATGAGGAGAGATGTAAGAAAGGGCGCGGGCCAAAACCTCACAAAAACTTCGCGGTTATTTTAAATATGTCTTTCTTTTTTTCAGGAAGGGTTAATTCAATTCACAAAGCATTAACTATAAAAAAAAATTGTGAAGGGTCCATTTTAAATTAAAATATTTTGTAAAGGGTTCGTAAACAGAACCAAATATCTTTTAAACAGAACCTTGCTATGTATATTTCTTGACTAAAAACACTGATTAACACCAGATAGATTAGAAGTAAACAAAAAAATAATAAGGCCACATCTGCCAAAATTTGAGAAATAAAATAAGGGAGATTTTACTAGCGACATGTTTTTTTTAGGCCACGAGTAAAGTTTTGATACATCATGCAAGTCAAAGAGAAATTCAAAATTGAAAATTAATATAAGCATTTACATTTAGTAAAGTAAAAAATATTTATAATAAATCTTAATCTAAAGAAAATTTTTGTTAAATAATTATTTGGCATTTATAATCACTTAAACTATTAGCACTTAACATACTGCAGTATTGGCAATAGCACTATTTGTTGCGGAATAAGAAGTATTTTGCCATCAGCAGATATTTTGTCAATTTTTTTATTTTTTATTATTATTTCTCCCACTAATACAGAAAAATTTGAGAATATAAGGGTAAACAGGAGATGGTCATAAAATACAGGATCCTTCATTAAAAATCGGAGGCATGGCAGGTATGGGGTGATATAAATTTACACTTTAAAACAAATGTCCACCTTCTTAAAATAGTTTTATCAATAAGAATTGGTAAGCACTTCAATCCATTGGAAATGATACATTCTAAGAAAACAATATTGCATTCTTCAAATGATATATTGATTTGAGGAGAATAATAGATAATGTTTTACCATTATGGTGAAGTCCACAAGCAACTTGTATGACAGGCACTTCTGTAGGAAGATGTAATTGAGCAGGAGGTAATACTGTCAACTTTATGGTTTCCTTTTCTTGATCACTACCAGCAACATCATCTAAATAAATAAATGCAGATATTCAATAAATTAAGCAACATTTGTGCTTCTTAAATGTTTCATTTAAATATAGTAACATCTAAAGATTATCATGAATGTTTCTGCAAAAAAAAAAATTAAGGAAAAATAAGAGATAATTTTTTTAATTTAAAATTTATGAAATACTTATTGTACTCAAAAAGGAAATAACTTTGAAGTTGAAGCTGCATTTTTAAAAATATATTTCAGAAAAAAAAATCATGAGCATAAAAAATACAATTAAATGTTATAGTGTTAAAAGAAAAGAAAAATGCCAGGAAAAACATAAACAATAAGACGTGACTCATTCAAAAAAGTATTGTTTAAATTTAATAACAAAATATTGACTATGTACTTGTTTATACATGCCTAAAAAAATGTAGAGAATCTTCATTCAAGTAGTTAAATTCCTGTCTTGAAACCTGACTCAACAATTTTCAGTAATAAATGAGAAAATTGTTCATTAGCAAACAGGGAGATGGAGTTTTCTGATCAATTATTAATTCCAATCTTTGGTTATTCAAATTATGCTCACTTTTTGCCAGGGTTCACACTCAATCTTTTAAAAAAAATTCAAGGACTTTTCAATGACTTTCAAGGACCTAAAATCAAATTTTTCAAGGACCTATTCGATATTATTGTTATACGCTAAAGTACAAGTCAACCAGATTTTACAATTACGTAGAAGCAGAAATTTTATATTTTTAAATCATAATGCTTATTTGACAACAACAAAAAATTATTTATTAAATTTATCAGCTAATAATCTGAATGGTTGATAGTTACATTGCTGTTTCAAATAACTTTAAAAAATTCCAATTGGCACAGGATACTAGACAACATTTAAAACTAGCATCAGTGAAACTTTTCATGACAAATGAATTAGAATTAATGAAACTGAATGAATGAGTAATGCATATTACATTAAAAAAGCATAGTAAATAATTGATAAAGTTTGTGTAATTGCATAGTTTTTAAAATATAAATACTTTTTTTTATATGTTAGATCAAATTTTAGGTTACAGGAAATGTATATAATTAGATAAATTATCAAAATATATCTATTTAACATATCTGTTTCAATTTTAATATCAAATTTTCTATGTTCTTACTTAAGAATATCAGTAATGTATTTTGAACATAATAAAATCTATTGTAGAACAATATTTTACAGATAACTAAGACTTACCAAGCTTTATTTTCTTAAAAATATATCCATAAAATGTAAATTTTGTGAATATGCCTAATTTTCACAAATTGCAATTTGTGTTTCGAAAGGTGCTTAATATAGGACAGATATGTGATTCTAAAATCATTTTGATGAGAATTGTGAGTGGTAATTCTTAAATCTCTCTTTTATGAATCGCAATGCGTGATTTGTAAACTACTAGAATAAGAATCGTGAGGCATGATTGATAAATAACTTTAATGTGAATCATGATGTGATTTATAAAATACCTTAATATAAATCCTGATGAGTAATTTGCAAATCACTTTAACGTAATATTCGATATGTGATTCATTGATCACTTTCAGTTAAACCACAATTCGTAGAACATTTTATGTGAATTTCTGATCTATAAATCAAGAATCAGTTTAATGTGAATCACGATGTTTATTCATAATCAATGAAACCTGTAGGACTAAACTTTATTTATTAGCAGTAAAAACTGAATGTAAAAATTTGATTGTAAATGATACAAAATTAATTATCCTTCATACATAAATTAAAAGAACAAATCGGACAACAATATTAACCTGTCGTAATAATGAAGTCAACACATTTAACATGTTTCTAAATCAATTAAACCCTATATATAATTCGCAAAACTATGACTAAAAAACCTAAAATTTGCTAGAAATTTCAGCTTTCAAAACATCAGAGATATGAACAACAATTTGGGCTGAAAAATCTAGGAGAGAAAAGTTTTGCATCTTCTTTAACCCCTTTTCACTTCAAGCATTAAAAATTGCATAATTAGAATTTCGATAATTTTCCTTTGAATTTATATTTTTTTTTCATTACTTTTTTGCAAGAAAAATTAGTAGTATTATAAATTCTAAAAAATCAAGTACTTTTCGAGTACCCTATGGCAGAATTCAAGGACTTTCTGGGGCCCTGATTTTTTTCAACCAAATTCAAGGACTTTCAAGGTTTTTCAAGTACCGTGGGAACCCTGTTTGCCAATACATTTAAAATTTGCATTTAAAAAATAATAACACGTGGCAGAGTTAATTGAAATGATAAAAATCATGTCTTTCCAAAAAAATTAACATTCTAAAACAATAAAGTTTATATGAAAGCTTTTTCCCTGTACTTACTGAAATCTTTTGGAAAGCTCAATTAATTAATATACTAGTTAAGAAGAAAAACCTATCTTTGTTGTTGCTTATTTCACGGCATCTGTATACATAAGTTTGTTTTACTATATCATCTCTCTAATGTTCTTTTGTTTTTAAACTATCCTTATTTATTGGTCATTAGAGTTAGAAAAATTATTTTTCGTCAAGTTTATTATACGTTCACTAAAGATTCATAGAAACGAAGATTTCATCCAATAGTAGTACTGTTTTGTTTTTAAAATTGCAGCTTCCAGGATAAGACCAGTACCCCTATTGTGAGTCTATGATTTGCACAAGAAAGCTGCAGTGCAGCAGAAGAAAAAACAACAACAAAGGGTTTACAGGCACCAGGACAACATTTATTGTAAGCCCCTTCTTCAAAGCGCAAGTAAGCCTTATTTCCTGCTGTTCTGTGAGCTATATTGGACTATGTTTATTAGTTTTAATTGCTGCAAAAACTTAGAGAAAAAAAAGGAACAGCTGAACATACTTAAATAATGCTATAACTAGTAAATGAGATTGCTTAGTATAGCTGAAATATCATTCCTAAATACCTTTCAGATTGCGCTTTAAGTGGTCAGCATTTTTTAAAAGACAAAAATACAAAGCAAAATTCCTTGTATTTTCCCAGTTTCTAAGGAAAAATTCACTGCGTTTTCCCAGTTATTTCAAGTGATTTTTTAATTCCTCGCAAAGCAGCAACCCTGTGTACTCAACTAAACAATAAATAAACCCGACAGCTTCTAGGTCAAACAGTTTAGCCTTCAAATCTCAGCTACCCGATATTACCTAGAATTTCCTACATTCACTGAAATTTTTTGGAAAGTTTCATTAATATATGTTTGTATATATTTATATTCATTTTGACATCTCACAACTGATGAATAACTTTTACAGGTGAAGACAGTTGATGTTTGACAATAAATTATACAAATTGTGAACATATTAGCAACTTTCCAACAAAGAATATAAACAAATACATGAATGACTCAGGATAGCCACAAATACACAAAAAAAAAAACATTATTCCAGATTAATATACTCAATTTTCAGCAGCTAATTTTCCATTTACGCATTTATTTTTTGTGTATATAAAATATATTACAAAACACTTATATTTGATAGAAGAATTGAAAAAAAAATTATTGCTACAGAAATATTTTTGGAAAAAATATTGGACTTTTAGATACCTTAAACTAATTAATTTTTTCTGGCTTTTTTTGGTATTTTAATTAAATTCTTTAACATTTCTTTAATTTTTTTGGATGTAATTCCTTTGTTAAATTATATCTAAAATTTATGTTTAAAATTAATATCTTAACAAAATCTTAAACAAAATAAATGTGTAGATAAAAATTGTAAATTAGCTAATGTTAATCTTATGCTGGATGATAAAGGTATTCTGAGAGTGAAAACTAGATTAATTAATTCATCTTTAGATGTGTATGAAAAATGTCCTATTGTTCTTTCTAACGATTACTTTGCAAAATTAATTGTTTATGATTGTCATGAAAAAGTATTACATAATGGTGTTCATGAAACTTTAATTCAAGTTAGAAGTAAGTTTTGGATTTTAAAAGGGAGACAATTTGTTAAATCTATTTTGTATAATTGTAGAATTTGTAAAAAATTTACAGCTAAAGGGGGTAAAGAAATTATTTCACCTTTACCTATTGATAGAGTAGAGAAATTTCAACTATTTGAGATTACTGGTATTGATTTTGCAGGGCCATTGTATTTAAAAGATAATACTAAATTGTATATACGTTTATTTACATGTGCTGTTACTCGTAATATTCATTTAGAATTAATATCTAATTTAAGCACTGAATGTTTTTTGCTATCATTAAGACGATTTTTTGCCCCTAGTGGTATTAGTAAAGTTATATCCTCTGATAATGCTAAAACTTTTAAGTCTGCCGATAAAGAACTTAAGTATTTGTATAAAATGTGTAAAAATGATGAAGTGTGTAACTTCTTAGAGAAACATCAATTAGAATGGAAATTCATTGTATAAGGTGCCCCATGGTGGGGAGGCTTTTGGGAAAGGCTTGTTCGATCTGTTAAAAATTGCTTAAAAAAAGTTTTGGGTAAAATTTCTCTTTGTTATGAAGAATTAATTACTGTATTAACTGAAGTAGAATCGGTTATTAACTCCAGACCATTAACTTATGTTTACAATGATTTACATGAGCCTGACCCCTTAACTCCTTCACATTTTACTGTTGGGTCACGTTTTAACTACTTTACCTTCTCCAAATAATCTTAATTTAATGTCAAATAAAGTGGAATCAATCAAAAAGTGGAATTAATCAAAAAGTGGAAATATGGATTACTATTGTTGGATCATTTTTGGAAAAGATTTTTTAAGGAATATTTATTAGAGTTAAGATCTGTTATGTTTTCTAAACAATCAAAAAATCTGAATACTTATAAAGTTGATGATGCTGTTCTCGTGAGAGAAGATAATGTTAAGCGCCATAATTGGAAGTTAGAAAGGATTAAAAGTTTGTTTACAGGTAGAGATGGAAAAATTAGATCATGTGAGATTTAATTGGAAAACAATGTTGTAAAAAGACCCATTGAAAGACTGTATAACCTAGAAGTGCAATAAATATTTAATGCATCCAATAAATGGATGCATGGTGGGGAGTGTTAAATTATATCTAAAATTTATGTTCAAAATTAATATCAATAGATGGCGCTGTGCCAATTATTTACTTTCTCATATTTGTTATATTTTTATTCCCTCTTGTGCTGTCCATATGAAATAAACGTTGTGTTCGTTTCTCTGGAGTCATCATTATTTTGTGTATCCAAGTATCTTTAGAGTACAAATTTTAATATGGTGCCGAAATCCCTGGAATAGGGTATTTTTATGGAATTGAAAATTTTAAGAAGAATACTTGGATAAATTAATTTAGGACTATGGCTACGAAAGAATTGTTAGGGAATCAAAAAATGAAACGAACTGTGGTAAGACAGCTAACTACGAAATTAATAACGAAAATTGAAGCGAGTTTGGCAGATGATTCGCAGGATGCTGAAAAAGCAGAACTTTTAATGGATTTAAGTGAGCAATTAAATGCAAAAATGATAGAATGAAACAATTGTATGAAAAACTGGAATACACTGTTGGTGAACAGGAGTTCGAAAACGAAATAACCACCTGCCAAGAATATCAAGAAAAATAAGTGACATGGAAAGGTAGGATTCAGAGATTTTTTAAATCGATGTTCTTCTAATTCTAAAATAAATATCGAAAGTGATAGAAACGAAACTGTTGTTGCTAAAACTGAATCAAAAATAATGAACCTACCTCGTCTGCAGATAGGAACATTTTACGGAGATTCTACCAAGTGGTTGGATTTTTATAATCAATTTGAAACAGCTATTCATAATAACGAATTACGAAAGACTGAAAAATTTGCATATCTGAAATCCTTGCTTGGGGGAAACGCTCTCGCATCTATATCTGGATTTGCCATTAGTGATCAGAATTATGATTCCTCTATCGAGATTCAGAAAGATCATGCACATTTACATTTTCCGATCTCTTTGTCAAATAAAGTTAAATATTAATATATACAACATATCAAATATGCCCTTAAATAAAACATAATACTCAGTTTTTTTTATACAGAAGAACAGTATTACGCAATTCTATAAACTGCATTAACTTTATTATCTCTAAAACAAACCGAAATTGATAAATTAGTTGACTTTTAGTTCCATTGAAAATTAATTTTTATTTGTAAAATAGTAAATACCCGAGTACAGATTTTTGCATTTTATGCTATTTGCATTTCAAAATTATTGTTAAACCTTATTGCTCTGTTACAGATGTCATATTTAGTAGGTGAGTTTAATAATAAAATAAATGATCGATTTAACGCAAAATTCTATAGATTCAATTCACTTTAAAATCTTCTGTAATAATGTGCGTTTATGTTAACCACAGATTAAACATTTTTTTTTTTTATTATTATTGATCAATAATGAATTACCCATAATTGGAGGTGAACTTTTTTCTGGAACATCACTCCTAAGCTTATTTAATCCAGCTAAACCAGATCTCATGGCTTTCACAGACTGTATCATTTGCTTTCGACGCTGCCTCACTCTGTACTCTTCAATTCGGCGACGCAACCTGTCTTCCAATCGAACCCCTGCACGACCTGTAAATGATGTGGAATTTTAATACTTCCAAATAACTCATAACTAAATACAGTGTGCAAGAAAGTAAGCTAAAATGCAATTATATTGAACGTGCAATTTTTTAAAACTATAACATCATTTGGAGTATTGCAAACCATTCATCATAGTTTTCATTGCATACATATATGAGCATTACATGTTTATTTAAAAAAATTGAAAACAAAAAAAAGAGTTGTCAAGGTTTAGGACAGAATGGATTAATCCACAGTTTAAACTAGCGTTTAAACCGTCCTGTTCAGAACTGTCTTAAAGTGTCAAAAAACACTTTTATTCAAATTTTTTCACAATTTAAAACAAATATTATGAGCAATACAGGGTTAATTTTTGAACAAGAAACAAATTGAAGAAAATTGTTCGTTTTATTAAAAAAGTTTATTATTATTTTTAATATTGCATTACTTATCCTTATGCAAAAACATAATTTAACAGTATTAAAAGCATGTTAATTCATATTTAAAGGATAAGGTATTCCGTTTTGTTGTTCAATGAATTGTGGAGCTTCAAAAGTAATAAACCTTTTCCTATAATATTATTTTCTTTTAATAAGTTAAAGCAGATTCTATAAAATTTATCGCATTATTATTAATATATGTAATTATTATAAGTGCAATGGTTATGCCAATAGAATTTTAAGGTTATAGAAGTTCAAGGTTTTGGACACATTAAGACAGTAAAACCCACGTGTCTTGTCCAAAACCCCAACCCTGAAATAAAAGTTCAACTTATATGCATTTAAATTTATGTATGAATATACTTTCAGTTTAACTTGTTTTGATTCAACTTGTATTAATTTTAATTTACATAAAATCGATTACTTTTAATCTTAATTTTATAAGCATGCATATACACTATTCATAAACATTTGTGTAACAATCTAGAATGGCACTTAAAAGTTCTTTGTTTTATCTCCATTTCAAAAGTTACAAATATTTACGTAATTTGCACAGTCTATGAAATGAATATCTTATTTATGAGTCTAGGCATAATAGGTTTATTCAATTTATCAGTAGAGAATATTTATCAGTAGAGAGAGTTTTCTATGAAATATTGAAGGGTTAAGTAATTGGTCTGAAACAAAAATTAAAAATAGAACTTTTTAAGGATTCTAAGAACACATATAACAACCTACAGTTAAGCTTTTAAGAATGTGACTCTTTAATTTGCAATTAAGACTGCTATAATCACCCAATCAAAACGAAAATAAAATGATTAAGAAAAATAATAATAATAAATAAAATAATGAAAAAATAGTTCTTATAGTAAATGAATAGGGTGAAAAAACTTCTCAAAGTTCAATGGTGAAATAAAAATAAAAGCAGGATAGATATTGCTTTCTACACACGATATATTCTCCTCTGTACATTCAATAACTTTCTAATTCAATAACATGCAAAGAGAAACTGAAATAGATGAACTATATTTAATAAATGGAAAAAAGTGGTAAAAACTGATTTTTAGTAATAACAATTTAGTTTCAGAGCTTAATAAGATACTTAATGGTCTCACCACATCGAACATCAAACACAATAATGTCAGTCTGTTTATTGTCCACCAGACCTCCAGCAACTAGCTGACCCCAGGCAGCAGCTACATCAACATCCTGGTCATTCTCTCTGGCACATGCTCTACAGCAACCACACTCTAAGCAGCCTGAATCACCTGCACCACAACCACAAGGCCTAGAAAAATATCAGGTTTCTTTGAGATTAAATCCTATCTTTAGAAATAGTAATAATAGGAATCAGTATTTGGTTTAAGATCATAGAAACAAAACTATAAAGTGAATACAGCAAAGAACCGATTATCCAGTTTTCTGAATCGCTACAAAAAGCTATTTTTTTATTGTCAAACCCAACTAAAAATAATATCTTAGAAATTATTTTAAAAAGAAGAAAAAAACGATAAAGTAATACACATAAGTTTAATAAGATAAAAAGGGGAAAAAAATAATGAAATAAAAATATATACAGGTTTAATATAAAATGAACAAAAAAGGTAAGATGGAAAAAAAAAAGAGGGTGGGCTCCATCTTCTTCGTCGCTTTCTTCTACTTCGCTGTTGTCTGCATCAGGACTCAAAACCATCCACTCCATTTTTTACTTCATTATTAACAATGAAAATGGAAAAATCACGAGCATTTTTCCCCTCCTCCGTACAAGAAAGACAACGTTTGAATAGATTTCTGGATGGGGAAAAAAAAAATTTGAAAATTTCTGGAAAAAAGGAAAAACAATTTTTTTTCAGCATTGTTCTTTATTATTCTCAAATGAGAAGAGAAAAATCAGGTGTGTTTCTTTCCCCTCCTATGCACAAGAAAGACATCATTTGAATATAATTCTAGATGGAAAAAAAAAATCTTCAGAAAATTTCTGGAGAAAAAAGAAAACACAATTTCTTACTTCGTTATTTTTTGTTATTATCGAATCGAAAGAGAAAAATCACGAGCGTTTCATTCCCCTCCCATGCCTGAGGAGAAAGATATCCTTTGAATATAATTCTGGAGGGGAAAAAAATTTCTAAAATTTCTGCAGCAAAGAAATTAAAGATTTTTTACTTCCGAAAGGAAAAATCTTTCAGCAAAAAACTCTCAAAAGTTCTGCAACAATATTGCCATGATTCTGGCATGCAATTACTATCTAGAAGCGTTTAACTTGGGTTTTAACATTTTGCTAAAACATTAATCGAAATCTGAAGGAAAACCACGTGTATCACAATCTTTTTCCTCATTAAGATGAGCGATTTTATTTCTCCTCCACTCCAGTTAAACACAAATTAGCAAGCCCACACAGATGCTGACAATAAAAAGAATTTATGTTCTACCAAGTTCTCCCCTCTCTTCACACCCCATTCAAAATGAATGAATTGAAGAACAGGTGCAGTTACAATACTTGACCTTGAGTCATTAATCCTGTTTCTTTGCTGTCACTATGTTAAGGGGGGGGAACAGAAATGTCAGATAATTTTTAAAAAAATAAGAAAAAGTAGAAAAGAACAGAAAAAAAGAAGGGGTACAGAGATAATAGGAAAAATAGGAGTTCTGCAGTCCCTGTAGGGAGTACTTTAAGAGATTTTTAAGAATCAAAGAAGACAAATAAAATTGTTTTTTACTCTCCTGGACTAAGCAATTAACAGACATGATGACTCCTATTTTGAGAAGCTGGTAGTAATGACCCCCCTAGTTGCCAGATGATAGGAAAACAGGTGTTCAATGAGTCACTGAACTATGATTGAAAAGAAACAACTATGTAGGGGGTAATGAAGGAAATGATATTTAGTACAAGACTTTTACTTCTCTTGACAGTGTAGGGAACTAATGATTATTTTTAAAATGATGAAAAAGTAAACATCTTTTAAAAAAGAAAGAAAAATCCTAAAATCTTATGAGGAAAAAAAATGGTGGGAAAATTTATCAAATTTCTTTCCGGGATTCTGGTTTTCTGATTTCCGGATAAGAGGTTCTGTACTGTACCATATCTGTCAACATTTCAAAATAAAAATAAGTGAAATTATTTCATTTAAAAAAGTCAAGCTTAAAAGAGAAATGCACTGAAAATGCAGTCTTTCTGTTACTTCTCTTCGTCAATGTGAAATGTGTTTGTTTTTTCCAAGTTTAATAAATTATTTTCCTTTCAACGAGACTTCAGTTTCGTTTAAATGAAAGTAGGTATTTATTCACATTTATATTCTTGAGGCTATTTCAGCTGTCCAGGTTATGTGTTGCATATTAGATATAGCCGTAATTTATCAATGTCTTCATGAATTTCAAAAGTGCATTACTCTGGAGTTAGTCGGTATTTCTCATTATCAACTTCTTATAGAGAATATTTAAGATAGAGTGATTCCTGCCCGACGTTTGCAAAGTGAATCGCCAGTTTTAGACTGCAGCTCATTAGATTTCACTTCAAGAGTTATCGCTCGTTAAAGTTGCTTTTTCTTGTTATTACAATTTAAAATATGGCGCTTCTAATGAATTTTCACTGGTAGGCATAGTAAATCAAACACATTTTTTATAAAAAAGATCTTTAGTTTGGAGTCTGAATCACTATAAGCAAATTTAATCTAGGAGAACTCTAGAACTCTTACACATGGACGTATGCTGCTCAATGCCTCACATGGTAGAAGTCAGAACTTTCTTTCTGTTACAGACTTTACTGTTTTTTCCATTAAGAAGAAATCTGATGTTTTTAATTATTTTGTAAGATTTCAAAACTTTAAAATTGAAAATGTTACTACTGATAATGGCAGATGCGTTAACTAGTCCGGCAATAAAATTTTGTAGAGTTTATCGGATAGTGTGACCTTTCTGATGAAAAACGTCTAATTTTTAGTAAAATTTTGCGAGTGCGGCCAAAATCCCAGGGGGCTCTTTGAAATTAGGTTAGATTAATAAGTCCCGGGTTTATCTCCTAAAAAATGCTTTTAAAAATCTAAATTATCTTTTATTAAAAGTCTTATATAAGTTACAGCTTAAAGAGAGAAATCTCCTTGATTGCCCCAGAAGCAAAGCCATGGCTGCCTTTTATATAACTGCTATGCACAATTGTTCCTATTGCCCAATTTTATCGATTCCAGATATTGCAGCCTAATGCAGAATTCTGAGTGCAGTTATCCAACTATTAATCAGGGTGTGTTGCCAAATTTTTCAACAAAAAATTAGCACCTTTTAAGTACTTTTTAAGCACTCAAAAAATATTTTAAGAACTAAATACATTAACAAAATGCAAAATAATTTTCAAAGACTTTACATGATCATGATAAAATAACTAGTTTTTGTCAAAGAGCTTTTTTGTTAGTTATATTAGCCACTATAAAACGATCAAGAGATTTTTCGGTTCGATTTCAAATGGTGGAAAATAAAGCTTGAAATTGAGAACATCTTGCAAAATGCAACAGAGTTTCACAGGAGAGTGCAAGAATCGCACCGAACCGAGCTCAGTAGACAACCATGCGGACTCACAAGTATTTCACCAAACCTGTAAAATTATAAGCATTTTCATACGCTATGGACCAACGGTATGCCGAAATGGATGGTGGTTGAATGAATTGTGAAAATGGTGAATAGAACAATATGAAAAGCATGCTTTTGCATTATACATGGCGAAATCAACATTGTAAAAAAAATCTCATTTTCGCTTTTAGCTTCATTAATTGCTTTTTAAAAACACCTAACGAAAAAAGCACCTTTAGGCGCTTTTAAAAAACGAAAATAAGCACCTTTAAGCACTTTTTAAAAACACTATGAACCATGTTAATAAGGGGGTCTACTTTATCACAACTAAAGTGTTTTGAATAATCTAATTTGTAAGGAAGAAATTCTACAGTACTCACAAACCAGGATTTCGGTCTGGTCTCCCACTGGCAATGCAACTAGCTCCATATCCAGTACATTCTCCACACACCGTGCAAACCATACAATGATCATGATTCCATTGGTGCCTGCCAGCAGGGCAAATAATATCTGGCTCTTCCGATTCTACATCTTCATCTTCAGCATCGTCTTCAGTTGCCGTTGCCATGGCAATCGGATGAGGTACTGAAAATTGAATAAGCATTTATTACAATTCGATTTATAATTAACAAACAGAAAATAAAATCACTATTTCAACTCCTTTAATCCTTGATCAAAAGTCAAGTTAAGCGATGCAGTCAAAATTGATATTTTTAACGCCTTAAAGTAGAATGCAGAAAATGATATTCCTTCCCAGGATTGTGTTAAGAAGAAATAGTTTTAGCTATTTTAAAAATAAAATGCTTCATAAATAACTGTGTTTTTTCTTTCTGTCAATTTGGAAATCAAATGAAAAAAGTATTTATTAGTTTTAAACATTGATGTTGGCAGGTCTCCAGAATAACTAATTACAGGAGAGTTAGTATAAAAGTTTTTTATTAATAATAAACATACTGAAGAATGTAACAGGAATACAGATAATATTGAAATGATGAAAGTAAGAGCAACTTATTTAAGTTAAAGGGGGAGGGGGGAATGAGCATTGAACAATTCAAATAGGTCTTTGTTAAGCAATCTCAAAGTAGTTTTATGAATTTCAATTACTGATTCTTTTGTAAGTAACAAAAAAGGTATTTTTATCAAGTATAAAATTTATAATTGATATTTCCAATGTGGTGTTTAAAAAAAAAAAAAAAAAAAAAAAAAAAAAAAAAAAAACATTTTTTTTAAGAGGAAACGATTTCTAGATCTAACCAAAAATTTTTAAATCTTGTTGCTAATTCTAATGCTCTTGATAATTTCAGTTTTTTCTCCATCAAAATAAGTACTTCTTAGATGTGTGTTTTTGTGTTTTGAAATAATTCTTTTAAAATCTAAAGTCTAAAATGTTGACACACATTACAAAGAAAAGGTTTATTATAGAATTCTTTGAAATTTTTGATGTAAATTTTGTACAATGTTATCGATGATGTGAACTAAAAGCAAAGTTCTAAACATGAATTTGTTACTTTTGTCAAGCTTTAAGTAAGAATATATAGAATTTTTTTTAAAAAACTCAAGATTAAACAATGTATTTAAATCTATTTCATTGTTTGCTTGTTTTTTTTATTTTTTTTAAGATTTTAATTTAAAACACAGGCAATCATTCTATTGATCTAAAAAAAAATATTATTTTGAAATTTTTCACACTACAGTTTGTTGTCACGCCGTTAGCGTAACATTAAAAGTTTGTAATTTTTAAGCTAATATTTGCTGTTTCTTTGGAAAATAATTTATAAGTTTTTAAACTTTAGTTTAAATTTATATTTAAAGATCCCAGCTTACAAAACATAAAAATAAAATTGTTATCGGGCCGGTTTTTTTAATTAAAAAAAATAATAAACCGACACTTTAATAATTTAAAATTATAAACCAAAATAATAAAAAATTTTAAGCAAAAAATGATACTATACCTTCCCTGTTTGTACCATGAAGATATTCTCTACCACATTGACCTTTATGATTTATGCCAAATGTATAGATTTGTCCTTTTGTGGTCAGAGCAACAACGTGAGCTTTACCTAAAGCAGCTTGTGTCACCGGCTGTTTAATTTCTGTAACAAGACCTTAAACAAAACAAATATAAAAACAGTTATTCGACAATTTCTCTTCAAATTTTTGAATTTTATAACTAACAAAATGTATTTCTTGTATATGCAAATAACATATAAATGTGTAGCTTACCAGAATTATGATCTGCATGCACTGAGTCTTTTCCGAATAAATACAATTCCCCACTCTGAGTAATGAGAGCACTTGTTCCGTTGTTGCATGCAGACGAAACAACGTGATGCCCCTCCATTTTTATCATCTTTTTTGGTTTAGTAGGTTTTGGCTGCCTTCGTCCTTTGCCTAAGCATAGTGGTGATATAAAATTGTTATCAAAACAGGATTTATAACCATTAAAGTGCTTAAAGAGAATTAATTAATCAACAGTCTCGAAGAATGATAAAAAATTGAGAAAGTTTGAAAAAAAACCCATTACATGGATGTTTAAATATAAAAGTATGGCATATAAACTCGTGCAAATCATTTCATTATTATAATACAGTGAAGCCTGCCAAGTTGACCACCCTTGTAAGTTAGGCACCTGCATAAGTTGACCTCAATTATCAAGAACGGAATTTTTCCTATATAATATAAAGAAGCAAAACCTTTGTAGCTTGACCACCTGCCTATCTTGTATGTTGACCACTGAAATAAGTCAATTTTGTCTAGGAGTATTATGAAATTCTATTCTAAAACCCTCATAAGTTGACCAGAAAAAAAAATTCAGAAAATTTCTGTCATTTTTGCAATGTATGTTAAAATTTCACTTGTTAGGAGAAATAGTGTAAAAAGCTAATCTAAACCCTTTTGTGAGTTGACCATCAGGGGAAACTGTAAGGGGTCAGCTTTTGACCATTTCTTTCCTCCGTTCATTGAAAATAGGTGTGTTAGTTGAAAAGTTGCTCTTCCAGTTGCAATAGTGAGCATTTGAATAAATGAATGCTCTGAAATATGCTTTGATCCTTTATTTGTGGTCTTTGATATTTAAGTGTAGTAAATATATTTTAAAGTGTTCAAATAATTTTATTTTGTTAAAGTTTTCAAATTACATGTTTTCGTGTTCTGATATTTTAAGAAATTATACTTATTAAACACTTCACACGCATAACTAACGAAATAATTTTTAAAAAAAAAATTAGTTAAATATTAGAATTATATGTATCAAATTGAAGTTCTTCAGGTTTAAACACATTTCTTAAGATATTCATTTGCATATTTTCTGAATAAAATTTTTAAGTCAAGTAAAAAAAAAAATGTAAATATATAGCAACATTATATAGGAAACGAAAAAGTAAACAATGACCCACCCCCTCTGTAAGTTGACCACTTGTCTAAGTTGACCACTAAAACAATGCACCACAAGTGGTCAACTTACACAAGTTTTACTGTATACTAATATAATGCTTGATATAATTATTTTATATTTATATAATAAATTGTCTAATTTATCCTATCCTCAAATTTACATAATATATCATCTAATTTTTTAACCAATTGATACACAAACATAAACAAGTGCAAACAGTCACATCAAAACTGTATAGTCACCATGTATAGTATCACATGATAATTAAGATTTTACATAGAATCCTGTAGTGCGTCTAAGAATTTGGCCACGGACTGGATTTGTGAGGCAAAAGTTAATTTTCTTCGGTATCACAGAGATAAAGAAAATTATTACAATTCATAAATTGCTAATACAACACATTAAAATCCTTAGAAATAGCATTTAAAAATTGTTAGTTCTTTAAAACCTAATGGGTAGCAGATCAAATTTTTATTTTGTGGCGTAGCTAAGTTAACCGAGCTTAAGACAAAAGTTTTGCTCATGAAGGCTACACTCTAAATATAAACAAAACCAGGTTCTGAAGAGTGTAAGTAAAGAGGTTTTACCTTTCTCGAACATACACAAAAGTAGAGCTTTTTACTCATTCAATCCGGTTAAACCTCTATACTTGCTTTAGAGATCACCGTACTTATGAAGCAAACATACATTCTACTGAAACAGTTAAGAGATCCCTAATTTGTGTAATTAAAAATGTATTATGAATATGTAACAAAATTTTGATTGGATTGGATGGTTAATGTACACTAACCTCACAAAGTCTACTTTGAGTCAGTTTAATGTTCTTTGTTAACTAAATTACTTTGTCAATTTCTGCTTATCTCTTTAAATCAAAGTTCGTGATTTTTTTGATTTTTTTAAAAAAAAATCAAAAAAGTCAGATTTTTTTGATTTAAGTCAGATTTTTTTTTATTTAAATCAGATTTTTTGATTTTTATTCAAATACACTGTAAGAACTTTCATTTATGATTAAAAAAAACTTTGTAGATGTTTAATCAAAATTATATTAATATTAAAACTTTATTATAACAATATTTTAGAAGCTCTAACTTACTAATATAATTTTTCATTATAATACATAGCTTTGAATGCATAGCAACCATTCTGAAATAGAAAATTTAAAGAATACTTCAGGGGTTTGTCTAGGTTTTTCTGAGAGGTATACCTATTTTGTGAAAATTTAGACATAATTTGTGAAAATTAAAAATCATATAAAAAAATCAACACAAATATGTTAAAAATATGGATTTATCGTTTCTTACGAGACACAAAAATAAAATTTTAAGAAAAAAGTATTTTGTCAAATTATTCTACCGTTTTTCCTAAAGTTGAATTTGTGAAGGTACCGCTAGCTATTAAAACAAAGTTTCAATTAGTAAACCATAATTTTAATTTAAATTTGTGATTTCTTCTCTTTTTTTCTTGATTTTTAAAATGACAAAATAAATGTAACAGATTCTGTTTATAAATGTAGACATTCATCAAAAAATAAACAAATATTTAATCTATATACAGTACAGAACCCGTTATCCTGAAATCAGAAAACCGGAAAACCAAAAAAACGGAACGAAATTCGATAAATTTTCCCGCCTAAAGGAAAATGAGGAGAGAAAAAAAAACATTTTTTCCTCATAAGATTTTAGGATTTTTCTTTCTTTTTTGAAAGATGTTTAACTTACCATCATTTATAAAATAATCATTAGTGTATTACTTCATCGTTTTTTCTTCTCTTTAAGATTATTTACAAAATTTTTGTTTTTTTTTGTTGGGTTTAACAATAAAAAAACTGCTTTTTGAAGCGATTCAGAAAACTGGAAAAATCAGTTACCCAGAATAGCGATGGCCCCGATCGTTCCGGATAATCGGTTCCCGACTGTATTTTTATATTAAGAAAATTATTTTTAATTCTATATCAAAATAGATAAGTTAAGCTAAAAAAAAATTTTTAAATTCTATGTACTCATTGGAATTTTTTTTCACAAAATTTCTTTATAGAAAATCAGATAATGTCAAAGATACTGTAAACGTATTATAACCCTACTGCTTCAAATAGACTTTGAAGAGAAGAATGACACTACATCAGGAGAAAAATATCTGAATTCATCAACCCTTTTTTTTTCTTTTTCTACTTTTGGCATATTAGGGTAATTTCATTTTAATATAACCTCAAACTTCAGAAATATACATTTTCCACCAATAAAATATAATGTAGATTTTAATTCCAAGATTTTTCATTCAAAAGGTGGAATTTTAATTAACATTATTTGCATTATTTTTTTGAAAAAAATCATGCTTATTAATTACTTTCTACAGCTATGCAAGTCTATATTAAGACAGCATTAAATGTTTACTTTAATTTGTACTTTCAATCTCAAGAATCAAAACATTTTTAAAAATGTAATTTTAAATGTGTTTTAAAATTATAAATATGTGGGGATTTAACAAACACCAAGAACGAAAATAATTTCGTTAACTAAAATTAATTAATGCAGTAATTTATTTAAAATAAATTTTAAAACTAAGAAAACAAAATAATAGAAGTATCAATAATTTAAAACACTGATTTGTAACTTTTAAAATCAATATATATATATTTAAAAAGAAATAATTGATTTAAATTAATGATTTTTTTTTAAAAAATCATTTGATTTAAATCGTGATTTAAATAAAGCTGATTTAAATCAACAAACCCTGCTTTAAATGTTGTTCAAAATGTATTTTTCTATTTGTATTTTGATTTGATGAATTTTATATATTTTTTTCTCAAAATCACAGGAAGGTACATACTAGGTATCGAAGTCACATGAAAAATAATTTCTCTCAATTTAGTTTTTGTTCAAAAAGGATTAATACAGCATTTGGGCAGCCAAAGTTTGCAGCAATTTCAGTTCTGGCTCAAAGTCTGCAGGTTAGTTACCTGATTTTATATATATATATATAATGTCATTGCCAAGTGGAAGGATAAAAACAGGTCTTAGGCAGGGAAAAAGGGGTCAAAATTTATTTATTAATTATTGGAGTGAGAACAGCTATAAAAGTGGACATGAAATCGTTGTGCTCCTCAATAAAAGTTAGGGAAAATCTTGCTAAGTAAATCCGTAAAATGTTTCATTTTAGAGAATAAGGGAAAAATTAGTAATTATTATTGGTCTGTTAAAAGGGTCCAGGGAAAAAGTCTTTCTTATGAATTAGTTAGAGGGATAATCGTCAGAATAATAATTAATGCATACTTGAACTAAAAATAGATTAAAAGACCAGATGTGAATTTAAAAGTGTAAGAAAGCCTTTCGTTTTGAATAATAAAGAAAAGGATTTACAGAAAAGGAATAACATAAAAGGATTAATTAAAGCTTTTTATGTTACATATATATATATATATATATATATATATATATATACATATATATATACAAATAGATAGTTCCGGGATTACAGGAACAGACTTCACGAGCATATAAGGGCCATCGCCTTTAACATATGCAGACTATCTCATCTTTTTGCAAGAGCTTTCACCAACCTTGCTTAACTGTGTGCCACAACATGTCAGATGCAGAATGTGGTTTGAACATGATGGGGTACCTTAACATTATGACAAATGCGTCAGCAAACATTTGACTCAGGTGTTTGGTCACCGATGGATTGGGTGAGGTGAACCAATTTGCTAGCCACCACGCTCTCCTGGTTTAAGCAGTTTGGATTTCTTTCTCAGGGATAAACTGAAAAGTGCTGTGTACATAACACCTGTCGATTCTGCTGTGTTTTTGCATATATCTACCGAAATCCATCTGCCAGCGAGTCTGCCAATCCCTGGACTGACAGTGTGATGTATGCATCACTAGTTAGGGTGGAAACTTTGATCATCTTATGTGACATTTTTACATATCATCTACAACAGCACATTTAATATATTCAACCAATAAATTTTTCAGATCATCTCAATCTTGTGTCTTTATTTCTAGTACCTGACATACTATTTTTCTGTGATGCTTCCTACCATGGGATACTAGACAGTTCTGAATCCTTGTGATGTCCCTTACCCAGGGGTAACTGTGAGCCTAACTCAAAAATCCTGAAAATTTCTCGAGTAAATTCATTAATGACGAATTTCAAAATTTTGACCTCATAAATTTAAATCGATGTTTTCAAAGCATGAAATTCTAAACAAATTATATGCAGCATAATTTAAATGAATAATTATGTATAAGTTTACTTTTATTTATAATCACATTTATTATTCTAAAAGAAAAAATATTTGCAAATGAAAGAGATCCCAAGTATAAATTCTAGTTCTAATATTTTTAAATAAAATATACAAGAATTCTTAGACGTAAATGTGATCGATGATTTCTTGAAACTTCTAGACCTTGAATTTCCGGATCGCAGTTAGTGAAAAATCCGATTTTTCTGGAGCACAATCATCTCTTCCTACCTCCCATTAAAGTTTGTCCCAGGGACACCCTGTACATATACATATATATGTGTATATATGTATACATGTATTCATACATATATGTATATGTTATAAGTAGTATATACATTTGCAAAAGAACTAATGATTGATAATAAAAGAACAAATTAAGAAAACTGAGCTAGTACTTTGATCGCCATCCTCTCCCCTGCGGGCAGTTCCAGCAAAGAAAACACTGCCATCTTCTGCAACTAGAAGAGCATGCTGCCCATCATGGCCAACTGAATAATGGACAATCTTAGGTGACTTAGTGATGACCAATTCAGTCCATTTACCAACTGAAGGACCTCCGTGTTTCACACCCATGCTTTGAGCTTTACCAGAGTATAAAATCTATAATACATAAATATTACATTTTAAATCAAAAAAATATTAAGTAATTAAAAAAATAAAATAAATAATAAGTGGCTGGTTCATTGCCTTGGCAACAAAGAAAGCATGGATTCTTACAATTAAGAAGGAAATTACTCTATTGATATTTTTTGACACTTTCTTCTTCTTTTACATGGAAAAAGACGATAACATCTGCTGGGTTAATTGTGAGCCCAACTCTAAAATCTCAAAAATTTCTTGAGTAAAATCATTAATGACGCATTTCAAAAAATTTATGTCTTTATAAATTTAAATCATTGACATTTTCAAAGCATGAAATTCTAAACAAATTATATAGAGCATAATTTAAATGAATAATTATGTATATGTTTACTTTTATCTCTAAACACATTTATTATTCCACCAGAAAAAAATTTTACAAATGAAAGCGATGCCAAGTATAAATTCCAGTTTTTAAATAAAATATACAAGAATTTTTATACATAAATGTGATCAATGATTTCTTGAAACTTCTGGCCTTTGGATTTCCGGATCACAGATAGCGAAAAATCTGGAAATACGGATTTTTTTCTAGAGCACAATCATCTCTGTATTCATAATACTCATAAACACAGCAAACCTGTAGACCGCTACTTTTGAAAAATACTTAAATTGTAGATGATTTACGTGTTTTTAATATTTATGCAAAGAATCTACGGTACAGTTATTGGAATATAATTTTCAAGTGGAAAGTAGTGTTCGAACACAATCTCAGTCTTTCAACCCCAAAGTGGGACGATAAAACTGGGGGAGGTGTTTTAATTAATTTCCCTGCTTTTACGAAGTTCTCACTGCCTTGAGGCTATACCCTGATGTTGTTTGAGAAGAAGGAATATTAATAATAATGAATCAATTTTAGTATAAACTGTAATTTAAATTTAACAATCTTACACGACTACAACAAATATTTTTATAAATTGGGTAATTGTGTGTAAAATTTCTATCAAACTAAACTACTAAATAAAAACTTGCTTTACACTTCCTTTTCATTTTTGTTTCTATTTGTAGATGCGTCAGACATGCATTGAAGACACGTTAAAAAAAACTAGAAAAACTGAAGGCATTAAAACTACAATAAAAAACTAGAAATATATCCCCATCGAAAAAATTATATTTATTTTTAAAAAATGCCCAGTTTCTGTTCAATTAAACCACAAGTTAAAGTGTGTTGTTTTAGTTTTTGCTTTTTTAAATTTATGAGTTTATAATTTGAAGACATAAAAAATTTCCAACTAATATGATAGTTAAAACAATTTCCCCCAAAATTACTGTTTAACAGTTCAAAAAACCATCTTGCTGCCCAAAAATGGTGAATTGCTATAAAGAAAATTAAAGTAATTAGAAGGTTAATGAAATGAGAAAGAATATTATAACCACATACTTTACCACAAACTGTCTTGATCAAAGCAAAATCTTTTCCTGCTGCAATGCTTACAGGTTCATCTTCGGATGGCATGTCTGTGCAAAAATAAGTATGATATAATGAATACTTCATTTGATACATTAAGAAATTGGCTTTACTTTCTAAACAAAATTTTTATGGCTTCCCACTCATAACTAAATGCATCTCACTTTCAATCTATTTATTAAACTTCACATGACATTTGCCATGTGCACATTTTTATGACATTTAATAAATGTTACAAGTCATTGTTCTAAAATGCTGCCAAAAATTACTGTTTCTTAACTAAAAACATTAATGAAAAAAGACGACGCAAGACAAAAAGAAAAAAATTATATATTTTTTTTTTCTTATAAAATATTAAATAATAATTTTTTTAAGTTTCTCTCATAGACATGTGTACAGAATAAAATTTGTTATTCACTCTAAATTTGAAAGAATTTTAAAATAAATTTTAGATTACAAAAAATAAGAAACTGAATAATAAAAAATAAAAAATCATTAAAAACAGATGGGAATGAAAAAATATATAATTTAACAAGAAAAAATATATTATTTAATAACAAAGGTAACATATTAATATTCACTTTAAAATTGAAAGAATTTTTTCATTTTGTACTGAATAACAGGCTTCTATCTGCAAAGAAAATAAAAATAAAAAAAAGAAAGAAAAAAGAAACATTTCAAACTGTTCTACGAACAAAGTTCTTTTTGCTGACATCTCATCAAATTTGGTATCAAGATTCAGCAAGCAATTTTCACTTTTACGTGTACTTTAGATTTTAAAGAATATAATTGAAATATTATAAGAGATATATTTTTCTTTGTGTTTCATCATGACTGTTATTATAACACTGCATAATAAAAGAGTAAAACTATTATAATAACAGAAATTAAGTACTTACTTAATACGTGATATGTATTATCATCCTCAAACAAACCAGAACCAAAAATATCCAGGCATTTGCGAGCCAATTTCAAAGTTAATTCATGAACACAATTCATAGGAGATGAGCCAGGCTTGAACATTTTTATAATAAAGCTATCCTAAAAATTAACGGTTTTACAAAATAGTTTTAAAAAGAAAATTGCAATAGTTTTAAAAAAAAGTTTAGACAAAAATCAAACTTTTTATGGTAAAATTAAGACCTTAATTATTACCATTCTATAATAATCTAATAGTTTTTAAAAGAGAAATAATTTATATTTAATTTGTACCTCTTTTATGGCAATAATAAGTTCAAAATTATAACTAAGAAATAGTAACTTAATAAGAAACTAATTCATACTTAAATTATACTTTTTTACCCTAATAATAGCCTTAAAATTATTACCACAGGTTAGTAATAAAATAATTTTAAATTAGTAATAAAATAAGTTTATATTATTTATAATAAAAATCATACTTCTTTTGTGGCAAGAATAAGTCCTAAATTATCCCCATCAGAGAAAAAGGCACAAGGACCCCATTCTGGAACTAAATTGTAAAACCATGTTAATAAACAATGAGATGATAGCAAGAAAATATAAATACAATATCATATTAACAAATGCAAAACAAAAAAGGGAACCATAAATATAGATCCTTCCAAAATAATTTTACTTTTTTGATAGAACTAACATCAAGATGATGAACATACCTCTTCCTAAATTTTTAAAATAAAATTTACAAAAAATCATTACGGACATAAAGATGAAGATAAGATTTTTTTAAAAAAAAGCCTTTTACGAGTTTTTTTTTTATCTAATTTCTCATTTTTCGAATTTTTCCAGGCTTGTTTAAAACAAAATCAAAATAATATACAAATGAGACGACTTTTCAGCATTTTCCATGTAAAGCAAAAAGATACATTTTTATGCCAGTTACCATCGACTTCACACTAATAAAAATATTTTCACTCAACAATCCAGATAATAGTGTGGTTTTTTTAAAATTCTTTTTCATATTTTAAATAAAAATTTTAAAATCTTTTGTTTCGGATATTTTTAACATAATGCAAAAAAAAAAAACAATATTTTATACTTTTGGCTTTAAATCTCTCTTTTTTTTTTCTTGTCCGAGTTTGGTTTTAAATAAGAGTAAGTTAATCTATTTTAGTAGAGCCTCAATTCATGGGGAGCCCCGGAAAACAGAGGTCAAGGGGGAAGTGCAAAGCATGGTCAAAGTAAAACTATAAACAAAGAAAAACCCTGAAGTCCATAAGATGCACTAAATTAAACCACCCCGATTTGCAGAGCCAATTATGTGTCTACCATTTGTTTTTTTCCTACATGAAAGGTTTAGTTTACAGCATATTACTAAAAAACCTTTTAAGAGAACATCATTAAAATTGTAATAAAGAATAGGGAATTCAGTGAAAAATACAGTTTAATTAAATTATTTACACTTATAAAAATGAATAAAGCATGTCAAGTGAAATGTTATTCTCACATAAACTGTTTTTCTTCAAAAAATAAACTGTTGTGGAAAAAATCCTTTTTTTTTCCAGTCATATTCATATTTTTCTCAAAAAAAAAAAAGGAAAATAAAACAGAACAAACAGGAACATTTCTAGGGAATTCTGACAACCCATTGAAATAAAGTAATTTCATTTATATTTTTGCAATGATCATCATAATTTTAAAAAAATCCATCAATTACTTTATGTTATTGAAAGGATCAGACACAGTTGTAAGGATTAGTTTGGATTTATAAAGTTTAACAATACTAGATCCAGAATCAAATATACTGCACCAAACAGAAATGACCTTGCACAAGTTCTACAGAAAATCAAATATACAGTGCATAAAATAAAATAGTAAACATCCTGAATAATTTTTGATCATAGTATCAAGTACCAAGACTCAATCTAATGGTTGAGCCTAACCTAAAATAATTATTGCACACAATTTTAGGTTAGGCTTTCAAACCATTAAGTTAGAGTATTAATGGTTTGAGAGCCTAACCTTAAACAGTGGAAGCATTTTTATGTTAGGAAATCAAATGCACTTTATCTGTATTTAGATGCCTTTTTGTTGAACCTCAAAAAATGAGCATAGTTGCCAACATGGACAGGAGAAAAAAAACAGTATATTTTACGAAATAATATAAATTCCATGATAATTGTTGCCCCCATTTATGTTATAAAATATTATAAACACAAAGGGATTTTTATAGTCATCAAAATAGAAAAACTGCAATATTTTCCGGTTATGATTAACATCAAATGATATTGAAATGTTATGTATTATATTTACTCATAATTTTAAATAATTATAGGGATTTAATTCATAAAAGTTAATTGAAAGATTTTTTAATTAATTTAAAAAGAGAGTAAAAATAAAGTGAACATTTTTGAACAAAAAGAGTTTTAAACTGATTACTATAAATGTGGCTCACTTTATTGTGTATTACTAACAATGTATTTAAATATTTAAGAAAGCAATATTTTGTGCAAGATTTCTACTTTAAAATGGATTTTGTTAGAAAACTGCTCAATTTCAGTGAATTTTCTAAAATTACCAAAACCAGAATTTCTTAAAATACAAAAACCAAAATTTTTATTAAACCAGTAGACCAGAAGAAACAGGCAAAATCCAGTAGAGTTGGCAACTATGAATGGGGGATAGCTTAAATCTTGAAAATATGATCCTAGTAGTTTAGACAAAAAAGAGACCAAAAGTAAGGTTAATTTCATTTTTTGCGCACTTTGCTATATCCTAAAAATTCAATAGCGAATCAATGAAATATTTAACACAATAATAAAATTTGTATGTCTGAAGATAGTTACAGCAAAAACTAATTTTTTTTCTTTAATTTAAAAACTGTCAAAAAATTTTAAAGAATAAAGTATAATTTTTTTTCCCTTCATAATCTGGATAATGTAATTTTAAATCATAAAATACAAAATTTGAACAGATATTGTATAGTTTCTGAGTCATCAAACTTTAAAAAGTTGAATATTTAAAGTTTGATAACTAAGAAACTATTTAACAAATTAAAAGTTCATTAACTATTATTATTGTAATATTTGCATAGAATTATCTTTGGATAAACAAATGTAACAATTGGAAAAATTTTTATTTATTTGCTTAACAAGTCCTTGAGACAAAGTGAAAAGTGCAAAAAGTAAAATTAGCATTAACACTAAACATACAATTACCGGTCAAATGATCATTTTAGAACTTTTGCATCGAAAATAGGCATATCATCTTATCGTTTTTGCACATTTGACTTCATGACTTTTTCTAACAATTATTTACAGTTAAAATTCTATTATTATTAGTTTTTTGTATTTTATGTTTCGAATAATGCTTACCGTATACCTATTTCTACCACAACCGGTCATTTGACCAGGAGAACAATTCATTGCTTTATAGGGTTATCGGATCAGAAATGAGGATGTAATGTGTGTTCAACATGTTGCACATTTCTGCAAAAACTGTTGCGTAATTAGTTCAATCAGAATAACTGAAAATTCAAATTTCAAGCAAGTATCTAAAATTTTAGATTGGCATTTTCGAGTAAGAAAAAGTGACAAAAAATAAAAGTTTTGGTAAGTAGCTTATAATTAATTTTTATACCTTTACTTTATTTCTAACTACCTAGGTTAGTTTTCACCCAGAAAAATGTGGAAACAAGGAAGACAGCACAAGTTCTTAGAAGAAATACGTAATATAGGCGAAGAGTTTTCGAAAATCTATGAAGATTAATTTTCCGAAAAACGTATTTTTTTCATCAACGCAAGACATGCCAAATAGGATATTGTAACGATAATAAAACCATCAAAATTTGTTCTAAATGTGAAAAATATGTTTGCAGAAAATGTACAACAGAAACACCCTGCATATGTAAAAAATGTGCTGAGAAATGAATGAAAAATTCTTATTCTTTGTGCTTATAATACATAAAAATTGGCAATATACAATTTTGTTTAATTATAATTAAGTTTTTTTGTTTATTTCCTTTCCAGCATCAATTCATACACTCAATCAAGGAACACAGAGTTAGGTCATTTGACCGTCTATAGTAGAAATAGGTATATATTAACTGTTGGTATATTTAGTGATTCAAACTTTTGATTGCTTTTCTGTCTTAATTATTAGCATCTTGGTTTTCTAATTAACACTAACCCTATTTTGAGGGTTAGAAATCCAAATCCATCAACAACAACAAAAAGAAGAGAAAGTGCATTTTTGTATCTGATTTCTTTACTTAAAATACTGTCTGCTTTAAATACTTAGTATATTTAAGGATTGATTGGACAATTAAGATAGAATACTACTATTTGAAATCCGATCATTAGACAAAAGATAAATTCAAGGTATTCCCTTTTCTATTTTACGCACTGTAAAACTCCTGATAACAAGATTAAAAATAGTTGTCATAAAATTTAATGGAATTTTTAAATATATTTTTAGTTTATTTGTAAATGAATGTGCAAGAGAAATATATTAATATATATATATTAAAAAAAACATTACCATCCACTTTAACACGTTCCTTCTCTTTTAATGTTTCTAGATCAATCTTAATCAACTCATTACAAGAACCTGCTTGCGGTTGAAAATATAAATAACCCTAAAAATTAAAAGTTTTACAGTTTAAAATAATCACACAAAAAAACTGTCTCAAATATGAATTGTAAAATTACGTCACTTTCGCACTTACCTTGCAATATCCTAACCATGCCTTTTCATCCACTTTAATACCACCTCGACTCATAATTATTTGCCCCTAATTAAAACAAAACATATTTCAGAACAGATAAATATTGTTTCTATAAAACTCATTAAATACATTTAAATACTGGCTTAGATTTTCACTTTTATAACAATAATTGATCAGTCCTAACATCCAATAATTGATTAACATCTAATAATTGATTAGTCCTAACATCCAGGGATGCCACAAACGACTATTTTTGTAAAAGGTGGTAGAAACTCAGTTCCCCTTTATTTATTTATTATCTCTTTAATTATGATATGGTATTGACGACTTACATTTCATATAATTCATATACAAACATTTTTTGCATTCACTTACTATGGTAAACTGAAATAAACATGCTATAAAAAGTTTCTAATTTTGATTTCTTTTTTTAAAAATGTTGAATTTCATTGGTTGCACTTTTTGTATTTTTAGTCACCCGTGGCAACCTGAAATGCGCCACAATGAAAGAGATTACAATAGTCTTTACTTTTTGTTTTGTAGTGTAATGCATTACTTTTTGATTAATGATTAATGTAAATAAAAAATAATTTTTGAATTTCATTAATGAAAATAAAAAAATATTGTAGAGTGTAGTATAATGCCAAAAAAAAAAAAAAACTATTTTATAACAGTTACCGTTAAACTACCTTTAATATTAGTTATGAAACAGAGTTAAATTGAAGCTGATAGCAGCAAATCTTGTGTGATTCCAGCTTGCTCTGTAACTCTCTAGTACTTTATTATTTAAAAGAATTACGAAAATTTAAACATTTAAAAATATATATATATATATATGATAACCTTCTAACATTTCTTTAACAGTGCATAAAAAGTTGAATGTTGGAGAAAAAAAATGTGTAAAAAATTATTTAGAGTAAAAAGATGGTTAATATAAACACGAATGAAATATTTCTTTATATTTTCATATACTTAATAAGTCAATTATTTTTCCAAACTATTTTTATAAATTTTTTTTGTTCAATCTTCAACTTTTTTTCAGTTCTAAGCATGAGTGTGATGATCAGGAAAATCCATCACCTAAAAGTATGTAGTTGAATATTGTAATTCACTGCATTTAAAAAAAGTAGTAGTATTTACATCAGTAATAGTAATTGTAGTTAATTACCAAAAAAAATTTAGTTTTTCCAATTACCGAACTAAATATTTTTAATCACATTTGTTATCATTACAAATTTAATATTTTAAGACACTAATACAGGGTGCATAGCCAAATCTTTTAACAAAAATTAAGCACCTTTTAAGAACTTTTTAAGCACTCAAAAATATTTTTAAGCACTATATACATTAACAAAATGCAAAATAATTTTCAAAGACTTTACATGATCATGATAAAATAACTAGTATCTGACAAAGAACTCTTTTCTTGATTAAATTATCCATTACAAAATGATCAAGAGATTTTCTGTTCCAATATCAGATGGTGGAAAATGAAGTCTGAAATTGAGAATATCTGGCAAAATGCAGAGAGTGCAAGAATCTCGAAGAATTCAGCTCAGTAGATACACATGCGTACGCGCAAGTATTTCATCAAACATGTAAAAATAATTGGCGCTTCCATAGGCTATGGACCAACGGTATGCCGAAATGGATTGTGGTTGAATGAATTGTGAAAATGTTGGATAGAGCTATGTGAAAACCAAGCTTTTATCCCTCTTGTGTTTCACTGCCAAATATAATGTGCTTGAACAAATATTTCCATTAGATGTAGCAGACTAAAGTCTTGTAATATGTGGTTTATTATATTTAATTACAGTAGGGAACCGATTATCCGGAACGATCGGGACCATCGCTATTCCGGATAACTGATTTTTCCGGTTTTCTGAATCGCTACAAAAAGCCGTTTTTTTTATTGTTAAACCCAACTAAAAAAAAATATTTGGAAATAATCTTGAAAAAACGAAGTAATACGCTAATGATTGTTTCCAAAATGATGGTAAGGTAAACATCTTTCAAAAAAGAAAGAAAAATCCTAAAATCTTATGAGGAAAAAAAAATTTTTTTAAAAAAAAATTGCGGAAAAATTTTTTGAATTTCGTTCCGGTTTTTTGGTTTTCCGGTTTACTGATTTCCGGATAACGGGTTCCGTACTGTATTTATGTAACTTCTCCTCTGCCATCAATCTCAACTGTGGTAGTGTAGCTTGCAAATGAACCAGAATCATCCTTGGGTAGTTGTTAAAGTGAATTCTAGACTATTACTATTTGTGAAATTTTAGTGCAACATAATCACTTTAACCCATTAATCTAGCATTACTAATTTTGGGATTCTTTATTTAAAAATTTTGCAGGGGAACAACAATTGTCAGAACTTTTTAAAACTATACAATACAATATATTAAGATCAATAATAAGTATTTGTTCTCAATGTATATCTCTAGATGGCAGCATACTTTCAGAATTAAAATGGTGAAACAGAAGTTTGATTACAGCAAAACTGTTGAAAAATAGTGTTGTATTTATTATCTTTCATTTTATAACTAATGTTATTTATGAGATAGAATATTATTTTAGAATAGGTATTTTTGACTTTGATATTTCTACTTTTTAGTTGCTCTTTCAGTATTTATAAATTATCCTCATTTTGGAACGGGGTAGGTATGAAAGGGTACTTGTTTTTTTTCTGTGCTTTTTGTGCATAACAATGTTTATTTCAGTGAAAATTCATTTAAACATGTAATCTGACATATCTAATTATTAAAGCAAATTCTTCATTTTCTATTATATACACATGCGTCAAGGCATGATGGCTCAGGGAATAGAGCATTTGCCTTCCATTGAGGTGAACCGGGTTCGAATCCCAGCAACGGGCTGGTCAATGCAAATTCCACATTCGGCTTGCACTGACGAGTTAGAGTCCCCTTGCCTTCAGGCTAACCGTGGGAAGTTCTTGTGGTCTTCCTCTCCATGAAACAAAAATACGGGTTAGTTCCATCATAAGTCCTCCACAAAGTCAAATTTCTCCCAATGCTTGATCCAAGAGTTCCCTTGTCTTCCAGATTGGGTTCAAAATTTCAAGGCTAAACCCAGAAAAATTGAGTCGGCTGTTCAACAACGGTTATAAAATATTAAAAAATATATATACACCTGTGTGTGAAGGCAGAAGTCGAATTCTTGGACCTAGATGGCGCCATTGGGAAATAAGAAGTTTGCCCTTTTGCCCTAAAAAAAGTTTGCCAGAATTGAAAAGTGGCATACAATAACGGCATTTAACCAATGATAATTTATATCTGCACTGTGGTCGGTGCAAGCCAGGAGTAAAATTTGTATGAACCAGTCACTGCTGGGATTCAAACTGAGGACAACTCATTCGGAGGCAAGTGCTTTATCCCATAAGTTACTGCAACTCTCATTTCTCTAATTAAATATTTTAAAAATAGTCTTTTATGGGTTAATATGTTCATAATTTCCTTAATACACTTAAGTCTGGGAGGGTTCCTCTGACAGAAAATTAATTATTTAGTGCTACATAGCCAAAAAAAATTATGTGTTCAACAATGCATCGTGAAACAATGCATCGTGTTACATACATCATAAAATAATATTAATATTCTGAAATAATTTTATGTAAATAAGTAATATGGGATGAAACTTCAAATTCGTGTTGCAAATGTTAGTATTTTAAAAATACAAAAAAATTTCTGTAGTAAGCTAACAGGAGAAAATTAGACACATAATATTAACTACTATCAGGACGCAGTCACTAATATTTTGGTGCAATCACTAATTTTGTCAACATTATTATGGGTTTGAGATTATAATTTCATGAAATGTCAAGATAGGATTTAAAAATAATATTGTAAACTTACCTTAATAGTTCCACCAAAGCCTGAGCCAATTTTATAGATGGAGCCACCAGACAAAATGTACAAAAATTTGCCATCACTAGTTATCGGAGAGCCTTGCCTGTATTTTGCTGTAAAAAATTAAGAACATTTTTAAAAGCAGATAAACAGTTTGAAATTAGAAAGAAAAAGAAAAAAAAAAGGTTTTCTTTCAGAGTGGATGGAAACTGGCAGTGCAATTAGGATTAAACACTGGTTAGATGTGAACATTTACAACACACACTCGAGAATACTTTAAAGAGGTTCAATCAGTTTCTGAAGACAATAGAGAAATTTTAGATTTCTCGTACAAAATCCCTCAAGAATCCCCATTCAGTTTCTTTTATATTTATTAACAATAACTTCATAAAAAATGGTGATTTTAAATGGAGATTTTTTTTAATTTTGTGTGTAGTTCTTTCTTCTTTTTTTTAATGGAAAATTGATACAGATTATGAAGCAATTGTTCATAACTTTTACACCATAACATGGGTTGTGATTCAAAACTTTAAAAAAATTCCCTGTGTTTAATCTGTCTATATTATGAATAATATATTAATAGGAAATACAACAATTACTGTGCTCTTGTGTGAGCTATATTGAGCTAACTATATTTATTAGCTTTAATTGCTGGAAAAACTTAGAGGAGAAAAAAAAGGAAAAGCTGAACATACTTAAATAATGTCATAGTAAATTAAATAGTTTAGTATAGTTGAAATTCCATCCTTAAATATCTCACAGATTACGCTTTCAGATGTCACCATTTTTTAAAAGACAAAAATAAGCAACTAAATTTCCTGTATTTCCGTAGTTTGTAAAGAAAAAACAAAAATTCCCTGCATTCTCCCTATTATTTCAGGTGATTTCTCCCTGCATTCTCCCTATTTCAAGTGAACTCCCTGTATTTTCTCTGCGGATTAGCAACCCTACATAAGAACATATATACATATTGATGAGTCATTCAAAAAATAGAAACTGTTATAGTAATGACCACCACATGCTTTAAATTAAAATACTTAAGAAATAATTAACAATGTGTTGAAGGAAAAAATTAATGTCAGAAACTTTTATAAAATCAAGAGATCATACTTTTTGGAATTTGTACTGAAAACCAACCACAGAGGGCACTGCTAGGAAAACCTCTTGAACACCAATCTGGACCCACAGTTTTTCCAAATAAAACTGCGTGGACACTTCGTTGCAAAGAAGACATTATACCAGGAGTCTAAAAACAATTTGTGCTGTTTTATCAATAATGCATAAAATTTAAGCAGCAGCAAATAATAAAATAATATATGCTTCAGTTTTGCAACCCAACTAAGGCTTTAAACAAATTGTTTTTACATTACAAGCACTTGTTACATTATAAGCACTCACTTAGTGAAACGTCCTTTATACAGTTGCCCAAACACCAACATGTTTACATAAAATTTAAAAGAAATATTTCTAAATAAAAGTAAGTTTTTAGTAAATTTAATTGTAAGTTTCAAAAAATTTCATCCACTAAAAGTAAAAAATAAAAAATAATTGCTATTCATATACAAAGCATTTAAAAAAATATATATATTCCTTGATTTTTTCCAAAATGATATTTTGTCAAAGATTAATACTTTGACGCACTTTAAAAACTTAACTTGAGAATTTCTTATTTAAAAAAAGTTAATAATTTTGTTATAATGCGTAAAAATCTATTGAAAAGTGTCAAAAACTTTTGAAATTCATCAAAACCCTACGGCAAATTTATTTTGACATTTTATTAGATACTAAATCATACACAATACTTGCATTACAATCTTCGATAAATATGATTTATATTATGTATCACTTATAAAAAAAGCTGCCAAAATTAGAACGCATATTATATCTATTCAGTTTACATGAAATAACTATGAGTTATTTATTGCGTTGACATGATGCATCAAAAACCTATTGAAAAGCGTCATAAAGTTTAAGTAAAAATAAAGTGCTTTCCAATCTGTTCTCAACATATATATATATATATTATTAATTCTCTATATTTGTTGTTATTAATTATAGGAGGCTTTGGAGGAAATTCAGACAGCAATGAGAAAATGTTTGGTCTAAGAAAATTTCTAAAAAATTTTGCTTAAAAAAATGCGTTGCTTTGCAAAACTTTTTCTTTTTAGAAAAAAACATAAACCAATTTTTGTATTTATTAGCTTGAATTCCTAAAGTTAATAAAAAGGGACCTTAAAATTATAATAAATTATTGCTATTTCAATATATTTTGACTCTTATCATTATATAACACATATACTCGTTTATTCGGGAATTGTGTAAAATCAAATTAATTTTTTTGTAACATAAACTTCATTTTCCAAAAATATTTTGAAAAATTCATTGTACTGGAAAGAAAAAAACACTTACATTTTTAGAGAAATTTTGATACAAAAAGAAACTTTATTCATAGGGAATATGAAGCTCTGAGAATTTTCTGTACTCCTACTTATGTGTGCTTGAATATTTCTAATGTTAGTAAACTTATGTTAATTACATTAATGCATAATTACAGGGTATCTGCTACATCTTAGATTTTCAATTCCACGACTAATTTCAAGGATTTTTCATGGCTTAATGAAGTTACTATTTTCTCTGACAAAAACACAACAATAAATTTAAAAAAGCATTATAATAACATTAATTGAAATGATAGGTATAACTAAATGAAATGATAGGAATAACCAAAACTGTTAGAGGAATAATCAAAACTGTAAATTAATTGAAATGATAGGAATAACTAAAACTGTTATACTTTTATCTTCAAATTTATAGATTTTAAATTTAAAAAACAGAGTAAAGAAAGAGTTAAAGCAATAAAATAGCTGAGAAAAATACAAAAGCAAATATTTTTTTTCCTCTTTTTTTCTGCAGAACTATTCTCTAAAGATACTTTTCTTATTTATTGGAAAGGAAAGAAATACAGCCGATTTTTCTGTTAAGCAGCTCAGCATCCACCAAAAGAATGGTTTAAAATTTCATAGAAAACTGGAAAATGAACTTGGAGTACGGAGGTCTTCAAAACTTTTTTTTCTCATTGCAATTGTATGTTTCAGGGAAAGGAAATATCAAAATAATTTACGAATATAATTGATTGATCACAATTTTATACATATATTTATTTCTAATACCTTATAATTAGTCTTACACTAAAATTTTGGCACTCGTCAAAAAGAGGGTTTCAACACAATGGATAAAACCATGGTTAAAACTTGATAAAACCATCAATCGTCAAAAACTTACCAACACTGCATCTGGTTAACTTTAAATTAAATTGAAAGTAATTGTAAACACTTTGTAGCATTTTAATTTTTAAACAAATAACATATAAACAGAAATATAACTGTGTGAAAATATGGCATTAAAAAAAGAACAATGTACATTTTCACTTATCACAGAAATATTTAATTTCATTAAATCCCTGGTACATTAATTAAAATGTCATAGAAATAAAATAAGGAGTAAAATAAAATGCATTGACCACAATGAAAATATCATCAAGTAATGAGATAGAAAACAAATTACAGGGATTTCTTCAGATGCTAAGGTTTGAGAGCTCATAAGTAATGCGGAGGCAGCAGATAGAAGCTTGCCAGTGTCTCCCCTGGCCACAACAAGGCTTAGAAGACAGGCACAAGCGTAAGGAGTTAAGTTTGCAGAGAAACTACTCTGTGGTTGGTCTGTTGAGAACGAGGATGATAAATCCAATAATAAATCAAACATTGAATCTGAAATAAAATGAAAATATATCTATTTTTAAATACTGAACATTTTATAATACAACTGCAAGAATTTCACTTTTAAACTCTTTCGTATGAAAATAAATACACTACTTTATACTCGTGATTGTAGAAATTATTTCCTGGAAGAGGACATACTCAAAAGGAAGATCTTAAGTTTTCAAGTTCTTTTTGATATAAAGAAATAAATAACAATCTAAACCTACTTTACAATCACCAGGGGTAATTGTGAGTCCAATTCAAAAATCCTGAAAATTTCTCCAACAAAATCATTCATTACGTTTTTCAAAAAATTAACGTCTTTATAAATTTAAATCCTTGATATTTTCAAAACATGAAATTCTAAATAAATTATATGCAGCATAATTCAAATGAATAATTATGCACAAGTTTACTTTTATCTCTAATCACATTCATTAACTCTACGAGAAAAATATTTACAAATGAAAGAGATGCCAAGTATAAATTTGAGTTCTAATATTTCTAAATAAAACATAAATTTTTTTTACATGAATTTGAGCAATAATTTCTTGAATCTTCAGGACCTTGGATTTCCAGATCGTGTTTACCGAAAAATCTGGATTTTTTCCGGAGCACAATCATCTCTGAATCACGATCAGGAAAGACATAGGGAATACTTCATTTTTTCAACCTCTTTTGTATGTAGCGTATTTTTTGGTTAAATAAAAGTGTAAACAAAACATCTTACAAAATATGAAAATAAGAATTTTGTGCTTTGTGGACAGTGTCTGAAATAAATGGTCTGCTATTAACTGACTTGAATGGTTATTACTTTACATATTAAGTTTGTAATATAACTGCTGTGAAATATGGTCTTTCTTTACAACAAATATTTTAGTCATTTAATATTGACAAATATTTATTAAAATTTATAGACATATAAAGGCAACAGTTGGAGCTATAAAAATTTTACCGATAACTTCAGAAGGCTCATATTTCAGTCCTTCGGGTTGTTGGCCTTGCAGCATGTCTAATAAAGCTTCAAGGGCTCTCATACAAAAGTGTGGATGATTTTTTTGGCTCTCTTTTATTAACTCAAAAACACTGCATAAACCAATACCAACAATCTGTAAAAGGAGATAGAAAACCAATATAAGAATCAGAAAGAATCGTTAAAACAAAACAAATGTAGAGTAACATTACATGGAAAGAAATTTTGTAGAAATCTTTTAAATTCTCTAGTAACTAAGCAGGGGTCTGTGCAGACGTTTTGTAAAAGGTCCGTTTTTGTAAAATTGTGAAAAAATTACTCGTAACTTGTGAATATAAAATAAACGTTAACTCACATTCTTTCAACCAGGTCCTGCTTTTGTGAATTTGTGCAAATAGGGTCCTGTTACTGCAAAAAACTTTTTCAAGGAGTTTTTTAATTGTAAAGAGATACAAAATTATGCTCAACACTGTAAAATAATAATTTAAAAAAAATTTAAATTTAAAAGATGAACAGCAATTGCTGCTACTTAATTAGAGATGCAACATACAAATATTTGGTATTGAGCCTATACTGCTGAACGCAGAATATTAATTTAGGAGGAATAAACGAAGAAATGGCTGCCAAAGACAAAACTTAGTTCGTTTACGTCTATCTTTCTTTCCCCCACCCCCCTGGGAAGGGTTTATTCGATTAACAAACCAATAATGAAGATAAACAAATTTGTGAAGGGTCCGAGTAAAAGATAAAATATTTTGTGAAGGGTCCGTGTTTAAGTTAAAATATTTTGTGAAGGGGCCGTTTTTATGAAAAGATATTTTGTGTAGAGTTGGTTAAAGGACCCAAATTTCTTCTAAACAGACCCCTGCTAAGTAAACTTTTTCCTTATTATGGAAAATATTTTACAATATTAAAGGTTATCGAAAACAAATTATCATGTTTTAATATTAACACAGAAATTTTTCTTATGGATATTTAGATGTTTCAAGATTAATTTATTGTCCAAAGCATAGAGTCAAAATTTAACTAGTCATAGCTTATAAATCTCAGAAAAAATAATATTTCAGAAGAAAAAATAATTCAAAAACTTATGTAGCAGCCAGCAACTTTATATTACATTGAAATTGTAGTATATAATTTATAGTTTGTACTGCTATTTATTTGTTTCATCAATTTGTCAAATACATATTGATACAATTTTTTTTGCTAAAAATATTTTTAAAGAAATTTTATTTTTCGATAAAAAAAAATTTTAAAAAAACTATTTAAAAGTCAATTTAAGAAAAAATAGCAACTGGAAAATGTATTAAGGATCTTTTGCAACTAAATTTTCCTTTACAAAAGACCAAATTACCAAAATAAGTATTATACTTCAGAATTACTCAAGTTCAAAATAATAAAATCTTTTCGAATAATAAAAATTATATAATTGAAACTATTTATGAACAAATTACAGAAGAGCAAAGTAAGTAGTATACTTCAGAATTACTCAAGTGTTAAGTAATCAAATCTTTTCAAATGATGAAAATTATATAATTTTAACTATTTTTGAACAAATTACAAAAAAACAAAGTATTAAAATATACCTTAGGCACTCTAGATCCATCATTGCTGCGATCATCATCATCATCAGACTCAGAATCAGTAGAAGGTGATGATATGCTCTTTAGATATAGGCGTGTAGCCTCACAGGTTTGTTTTTCTAAGACACAAAGACGAACAATAGCAAAAACGACAAAGGACGACGGGTTGCTTCTCACTGCTAAAAATGGGGGCTGAAGAACTGGCAATTCTGCAGTTTCTCTCTGAAATCAAACATCAAAATGTTAAGCTTTGGAAAAAACAAGCAATCATTTATACAGATGTTAAATAAACTCAGCTTTACATCTGAAACTCAATTTAGGCATTTCTTTTTAAAAATTCAAATCACACAATATCTGAAACCTTGCTATGTGAAGAATAGATATTATAATACTCATACGATCAGAATGTTTTAAGTGCATGGGCGATTTTTTTTTTCTTTTAATTATTAGACCCAAAGTCTATCTTATAATATAACACAATATTATTTCAAAATCATCCATTTAGAAACTGAAGAATATAAATTTGAGGTTGTTGACAATTTTGTTAACTTGGGTTCTGTAATCAACAACATATTACAATGGAAATACAAAGAGGAATTACTATAGCCAATAAATGTTTTAATGGAATTCGGAAATGCTTAAAATCTAATGTAATTCATAGAAAAACAAAAATTTTATTATATAAATCTCTTTAAAGATCAATTTTAACATATGCTTGTGAAACCTGGACCCTATCTTGTATGAGTGAGGCTATGTTGGGTACCTTTCAGAGAAAGATATTGAGAAGTATTTTTGGAGGAATTTTAAAAAAATGGTGAGTGGCTTAGAAGATCAAATGTAGAGCTTTATTACTCCCATAATGAACCCGACATTATTAACTTTATTGAACAACAAAGAATATAATGAGCAGGCCACGCTATCAGAATGAACAAAGACTGTACCACAAAAAGAGGCAGGCCGAATTTGAGATGGGTAGAAGGCCTAGAAAGAGAACTCTTGGTCTGAAAAACTAAAAACTGGGAAACTTTAGCAGGAAAAAAGGTTAACCCTGGAAAAAACTCTTTGAGAAGGCCAAGGCCCACCCTGGGTTGTCAAGCCATTGACAATGATTATTATTATTTAAAAATATCATAAAAAAATTTATTACTTTCGCAAAATTAATCTCTTATATATTTATTGACTCAAGTTCCAATACGCTTAGATGAATAGTTAATTTTATAATTTTGAAGAAGTACTTAGGTACTTTATTTACGTTACACAAGAGCTGCATTATGGTCTAGGAAACATCCCTGAGGATGATCCGAAGACAGGCCATCGCAGTTTTGATCCTCTGCAGAAGGATAACTCCTCCACTTTGGTAGATCGATGACCAGCACACAAAGTAAACGCACTTTACGGAAGTTTAATGAGGATCGATATGGAGGCAGATCAAAGTGGTCGCTTACTGACAGCAGCCATTGATGCTCGATTTCAGTGTTCTTCTGGAAACCAGGAAATACAACCACTCCACCGTGGGACTAATTTTGAAGAAACAGGGCAACTACCAATATTGGATATATCTGGCTTAACTGAGCTAATATATTATTCTGACGCTTCTACGATGCATTGAATAAAGTTAAAATATGTTATTTATATATGGTTTTAACAAATTATGAATTTAGTTAGTAGTATAAGAATCATAAGAAAATCAAATTAATATAAACAAAAATATAAAAACAGAACAATAACATCAGCTAAAAAATAAAAAACAGAGGGCATTTTTGGAGTTGATTTTTTCAGATGAAGTTTTTGTGTGAAAAAGTGTGGTAAACCCATTACAAGAAAATATAAAAGAATATCCATTACACAAGAAGAAGTTTTGATTTGCACTATTTGTTTTTGATGTCTTTTGACGGATGAAATTGTTAGAAAACCGTCTTGATAATTTATGTCATTTTTATCAAAAATTGGCTTTCAAGTAATAACAGTCAGTACAGCAGTTATCCATATTACTTTACAGAATTTCATAATAAAAGCCTCAAAAGTTAAGACTGTTGCTGATTTAACCTTGGATTTGGGGTTTCATGCAATTCCAGGGTGTGTAGCCAAATCTTTCAACAACAACAAAAAAAAATTAAACATTAACAAAATGCAAAATAATTTTCAAAGACTTTTTGAAAAACACCCTTTGCATAAAAAGTGGCAAAAATTGACATGTTAAAGAAAAAATCATTTTCGAAAAAGGAAAACTAAGCACTTTTTAAAAACAGCCCATGAAAAAAGCTCCTTTAAGTACTTTTAAAAAACAAAAATCGGAAATAAAAACCGTTAAGCACTTCTTAAAAATGCTACAAACCATGAATAGTAACAAATAATACATAGTTGCTTGTTAACTTGTAGCGTTGATCAGTCTCTATGCTATTTTACCATGGTCAACTTTATCTAATCTAATTATTCTATTCTCTATGGGAAAGCTTTAAATAGATTGTGTATTTGTTGTAATTTTATAATTGTCTGTCTAAATTTAATAATTAATTTTTTAACATTAAATATTTAGAATAGTTAAGTCAAACAACTAGAAGAAAACTTCTTATTTTTAATGTAAATTATATAATTCTGTTGGTCAAAATAATATACATGACAAATTTCCAAAATTGGATTCCATCAGCTTTGTCCCAACACAAAAAGTTAAATAATTTCTTTGTATCCGAACAATACAACATTGATACTGATTTATGACTAACTACTTAAAATATAATGATCCATCTTGAAAAATGAATTATTATAGGTACATTCTAGTGTTTTAACATTTACTGATATGCATTTGTTTCAGTCAATTTTTAAAAAATATTTAAACTAACAAAAAACTATTTTTAAATGGTTCATGCGCATAAATTAATAATTCATAATTAAAAAAAAATTCACTTATAAAAACAGTTATTACAAAAATTAAGAGTCAGTTTAATGGTATTGAGACTTCATATTAATTTTTCATAACTTCTCCATTAAAAAAAAAGAACAAAAATTACTGAAAGTGGGATGTGTATAAAAATTTTCACAAATAAAAACAATAAAATTAGTATGTAGTTGAAATTTTAACAAACATACACTAAAATGTCCTGTGTGTCAAATTTTTTTTCTTCAGAAATATAGATAGTCTTAACAGAAAAAATAAATTTAATTCAGAAAAATAGATAGTCTTAACAGAAAAATAGATTTCATTCCGAAAAATAGATAGTCTTAACAGAAAAATAGATTTAATTCAGAAAAATAGACAGCAATTAACACCAATTGTAAGTAGGCTTTAGCCTAATACAAACAAAATATTCATGTTACATTTATTATTAATAAGAAATTATGATTCAAGAAACATCATAAATGAATAGAATACACAAAAAAAGAGAGAAAAAAAATTATATGATTATTTTCATCTGAATTATAAAAGAATATAATACTTTTAAAATAATAACTATTATTATTTTCAACAAGTTTTTTTTTTACAGATAGATTTAATTCAGAAAATAGACAGCAGACAGATTTAGAAAATAGACAGATATAGATTTAATTCAGAAAAATAGACAGCAATTAACACCAATTGTAAGTAGGCTTTAGCCTAATACAAATAAAATATTCATGTTACATTTATTATTAATAAGAAATTATGATTCAAGAAACATCATAAATGAATAGAATACACAAAAAAAAAGAGAGAAAAAAAATTATATGATTATTTTCATCTGAATTATAAAAGAATATAATACTTTTAAAATAATAACTATTACTATTTTCAACAAGTTTTTTTTTACAGATAGATTTAATTCAGAAAATAGACAGCAGACAGATTTAGAAAATAGACAGATATAGATTTAATTCAGAAAAAATAGTCAGCAATTAACACCAATTGTAAATAGGCTTTGGCCTAATACAAACAAAATTTTCTGTTACATTTATTATTAATAAGAAATTGTGATTTAACAAACATTACAAATGAACAGAATAGAATGCACAAAGAAAAAAAAAACACAACAAAAAAAAGCAAAATTTATATAATTATTTTCAACAACTTTTTTTACAAAAAAAATAATTAAAATAACTTAAATAAATGAGTAAACTTACTTTTGATTTCTGTTTCTCTTTGGACTTTGATTTCTTTTTTGTTTTCTTTGGTTCAATTCGCCTTCTGAAAGCAAAAAATGATTTTAACTCTGTGTACCAATCCACTTCTAAACAGATCTCTTCTCCCTCCATTGCTTTCACTTTGAATTATGAAAAGGTCAGAAAAAGCAAAGAAGGAGGGAGAAATAGTTAATATTCATGAATGTTTCCATGCTGAGACAAACTGGTACAATCAGTTTTTCTCTCAGAAATTCATCATTAAAATTCTAACAACATTAAATACAGGACTTAAACTATACTATATAAGGTAACATTTTTCTTTTCTTCACATCTTAGCTTATTCATTGAGGAATAGCACTTAAAATCATGCTAAAATAGAATTTTTAATATATGTGAATTGTATTTAATTTTATATAGGTATTATATAATTTTTAATATAGGAATTATAAGGATTTAAATAAGGCTTGAAATCAAATATTGCTCATTAAAATGTGAATTTGTACTTTAACAATTTTATTTTAAAAAAAAACATTTATTATGTTTTAATAAAAAATATTTAAAAAGTGCCTAAATGACACTCTTTTTTATTCACTCAGTAATAGAGCGCACAAGTACCTAAAGTGATAATTATACAAAAACTCTTTTTAAGAGGATTTTTAAATTAAAATACAGTCAAAATAGCTCCTAAATATGACTATATGATTTTTAAAAAATTCTTCCATCTGCATTAGTATTAATTTTTTTAATTTCTTATCATGGCAACTTATCGGAATTTAAACTGATGATTCATAAATTCTCTGCCTTTGAAGTATTGCTAAAATATTTAGAGATCTTAAATTATAATTCATATCCCTTCTCTAGTGAAAATTTAAAAACGAGGAAAAGATTATTTAAGGTGAAAATGTTTAATGCTTAAGAAAATTTTCTTAAGATTTTCCTGAGAAGAAAAATAGCTTTAATTCAAAAACTGTTTCAACATATTTAAGATAGTTGAGCTTGTAAATACAATAATAATTTTAAGGATAAACAGCATTTTGAATGACCAGGTTCCACAGTTATTGCTATGTAATTAAATAATCACTGATGTTTTATAAAATTCAATAGTATCCTCGAACGTTCCTTAAATAAAGTTGAGTTATATGTAGATATTTTATCAGGATTTAGTGCTCTAAAGCGACCGTCAAACTGTATTTTTAATTGCTTAAAAAAAAGCATGTTGAGACAAATTTATAAAAATTTTAATTATAGACATATTGTAAAATGAAAATCAACTTTTTAACACATGTATGCAAAAACACTGCACAATATTTTAAAATATTTCAAATGTAGGTTGATTTTCAAAATTAGGATTTTTTAACAACATATAGTGATTATCAAATTAAAAGCCAGATTTTCGAACATTTTATTTTTACTAGGGATGTAACGAATATTCTGTCACTATTCGGCCCTTTTGAATACTGAAGTTATTCGGCCAAATAATGAAGTTATTCGGCTGAATATGAATTTTATTAGATATTTGGCTGAATAAATTCATAATAATAAAGAAAGATATTTTAATAAAAATATATTTAATCTATCTTTTTAATAAAAATATATTTAATTTATCTTTTAAATATATTTAATCATGAATATTGCAGAGTTACATTTCACTGCATTAATTATTAGAAAATCTAACATTTACTCAATTTAAGTTGTATAATACATAAGTGTATTTAATAATGTTACATAAATAAAAACATTTTCTTGTTGCAAATTTATCATCATATGTATTTAAACAAGCATTGGAATTTTTTACATTAAAATACAAATATTTTTTAAAATATAGAAGTATAAAAAAGCAAATTTGTTAATATTTATTTCACTTTTAATTTAAAATTAAAAAAGCAAATTTGTTAATATTTATTTCACTTTTAATTTAAAATTTGAAAATTATTTAATTACAAAATTAAAATTTCAAAAGTGAAACTTTTTAAAAAGTTCTTAATTTTCTGGGCTTTAATAATTTTTCTGGCAAAAAAAAAAGTTAAGAATACATTTAACAGTAGTAATGAGTTCTTATTTTAAATAAAATAGCATATAAATTACAATATAACTATAACTAAAATATGCTATTATTAATTATTTAGATTTATAAAAGCCATATTACCTTGTTATTGGCATCAAGATATTTAAATTATTAAAAAATAAATAAATCAAGTTGTTAAATTTTTTTTAATTATACAAAGATTAAAAAAGCAATCTTGTTAATATTTATTTAATTTTTAATTTAAAATTACTTTAATTACAAAATATCAATCAAAAGAGAAATTTTTAAAAAGTAAGTATTCGGCCACCGAATATTCGGTATTCGGCCCCATCACTATTCATTACATCACTAATTTTTACATGCTTAATTTTACTTAGATAAGAATTTCATATTGGTACCTGCACCAAGACATTTGCCAAGAGTTTTTGCAATTTCCGGGCAAACATCTATGTGTATTTTTTATTTTAAAAAAAATTGCAAGATTAAAATCTATTTAGCACGGAAATATTCCCATGGGATTTTTTTTTTAAAGTTTATCAAGAAAAAAAAATTTCAAATTAACAGGAGACATTGAATATACACTAAATGATCTATAGAAAGTGACAAATAGCTACTGATGCTACAAACACAAATATTAAAAAACTTTCTTTTATTATCATTAAAAATACTTAAAAAATACTATTTCTCATATTATACCCAAAATAGTTTATAAAAAAACTAATGTATTTGTTAATGGAACGATACTATTATATGTTTATATTTTGTTGTGTTCTCCTAGTAACATGGAATTGGCATAATATGAATGGCAAAATAAGTCAATATTTTAAAACGTAAGTATGGATGAGAAATTTATCCTCTAATTTTATGATTTTGGCAACAATTGTGGTTTATAATTATGTAGTTATGAGCCATAGTGCTGTAGGGTGTCTATCAGTACAATTATTCAATTCCATTTCACTAGTATACAAGACATACTAACTCGATTCTATGACGGGGTACCTTTTAATAGAAGATTGACATTGTCGATGGCAATCGCCCCTCAGTGCTGTCAGTTCAATTGAATATTCCCTTGGTTATTTAAGATATGTCTGGTTTATATAATAAAAGTTTAATGTTAAATGCATACAAGAAAGTATACAGACTAACGATAGTAGAAGGAAATAAAATGCTTTCCTTAAAATTTAAAGAAATATTTAGAAGTTAATCACTTCTGTATGTTGATTACTTGGTGTTTTTTTTTATATCATTATTAACTATGTAATATCACCAAGCTGGCGGAAACAATACTTTACAAGTTGACTACTCCTCTGAGTGGACCATTGAGTTGCTGTCCTACAAACAAGTGATCAACTTACTAAATATTGCAATACTATGTTAATCAACAGATACCAATATTTGCAGATCACAATTACCCTTGATTAAATTTGCCGATAAATAACGTTTTCATGCAATAGTCATAGAAACTTGTCGATTATAGAACTGACAGAATAAACTATACTTTAGCTAACCAAAAAAAGAAAGGATGCACTTTGAACTGCGTATGAAAAAAACAAAGCATCGAGTATGAAACAGCAATAAAAATTTAAACAAGATTTCATCCGAGATGTCAAATCATTGTTTACATCAAGTAAAATATCTCACTTTTGATCAATGCATTGACGAAACATTTCGTGAAATTCAGCTCGAAGAATATCTTCACTGATATCTCCAGATTTGCAATGGGGACCACAACGCATATTGACAGAAACTGTTTTGCATGCATTTTCTGTATAAAAACTTGAGATGTCAGGTGTTTGCACATTGGCGGCCGCCATATTGTTTCTAATTAACAGAGAAGAGGACCGGCAACAGTTAAGAAGTGTATCCAAATAATTTGAAAATAAATATAAACATCATCTTAATGATTAAAATGATATCGAAAATAATTACAAACGAATTTCTATTAAGTCATTCTGATAAATTTCAGGATGTATATTATTTCGAAACAAACAGTAACTAGCAGTAGTCTTTAATGCAAGTGATGCCATTCTAGCATAACGACGTTATTGAAATGATTTTCAAATTTATATTTTAGACGGGGAACTATTTTAGCAGCCGTCACTAACACTTCAAATCTGCAGCGCCAAATCTATTTTCATGTAAGACTTGCTGACTAGCGGCAGATGAATTTTGCACAGGTTTTAGCGATGAAACTATTATTTGTATAATTGTGATTAATTGTTGGATGAGAGCAGAATGAATTCAATATTTAGTGATTTTTAAAAAAAAAGAGTAAAATTGAATTATTTAATTTTAATATGCATAATCTTGTAGTAGTTAATGTTGAATTTTGATTTGTATTCTAAGAACAGGAAAGATATACTTGTGTAAGATTTATTGAGCATAATGCTTTGTCTTATAATTGTTGTTGTTGTTGTTGTTAATTTACGTCGCACTAGAGCTGCACAATGGGCTATTGGCGACGGTCTGGGAAACATCCCGGAGGATGATCCGAAGACATGCCATCACAATTTTGATCCTCTGCGGAGGGGATGGCACCCCGCTTCGGTAGCCCGACGACCTGCGCGCGAAGTCGAGCACTTTACGGTAGCACAGTTTAATGAGGACCAATACCGCACACCCTCGGTCCCTAAGCAGACTGATCCAAGTGGTCACCCACCCGCACACTGACCACAGCCAGTGATGCTTGACTTCGGTGATCTCCTGGGAACCGTGTCTTAACGATCAGTCCACTGCGGGACAATGCTTTGTCTTAAATGTCACAATCTTTAAATTTAAAAACGTTATTTATTTAATTTATTTATTGTTTTCAAATAAATGCTTGTCGTTCCGAATTATTGTAGCAAAATCAAAGGAGTATAAAATCCAAAAAAGTGGAATTCTATTTCTATTCTATTTCTACTTCTAATTCTATTTCTTAACAACTATTAACAGGAATGGATGACACAGAGAATGTCCTTTTATTTGTCGACTCCATCTCGGCAATCCAAGCAGCAGCATCTGTTCCCAGATAGCAATATAAGGTTTTTTCAGCACAACAAAAATCTTTTCATGCAAACCTAAAAAGGTTTTTTTTACACGGTTCACGTGTAAACCTTCTAACCTTAAAACGAGGTCTGCGACAATCTGCTCTATTCTACGCACATTACCCTAATCCAAAACCTTGGAAAAGAACTTTCAACATAACAACCTTAAAACGAGGTTGTCTTAGGGTTTTCAAGCGGGAAAAAAAAACCTTGAATAAAGCTAGTTCTAAGATGAAAATCATCTTAAATCTACATAATTATAAGGTTCCCGTTTTCGTATGCTCAGCTAAAATCTACCCTGTCATAAGATTTTCATTGACAATGCAATTTAATGCTATTGCTAGTGTACGTCGGCTAAAACGTCATTCTGATGTCATCTTTGATGTCATCTCTCCCACGATTGCATGACGGCGCGTTTCATTATTTGTTTTATATTTTACTTCTTATAGCTTTCCCTGTCCGAGGAAAATTCTCCTTTCCATCAATTTTGCTTGATTATTTTGGGGAAAATAGTCGTTTTTTATCAGTCTGACTTACTTTGATGTAGGAACTTAATGATTTACAAGTTAAAATATCGTTTAATATGAAATTTTTTATTTTATTTTACGATTTGATTAATAAAAACACAAAATAAATAGAACATATGTAATACTCAAGTCCCGCAGTGGACTGATCGTTAAGACATGGTTCCCAGCAGATCACCGAAGCCAAGCATCACTGGCTGGGGTCAGTGTGCGGATGGGTGACCCACTTGGATCAGTCTGCGTAGGGACCGAGGGTGTGCGGTATTGGTCCTCGTTAAACTGTGCTACCGTAAAGTGCTCGACTTCGCGTGCAGGTCGTTGGGCTACCGAAGCGGGGATGCCATCCCCTCTGCAGAGGATCGAAATTGGTATTGTAATTGATCAAAATTATGTCTTCGGATCATCCTCAGAGATGTTTCCCAGACCGTCGCTAATAGCCCATTGCGCAGCTCTAATTCGACGTAAATGAACAAAACAAACAAACAAACAATGTAATACTCAAAGAGGGTCTGCGTATTTTCTTCTTTCTTATCCAGAAATTGATGCGGTGTGAGAAATTTTGATGAGTCAAAAGTGTTCAGTTTTTTGTATATCAAAGAAAATTAACATGAAATATCTTCTTTTGTCAAAATAAATAAAATGCAACTGATTAATTATCTCTTACTTAATATGCATGATATGATAAATGTAGGAAATTTAATGATAAAATATTTTTTTTTTAAAAAAATCGTTTAATGAATGTAGAAATTCCAAACATATTTTTTAATGCACAACAACAAATAAATATTATGATTATCATAACAATTAGTATATGACAAGTGCATTTGTACAAATCAGATATGCCATAATTATATTAGGTATTTTGTTAATATATAAAAATATTATCTGTATAATAACCATTAGTGAATAATACAAAACAGATGTACCATAATTAAATCAACTATTTCGTCAATACATAAACAAATGATATTATAGGTATAATAACCACCAGTGAATACGTAACATTTTTAACATGAAGGAATTAGCGAAACAATCTTCATTCAAATAAATGACTTCCTCGTCAGATATGCTCCTTTCTCTGAAAAATAAGAGGAAATTTTTGTGTGCGTACTTGCGTATATTGAATGAAATTTTATGCATATACATATGAATTGTATGTACATACATATTGTACGTACAGGAATACATGCCTACATTATATGTATACAGGTGCATGCACACGTATAAATAAAAATACATGAATACACACGCAGTATATAATTATATATCTGTGGTTACTCTAACTATCGTTGTATGAATAACATTGTTATTAGTTTGTACATGCATATAGTACTTGCACACGTGAGTACATTGCATGTCATATGGACGTAGAATGAATAAATTACTTGTTGAAAACAAAAAGCAGACTACTCTGAAAAATTTTTGATCTAATGATCGGTTGTTTTTGTTGGTCTATGTCGTACTAGCGATGAACAATGGGCTATTGGTGTAGAGTTGTAAAACATTCTTGAGGATGATCCGAAGACATGTCAACACAATTTTGATCCTCTGCAGAGGGGATGGATCTTCTCCTTGACGACCTGCGCGTGAAGTCGAGCTCTTAATGGTGGAAAAGCTTAATTAGGATAGATACCGCACACCTTTGGTTCCTTTGTAGGTTGATCAAAGTGATCACCCATCCACACACTGACCGTAGCAAGTGATCCTTGACTTCGGTGTTCTACTGGGAACCGTGTCTTGAAGTTCACTCTACAGCGAGTTGATCTAATGATCGGATATTTACGTTTTTGAACTCAATCTTAAGGGTTAAAAGGACCTCAAATATGTTAATTAATGCAAACCATATTTTAAGTTATGAAATTAGACAAAAATAAAACGTACTTTCTCTGAAAAACATACCTTTTCTCGACGGATGCACATTTCTGACCTACAAAATATAGGGGATAGCCGCACTCTGGGAAATATGGTCCTAATAATAGGTTGGTCAAAAGAGCCGTCCAACGGGTATTCGCAATCCGAAATAAATCGTCCCAATAGTGAGGTCTGAGTCCAAAGCTTAGACTCCTTAATGTTAATTTTACTTTTTGCGTATTTCACCATGTCCTGAGAACTTTTAAAACGAATTAAAGTAATTTTGCATACAAATATAAATTTTGTTTATCCAAAGATAATTCTTTGCAAAATATAACTTTCAGTAAATATTTACTGTTTTTAAATTTTATTTTGTAATAGCCGAAATTTTTTGATTATTAAGTATATAATTTTTTATAACATTTTAAAGAAGGAAATTTTAATAAGTACCGAAATCATCAGAATTTTTCTAAGTACCGAAAACGTCAGAAATTTACTAAGTAGCGAAAACTTCTGAGTCTTTTCAAAGTACCGAAAAAGGCAGAAATTTTCTAAGTACCGAAATCAACAGAATTTTTCTAAGTACCGAAATCGACAGAATTTTTCTAAGTACCGAAATCAACAGAATTTTTCTAAGTACCGAAATCGGCAGAATTTTTCTCAGTACCGAAAACTTCTGAATGTTTAATAAGTATCAAAATCGTAAGAATTTTTCTAAGTACCGAAAACGTCAGATATTTTCTAAGTACCGAATATGTCAGAAATTTTCTAAGATCCGAAATCACCAGAATTTTTCTAAAAACCGAAATCGTTAGAATTTTTCAAAGTACTGAAAAAGGCAGAATTTTTCAAAGTACCGAAATCGTCAGAATTTTCTAAGTACCGAAATCGGCAGAATTTTTCTGACTACCGAAATCTTCGGAATGTTTTAAGTACCGAAATCATCAGAATTTTTCTAAGTACCGAAATCGACAGAATTTTTCTAAGTACCGAATTCGACAGAATTTTTCTAAGTACCGAAATTTTCAGAATTTTTCTAAGTACCGAAATCGTCGGAATTTTTCTAAGTACCGAAATTGTCAGAATTTTTCTAAGTACCGAAATCATCAGAATTTTTCTAAGTACCGAAATCGACAGAAATTTTCTAAGTACCGAAATCAACAGAATTTGGTATAAGTACCGAAATCTTCAGAATTTTTCAAAGTAGCGAAAACGTCAGAAATTATCTAAGTACCGAAAACTTCTGATTATTTTCTAAGTACCGAAATCGTCAGAATTTTTCTAAGTACCGTAAAGGTCAGAAATTTTCTAAGTACCGAAAACGTCTGAAATTTTCAAAGTACCGAAAAATGCAGAAATTTTCTAAGTACCGAAATCAACAGAATTTTTCTAAGTACCGAAATCGACAGAATTTTCTAAGTACCGAAATCGACAGGATTTTTCAAAGTACTGAAAACGTCAGAAATTTTCTAAGTACCGAAAACTTCTGAGTGTTTAATAAGTATCGAAATCGTAAGAATTTTTCTAAGTACCGAAAACGTCAGAAATTTTCTAAGTACCGAAAACTTCTGAGTCTTTTCAAAGTACCGAACAAGGCAGAAATTTTCTAAGTACCGAGAACATCGGAAATTTTCTAAGCACCGAAAACGTCTGAAATTTTCAAAGTACCGAAAAAGGCAGAAATTTTCTAAGTACCAAAATCGTCAGAATTTTCTAAGTACCGAAATCGTCAGAATTTTTCTAAGTACCGAAAACTTCTGAGTCTTTTCAAAGTACCGAAATTTTCAGAATTTTTCTAAGTACCGAAATCGTCGGAATTTTTCTAAGTACCGAAATTGTCAGAATTTTTCTAAGTACCGAAATCATCAGAATTTTTCTAAGTACCGAAACCGACAGAAATTTTCTAAGTACCGAAATCAACAGAATTTGGTATAAGTACCGAAATCTTCAGAATTTTTCAAAGTAACGAAAACGTCAGAAATTATCTAAGTACCGAAAACTTCTGATTATTTTCTAAGTACCGAAATCGTCAGAATTTTTCTAAGTACCGTAAAGGTCAGAAATTTTCTAAGTACCGAAAAGGTCAGAAATTTTCTAAGTACCGAAATAGTCAGAATTTTTCTAAGTACCGAAATCGACAGATCTTTTCTAAGTACCGAAATCAACAGAATTTTTCTAAGTACCGAAATCGACAGGATTTTTCAAAGTACTGAAAACGTCAGAATTTTTCTAAGTACCGAAAACGACAGAAATTTTCTAAGTACCGAAATCAACAGAATTTTTCTAAGTACCGAAATCTTCAGAATTTTTCTAAGTAACGAAAACGTCAGAAATTATCTAAGTACCGAAAACTTCTGATTGTTTTCTAAGTCCCGAAAACTTCTGAATGTTTTCTAATTACTGAAAAAGGCAGAATTTTTCTAAGTACCGAAATCAACAGAATTTTTCTAAGTTTCCGAAATCGACAGTATTTTTCAAAGTACTGAAATCAACAGAATTTTTCTAAGTACCGAAATCGGCAGAATTTTTCAAAGTACCGAAAACTTCTGAATGTTTAATAAGTATCGAAATCGTAAGAATTTTTCAAAGTACCGAAAACGTCAGAAATTTTCTAAGTACCGAAAACTTCTGAGTCTTTTCAAAGTACCGAAAAAGGCAGAAATTTTCTAAGTACCGAAAACTTCTGAGTCTTTTCAAAGTACCGAAAAAGGCAGAACGTCAGAAATTTACTAAGTAGCGAAAACTTCTGAGTCTTTTCAAAGTACCGAAAAAGGCAGAAATTTTCTAAGTACCGAAATCATCAGAATTTTTCTAAGTACCGAAATCGACAGAATTCTTCTAAGTACCGAAATTTTCAGAATTTTTCTAAGTACCGAAATAGTCAGAATTTTTCTAAGTACCGAAATCGGCAGAATTTTTCTAAGTACCGAAAACTTCTGAATGTTTAATAAGTATCGAAATCGTAAGAATTTTTCTAAGTACCGAAAAAGTCAGAGATTTTCTAAGTACCGAAATCAACAGAATTTTTCTAAGTACCAAAATCGACAGATCTTTTCTAAGTACCGAAATCAACAGAATTTTTCTAAGTACCGAAATCGACAGTATTTTTCAAAGTACCGAAATCAACAGAATTTTTCTAAGTACCGAAATCTTCAGAATTTTTCTAAGTAACGAAAACGTCAGAAATTATCTAAGTACCGAAAACTTCTGATTGTTTTCTAAGTACCGAAATCGTCTGAATTTTTCTAAGTACCGTAAAGGTCAGAAATTTTCTAAGTACCAAAAAGGTCGGAAATTTTTCAAGTACCGAAAAGGTCAGAAATTTTCTAAGTACCGAAAACGTCAGAAATTTTCTAAGTACCGAAAACTTCTGAGTCTTTTCAAAGTACCGAAAAAGGCAGAAATTTTCTAAGTACCGAGAACATCGGAAATTTTCTAAGTACCGAAAACGTCTGAAATTTTCAAAGTACCGAAAAAGGCGGAAATTTTCTAAGTACCGAAATCAACAGAATTTTTCTAAGTACCGAAATCGACAGAATTTTCTAAGTACCGAAATCGACAGGATTTTTCAAAGTACTGAAAACGTCAGAAATTTTCTAAGTACCGAAAACTTCTGAGTGTTTAATAAGTATCGAAATCGTAAGAATTTTTCTAAGTACCGAAATCGTCAGAATTTTCTAAGAACCGAAATCGGCAGAATTTTTCTAAGTACCGAAATCATCAGAATTTTTCTAAGTACCGAAAACGTCAGAAATTTTCTAAGTACCGAAAACTTCTGAGTCTTTTCAAAGTACCGAAAAAGGCAGAACGTCAGAAATTTACTAAGTAGCGAAAACTTCTGAGTCTTTTCAAAGTACCGAAAAAGGCAAAAATTTTTTAAGTACCGAAATCAACAGAATTTTTTTAAGTACCGAAATCGACAGAAATTTTCTAAGTACCGAAAACGTCAGAAATTTTCTAAGTACCGAAAACTTCTGAGTCTTTTCAAAGTACCGAAAAAGGCAGAAATTTTCTAAGTACCGAGAACATCGGAAATTTTCTAAGTACCGAAAACGTCTGAAATTTTCAAAGTACCGAAAAAGGCGGAAATTTTCTAAGTACCGAAATCAACAGAATTTTTCTAAGTACCGAAATCGACAGAATTTTCTAAGTACCGAAATCGACAGGATTTTTCAAAGTACTGAAAACGTCAGAAATTTTCTAAGTACCGAAAACTTCTGAGTGTTTAATAAGTATCGAAATCGTAAGAATTTTTCTAAGTACCGAAATCGTCAGAATTTTCTAAGTACCGAAATCGGCAGAATTTTTCTAAGTACCGAAATCATCAGAATTTTTCTAAGTACCGAAAACGTCAGAAATTTTCTAAGTACCGAAAACTTCTGAGTCTTTTCAAAGTACCGAAAAAGGCAGAACGTCAGAAATTTACTAAGTAGCGAAAACTTCTGAGTGTTTTCAAAGTACCGAAAAAGGCAAAAATTTTTTAAGTACCGAAATCAACAGAATTTTTTTAAGTACCGAAATCGACAGAATTTTTCTAAGTACCGAAAACGACAGAAATTTTCTAAGTACCGAAATCAACAGAATTTTTCTAAGTACCGAAATCTTCAGAATTTTTCTAAGTAACGAAAACATCAGAAATTATCTAAGTACCGAAAATTTCTGATTGTTTTCTAAGTACCGAAATCGTCTGAATTTTTCTAAGTACCGTAAAGGTCAGAAATTTTCTAAGTACCGAAAAGGTCAGAAATTTTTCAAGTACCGAAAAGGTCAGAAATTTTCTAAGTACCGAAAACGTCAGAAATCTTCAAAGTACCGAAAAAGGCAGAAATTTTCTAAGTACCGAAATCGTCAGAATTTTCTAAGTACCGAAATCGTCAGAATTTTTCTAAGTACCGAAAACTTCTGAGTCTTTTCAAAGTACCGAAAAAGGCAGAATTTTTCAAAGTACCGAAAACGTCAGAAATTTTCTAAGTACCGAAAACTTCTGAGTCTTTTCAAAGTACCGAAAAAGGCAGAACGTCAGAAATTTACTAAGTAGCGAAAACTTCTGAGTCTTTTCAAAGTACCGAAAAAGGCAGAAATTTTCTAAGTACCGAAATCATCAGAATTTTTCTAAGTACCGAAATCGACAGAATTCTTCTAAGTACCGAAATTTTCAGAATTTTTCTAAGTACCGAAATAGTCAGAATTTTTCTAAGTACCGAAATCGGCAGAATTTTTCTAAGTACCGAAAACTTCTGAATGTTTAATAAGTATCGAAATCGTAAGAATTTTTCTAAGTACCGAAAAAGTCAGAGATTTTCTAAGTACCGAAATCAACAGAATTTTTCTAAGTACCAAAATCGACAGATCTTTTCTAAGTACCGAAATCAACAGAATTTTTCTAAGTACCGAAATCGACAGTATTTTTCAAAGTACTGAAATCAACAGAATTTTTCTAAGTACCGAAATCGACAGGATTTTTCAAAGTACTGAAAACTTCAGAATTTTTACAAGTCCCGAAAACGACAGAAATTTTCTAAGTACCGAAATCAACAGAATTTTTCTAAGTATCGAAATCTTCAGAATTTTTCAAAGTAACGAAAACGTCAGAAATTATCTAAGTACCGAAAACTTCTGATTATTTTCTAAGTATCGAAATCTTCAGAATTTTTCAAAGTAACGAAAACGTCAGAAATTATCTAAGTACCGAAAACTTCTGATTGTTTTCTAAGTACCGAAATCGTCAGAATTTTTCTAAGTGCCGAAATCGTCGGAATTTTTCTAAGTACCGAAATCGTCAGAATTTTTCTAAGTTCCGAAAACTTCTGAATGTTTTCTAAGTACTGAAAAAGGCAGAATTTTTCTAAGTACCGAAATCAACAGAATTTTTCTAAGTTTCCGAAATCGACAGTATTTTTCAAAGTACTGAAATCAACAGAATTTTTCTAAGTACCGAAATCGGCAGAATTTTTCAAAGTACCGAAAACTTCTGAATGTTTAATAAGTATCGAAATCGTAAGAATTTTTCTAAGTACCGAAAACGTCAGAAATTTTCTAAGTACCGAAAACTTCTGAGTCTTTTCAAAGTACCGAAAAAGGCAGAAATTTTCTAAGTACCGAGAACATCGGAAATTTTCTAAGTACCGAAAACGTCTGAAATTTTCAAAGTACCGAAACAGGCAGAAATTTTCTAAGTACCGAAATCGTCAGAATTTTCTAAGTACCGAAATCGTCAGAATTTTTCTAAGTACCGAAAACTTCTGAGTCTTTTCAAAGTACCGAAAAAGGCAGAATTTTTCAAAGTACCAAAATCGTCAGAATTTTCTAAGTACCGAAATCGGCAGAATTTTTCTTAGTACCGAAAACTTCTGAGTCTTTTCAAAGTTCCGAAAAAGGCAGAATTTTTCTAAGTACTGAAAAAGACAGAATTTTTCTAAAAACCGAAATCAACAGAATTTTTCTAAGTTTCCGAAATCGACAGTATTTTTCAAAGTACTGAAATCAACAGAATTTTTCGAAGTACCGAAATCGGCAGAATTTTTCTAAGTACCGAAAACTTCTGGATGTTTAATAAGTATCGAAATCGTAAGAATTTTTCTAAGTACCGAAAACGTCAGAAATTTTCTAAGTACCGAAAACTTCTGAGTCTTTTCAAAGTACCGAAAAAGGCAGAAATTTTCTAAGTACCGAGAACATCGGAAATTTTCTAAGTACCGAAAACGTCTGAAATTTTCAAAGTACCGAAAAAGGCAGAAATTTTCTAAGTACCGAAATCAACAGAATTTTTCTAAGTACCGAAATCAACAGAATTTTCTAAGTACCGAAATCGTCAGAATTTTTCTAAGTACCGAAATCGTCAGAAATTTTCTAAGCACAGAAAACTTCTGAGTCTTTTCAAAGTACCGAAAAAGGCAGAACGTCAGAAATTTACTAAGTAGCGAAAACTTCTGAGTCTTTTCAAAGTACCGGAAAAAGCAGAATTTTTCAAAGTACCGAAATCGTCAGAATTTTCTAAGTACCGAAATCGGCTGAATTTTTCTAAGTACCGAAATCATCAGAATTTTTCTAAGTACCGAAAACGTTAGAAATTTTCTAAGTACCGAAAACTTCTGAGTCTTTTCAAAGTACCGAAAAAGGCAGAACGTCAGAAATTTACTAAGTAGCGAAAACTTCTGAGTCTTTTCAAAGTACCGAAAAAGGCAGAAATTTTCTAAGTACCGAAATCATCAGAATTTTTCTAAGTACCGAAATCGACAGAATTTTTCTAAGTACCGAATTCGACAGAATTTTTCTAAGTACCGAAATCATCAGAATTTTTCTAAGTACCGAAACCGACAGAAATTTTCTAAGTACCGAAACCAACAGAATTTGGTATAAGTACCGAAATCTTCAGAATTTTTCAAAGTAACGAAAACGTCAGAAATTATCTAAGTACCGAAAACTTCTGATTATTTTCTAAGTACCGAAATCGTCAGAATTTTTCTAAGTACCGTAAAGGTCAGAAATTTTCTAAGTACCGAAAAGGTCAGAAATTTTCCAAGTACCGAAAAGGTCAGAAATTTTCTAAGTACCGAAATAGTCAGAATGATTCTAAGTACCGAAATCGGCAGAATTTTTCTAAGTACCGAAAACTTCTGAATGTTTAATAAGTATCGAAATCGTAAGAATTTTTCTAAGTACCGAAAAAGTCAGAGATTTTCTAAAAACCGAAAACTTCCGAGTCTTTTCAAAGTACCGAAAAAGAAGAAATTTTCTAAGTACCAAAATCAACAGAATATTTCTAAGTACCAAAATCGACAGATCTTTTCTAAGTACCGAAATCAACAGAATTTTTCTAAGTACCGAAATCGACAGGATTTTTCAAAGTACTGAAAACGTCAGAAATTTTCTAAGTACCGAAAACTTCTGAATGTTTAATAAGTATCGAAATCGTAAGAATTTTTCTAAGTACCGAAAACTTCTGAGTCTTTTCAAAGTACCGAAAAAGGCAGAAATTTTCTAAGTACCGAGAACATCGGAAATTTTCTAAGTACCGAAAACGTCAGAAATTTTCTAAGTACCGAAAACATCTGAGTCTTTTCAAAGTACCGAAAAAGGCAGAACGTCAGAAATTTACTAAGTAGCGAAAACTTCTGAGTCTTTTCAAAGTACCGAAAAAGGCAGAAATTTTTTAAGTACCGTAATCAACAGAATTTTTCTAAGTACCGAAATCGACAGAATTTTTCTAAGTACCGAAAACGACAGAAATTTTCTAAGTACCGAAATCAACAGAATTTTTCTAAGTACCGAAATCTTCTGGATGTTTAATAAGTATCGAAATCGTAAGAATTTTTCTAAGTACCGAAAACGTCAGAAATTTTCTAAGTACCGAAAACTTCTGAGTCTTTTCAAAGTACCGAAAAAGGCAGAAATTTTCTAAGTACCGAGAACATCGGAAATTTTCTAAGTACCGAAAACGTCTGAAATTTTCAAAGTACTGAAAAAGACAGAATTTTTCTAAAAACCGAAATCAACAGAATTTTTCTAAGTTTCCGAAATCGACAGTATTTTTCAAAGTACTGAAATCAACAGAATTTTTCGAAGTACCGAAATCGGCAGAATTTTTCTAAGTACCGAAAACTTCTGGATGTTTAATAAGTATCGAAATCGTAAGAATTTTTCTAAGTACCGAAAACTTCTGAGTCTTTTCAAAGTACCGAAAAAGGCAGAAATTTTCTAAGTACCGAGAACATCGGAAATTTTCTAAGTACCGAAAACGTCTGAAATTTTCAAAGTACCGAAAAAGGCAGAAATTTTCTAAGTACCGAAATCAACAGAATTTTTCTAAGTACCGAAATCAACAGAATTTTCTAAGTACCGAAATCGTCAGAATTTTTCTAAGTACCGAAATCGTCAGAAATTTTCTAAGCACCGAAAACTTCTGAGTCTTTTCAAAGTACCGAAAAAGGCAGAACGTCAGAAATTTACTAAGTAGCGAAAACTTCTGAGTCTTTTCAAAGTACCGGAAAAAGCAGAATTTTTCAAAGTACCGAAATCGTCAGAATTTTCTAAGTACCGAAATCGGCTGAATTTTTCTAAGTACCGAAATCATCAGAATTTTTCTAAGTACCGAAAACGTTAGAAATTTTCTAAGTACCGAAAACTTCTGAGTCTTTTCAAAGTACCGAAAAAGGCAGAACGTCAGAAATTTACTTAGTAGCGAAAACTTCTGAGTCTTTTCAAAGTACCGAAAAAGGCAGAAATTTTCTAAGTACCGAAATCATCAGAATTTTTCTAAGTACCGAAATCGACAGAATTTTTCTAAGTACCGAATTCGACAGAATTTTTCTAAGTACCGAAATCATCAGAATTTTTCTAAGTACCGAAACCGACAGAAATTTTCTAAGTACCGAAACCAACAGAATTTGGTATAAGTACCGAAATCTTCAGAATTTTTCAAAGTAACGAAAACGTCAGAAATTATCTAAGTACCGAAAACTTCTGATTATTTTCTAAGTACCGAAATCGTCAGAATTTTTCTAAGTACCGTAAAGGTCAGAAATTTTCTAAGTACCGAAAAGGTCAGAAATTTTCCAAGTACCGAAAAGGTCAGAAATTTTCTATGTACCGAAATAGTCAGAATGATTCTAAGTACCGAAATCGGCAGAATTTTTCTAAGTACCGAAAACTTCTGAATGTTTAATAAGTATCGAAATCGTAAGAATTTTTCTAAGTACCGAAAAAGTCAGAGATTTTCTAAAAACCGAAAACTTCCGAGTCTTTTCAAAGTACCGAAAAAGAAGAAATTTTCTAAGTACCAAAATCAACAGAATATTTCTAAGTACCAAAATCGACAGATCTTTTCTAAGTACCGAAATCAACAGAATTTTTCTAAGTACCGAAATCGACAGGATTTTTCAAAGTACTGAAAACGTCAGAAATTTTCTAAGTACCGAAAACTTCTGAATGTTTAATAAGTATCGAAATCGTAAGAATTTTTCTAAGTACCGAAAACTTCTGAGTCTTTTCAAAGTACCGAAAAAGGCAGAAATTTTCTAAGTACCGAGAACATCGGAAATTTTCTAAGTACCGAAAACGTCAGAAATTTTCTAAGTACCGAAAACATCTGAGTCTTTTCAAAGTACCGAAAAAGGCAGAACGTCAGAAATTTACTAAGTAGCGAAAACTTCTGAGTCTTTTCAAAGTACCGAAAAAGGCAGAAATTTTTTAAGTACCGTAATCAACAGAATTTTTCTAAGTACCGAAATCGACAGAATTTTTCTAAGTACCGAAAACGACAGAAATTTTCTAAGTACCGAAATCAACAGAATTTTTCTAAGTACCGAAATCTTCTGGATGTTTAATAAGTATCGAAATCGTAAGAATTTTTCTAAGTACCGAAAACGTCAGAAATTTTCTAAGTACCGAAAACTTCTGAGTCTTTTCAAAGTACCGAAAAAGGCAGAAATTTTCTAAGTACCGAGAACATCGGAAATTTTCTAAGTACCGAAAACGTCTGAAATTTTCAAAGTAAAGAAAAAGGCAGAAATTTTCAAAGTACCGAAATCAACAGAATTTTTCTAAGTACCGAAATCGACAGAATTTTCTAAGTACCGAAATCGACAGGATTTTTCAAAGTACTGAAAATGTCAGAAATTTTCAAAGTACCGAAAATTTCTGAATGTTTAATAAGTATCGAAATCGTAAGAATTTTTCTAAGTACCGAAAACGTCAGAAATTTTCTAAGTACCGAAAACTTCTGAGTCTTTTCAAAGTACCGAAAAAGGCAGAAATTTTCTAAGTACCGAGAACATCGGAAATTTTCTAAGTACCGAAAACGTCTGAAATTTTCAAAGTACCGAAAAAGGCAGAAATTTTCTAAGTACCGAAATCAACAGAATTTTTCTAAGTACCGAAATCAACAGAATTTTCTAAGTACCGAAATCGTCAGAATTTTTCTAAGTACCGAAATCGTCAGAAATTTTCTAAGCACCGAAAACTTCTGAGTCTTTTCAAAGTACCGAAAAAGGCAGAACGTCAGAAATTTACTAAGTAGCGAAAACTTCTGAGTCTTTTCAAAGTACCGGAAAAAGCAGAATTTTTCAAAGTACCGAAATCATCAGAATTTTTCTAAGTACCGAAATCGACAGAATTTTTCTAAGTACCGAAACCGACAGAAATTTTCTAAGTACCGAAATCAACAGAATTTGGTATAAGTACCGAAATCTTCAGAATTTTTCAAAGTAACGAAAACGTCAGAAATTATCTAAGTACCGAAAACTTCTGATTATTTTCTAAGTACCGAAATCGTCAGAATTTTTCTAAGTACCGTAAAGGTCAGAAATTTTCTAAGTACCGAAAAGGTCAGAAATTTTCCAAGTACCGAAAAGGTCAGAAATTTTCTAAGTACCGAAATAGTCAGAATGATTCTAAGTACCGAAATCGGCAGAATTTTTCTAAGAACCGAAAACTTCTGAATGTTTAATAAGTATCGAAATCGTAAGAATTTTTCTAAGTACCGAAAAAGTCAGAGATTTTCTAAAAACCGAAAACTTCCGAGTCTTTTCAAAGTACCGAAAAAGAAGAAATTTTCTAAGTACCAAAATCAACAGAATATTTCTAAGTACCAAAATCGACAGATCTTTTCTAAGTACCGAAATCAACAGAATTTTTCTAAGTACCGAAATCGACAGGATTTTTCAAAGTACTGAAAACGTCAGAAATTTTCTAAGTACCGAAAACTTCTGAATGTTTAATAAGTATCGAAATCGTAAGAATTTTTCTAAGTACCGAAAACTTCTGAGTCTTTTCAAAGTACCGAAAAAGGCAGAAATTTTCTAAGTACCGAGAACATCGGAAATTTTCTAAGTACCGAAAACGTCAGAAATTTTCTAAGTACCGAAAACATCTGAGTCTTTTCAAAGTACCGAAAAAGGCAGAACGTCAGAAATTTACTAAGTAGCGAAAACTTCTGAGTCTTTTCAAAGTACCGAAAAAGGCAGAAATTTTTTAAGTACCGTAATCAACAGAATTTTTCTAAGTACCGAAATCGACAGAATTTTACAAAGTACTGAAAACGTCAGAAATTTTCTAAGTACCGAAAACTTCTGAGTCTTCTCAAAGTACCGAAAAAGGCAGAACGTCAGAAATTTACTAAGTAGCGAAAACTTCTGAATGTTTAATAAGTATCGAAATCGTAAGAATTTTTCTAAGTACCGAAAACGTCAGAAATTTTCTAAGTACCGAAATCGTTCGAAATTTTCTAAGTACCGAAAACTTCTGAATGTTTTCTAAATACTGAAAAAGGCAGAATTTTTCTAAGTACCGAAATCAACAGAATTTTTCTAAGTACCGAAATCGACAGGATTTTTCAAAGTACTGAAAACGTCAGAAATTTTCTAAGTACCGAAAACTTCTGAGTCTTCTCAAAGTACCGAAAAAGGCAGAACGTCAGAAATTTACTAAGTAGCGAAAACTTCTGAGTCTTTTCAAAGTACCGACAAAGGCAGAAATTTTCTAAGTACCGAAATCAACAGAATTTTTCTAAGTACCGAAATCAACAGAATTTTTCTAAGTACCGAAATCGGCAGAATTTTTCTCAGTACCGAAAACTTCTGAATGTTTAATAAGTATCGAAATCGTAAGAATTTTTCTAAGTACCGAAAACGTCAGATATTTTCTAAGTACCGAAAATGTCAGAAATTTTCTAAGATCCGAAATCACCAGAATTTTTCTAAAAACCGAAATCGTTAGAATTTTTCAAAGTACCGAAAAAGTCAGAATTTTTAAAAGTACCGAAATCGTCAGAATTTTCCAAGTACCGAAATTGGCAGAATTTTTCTGAGTACCGAAATCGACAGAATTTTTCTAAGTACCGAATTCGACAGAATTTTTCTAAGTACCGAAATTTTCAGAATTTTTCTAAGTACCGAAATCGTCGGAATTTTTCTAAGTACCGAAATTGTCAGAATTTTTCTATGTACCGAAATCATCAGAATTTTTCTAAGTACCGAAATCGACAGAAATTTTCTAAGTACCGAAATCAACAGAATTTGGTATAAGTACCGAAATCTTCAGAATTTTTCAAAGTAACGAAAACGTCAGAAATTATCTAAGTACCGAAAACTTCTGATTATTTTCTAAGTACCGAAATCGCCAGAATTTTTCTAAGTACCGAAAAGGTCAGAAATTTTCTAAGTACCGAAAAGGTCAGAAATTTTCCAAGTACCGAAAAGGTCAGAAATTTTCTAAGTACCGAAATAGTCAGAATTTTTCTAAGTACCGAAAACTTCTGAATGTTTAATAAGTATCGAAATCGTAAGAATTTTTCTAAGTACCGAAAAAGTCAGAGATTTTCTAAGTACCGAAATCAACAGAATTTTTCTAAGTACCAAAATCGACAGATCTTTTCTACCGAAATCAACAGAATTTTTCCAAGTACCGAAATCGACAGTATTTTTCAAAGTACTGAAATCTACAGAATTTTTCTAAGTACCGAAATCGGCAGAATTTTTCTAAGTACCGAAAACTTCTGAATGTTTAATAAGTATCGAAATCGTAAGAATTTTTCTAAGTACCGAAAAAGGCAGAGATTTTCTAAGTACCGAGAACATCGGAAATTTTCTAAGTACCGAAAACGTCTGAAATTTTCAAAATACCGAAAAAAGGCAGAAATTTTCTAAGTAACGAAATCAACAGAATTTTTCTAAGTACCGAGATCGACAGAATTTTTCTAAGTACCGAAATCAACAGAATTTTTCTAAGTACCGAAAACTTAGAAATTTTCTAAGTACCGAAGACTTCTGAATGTTTTCTAAGTACCGAAATCGACAGAATTTTCTAAGTACCGAAATCGTCAGAAATTTTCTAAGTACCGAAAACTTCTGAGTCTTTTCAAAGTACCGAAAAAGGCAGAAATTTTCTAAGTACCGAAAACGTCAGATATTTTCTAAGTACCGAAAAGGTCAGAAATTTTCTAAGTACCGAAAAAGGCAGAAATTTTCTAAGTACCGAAAACTTCTGAATGTTTTCTAAGTACCGAAATCGGCAGAATTTTTCTAAGTACCGAAATCGTAAGAATTTTTCTAAGTACCGAAAAAGTCAGAGATTTTCTAAGTACCGAAAACTTCCGAGTCTTTTCAAAGTACCGAAAAAGGCAGAAATTTTCTAAGTACCGAAAAAGGCAGAAATTTTCTAAGTACCGAAATCAACAGAATTCTTCTAAGTACCGAAATTTTCAGAATTTTTCTAAGTACCGAAATAGTCAGAATTTTTCTAAGTACCGAAATCGGCAGAATTTTTCTAAGTACCGAAAACTTCTGAATGTTTAATAAGTATCGAAATCGTAAGAATTTTTCTAAGTACCGAAAAAGTCAGAGATTTTCTAAGTACCGAAATCAACAGAATTTTTCTAAGTACCAAAATCGACAGATCTTTTCTAAGTACCGAAATCAACAGAATTTTTCTAAGTACCGAAATCGACAGTATTTTTCAAAGTACCGAAATCAACAGAATTTTTCTAAGTACCGAAATCTTCAGAATTTTTCTAAGTAACGAAAACGTCAGAAATTATCTAAGTACCGAAAACTTCTGATTGTTTTCTAAGTACCGAAATCGTCTGAATTTTTCTAAGTACCGTAAAGGTCAGAAATTTTCTAAGTACCAAAAAGGTCGGAAATTTTTCAAGTACCGAAAAGGTCAGAAATTTTCTAAGTACCGAAAACGTCAGAAATTTTCTAAGTACCGAAAACTTCTGAGTCTTTTCAAAGTACCGAAAAAGGCAGAAATTTTCTAAGTACCGAGAACATCGGAAATTTTCTAAGTACCGAAAACGTCTGAAATTTTCAAAGTACCGAAAAAGGCGGAAATTTTCTAAGTACCGAAATCAACAGAATTTTTCTAAGTACCGAAATCGACAGAATTTTCTAAGTACCGAAATCGACAGGATTTTTCAAAGTACTGAAAACGTCAGAAATTTTCTAAGTACCGAAAACTTCTGAGTGTTTAATAAGTATCGAAATCGTAAGAATTTTTCTAAGTACCGAAATCGTCAGAATTTTCTAAGAACCGAAATCGGCAGAATTTTTCTAAGTACCGAAATCATCAGAATTTTTCTAAGTACCGAAAACGTCAGAAATTTTCTAAGTACCGAAAACTTCTGAGTCTTTTCAAAGTACCGAAAAAGGCAGAACGTCAGAAATTTACTAAGTAGCGAAAACTTCTGAGTCTTTTCAAAGTACCGAAAAAGGCAAAAATTTTTTAAGTACCGAAATCAACAGAATTTTTTTAAGTACCGAAATCGACAGAAATTTTCTAAGTACCGAAAACGTCAGAAATTTTCTAAGTACCGAAAACTTCTGAGTCTTTTCAAAGTACCGAAAAAGGCAGAAATTTTCTAAGTACCGAGAACATCGGAAATTTTCTAAGTACCGAAAACGTCTGAAATTTTCAAAGTACCGAAAAAGGCGGAAATTTTCTAAGTACCGAAATCAACAGAATTTTTCTAAGTACCGAAATCGACAGAATTTTCTAAGTACCGAAATCGACAGGATTTTTCAAAGTACTGAAAACGTCAGAAATTTTCTAAGTACCGAAAACTTCTGAGTGTTTAATAAGTATCGAAATCGTAAGAATTTTTCTAAGTACCGAAATCGTCAGAATTTTCTAAGTACCGAAATCGGCAGAATTTTTCTAAGTACCGAAATCATCAGAATTTTTCTAAGTACCGAAAACGTCAGAAATTTTCTAAGTACCGAAAACTTCTGAGTCTTTTCAAAGTACCGAAAAAGGCAGAACGTCAGAAATTTACTAAGTAGCGAAAACTTCTGAGTGTTTTCAAAGTACCGAAAAAGGCAAAAATTTTTTAAGTACCGAAATCAACAGAATTTTTTTAAGTACCGAAATCGACAGAATTTTTCTAAGTACCGAAAACGACAGAAATTTTCTAAGTACCGAAATCAACAGAATTTTTCTAAGTACCGAAATCTTCAGAATTTTTCTAAGTAACGAAAACATCAGAAATTATCTAAGTACCGAAAATTTCTGATTGTTTTCTAAGTACCGAAATCGTCTGAATTTTTCTAAGTACCGTAAAGGTCAGAAATTTTCTAAGTACCGAAAAGGTCAGAAATTTTCTAAGTACCGAAATCGTCAGAATTTTCTAAGTACCGAAATCGTCAGAATTTTTCTAAGTACCGAAAACTTCTGAGTCTTTTCAAAGTACCGAAAAAGGCAGAATTTTTCAAAGTACCGAAAACGTCAGAAATTTTCTAAGTACCGAAAACTTCTGAGTCTTTTCAAAGTACCGAAAAAGGCAGAACGTCAGAAATTTACTAAGTAGCGAAAACTTCTGAGTCTTTTCAAAGTACCGAAAAAGGCAGAAATTTTCTAAGTACCGAAATCATCAGAATTTTTCTAAGTACCGAAATCGACAGAATTCTTCTAAGTACCGAAATTTTCAGAATTTTTCTAAGTACCGAAATAGTCAGAATTTTTCTAAGTACCGAAATCGGCAGAATTTTTCTAAGTACCGAAAACTTCTGAATGTTTAATAAGTATCGAAATCGTAAGAATTTTTCTAAGTACCGAAAAAGTCAGAGATTTTCTAAGTACCGAAATCAACAGAATTTTTCTAAGTACCAAAATCGACAGATCTTTTCTAAGTACCGAAATCAACAGAATTTTTCTAAGTACCGAAATCGACAGTATTTTTCAAAGTACTGAAATCAACAGAATTTTTCTAAGTACCGAAATCGACAGGATTTTTCAAAGTACTGAAAACGTCAGAATTTTTACAAGTCCCGAAAACGACAGAAATTTTCTAAGTACCGAAATCAACAGAATTTTTCTAAGTATCGAAATCTTCAGAATTTTTCAAAGTAACGAAAACGTCAGAAATTATCTAAGTACCGAAAACTTCTGATTATTTTCTAAGTATCGAAATCTTCAGAATTTTTCAAAGTAACGAAAACGTCAGAAATTATCTAAGTACCGAAAACTTCTGATTGTTTTCTAAGTACCGAAATCGTCAGAATTTTTCTAAGTGCCGAAATCGTCGGAATTTTTCTAAGTACCGAAATCGTCAGAATTTTTCTAAGTTCCGAAAACTTCTGAATGTTTTCTAAGTACTGAAAAAGGCAGAATTTTTCTAAGTACCGAAATCAACAGAATTTTTCTAAGTTTCCGAAATCGACAGTATTTTTCAAAGTACTGAAATCAACAGAATTTTTCTAAGTACCGAAATCGGCAGAATTTTTCAAAGTACCGAAAACTTCTGAATGTTTAATAAGTATCGAAATCGTAAGAATTTTTCTAAGTACCGAAAACGTCAGAAATTTTCTAAGTACCGAAAACTTCTGAGTCTTTTCAAAGTACCGAAAAAGGCAGAAATTTTCTAAGTACCGAGAACATCGGAAATTTTCTAAGTACCGAAAACGTCTGAAATTTTCAAAGTACCGAAACAGGCAGAAATTTTCTAAGTACCGAAATCGTCAGAATTTTCTAAGTACCGAAATCGTCAGAATTTTTCTAAGTACCGAAAACTTCTGAGTCTTTTCAAAGTACCGAAAAAGGCAGAATTTTTCAAAGTACCAAAATCGTCAGAATTTTCTAAGTACCGAAATCGGCAGAATTTTTCTTAGTACCGAAAACTTCTGAGTCTTTTCAAAGTTCCGAAAAAGGCAGAATTTTTCTAAGTACTGAAAAAGACAGAATTTTTCTAAAAACCGAAATCAACAGAATTTTTCTAAGTTTCCGAAATCGACAGTATTTTTCAAAGTACTGAAATCAACAGAATTTTTCGAAGTACCGAAATCGGCAGAATTTTTCTAAGTACCGAAAACTTCTGGATGTTTAATAAGTATCGAAATCGTAAGAATTTTTCTAAGTACCGAAAACGTCAGAAATTTTCTAAGTACCGAAAACTTCTGAGTCTTTTCAAAGTACCGAAAAAGGCAGAAATTTTCTAAGTACCGAGAACATCGGAAATTTTCTAAGTACCGAAAACGTCTGAAATTTTCAAAGTACCGAAAAAGGCAGAAATTTTCTAAGTACCGAAATCAACAGAATTTTTCTAAGTACCGAAATCAACAGAATTTTCTAAGTACCGAAATCGTCAGAATTTTTCTAAGTACCGAAATCGTCAGAAATTTTCTAAGCACAGAAAACTTCTGAGTCTTTTCAAAGTACCGAAAAAGGCAGAACGTCAGAAATTTACTAAGTAGCGAAAACTTCTGAGTCTTTTCAAAGTACCGGAAAAAGCAGAATTTTTCAAAGTACCGAAATCGTCAGAATTTTCTAAGTACCGAAATCGGCTGAATTTTTCTAAGTACCGAAATCATCAGAATTTTTCTAAGTACCGAAAACGTTAGAAATTTTCTAAGTACCGAAAACTTCTGAGTCTTTTCAAAGTACCGAAAAAGGCAGAACGTCAGAAATTTACTAAGTAGCGAAAACTTCTGAGTCTTTTCAAAGTACCGAAAAAGGCAGAAATTTTCTAAGTACCGAAATCATCAGAATTTTTCTAAGTACCGAAATCGACAGAATTTTTCTAAGTACCGAATTCGACAGAATTTTTCTAAGTACCGAAATCATCAGAATTTTTCTAAGTACCGAAACCGACAGAAATTTTCTAAGTACCGAAACCAACAGAATTTGGTATAAGTACCGAAATCTTCAGAATTTTTCAAAGTAACGAAAACGTCAGAAATTATCTAAGTACCGAAAACTTTTGATTATTTTCTAAGTACCGAAATCGTCAGAATTTTTCTAAGTACCGTAAAGGTCAGAAATTTTCTAAGTACCGAAAAGGTCAGAAATTTTCCAAGTACCGAAAAGGTCAGAAATTTTCTAAGTACCGAAATAGTCAGAATGATTCTAAGTACCGAAATCGGCAGAATTTTTCTAAGTACCGAAAACTTCTGAATGTTTAATAAGTATCGAAATCGTAAGAATTTTTCTAAGTACCGAAAAAGTCAGAGATTTTCTAAAAACCGAAAACTTCCGAGTCTTTTCAAAGTACCGAAAAAGAAGAAATTTTCTAAGTACCAAAATCAACAGAATATTTCTAAGTACCAAAATCGACAGATCTTTTCTAAGTACCGAAATCAACAGAATTTTTCTAAGTACCGAAATCGACAGGATTTTTCAAAGTACTGAAAACGTCAGAAATTTTCTAAGTACCGAAAACTTCTGAATGTTTAATAAGTATCGAAATCGTAAGAATTTTTCTAAGTACCGAAAACTTCTGAGTCTTTTCAAAGTACCGAAAAAGGCAGAAATTTTCTAAGTACCGAGAACATCGGAAATTTTCTAAGTACCGAAAACGTCAGAAATTTTCTAAGTACCGAAAACATCTGAGTCTTTTCAAAGTACCGAAAAAGGCAGAACGTCAGAAATTTACTAAGTAGCGAAAACTTCTGAGTCTTTTCAAAGTACCGAAAAAGGCAGAAATTTTTTAAGTACCGTAATCAACAGAATTTTTCTAAGTACCGAAATCGACAGAATTTTTCTAAGTACCGAAAACGACAGAAATTTTCTAAGTACCGAAATCAACAGAATTTTTCTAAGTACCGAAATCTTCTGGATGTTTAATAAGTATCGAAATCGTAAGAATTTTTCTAAGTACCGAAAACGTCAGAAATTTTCTAAGTACCGAAAACTTCTGAGTCTTTTCAAAGTACCGAAAAAGGCAGAAATTTTCTAAGTACCGAGAACATCGGAAATTTTCTAAGTACCGAAAACGTCTGAAATTTTCAAAGTACTGAAAAAGACAGAATTTTTCTAAAAACCGAAATCAACAGAATTTTTCTAAGTTTCCGAAATCGACAGTATTTTTCAAAGTACTGAAATCAACAGAATTTTTCGAAGTACCGAAATCGGCAGAATTTTTCTAAGTACCGAAAACTTCTGGATGTTTAATAAGTATCGAAATCGTAAGAATTTTTCTAAGTACCGAAAACTTCTGAGTCTTTTCAAAGTACCGAAAAAGGCAGAAATTTTCTAAGTACCGAGAACATCGGAAATTTTCTAAGTACCGAAAACGTCTGAAATTTTCAAAGTACCGAAAAAGGCAGAAATTTTCTAAGTACCGAAATCAACAGAATTTTTCTAAGTACCGAAATCAACAGAATTTTCTAAGTACCGAAATCGTCAGAATTTTTCTAAGTACCGAAATCGTCAGAAATTTTCTAAGCACCGAAAACTTCTGAGTCTTTTCAAAGTACCGAAAAAGGCAGAACGTCAGAAATTTACTAAGTAGCGAAAACTTCTGAGTCTTTTCAAAGTACCGGAAAAAGCAGAATTTTTCAAAGTACCGAAATCGTCAGAATTTTCTAAGTGCCGAAATCGGCTGAATTTTTCTAAGTACCGAAATCATCAGAATTTTTCTAAGTACCGAAAACGTTAGAAATTTTCTAAGTACCGAAAACTTCTGAGTCTTTTCAAAGTACCGAAAAAGGCAGAACGTCAGAAATTTACTAAGTAGCGAAAACTTCTGAGTCTTTTCAAAGTACCGAAAAAGGCAGAAATTTTCTAAGTACCGAAATCATCAGAATTTTTCTAAGTACCGAAATCGACAGAATTTTTCTAAGTACCGAATTCGACAGAATTTTTCTAAGTACCGAAATCATCAGAATTTTTCTAAGTACCGAAACCGACAGAAATTTTCTAAGTACCGAAACCAACAGAATTTGGTATAAGTACCGAAATCTTCAGAATTTTTCAAAGTAACGAAAACGTCAGAAATTATCTAAGTACCGAAAACTTCTGATTATTTTCTAAGTACCGAAATCGTCAGAATTTTTCTAAGTACCGTAAAGGTCAGAAATTTTCTAAGTACCGAAAAGGTCAGAAATTTTCCAAGTACCGAAAAGGTCAGAAATTTTCTATGTACCGAAATAGTCAGAATGATTCTAAGTACCGAAATCGGCAGAATTTTTCTAAGTACCGAAAACTTCTGAATGTTTAATAAGTATCGAAATCGTAAGAATTTTTCTAAGTACCGAAAAAGTCAGAGATTTTCTAAAAACCGAAAACTTCCGAGTCTTTTCAAAGTACCGAAAAAGAAGAAATTTTCTAAGTACCAAAATCAACAGAATATTTCTAAGTACCAAAATCGACAGATCTTTTCTAAGTACCGAAATCAACAGAATTTTTCTAAGTACCGAAATCGACAGGATTTTTCAAAGTACTGAAAACGTCAGAAATTTTCTAAGTACCGAAAACTTCTGAATGTTTAATAAGTATCGAAATCGTAAGAATTTTTCTAAGTACCGAAAACTTCTGAGTCTTTTCAAAGTACCGAAAAAGGCAGAAATTTTCTAAGTACCGAGAACATCGGAAATTTTCTAAGTACCGAAAACGTCAGAAATTTTCTAAGTACCGAAAACATCTGAGTCTTTTCAAAGTACCGAAAAAGGCAGAACGTCAGAAATTTACTAAGTAGCGAAAACTTCTGAGTCTTTTCAAAGTACCGAAAAAGGCAGAAATTTTTTAAGTACCGTAATCAACAGAATTTTTCTAAGTACCGAAATCGACAGAATTTTTCTAAGTACCGAAAACGACAGAAATTTTCTAAGTACCGAAATCAACAGAATTTTTCTAAGTACCGAAATCTTCTGGATGTTTAATAAGTATCGAAATCGTAAGAATTTTTCTAAGTACCGAAAACGTCAGAAATTTTCTAAGTACCGAAAACTTCTGAGTCTTTTCAAAGTACCGAAAAAGGCAGAAATTTTCTAAGTACCGAGAACATCGGAAATTTTCTAAGTACCGAAAACGTCTGAAATTTTCAAAGTAAAGAAAAAGGCAGAAATTTTCAAAGTACCGAAATCAACAGAATTTTTCTAAGTACCGAAATCGACAGAATTTTCTAAGTACCGAAATCGACAGGATTTTTCAAAGTACTGAAAATGTCAGAAATTTTCAAAGTACCGAAAATTTCTGAATGTTTAATAAGTATCGAAATCGTAAGAATTTTTCTAAGTACCGAAAACGTCAGAAATTTTCTAAGTACCGAAAACTTCTGAGTCTTTTCAAAGTACCGAAAAAGGCAGAAATTTTCTAAGTACCGAGAACATCGGAAATTTTCTAAGTACCGAAAACGTCTGAAATTTTCAAAGTACCGAAAAAGGCAGAAATTTTCTAAGTACCGAAATCAACAGAATTTTTCTAAGTACCGAAATCAACAGAATTTTCTAAGTACCGAAATCGTCAGAATTTTTCTAAGTACCGAAATCGTCAGAAATTTTCTAAGCACCGAAAACTTCTGAGTCTTTTCAAAGTACCGAAAAAGGCAGAACGTCAGAAATTTACTAAGTAGCGAAAACTTCTGAGTCTTTTCAAAGTACCGGAAAAAGCAGAATTTTTCAAAGTACCGAAATCATCAGAATTTTTCTAAGTACCGAAATCGACAGAATTTTTCTAAGTACCGAAACCGACAGAAATTTTCTAAGTACCGAAATCAACAGAATTTGGTATAAGTACCGAAATCTTCAGAATTTTTCAAAGTAACGAAAACGTCAGAAATTATCTAAGTACCGAAAACTTCTGATTATTTTCTAAGTACCGAAATCGTCAGAATTTTTCTAAGTACCGTAAAGGTCAGAAATTTTCTAAGTACCGAAAAGGTCAGAAATTTTCCAAGTACCGAAAAGGTCAGAAATTTTCTAAGTACCGAAATAGTCAGAATGATTCTAAGTACCGAAATCGGCAGAATTTTTCTAAGAACCGAAAACTTCTGAATGTTTAATAAGTATCGAAATCGTAAGAATTTTTCTAAGTACCGAAAAAGTCAGAGATTTTCTAAAAACCGAAAACTTCCGAGTCTTTTCAAAGTACCGAAAAAGAAGAAATTTTCTAAGTACCAAAATCAACAGAATATTTCTAAGTACCAAAATCGACAGATCTTTTCTAAGTACCGAAATCAACAGAATTTTTCTAAGTACCGAAATCGACAGGATTTTTCAAAGTACTGAAAACGTCAGAAATTTTCTAAGTACCGAAAACTTCTGAATGTTTAATAAGTATCGAAATCGTAAGAATTTTTCTAAGTACCGAAAACTTCTGAGTCTTTTCAAAGTACCGAAAAAGGCAGAAATTTTCTAAGTACCGAGAACATCGGAAATTTTCTAAGTACCGAAAACGTCAGAAATTTTCTAAGTACCGAAAACATCTGAGTCTTTTCAAAGTACCGAAAAAGGCAGAACGTCAGAAATTTACTAAGTAGCGAAAACTTCTGAGTCTTTTCAAAGTACCGAAAAAGGCAGAAATTTTTTAAGTACCGTAATCAACAGAATTTTTCTAAGTACCGAAATCGACAGAATTTTTCAAAGTACTGAAAACGTCAGAAATTTTCTAAGTACCGAAAACTTCTGAGTCTTCTCAAAGTACCGAAAAAGGCAGAACGTCAGAAATTTACTAAGTAGCGAAAACTTCTGAATGTTTAATAAGTATCGAAATCGTAAGAATTTTTCTAAGTACCGAAAACGTCAGAAATTTTCTAAGTACCGAAATCGTTCGAAATTTTCTAAGTACCGAAAACTTCTGAATGTTTTCTAAATACTGAAAAAGGCAGAATTTTTCTAAGTACCGAAATCAACAGAATTTTTCTAAGTACCGAAATCGACAGGATTTTTCAAAGTACTGAAAACGTCAGAAATTTTCTAAGTACCGAAAACTTCTGAGTCTTCTCAAAGTACCGAAAAAGGCAGAACGTCAGAAATTTACTAAGTAGCGAAAACTTCTGAGTCTTTTCAAAGTACCGACAAAGGCAGAAATTTTCTAAGTACCGAAATCAACAGAATTTTTCTAAGTACCGAAATCAACAGAATTTTTCTAAGTACCGAAATCGGCAGAATTTTTCTCAGTACCGAAAACTTCTGAATGTTTAATAAGTATCGAAATCGTAAGAATTTTTCTAAGTACCGAAAAAGTCAGAGATTTTCTAAGTACCGAAATCAACAGAATTTTTCTAAGTACCAAAATCGACAGATCTTTTCTACCGAAATCAACAGAATTTTTCTAAGTACCGAAATCGACAGTATTTTTCAAAGTACTGAAATCTACAGAATTTTTCTAAGTACCGAAATCGGCAGAATTTTTCTAAGTACCGAAAACTTCTGAATGTTTAATAAGTATCGAAATCGTAAGAATTTTTCTAAGTACCGAAAAAGGCAGAGATTTTCTAAGTACCGAGAACATCGGAAATTTTCTAAGTACCGAAAACGTCTGAAATTTTCAAAGTACCGAAAAAAGGCAGAAATTTTCTAAGTAACGAAATCAACAGAATTTTTCTAAGTACCGAAAAGGTCAGAAATTTTCTAAGTACCGAAAAAGGCAGAAATTTTCTAAGTACCGAAAACTTCTGAATGTTTTCTAAGTACCGAAATCGGCAGAATTTTTCTAAGTACCGAAATCGTAAGAATTTTTCAAAGTACCGAAAAAGGCAGAAATTTTCTAAGTACCGAAATAAACTGAATTTTTCTAAGTACCGAAATCGACAGAATTTTTCTAAGTACCGAAATCAACAGAATTTTTCTAAGTACCGAAATCGACAGTATTTTTCAAAGTACTGAAATCAACAGAATTTTTCTAAGTACCGAAATCGGCAGAATTTTTCTAAGTACCGAAAACTTCTGAATGTTTAATAAGTATCGAAATCGTAAGAATTTTTCTAAGTACCGAAAAAGGCAGAGATTTTCTAAGTACCGAGAACATCGGAAATTTTCTAAGTACCGAAAACGTCTGAAATTTTCAAAGTACCGAAAAAGGCAGAAATTTTCTAAGTACCGAAATCAACAGAATTTTTCTAAGTTCCGAAATCGACAGAATTTTTCTAAGTACCGAAATCGACAGGATTTTACAAAGTACTGAAAACGTCAGAAATTTTCTAAGTACCGAAAACTTCTGAATGTTTAATAAGTATCGAAATCGTAAGAATTTTTCTAAGTACCGAAAAAGTCAGAGACTTTCTAAGTACCGAAATCAACAGAATTTTTCTAAGTACCAAAATCGATAGATCTTTTCTAAGTACCGAAATCAACAGAATTTTTCTAAGTACCGAAATAGACAGTATTTTTCTAAGTACCGAAAACTTCTGAGTCTTTTCAAAGTACCGAAAAAGGCAGAATTTTCCAAGTACCGAAAACTTCTAAATGTTTAATAAGTATCGAAATCGTAAGAATTTTTCTAAGTACCGAAAACTTAGAAATTTTCTAAGTACCGAAGACTTCTGAATGTTTTCTAAGTACCGAAATCGACAGAATATTTCTAAGTACCGAAAACGTCAGATATTTTCTAAGTACCGAAAAGGTCAGAAATTTTCTAAGTACCGAATTCGACAGAATTTTTCTAAGTACCGAAATTTTCAGAATTTTTCTAAGTACCGAAATCGTCGGAATTTTTCTAAGTACCGAAATTGTCAGAATTTTTCTATGTACCGAAATCATCAGAATTTTTCTAAGTACCGAAATCGACAGAAATTTTCTAAGTACCGAAATCAACAGAATTTGGTATAAGTACCGAAATCTTCAGAATTTTTCAAAGTAACGAAAACGTCAGAAATTATCTAAGTACCGAAAACTTCTGATTATTTTCTAAGTACCGAAATCGCCAGAATTTTTCTAAGTACCGAAAAGGTCAGAAATTTTCTAAGTACCGAAAAGGTCAGAAATTTTCCAAGTACCGAAAAGGTCAGAAATTTTCTAAGTACCGTAATAGTCAGAATTTTTCTAAGTACCGAAAACTTCTGAATGTTTAATAAGTATCGAAATCGTAAGAATTTTTCTAAGTACCGAAAAAGTCAAAGATTTTCTAAGTACCGAAATCAACAGAATTTTTCTAAGTACCAAAATCGACAGATCTTTTCTACCGAAATCAACAGAATTTTTCTAAGTACCGAAATCGACAGTATTTTTCAAAGTACTGAAATCTACAGAATTTTTCTAAGTACCGAAATCGGCAGAATTTTTCTAAGTACCGAAAACTTCTGAATGTTTAATAAGTATCGAAATCGTAAGAATTTTTCTAAGTACCGAAAAAGGCAGAGATTTTCTAAGTACCGAGAACATCGGAAATTTTCTAAGTACCGAAAACGTCTGAAATTTTCAAAGTACCGAAAAAAGGCAGAAATTTTCTAAGTAACGAAATCAACAGAATTTTTCTAAGTACCGAGATCGACAGAATTTTTCTAAGTAACGAAATCAACAGAATTTTTCTAAGTACCGAGATCGACAGAATTTTTCTAAGTTCCGAAATCGACAGAATTTTCTAAGTACCGAAATCGTCAGAAATTTTCTAAGTACCGAAAACTTCTGAGTCTTTTCAAAGTACCGAAAAAGGCAGAAATTTTCTAAGTACCGAAAACGTCAGATATTTTCTAAGTACCGAAAAGGTCAGAAATTTTCTAAGTACCGAAAAAGGCAGAAATTTTCTAAGTACCGAAAACTTCTGAATGTTTTCTAAGTACCGAAATCGGCAGAATTTTTCTAAGTACCGAAATCGTAAGAATTTTTCAAAGTACCGAAAAAGGCAGAAATTTTCTAAGTACCGAAATAAACTGAATTTTTCTAAGTACCGAAATCGACAGAATTTTTCTAAGTACCGAAATCAACAGAATTTTTCTAAGTACCGAAATCGACAGTATTTTTCAAAGTACTGAAATCAACAGAATTTTTCTAAGTACCGAAATCGGCAGAATTTTTCTAAGTACCGAAAACTTCTGAATGTTTAATAAGTATCGAAATCGTAAGAATTTTTCTAAGTACCGAAAAAGGCAGAGATTTTCTAAGTACCGAGAACATCGGAAATTTTCTAAGTACCGAAAACGTCTGAAATTTTCAAAGTACCGAAAAAGGCAGAAATTTTCTAAGTACCGAAATCAACAGAATTTTTCTAAGTTCCGAAATCGACAGAATTTTTCTAAGTACCGAAATCGACAGGATTTTACAAAGTACTGAAAACGTCAGAAATTTTCTAAGTACCGAAAACTTCTGAATGTTTAATAAGTATCGAAATCGTAAGAATTTTTCTAAGTACCGAAAAAGTCAGAGACTTTCTAAGTACCGAAATCAACAGAATTTTTCTAAGTACCAAAATCGATAGATCTTTTCTAAGTACCGAAATCAACAGAATTTTTCTAAGTACCGAAATAGACAGTATTTTTCTAAGTACCGAAAACTTCTGAGTCTTTTCAAAGTACCGAAAAAGGCAGAATTTTCCAAGTACCGAAAACTTCTAAATGTTTAATAAGTATCGAAATCGTAAGAATTTTTCTAAGTACCGAAAACTTAGAAATTTTCTAAGTACCGAAGACTTCTGAATGTTTTCTAAGTACCGAAATCGACAGAATATTTCTAAGTACCGAAAACGTCAGATATTTTCTAAGTACCGAAAAGGTCAGAAATTTTCTAAGTACCGAAAAAGGCAGAAATTTTCTAAGTACCGAAAACATCTGAATGTTTTCTAAGTACCGAAAACGTCAGAAATTTTCTAAGGACCGAAAAGGTCAGAAATTTTCTAAGATCGGAAATCATCAGAATTTTCCTAAGTACCGAAATCGTCAGAATTTTCTAAGTACCGAAATCGTCAGAAATTTTCTAAGTACCGAAAACTTCTGAGTCTTTTCAAAGTACCGAAAAAAGCAGAAATTTTCTAAAAACCGAAAACGTCAGATATTTTCTAAGTACCGAAAAGGTCAGAAATTTTCTAAGTACCGAAAAAGGCAGAAATTTTCTAAGTACCGAAAACTTCTGAATGTTTTATAAGTACCGAAATCGGCAGAATTTTTCTAAGTACCGAAATAGTAAGAATTTTTCTAAGTACCGAAAAAGTCAGAGATTTTCTAAGTACCAAAAACTTCCGAGTCTTTTCAAAGTACCGAAAAAGGCAGACATTTTCTAAGTACCGAAATAAACAGAATTTTTCTAAGTACCGAAATCGACAGAATTTTTCTAAGTACCGAAATCAACAGAATTTTTCTAAGTACCGAAATCGACAGAATTTTTCTAAGTACCGAAATCAACAGAATTTTTCTCAGTACCGAAATCGTCAGAATTTTTCTAAGTACCGAAATCGTAAGAATTTTTCTAAGTACCGAAAACTTAGAAATTTTCTAAGTACCGAAGACTTCTGAATGTTTTCTAAGTACCGAAATCGACAGAATATTTCTAAGTACCGAAAACGTCAGATATTTTCTAAGTACCGAAAAGGTCAGAAATTTTCTAAGTACCGAAAAAGGCAGAAATTTTCTAAGTACCGAAAACATCTGAATGTTTTCTAAGTTCCGAAAACGTCAGAAATTTTCTAAGGACCGAAAAGGTCAGAAATTTTCTAAGATCGGAAATCATCAGAATTTTCCTAAGTACCGAAATCGTCAGAATTTTTTAAGTACCGAAATCGTCAGAAATTTTCTAAGTACCGAAAACTTCTGAGTCTTTTCAAAGTACCGAAAAAAGCAGAAATTTTCTAAGTACCGAAAACGTCAGATATTTTCTAAGTACCGAAAAGGTCAGAAATTTTCTAAGTACCGAAAAAGGCAGAAATTTTCTGAGTACCGAAAACTTCTGAATGTTTTATAAGTACCGAAATCGGCAGAATTTTTCTAAGTACCGAAATAGTAAGAATTTTTCTAAGTACCGAAAAAGTCAGAGATTTTCTAAGTACCAAAAACTTCCGAGTCTTTTCAAAGTACCGAAAAAGGCAGAAATTTTCTAAGTACCGAAATAAACAGAATTTTTCAAAGTACCGAAATCGACAGTATTTTTCAAAGTACTGAAATCAACAGAATTTTTCTAAGTACCGAAATCGGCAGAATTTTTCTAAGTACCGAAAACTTCTGAATGTTTAATAAGTATCGAAATCGTAAGAATTTTTCTAAGTACCGAAATCGTCAGAAATTTTCTAAGTACCGAAAACTTCTGAGTCTTTTCAAAGTACCAAAAAAGGCAGAATTTTTCAAAGTACGAAATCGTCAGAATTTTCTAAGTACCGAAATCGGCAGAGATTTTCTAAGTACCGAGAACATCGGAAATTTTCTAAGTACCGAAAACTTCCGAGTCTTTTAAAAGTACCGAAAAAGGCAGAAATTTTCTAAGTACCGAAATCAACAGAAATTTTCTAAGTACCGAAATCGACAGGATTTTTCAAAGTACTGAAAACGTCAGAAATTTTCTAAGTACCGAAAACTTCGGAATGTTTAATAAGTACCGAAATCATCAGAATTTTTCTAAGTACGGAAAACGTCAGAAATTTACTAAGTAGCGGAAACTTCTGAGTCTTTTCAAAGTACCGAAAAAGGCAGAAATTTTCTAAGTACCGAGAACATCGGAAATTTTCTAAGTACCGAAAATGTCTGAAATTTTCAAAGTACCGAAAAAAGCAGGAATTTTCTAAGTACCGAAATCAACAGAATTTTTCTAACTACCGAAATCGACAGAATTTTTCTAAGTACGGAAATCAACAAAATTTTTCTAAGTACCGAATTCGACAGAATTTTTCTCAGTACCGAAAACTTCTGAATGTTTAATAAGTATCGAAATCGTAAGAATTTTTCTAAGTACCGAGAACGTCAGATATTTTCTAAGTACTGAAAAGGTCAGAAATTTTCAAAGATCCGAAATCAACAGAATTTTTCTAAGTACCGAAATCGACAGAATTTTCTAAGTACCGAAATCGTCAGAATTTTTCTAAGTACCGTAATCGTCAGAAATTTTCTAAGCACCGAAAATTTCTGAGTCTTTTCAAAGTACCGAAAAAGGCAGAATTTTTCAAAGTACCGATATCGTCAGAATTTTCTAAGTACCGAAATCATCAGAATTTTTCTAAGTACCGAAAACGTCAGAAATTTTCTAAGCCCCGAAAACTTCTGAGTCTTTCCAAAGTACCGAAAAAGGCAGAACGTCAGAAATTTACTAAGTAGCGAAAACTTTTGAGTCTTTTCAAAGTACCGAAAAAGGCAGAAATTTTCTAAGTACCGAAATCAACAGAATTTTTCTAAGTACCGAAATCGACAGAATTTTTCTAAGTACGGAAATCAACAAAATTTTTCTAAGTACCGAAATCGTCAGAAATTTTCTAAGTACCGAAAACTTCTGAGTCTTTTCAAAGTACCGAAAAAGGCAGAAATTTTCTAAGTACCGAAATCGACAGTATTTTTCAAAGTACTGAAATCAACAGAATTTTTCTAAGTACCGAAATCGGCAGAATTTTTCTAAGTACCGAAAACTTCTGAATGTTTAATAAGTATCGAAATCGTAAGAATTTTTCTAAGTACCGAAAACGTCAGAAATTTTCTAAGTACCGAAAACTTCTGAGTCTTTTCAAAGTACCGAAAAAGGCAGGAATTTTCTAAGTAGCGAAATCAACAGAATTTTTCTAAGTACCGAAATCGACAGAATTTTCTAAGTACCGAAATCGTCAGAATTTTTCTAAGTACCGTAATCGTCAGAAATTTTCTAAGCACCGAAAACTTCTGAGTCTTTTCAAAGTACCGAAAAAGGCAGAATTTTTCAAAGTTCCGATATCGTCAGAATTTTCTAAGTACCGAAATCATCAGAATTTTTCTAAGTACCGAAAACGTCAGAAATTTTCTAAGCCCCGAAAACTTCTGAGTCTTTTCAAAGTACCGAAAAAGGCAGAACGTCAGAAATTTACTAAGTAGCGAAAACTTCTGAGTCTTTTCAAAGTACCGAAAAAGGCAGAAATTTTCTAAGTACCGAAATCAACAGAATTTTTCTAACTACCGAAATCGACAGAATTTTTCTAAGTACGGAAATCAACAAAATTTTTCTAAGTACCGAATTCGACAGAATTTTTCTAAGTACCGAAATCGTCAGAAATTTTCTAAGTACCGAAAACTTCTGAGTCTTTTCAAAGTACCGAAAAAGGCAGAATTTTTCAAAGTACCGATATCGTCAGAATTTTCTAAGTACCGAAATCATCAGAATTTTTCTAAGTACCGAAAACGTCAGAAATTTTCTAAGCCCCGAAAACTTCTGAATGTTTAATAAGTATCGAAATCGTAAGAATTTTTCTAAGTACCGAAAACGACAGAAATTTTCTAAGTACCGAAATCAACAGAATTTTTCTAAGTACCGAAATCTTCAGAATTTTTCTAAGCAACGAAAACGTCAGAAATTATCTAAGTACCGAAAACTTCTGATTGTTTTCTAAGTACCGAAATCGTCTGAATTTTTCTAAGTACCGTAAAGGTCAGAAATTTTCTAAGTACCGAAAAGGTCAGAAATTTTTCAAGTACCGAAAAGGTCAGAAATTTTCTAAGTACCGAAAACGTCAGAAATTTTCTAAGTACCGAAAACTTCTGAGTCTTTACAAAGTACCGAAAAAGGCAGAAATTTTCTAAGTACCGAGAACATCGGAAATTTTCTAAGTACCGAAAACGTCTGAAATTTTCAAAGTACCGAAAAAGGCAGAAATTTTCTAAGTACCGAAATCGTCAGAATTTTTCTAAGTACCGAAAACTTCTGAGTCTTTTCAAAGTACCGAAAAAGGCAGAATTTTTCAAAGTACCGAAATCGTCAGAATTTTCCAAGATCGAAATCGGCAGAATTTTTCTAAGTACCGAAATCATCAGAATTTTTCTAAGTACCGAAAACGTCAGAAATTTTCTAAGTACCGAAAACTTCTGAGTCTTTTCAAAGTACCGAAAAAGGCAGAACGTCAGAAATTTACTAAGTAGCGAAAACTTCTGAGTCTTTTCAAAGTACCGAAAAAGGCAGAAATTTTCTAAGTACCGAAATCATCAGAATTTTTCTAAGTACCGAAACCGACAGAAATTTTCTAAGTACCGAAATCAACAGAATTTGGAATAAGTACCGAAATCTTCAGAATTTTTCTAAGTACCGAAACCGACAGAAATTTTCTAAGTACCGAAATCAACAGAATTTGGTATAAGTACCGAAATCTTCAGAATTTTTCAAAGTAACGAAAACGTCAGAAATTATCTAAGTACCGAAAACTTCTGATTATTTTCTAAGTACCGAAATCGTCAGAAATTTTCCAAGTACCGAAAAGGTCAGAAATTTTCTAAGTACCGAAATAGTCAGAATTTTTCTAGGTACCGAAATCGGCAGAATTTTTCTAAGTACCGAAAACTTCTGAATGTTTAATAAGTATCGAAATCGTAAGAATTTTTCTAAGTACCGAAAAAGTCAGAGATTTTCTAAAAACCGAAAACTTCCGCGTCTTTTCAAAGTACCGAAAAAGAAGAAATTTTCTAAGTACCAAAATCAACAGAATTTTTCTAAGTACCAAAATCGACAGATCTTTTCTAAGTACCGAAATCAACAGAATTTTTCTAAGTACCGAAATCGACAGGATTTTTCAAAGTACCGAAAACTTCTGAGTCTTTACAAAGTACCGAAAAAGGCAGAAATTTTCTAAGTACCGAGAACATCGGAAATTTTCTAAGTACCGAAAACGTCTGAAATTTTCAAAGTACCGAAAAAGGCAGAAATTTTCTAAGTACCGAAATGAACAGAATTTTTCTAAGTACCGAAATCGACAGAATTTTCTAAGTACCGAAATCGACAGGATTTTTCAAAGTACTGAAAACGTCAGAAATTTTCTAAGTACCGAAAACTTCTGAATGTTTAATAAGTATCGAAATCGTAAGAATTTTTCTAAGTACCGAAAACGTCAGAAATTTTCTAAGTACCGAAAACTTCTGAGTCTTTTTCAAAGTACCGAAAAAGGCAGATATTTTCTAAGTACCGAGAACATCGGAAATTTTCTAAGTACCGAAAACTTCTGAGTCTTTTCAAAGTACCGAAAAAGGCAGAATTTTTCAAAGTACCGAAATCGTCAGAATTTTCTAAGTACCGAAATCAGCAGAATTTTTCTAAGTACCGAAATCATCAGAATTTTTCTAAGTACCGAAAACGTCAGAAATTTTCTAAGTACCGAAAACTTCTGAGTCTTTTCAAAGTACCGAAAAAGGCAGAAATTTTCTAAGTACCGAAATCATCAGAATTTTTCTAAGTACCGAATTCGACAGAATTTTTCTAAGTACCGAAATTTTCAGAATTTTTCTAAGGACCGAAGTCGTCGGAATTTTTCTAAGTACCGAAAAAGGCAGAAATTTTCTAAGAACCGAAATCAACAGAATTTGGTATAAGTACCGAAATCTTCAGAATTTTTCAAAGTAACGAAAACGTCAGAAATTATCTAAGTACCGAAAACTTCTGATTATTTTCTAAGTACCGAAATCGTCAGAATTTTTCTAAGTACCGTAAAGGTCAGAAATTTTCTAAGAACCGAAAAGGTCAGAAATTTTCCAAGTACCGAAAAGGTCAGAAATTTTCCAAGTACCGAAAAGGTCAGAAATTTTCTAAGCACCGAAATAGTCAGAATTTTTCTAAGTACCGAAATCGGCAGAATTTTTCTAAGTACCGAAAACTTCTGAATGTTTAAGAAGTATCGAAATCGTAAGAATTTTTCTAAGTACCGAAAAAGTCAGAGATTTTCTAAAAACCGAAAACTTCCGAGTCTTTTCAAAGTCCCGAAAAAGAAGAAATTTTCTAAGTACCAAAATCAACAGAATTTTTCTAAGTACCAAAATCGACAGATCTTTTCTAAGTACCGAAATCAACAGAATTTTTCTAAGTACCGAAATCGACAGAATTTTTCTAAATTCCGAAAACGACAGAAATTTTCTAAGTACCGAAATCAACAGAATTTTTCTAAGTACCGAAATCTTCAGAATTTTTCTAAGTACCGTAAAGGTCAGAAATTTTCTAAGTACCGAAAAGGTCAGAAATTTTTCAAGTACCGAAAAGGTCAGAAATTTTCTAAGTACCGAAAACGTCAGAAATTTTCTAAGTACCGAAAACTTCTGAGTCTTTTCAAAGTACCGAAAAAGGCAGAAATTTTCTAAGTACCGAAATCGTCAGAATTTTCTAAGATCGAAATCGGCAGAATTTTTCTAAGTACCGAAATCATCAGAATTTTTCTAAGTACCGAAAACGTCAGAAATTTTCTAAGTACCGAAAACTTCTGAGTCTTTTCAAAGTACCGAAAAAGGCAGAACGTCAGAAATTTACTAAGTAGCGAAAACTTCTGCTTCTTTTCAAAGTACCGAAAAAGGCAGAAATTTTCTAAGTACCGAAATCATCAGAATTTTTCTAAGTACCGAAACCGACAGAAATTTTCTAAGTACCGAAATCAACAGAATTTGGTATAAGTACCGAAATCTTCAGAATTTTTCTAAGTACCGAAACCGACAGAAATTTTCTAAGTACCGAAATCAACAGAATTTGGTATAAGTACCGAAATCTTCAGAATTTTTCAAAGTAACGAAAACGTCAGAAATTATCTAAGTACCGAAAACTTCTGATTATTTTCTAAGTACCGAAATCGTCAGAAATTTTCCAAGTACCGAAAAGGTCAGAAATTTTCTAAGTACCGAAATCGGCAGAATTTTTCTAAGTACCGAAAACTTCTAAATGTTTAATAAGTATCGAAATCGTAAGAATTTTTCTAAGTACCGAAAAAGTCAGAGATTTTCTAAAAACCGAAAACTTCCGCGTCTTTTCAAAGTACCGAAAAAGAAGAAATTTTCTAAGTACCAAAATCAACAGAATTTTTCTAAGTACCAAAATCGACAGATCTTTTCTAAGTACCGAAATCAACAGAATTTTTCTAAGTACCGAAATCGACAGGATTTTTCAAAGTACCGAAAACTTCTGAGTCTTTTCAAAGTACCGAAAAAGGCAGAAATTTTCTAAGTACCGAGAACATCGGAAATTTTCTAAGTACCGAAAACGTCTGAAATTTTCAAAGTACCGAAAAAGGCAGAAATTTTCTAAGTACCGAAATCAACAGAATTTTTCTAAGTACCGAAATCGACAGAATTTTCTAAGTACCGAAATCGACAGGATTTTTCAAAGTACTGAAAACGTCAGAAATTTTCTAAGTACCGAAAACTTCTGAATGTTTAATAAGTATCGAAATCGTAAGAATTTTTCTAAGTACCGAAAACGTCAGAAATTTTCTAAGTACCGAAAACTTCTGAGTCTTTTCAAAGTACCGAAAAAGGCAGATATTTTCTAAGTACCGAGAACATCGGAAATTTTCTAAGTACCGAAAACTTCTGAGTCTTTTCAAAGTACCGAAAAAGGCAGAATTTTTCAAAGTACCGAAATCGTCAGAATTTTCTAAGTACCGAAATCAGCAGAATTTTTCTAAGTACCGAAATCATCAGAATTTTTCTAAGTACCGAAAACGTCAGAAATTTTCTAAGTACCGAAAACTTCTGAGTCTTTTCAAAGTACCGAAAAAGGCAGAAATTTTCTAAGTACCGAAATCATCAGAATTTTTCTAAGTACCGAATTCGACAGAATTTTTCTAAGTACCGAAATTTTCAGAATTTTTCTAAGGACCGAAATCGTCGGAATTTTTCTAAGTACCGAAAAAGGCAGAAATTTTCTAAGTACCGAAATCAACAGAATTTGGTATAAGTACCGAAATCTTCAGAATTTTTCAAAGTAACGAAAACGTCAGAAATTATCTAAGTACCGTAAAGGTCAGAAATTTTCTAAGTACCGAAAAGGTCAGAAATTTTCCAAGTACCGAAAAGGTCAGAAATTTTCCAAGTACCGAAAAGGTCAGAAATTTTCTAAGCACCGAAATAGTCAGAATTTTTCTAAGGACCGAAATCGGCAGAATTTTTCTAAGTACCGAAAACTTCTGAATGTTTAAGAAGTATCGAAATCGTAAGAATTTTTCTAAGTACCGAAAAAGTCAGAGATTTTCTAAAAACCGAAAACTTCCGAGTCTTTTCAAAGTCCCGAAAAAGAAGAAATTTTCTAAGTACCAAAATCAACTGAATTTTTCTAAGTACCAAAATCGACAGATCTTTTCTAAGTACCGAAATCAACAGAATTTTTCTAAGAACCGAAATCGACAGAATTTTTCTAAATTCCGAAAACGACAGAAATTTTCTAAGTATCGAAATCAACAGAATTTTTCTAAGTACCGAAATCTTCAGAATTTTTCTAAGTAACGAAAACGTCAGAAATTATCTAAGTACCGAAAACTTCTGATTGTTTTCTAAGTACCGAAATCGTCTGAATTTTTCTAAGTACCGTAAAGGTCAGAAATTTTCTAAGTACCGAAAAGGTCAGAAATTTTTCAAGTACCGAAAAGGTCAGAAATTTTCTAAGTACCGAAAACGTCAGAAATTTTCTAAGTACCGAAAACTTCTGAGTCTTTTCAAAGTACCGAAAAAGGCAGAAATTTTCTAAGTACCGAGAACATCGGAAATTTTCTAAGTACCGAAAACGTCTGAAATTTTCAAAGTACCGAAAAAGGCAGAATTTTTCAAAGTACCGAAATCGTCAGAATTTTCTAAGAACGAAATCATCAGAATTTTTCTAAGTACCGAAATCATCAGAATTTTTCTAAGTACCGAAAACGTCAGAAATTTTCTAAGTACCGAAAACTTCTGAGTCTTTTCAAAGTACCGAAAAAGGCAGAACGTCAGAAATTTACTAAGTAGCGAAAACTTCTGAGTCTTTTCAAAGTACCGAAAAAGGCAGAAATTTTCTAAGTACCGAAATCATCAGAATTTTTCTAAGTACCGAATTCGTCAGAATTTTTCTAAGTACCGAAATTTTCAGAATTTTTCTAAGTACCGAAATCGTCGGAATTTTTCTAAGTACCGAAATTGTCAGAATTTTTCTAAGTACCGAAATCATCAGAATTTTTCTAAGTACCGAAACCGACAGAATTTTTCTAAGTACCGAAATCAACAGAATTTGGTGTAAGTACCGAAATCTTCAGAATTTTTCAAAGTAACGAAAACGTCAGAAATTATCTAAGAACCGAAAACTTCTGATTATTTTCTAAGTACCGAAATCGTCAGAATTTTTCTAAGTACCGTAAAGGTCAGAAATTTTCTAAGTACCGAAAAGGTCAGAAATTTTTCAAGTACCGAAAAGGTCAGAAATTTTCTAAGTACCGAAATAGTCAGAATTTTTCTAAGTACCGAAATCGGCAGAATTTTTCTAAGTACCAAAAACTTCTGAATGTTTAATAAGTATCGAAATCGTAAGAATTTTTCTAAGTACCGAAAAAGTCAGAGATTTTCTAAAAACCGAAAACTTCCGAGTCTTTTCAAAGTACCGAAAAAGAAGAAATTTTCTAAGTACCAAAATCAACAGAATTTTTCTAAGTACCAAAATCGACAGATCTTTTCTAAGTACCGAAATCAACAGAATTTTTCTAAGTACCGAAATCGACAGGATTTTTCAAAGTACTGAAAACGTCAGAAATTTTCTAAGTACCGAAAACTTCTGAATGTTTAATAAGTATCGAAATCGTAAGAATTTTTCTAAGTACCGAAAACTTCTGAGTCTTTTCAAAGTACCGAAAAAGGCAGAAATTTTCTAAGTACCGAGAACATCGGAAATTTTCTAAGTACCGAAAACGTCAGACATTTTCTAAGTACCGAAATCTTCTGAGTCTTTTCAAAGTACCGATAAAGGCAGAACGTCAGAAATTTACTAAGTAGCGAAAACTTCTGAGTCTTTTCAAAGTACCGAAAAAGGCAGAAATTTTTCTAAGTACCGAAATTTTCAGAATTTTTCTAAGGACCGAAATCGTCGGAATTTTTCTAAGTACCGAAAAAGGCAGAAATTTTCTAAGTACCGAAATCAACAGAATTTGGTATAAGTACCGAAATCTTCAGAATTTTTCAAAGTAACGAAAACGTCAGAAATTATCTAAGTACCGAAAACTTCTGATTATTTTCTAAGTACCGAAATCGTCAGAATTTTTCTAAGTACCGTAAAGGTCAGAAATTTTCTAAGTACCGAAAAGGTCAGAAATTTTCCAAGTACCGAAAAGGTCAGAAATTTTCCAAGTACCGAAAAGGTCAGAAATTTTCTAAGCACCGAAATAGTCAGAATTTTTCTAAGGACCGAAATCGGCAGAATTTTTCTAAGTACCGAAAACTTCTGAATGTTTAAGAAGTATCGAAATCGTAAGAATTTTTCTAAGTACCGAAAAAGTCAGAGATTTTCTAAAAACCGAAAACTTCCGAGTCTTTTCAAAGTCCCGAAAAAGAAGAAATTTTCTAAGTACCAAAATCAACAGAATTTTTCTAAGTACCAAAATCGACAGATCTTTTCTAAGTACCGAAATCAACAGAATTTTTCTAAGAACCGAAATCGACAGAATTTTTCTAAATTCCGAAAACGACAGAAATTTTCTAAGTATCGAAATCAACAGAATTTTTCTAAGTACCGAAATCTTCAGAATTTTTCTAAGTAACGAAAACGTCAGAAATTATCTAAGTACCGAAAACTTCTGATTGTTTTCTAAGTACCGAAATCGTCTGAATTTTTCTAAGTACCGTAAAGGTCAGAAATTTTCTAAGTACCGAAAAGGTCAGAAATTTTCTAAGTACCGAAAACGTCAGAAATTTTCTAAGTACCGAAAACTTCTGAGTCTTTTCAAAGTACCGAAAAAGGCAGAAATTTTCTAAGTACCGAGAACATCGGAAATTTTCTAAGTACCGAAAACGTCTGAAATTTTCAAAGTACCGAAAAAGGCAGAAATTTTCTAAGTACCGAAATCGTCAGAATTTTTCTAAGTACCGAAAACTTCTGAGTCTTTTCAAAGTACCGAAAAAGGCAGAATTTTTCAAAGTACCGAAATCGTCAGAATTTTCTAAGAACGAAATCGGCAGAATTTTTCTAAGTACCGAAATCATCAGAATTTTTCTAAGTACCGAAAACGTCAGAAATTTTCTAAGTACCGAAAACTTCTGAGTCTTTTCAAAGTACCGAAAAAGGCAGAAATTTTCTAAGTACCGAGAACATCGGAAATTTTCTAAGTACCGAAAACGTCTGAAATTTTCAAAGTACCGAAAAAGGCAGAAATTTTCTAAGTACCGAAATCGTCAGAATTTTTCTAAGTACCGAAAACTTCTGAGTCTTTTCAAAGTACCGAAAAAGGCAGAAATTTTCTAAGTACCGAAATCATCAGAATTTTTCTAAGTACCGAAATCGACAGAATTTTTCTAACTACCGAATTCGTCAGAATTTTTCTAAGTACCGAAATTTTCAGAATTTTTCTAAGTACCGAAATCGTCGGAATTTTTCTAAGTACCGAAATTGTCAGAATTTTTCTAAGTACCGAAATCATCAGAATTTTTCTAAGTACCGAAACCGACAGAAATTTTCTAAGTACCGAAATCAACAGAATTTAGTATAAGTACCGAAATCTTCAGAATTTTTCAAAGTAACGAAAACGTCAGAAATTATCTAAGAACCGAAAACTTCTGATTATTTTCTAAGTACCGAAATCGTCAGAATTTTTCTAAGTACCGTAAAGGTCAGAAATTTTCTAAGTACCGAAAAGGTCAGAAATTTTTCAAGTACCGAAAAGGTCAGAAATTTTCTAAGTACCGAAATAGTCAGAATTTTTCTAAGTACCGAAATCGGCAGAATTTTTCTAAGTACCAAAAACTTCTGAATGTTTAATAAGTATCGAAATCGTAAGAATTTTTCTAAGTACCGAAAAAGTCAGAGATTTTCTAAAAACCGAAAACTTCCGAGTCTTTTCAAAGTACCGAAAAAGAAGAAATTTTCTAAGTACCAAAATCAACAGAATTTTTCTAAGTACCAAAATCGACAGATCTTTTCTAAGTACCGAAATCAACAGAATTTTTCTAAGTACCGAAATCGACAGGATTTTTCAAAGTACTGAAAACGTCAGAAATTTTCTAAGTACCGAAAACTTCTGAATGTTTAATAAGTATCGAAATCGTAAGAATTTTTCTAAGTACCGAAAACTTCTGAGTCTTTTCAAAGTACCGAAAAAGGCAGAAATTTTCTAAGTACCGAGAACATCGGAAATTTTCTAAGTACCGAAAACGTCAGACATTTTCTAAGTACCGAAATCTTCTGAGTCTTTTCAAAGTACCGATAAAGGCAGAACGTCAGAAATTTACTAAGTAGCGAAAACTTCTGAGTCTTTTCAAAGTACCGAAAAAGGCAGAAATTTTTTAAGTACCGAAATCAACAGAATTTTTCTAAGTACCGAAATCGACAGAATTTTTCTAAGTACCGAAAACGACAGAAATTTTCTAAGTACCGAAATCAACAGAATTTTTCTAAGTACCGAAATCTTCAGAATTTTTTTAAGTAACGAAAACGTCAGAAATTATCTAAGTACCGAAAACTTCTGATTGTTTTCTAAGTACCGAAATCGTCTGAATTTTTCTAAGTACCGTAAAGGTCAGAAATTTTCTAAGTACCGAAAAGGTCAGAAATTTTTCAAGTACCGAAAAGGTCAGAAATTTTCTAAGTACCGAAAACGTCAGAAATTTTCTAAGTACCGAAAACTTCTGAGTCTTTTCAAAGTACCGAAAAAGGCAGAAATTTTCTAAGTACCGAGAACATCGGAAATTTTCTAAGTACCGAAAACGTCTGAAATTTTCAAAGTACCGAAAAAGGCAGAAATTTTCTAAGTACCGAAATCGTCAGAATTTTTCTAAGTACCGAAAACTTCTGAGTCTTTTCAAAGTACCGAAAAAGGCAGAATTTTTCAAAGTACCGAAATCGTCAGAATTTTCTAAGTACCGAAATCGGCAGAATTTTTCTAAGTACCGAAATCATCAGAATTTTTCTAAGTACCGAAAACGTCAGAAATTTTCTAAGTACCGAAAACTTCTGAGTCTTTTCAAAGTACCGAAAAAGGCAGAAAGTCAGAAATTTACTAAGTAGCGAAAACTTCAGAGTCTTTTCAAAGTACCGAAAAAGGCAGAAATTTTCTAAGTACCGAAATCATCAGAATTTTTCTAAGTACCGAAACCGACAGAAATTTTCTAAGTACCGAAATCAACAGAATTTGGTATAAGTACCGAAATTTTCAGAATTTTTCAAAGTAACGAAAACGTCAGAAATTATCTAAGTACCGAAAACTTCTAATTATTTTCTAAGTACCGAAATCGTCAGAATTTTTCTAAGTACCGTAAAGGTCAGAAATTTTCTAAGTAGCGAAAAGGTCAGAAATTTTCCAAGTACCGAAAAGGTCAGAAATTTTCTAAGCACCGAAATAGTCAGAATTTTTCTAAGTACCGAAATCGGCAGAATTTTTCTAAGTACCGAAAAAGTCAGAGATTTTCTAAAAACCGAAAACTTCCGAGTCTTTTCAAAGTCCCGAAAAAGAAGAAATTTTCTAAGTACCAAAATCAACAGAATTTTTCTAAGTACCAAAATCGACAGATCTTTTCTAAGTACCGAAATCAACAGAATTTTTCTAAGTACCGAAATCGACAGAATTTTTCTAAGTACCGAAAACGACAGAAATTTTCTAAGTACCGAAATCAACAGAATTTTTCTAAGTACCGAAATCTTCAGAATTTTTCTAAGTAACGAAAACGTCAGAAATTATCTAAGTACCGAAAACTTCTGATTGTTTTCTAAGTACCGAAATCGTCTGAATTTTTCTAAGTACCGTAAAGGTCAGAAATTTTCTAAGTACCGAAAAGGTCAGAAATTTTTCAAGTACCGAAAAGGTCAGAAATTTTCTAAGTACCGAAAACGTCAGAAATTTTCTAAGTACCGAAAACTTCTGAGTCTTTTCAAAGTACCGAAAAAGGCAGAAATTTTCTAAGTACCGAGAACATCGGAAATTTTCTAAGTACCGAAAACGTCTGAAATTTTCAAAGTACCGAAAAAGGCAGAAATTTTCTAAGTACCGAAATCGTCAGAATTTTTCTAAGTACCGAAAACTTCTGAGTCTTTTCAAAGTACCGAAAAAGGCAGAATTTTTCAAAGTACCGAAATCGTCAGAATTTTCTAAGTACCGAAAACGTCAGAAATTTTCTAAGTACCGAAAACTTCTGAGTCTTTTCAAAGTACCGAAAAAGGCAGATATTTTCTAAGTACCGAGAACATCGGAAATTTTCTAAGTACCGAAAACTTCTGAGTCTTTTCAAAGTACCGAAAAAGGCAGAATTTTTCAAAGTACCGAAATCGTCAGAATTTTCTAAGTACCGAAATCAGCAGAATTTTTCTAAGTACCGAAATCATCAGAATTTTTCTAAGTACCGAAAACGTCAGAAATTTTCTAAGTACCGAAAACTTCTGAGTGTTTTCAAAGTACCGAAAAAGGCAGAAATTTTCTAAGTACCGAAATCATCAGAATTTTTCTAAGTACCGAATTCGACAGAATTTTTCTAAGTACCGAAATTTTCAGAATTTTTCTAAGGACCGAAATTGTCGGAATTTTTCTAAGTACCGAAAAAGGCAGAAATTTTCTAAGTACCGAAATCAACAGAATTTGGTATAAGTACCGAAATCTTCAGAATTTTTCAAAGTAACGAAAACGTCAGAAATTATCTAAGTACCGAAAACTTCTGATTATTTTCTAAGTACCGAAAACGTCAGACATTTTCTAAGTACCGAAATCTTCTGAGTCTTTTCAAAGTACCGATAAAGGCAGAACGTCAGAAATTTACTAAGTAGCGAAAACTTCTGAGTCTTTTCAAAGTACCGAAAAAGGCAGAAATTTTTTAAGTACCGAAATCAACAGAATTTTTCTAAGTACCGAAATCGACAGAATTTTTCTAAGTACCGAAAACGACAGAAATTTTCTAAGTACCGAAATCAACAGAATTTTTCTAAGTACCGAAATCTTCAGAATTTTTTTAAGTAACGAAAACGTCAGAAATTATCTAAGTACCGAAAACTTCTGATTGTTTTCTAAGTACCGAAATCGTCTGAATTTTTCTAAGTACCGTAAAGGTCAGAAATTTTCTAAGTACCGAAAAGGTCAGAAATTTTTCAAGTACCGAAAAGGTCAGAAATTTTCTAAGTACCGAAAACGTCAGAAATTTTCTAAGTACCGAAAACTTCTGAGTCTTTTCAAAGTACCGAAAAAGGCAGAAATTTTCTAAGTACCGAGAACATCGGAAATTTTCTAAGTACCGAAAACGTCTGAAATTTTCAAAGTACCGAAAAAGGCAGAAATTTTCTAAGTACCGAAATCGTCAGAATTTTTCTAAGTACCGAAAACTTCTGAGTCTTTTCAAAGTACCGAAAAAGGCAGAATTTTTCAAAGTACCGAAATCGTCAGAATTTTCTAAGTACCGAAATCGGCAGAATTTTTCTAAGTACCGAAATCATCAGAATTTTTCTAAGTACCGAAAACGTCAGAAATTTTCTAAGTACCGAAAACTTCTGAGTCTTTTCAAAGTACCGAAAAAGGCAGAAAGTCAGAAATTTACTAAGTAGCGAAAACTTCAGAGTCTTTTCAAAGTACCGAAAAAGGCAGAAATTTTCTAAGTACCGAAATCATCAGAATTTTTCTAAGTACCGAAACCGACAGAAATTTTCTAAGTACCGAAATCAACAGAATTTGGTATAAGTACCGAAATTTTCAGAATTTTTCAAAGTAACGAAAACGTCAGAAATTATCTAAGTACCGAAAACTTCTAATTATTTTCTAAGTACCGAAATCGTCAGAATTTTTCTAAGTACCGTAAAGGTCAGAAATTTTCTAAGTAGCGAAAAGGTCAGAAATTTTCCAAGTACCGAAAAGGTCAGAAATTTTCTAAGCACCGAAATAGTCAGAATTTTTCTAAGTACCGAAATCGGCAGAATTTTTCTAAGTACCGAAAAAGTCAGAGATTTTCTAAAAACCGAAAACTTCCGAGTCTTTTCAAAGTCCCGAAAAAGAAGAAATTTTCTAAGTACCAAAATCAACAGAATTTTTCTAAGTACCAAAATCGACAGATCTTTTCTAAGTACCGAAATCAACAGAATTTTTCTAAGTACCGAAATCGACAGAATTTTTCTAAGTACCGAAAACGACAGAAATTTTCTAAGTACCGAAATCAACAGAATTTTTCTAAGTACCGAAATCTTCAGAATTTTTCTAAGTAACGAAAACGTCAGAAATTATCTAAGTACCGAAAACTTCTGATTGTTTTCTAAGTACCGAAATCGTCTGAATTTTTCTAAGTACCGTAAAGGTCAGAAATTTTCTAAGTACCGAAAAGGTCAGAAATTTTTCAAGTACCGAAAAGGTCAGAAATTTTCTAAGTACCGAAAACGTCAGAAATTTTCTAAGTACCGAAAACTTCTGAGTCTTTTCAAAGTACCGAAAAAGGCAGAAATTTTCTAAGTACCGAGAACATCGGAAATTTTCTAAGTACCGAAAACGTCTGAAATTTTCAAAGTACCGAAAAAGGCAGAAATTTTCTAAGTACCGAAATCGTCAGAATTTTTCTAAGTACCGAAAACTTCTGAGTCTTTTCAAAGTACCGAAAAAGGCAGAATTTTTCAAAGTACCGAAATCGTCAGAATTTTCTAAGTACCGAAAACGTCAGAAATTTTCTAAGTACCGAAAACTTCTGAGTCTTTTCAAAGTACCGAAAAAGGCAGATATTTTCTAAGTACCGAGAACATCGGAAATTTTCTAAGTACCGAAAACTTCTGAGTCTTTTCAAAGTACCGAAAAAGGCAGAATTTTTCAAAGTACCGAAATCGTCAGAATTTTCTAAGTACCGAAATCAGCAGAATTTTTCTAAGTACCGAAATCATCAGAATTTTTCTAAGTACCGAAAACGTCAGAAATTTTCTAAGTACCGAAAACTTCTGAGTGTTTTCAAAGTACCGAAAAAGGCAGAAATTTTCTAAGTACCGAAATCATCAGAATTTTTCTAAGTACCGAATTCGACAGAATTTTTCTAAGTACCGAAATTTTCAGAATTTTTCTAAGGACCGAAATTGTCGGAATTTTTCTAAGTACCGAAAAAGGCAGAAATTTTCTAAGTACCGAAATCAACAGAATTTGGTATAAGTACCGAAATCTTCAGAATTTTTCAAAGTAACGAAAACGTCAGAAATTATCTAAGTACCGAAAACTTCTGATTATTTTCTAAGTACCGAAATCGTCAGAATTTTTCTAAGTACCGTAAAGGTCAGAAATTTTCTAAGTACCGAAAAGGTCAGAAATTTTCCAAGTACCGAAAAGGTCAGAAATTTTCCAAGTACCGATAAGGTCAGAAATTTTCTAAGCACCGAAATAGTCAGAATTTTTCTAAGTACCGAAATCGGCAGAATTTTTCTAAGTACCGAAAACTTCTAAATGTTTAAGAAGTATCGAAATCGTAAGAATTTTTCTAAGTACCGAAAAAGTCAGAGATTTTCTAAAAACCGAAAACTTCCGAGTCTTTTCAAAGTCCCGAAAAAGAAGAAATTTTCTAAGTACCAAAATCAACAGAATTTTTCTAAGTACCAAAGTCGACAGATCTTTTCTAAGTACCGAAATCAACAGAATTTTTCTAAGTACCGAAATCGACAGAATTTTTCTAAATTCCGAAAACGACAGAAATTTTCTAAGTACCGAAATCAACAGAATTTTTCTAAGTACCGAAATCTTCAGAATTTTTCTAAGTAACGAAAACGTCAGAAATTATCTAAGTACCGAAAACTTCTGATTGTTTTCTAAGTACCGAAATCGTCTGAATTTTTCTAAGTACCGTAAAGGTCAGAAATTTTCTAAGTACCGAAAAGGTCAGAAATTTTCTAAGTACCGAAAACGTCAGAAATTTTCTAAGTACCGAAAACTTCTGAGTCTTTTCAAAGTACCGAAAAAGGCAGAAATTTTCTAAGTACCGAGAACATCGGAAATTTTCTAAGTACCGAAAACGTCTGAAATTTTCAAAGTACCGAAAAAGGCAGAAATTTTCTAAGTACCGAAATCGTCAGAATTTTTCTAAGTACCGAAAACTTCTGAGTCTTTTCAAAGTACCGAAAAAGGCAGAATTTTTCAAAGTACCGAAATCGTCAGAATTTTCTAAGAACGAAATCGGCAGAATTTTTCTAAGTACCGAAATCATCAGAATTTTTCTAAGTACCGAAAACGTCAGAAATTTTCTAAGTACCGAAAACTTCTGAGTCTTTTCAAAGTACCGAAAAAGGCAGAACGTCAGAAATTTACTAAGTAGCGAAAACTTCTGAGTCTTTTCAAAGTACCGAAAAAGGCAGAAATTTTCTAAGTACCGAAATCATCAGAATTTTTCTAAGTACCGAAATCGACAGAATTTTTCTAACTACCGAATTCGTCAGAATTTTTCTAAGTACCGAAATTTTCAGAATTTTTCTAAGTACCGAAATCGTCGGAATTTTTCTAAGTACCGAAATTGTCAGAATTTTTCTAAGTACCGAAATCATCAGAATTTTTCTAAGTACCGATACCGACAGAAATTTTCTAAGTACCGAAATCAACAGAATTTAGTATAAGTACCGAAATCTTCAGAATTTTTCAAAGTAACGAAAACGTCAGAAATTATCTAAGAACCGAAAACTTCTGATTATTTTCTAAGTACCGAAATCGTCAGAATTTTTCTAAGTACCGTAAAGGTCAGAAATTTTCTAAGTACCGAAAAGGTCAGAAATTTTTCAAGTACCGAAAAGGTCAGAAATTTTCTAAGTACCGAAATAGTCAGAATTTTTCTAAGTACCGAAATCGGCAGAATTTTTCTAAGTACCAAAAACTTCTGAATGTTTAATAAGTATCGAAATCGTAAGAATTTTTCTAAGTACCGAAAAAGTCAGAGATTTTCTAAAAACCGAAAACTTCCGAGTCTTTTCAAAGTACCGAAAAAGAAGAAATTTTCTAAGTACCAAAATCAACAGAATTTTTCTAAGTACCAAAATCGACAGATCTTTTCTAAGTACCGAAATCAACAGAATTTTTCTAAGTACCGAAATCGACAGGATTTTTCAAAGTACTGAAAACGTCAGAAATTTTCTAAGTACCGAAAACTTCTGAATGTTTAATAAGTATCGAAATCGTAAGAATTTTTCTAAGTACCGAAAACTTCTGAGTCTTTTCAAAGTACCGAAAAAGGCAGAAATTTTCTAAGTACCGAGAACATCGGAAATTTTCTAAGTACCGAAAACGTCAGACATTTTCTAAGTACCGAAATCTTCTGAGTCTTTTCAAAGTACCGATAAAGGCAGAACGTCAGAAATTTACTAAGTAGCGAAAACTTCTGAGTCTTTTCAAAGTACCGAAAAAGGCAGAAATTTTTTAAGTACCGAAATCAACAGAATTTTTCTAAGTACCGAAATCGACAGAATTTTTCTAAGTACCGAAAACGACAGAAATTTTCTAAGTACCGAAATCAACAGAATTTTTCTAAGTACCGAAATCTTCAGAATTTTTTTAAGTAACGAAAACGTCAGAAATTATCTAAGTACTGAAAACTTCTGATTGTTTTCTAAGTACCGAAATCGTCTGAATTTTTCTAAGTACCGTAAAGGTCAGAAATTTTCTAAGTACCGAAAAGGTCAGAAATTTTTCAAGTACCGAAAAGGTCAGAAATTTTCAAAGTACCGAAATAGTCAGAATTTTTCTAAGTACCGAAATCGGCAGAATTTTTCTAAGTACCGAAATCATCAGAATTTTTCTAAGTACCGAAAACGTCAGAAATTTTCTAAAAACCGAAAACTTCCGAGTCTTTTCAAAGTACCGAAAAAGAAGAAATTTTCTAAGTACCAAAATCAACAGAATTTTTCTAAGTACCAAAATCGACAGATCTTTTCTAAGTACCGAAATCAACAGAATTTTTCTAAGTACCGAAATCGACAGGATTTTTCAAAGTACTGAAAACGTCAGAAATTTTCTAAGTACCGAAAACTTCTAAATGTTTAATAAGTATCGAAATCGTAAGAATTTTTCTAAGTACCGAAAACTTTTGAGTCTTTTCAAAGTACCGAAAAAGGCAGAAATTTTCTAAGTACCGAGAACATCGGAAATTTTCTAAGTACCGAAAACTTCTGAGTCTTTTCAAAGTACCGAAAAAGGCAGAATTTTTCAAAGTACCGAAATCGTCAGAATTTTCTAAGTACCGAAATCAGCAGAATTTTTCTAAGTACCGAAATCATCAGAATTTTTCTAAGTACCGAAAACGTCAGAAATTTTCTAAGTACCGAAAACTTCTGAGTCTTTTCAAAGTACCGAAAAAGGCAGAAATTTTCTAAGTACCGTAAAGGTCAGAAATTTTCTAAGTACCGAAAAGGTCAGAAATTTTTCAAGTACCGAAAAGGTCAGAAATTTTCTAAGTACCGAAAACGTCAGAAATTTTCTAAGTACCGAAAACTTCTGAGTCTTTTCAAAGTACCGAAAAAGGCAGAAATTTTCTAAGTACCGAGAACATCGGAAATTTTCTAAGTACCGAAAACGTCTGAAATTTTCAAAGTACCGAAAAAGGCAGAAATTTTCTAAGTACCGAAATCGTCAGAATTTTTCTAAGTACCGAAAACTTCTGAGTCTTTTCAAAGTACCGAAAAAGGCAGAATTTTTCAAAGTACCGAAATCGTCAGAATTTTCTAAGAACGAAATCGGCAGAATTTTTCTAAGTACCGAAATCATCAGAATTTTTCTAAGTACCGAAAACGTCAGAAATTTTCTAAGTACCGAAAACTTCTGAGTCTTTTCAAAGTACCGAAAAAGGCAGAACGTCAGAAATTTACTAAGTAGCGAAAACTTCTGAGTCTTTTCAAAGTACCGAAAAAGGCAGAAATTTTCTAAGTACCGAAATCATCAGAATTTTTCTAAGTACCGAAATCGACAGAATTTTTCTAACTACCGAATTCGTCAGAATTTTTCTAAGTACCGAAATTTTCAGAATTTTTCTAAGTACCGAAATCGTCGGAATTTTTCTAAGTACCGAAATTGTCAGAATTTTTCTAAGTACCGAAATCATCAGAATTTTTCTAAGTACCGATACCGACAGAAATTTTCTAAGTACCGAAATCAACAGAATTTAGTATAAGTACCGAAATCTTCAGAATTTTTCAAAGTAACGAAAACGTCAGAAATTATCTAAGAACCGAAAACTTCTGATTATTTTCTAAGTACCGAAATCGTCAGAATTTTTCTAAGTACCGTAAAGGTCAGAAATTTTCTAAGTACCGAAAAGGTCAGAAATTTTTCAAGTACCGAAAAGGTCAGAAATTTTCTAAGTACCGAAATAGTCAGAATTTTTCTAAGTACCGAAATCGGCAGAATTTTTCTAAGTACCAAAAACTTCTGAATGTTTAATAAGTATCGAAATCGTAAGAATTTTTCTAAGTACCGAAAAAGTCAGAGATTTTCTAAAAACCGAAAACTTCCGAGTCTTTTCAAAGTACCGAAAAAGAAGAAATTTTCTAAGTACCAAAATCAACAGAATTTTTCTAAGTACCAAAATCGACAGATCTTTTCTAAGTACCGAAATCAACAGAATTTTTCTAAGTACCGAAATCGACAGGATTTTTCAAAGTACTGAAAACGTCAGAAATTTTCTAAGTACCGAAAACTTCTGAATGTTTAATAAGTATCGAAATCGTAAGAATTTTTCTAAGTACCGAAAACTTCTGAGTCTTTTCAAAGTACCGAAAAAGGCAGAAATTTTCTAAGTACCGAGAACATCGGAAATTTTCTAAGTACCGAAAACGTCAGACATTTTCTAAGTACCGAAATCTTCTGAGTCTTTTCAAAGTACCGATAAAGGCAGAACGTCAGAAATTTACTAAGTAGCGAAAACTTCTGAGTCTTTTCAAAGTACCGAAAAAGGCAGAAATTTTTTAAGTACCGAAATCAACAGAATTTTTCTAAGTACCGAAATCGACAGAATTTTTCTAAGTACCGAAAACGACAGAAATTTTCTAAGTACCGAAATCAACAGAATTTTTCTAAGTACCGAAATCTTCAGAATTTTTTTAAGTAACGAAAACGTCAGAAATTATCTAAGTACTGAAAACTTCTGATTGTTTTCTAAGTACCGAAATCGTCTGAATTTTTCTAAGTACCGTAAAGGTCAGAAATTTTCTAAGTACCGAAAAGGTCAGAAATTTTTCAAGTACCGAAAAGGTCAGAAATTTTCAAAGTACCGAAATAGTCAGAATTTTTCTAAGTACCGAAATCGGCAGAATTTTTCTAAGTACCGAAAACTTCTGAATGTTTAATAAGTATCGAAATCGTAAGAATTTTTCTAAGTACCGAAAAAGTCAGAGATTTTCTAAAAACCGAAAACTTCCGAGTCTTTTCAAAGTACCGAAAAAGAAGAAATTTTCTAAGTACCAAAATCAACAGAATTTTTCTAAGTACCAAAATCGACAGATCTTTTCTAAGTACCGAAATCAACAGAATTTTTCTAAGTACCGAAATCGACAGGATTTTTCAAAGTACTGAAAACGTCAGAAATTTTCTAAGTACCGAAAACTTCTAAATGTTTAATAAGTATCGAAATCGTAAGAATTTTTCTAAGTACCGAAAACTTTTGAGTCTTTTCAAAGTACCGAAAAAGGCAGAAATTTTCTAAGTACCGAGAACATCGGAAATTTTCTAAGTACCGAAAACTTCTGAGTCTTTTCAAAGTACCGAAAAAGGCAGAATTTTTCAAAGTACCGAAATCGTCAGAATTTTCTAAGTACCGAAATCAGCAGAATTTTTCTAAGTACCGAAATCATCAGAATTTTTCTAAGTACCGAAAACGTCAGAAATTTTCTAAGTACCGAAAACTTCTGAGTCTTTTCAAAGTACCGAAAAAGGCAGAAATTTTCTAAGTACCGTAAAGGTCAGAAATTTTCTAAGTACCGAAAAGGTCAGAAATTTTTCAAGTACCGAAAAGGTCAGAAATTTTCTAAGTACCGAAAACGTCAGAAATTTTCTAAGTACCGAAAACTTCTGAGTCTTTTCAAAGTACCGAAAAAGGCAGAAATTTTCTAAGTACCGAGAACATCGGAAATTTTCTAAGTACCGAAAACGTCTGAAATTTTCAAAGTACCGAAAAAGGCAGAAATTTTCTAAGTATCGAAATCGTCAGAATTTTTCTAAGTACCGAAAACTTCTGAGTCTTTTCAAAGTACCGAAAAAGGCAGAATTTTTCAAAGTACCGAAATCGTCAGAATTTTCTAAGTACCGAAATCGGCAGAATTTTTCTAAGTACCGAAATCATCAGAATTTTTCTAAGTACCGAAAACGTCAGAAATTTTCTAAGTACCGAAAACTTCTGAGTCTTTTCAAAGTACCGAAAAAGGCAGAAAGTCAGAAATTTACTAAGTAGCGAAAACTTCAGAGTCTTTTCAAAGTACCGAAAAAGGCAGAAATTTTCTAAGTACCGAAATCATCAGAATTTTTCTAAGTACCGAAACCGACAGAAATTTTCTAAGTACCGAAATCAACAGAATTTGGTATAAGTACCGAAATTTTCAGAATTTTTCAAAGTAACGAAAACGTCAGAAATTATCTAAGTACCGAAAACTTCTAATTATTTTCTAAGTACCGAAATCGTCAGAATTTTTCTAAGTACCGTAAAGGTCAGAAATTTTCTAAGTAGCGAAAAGGTCAGAAATTTTCCAAGTACCGAAAAGGTCAGAAATTTTCTAAGCACCGAAATAGTCAGAATTTTTCTAAGTACCGAAATCGGCAGAATTTTTCTAAGTACCGAAAAAGTCAGAGATTTTCTAAAAACCGAAAACTTCCGAGTCTTTTCAAAGTCCCGAAAAAGAAGAAATTTTCTAAGTACCAAAATCAACAGAATTTTTCTAAGTACCAAAATCGACAGATCTTTTCTAAGTACCGAAATCAACAGAATTTTTCTAAGTACCGAAATCGACAGAATTTTTCTAAGTACCGAAAACGACAGAAATTTTCTAAGTACCGAAATCTTCAGAATTTTTCTAAGTAACGAAAACGTCAGAAATTATCTAAGTACCGAAAACTTCTGATTGTTTTCTAAGTACCGAAATCGTCTGAATTTTTCTAAGTACCGTAAAGGTCAGAAATTTTCTAAGTACCGAAAAGGTCAGAAATTTTTCAAGTACCGAAAAGGTCAGAAATTTTCTAAGTACCGAAAACGTCAGAAATTTTCTAAGTACCGAAAACTTCTGAGTCTTTTCAATGTACCGAAAAAGGCAGAAATTTTCTAAGTACCGAGAACATCGGAAATTTTCTAAGTACCTAAAACGTCTGAAATTTTCAAAGTACCGAAAAAGGCAGAAATTTTCTAAGTACCGAAATCGTCAGAATTTTTCTAAGTACCGAAAACTTCTGAGTCTTTTCAAAGTACCGAAAAAGGCAGAATTTTTCAAAGTACCGAAATCGTCAGAATTTTCTAAGTACCGAAAACGTCAGAAATTTTCTAAGTACCGAAAACTTCTGAGTCTTTTCAAAGTACCGAAAAAGGCAGATATTTTCTAAGTACCGAGAACATCGGAAATTTTCTAAGTACCGAAAACTTCTGAGTCTTTTCAAAGTACCGAAAAAGGCAGAATTTTCAAAGTACCGAAATCGTCAGAATTTTCTAAGTACCGAAATCAGCAGAATTTTTCTAAGTACCGAAATCATCAGAATTTTTCTAAGTACCGAAAACGTCAGAAATTTTCTAAGTACCGAAAACTTCTGAGTGTTTTCAAAGTACCGAAAAAGGCAGAAATTTTCTAAGTACCGAAATCATCAGAATTTTTCTAAGTACCGAATTCGACAGAATTTTTCTAAGTACCGAAATTTTCAGAATTTTTCTAAGGACCGAAATTGTCGGAATTTTTCTAAGTACCGAAAAAGGCAGAAATTTTCTAAGTACCGAAATCAACAGAATTTGGTATAAGTACCGAAATCTTCAGAATTTTTCAAAGTAACGAAAACGTCAGAAATTATCTAAGTACCGAAAACTTCTGATTATTTTCTAAGTACCGAAATCGTCAGAATTTTTCTAAGTACCGTAAAGGTCAGAAATTTTCTAAGTACCGAAAAGGTCAGAAATTTTCCAAGTACCGAAAAGGTCAGAAATTTTCCAAGTACCGATAAGGTCAGAAATTTTCTAAGCACCGAAATAGTCAGAATTTTTCTAAGTACCGAAATCGGCAGAATTTTTCTAAGTACCGAAAACTTCTAAATGTTTAAGAAGTATCGAAATCGTAAGAATTTTTCTAAGTACCGAAAAAGTCAGAGATTTTCTAAAAACCGAAAACTTCCGAGTCTTTTCAAAGTCCCGAAAAAGAAGAAATTTTCTAAGTACCAAAATCAACAGAATTTTTCTAAGTACCAAAGTCGACAGATCTTTTCTAAGTACCGAAATCAACAGAATTTTTCTAAGTACCGAAATCGACAGAATTTTTCTAAATTCCGAAAACGACAGAAATTTTCTAAGTACCGAAATCAACAGAATTTTTCTAAGTACCGAAATCTTCAGAATTTTTCTAAGTAACGAAAACGTCAGAAATTATCTAAGTACCGAAAACTTCTGATTGTTTTCTAAGTACCGAAATCGTCTGAATTTTTCTAAGTACCGTAAAGGTCAGAAATTTTCTAAGTACCGAAAAGGTCAGAAATTTTTCAAGTAACGAAAAGGTCAGAAATTTTCTAAGTACCGAAAACGTCAGAAATTTTCTAAGTACCGAAAACTTCTGAGTCTTTTCAAAGTACCGAAAAAGGCAGAAATTTTCTAAGTACCGAGAACATCGGAAATTTTCTAAGTACCGAAAACGTCTGAAATTTTCAAAGTACCGAAAAAGGCAGAAATTTTCTAAGTACCGAAATCGTCAGAATTTTTCTAAGTACCGAAAACTTCTGAGTCTTTTCAAAGTACCGAAAAAGGCAGAATTTTTCAAAGTACCGAAATCGTCAGAATTTTCTAAGAACGAAATCGGCAGAATTTTTCTAAGTACCGAAATCATCAGAATTTTTCTAAGTACCGAAAACGTCAGAAATTTTCTAAGTACCGAAAACTTCTGAGTCTTTTCAAAGTACCGAAAAAGGCAGAACGTCAGAAATTTACTAAGTAGCGAAAACTTCTGAGTCTTTTCAAAGTACCGAAAAAGGCAGAAATTTTCTAAGTACCGAAATCATCAGAATTTTTCTAAGTACCGAAATCGACAGAATTTTTCTAAGTACCGAATTCGTCAGAATTTTTCTAAGTACCGAAATTTTCAGAATTTTTCTAAGTACTGAAATCGTCGGAATTTTTCTAAGTACCGAAATTGTCAGAATTTTTCTAAGTACCGAAACCGACAGAAATTTTCTAAGTACCGAAATCAACAGAATTTGGTATAAGTACCGAAATCTTCAGAATTTTTCAAAGTAACGAAAACATCAGAAATTATCTAAGTACCGAAAACTTCTGATTATTTTCTAAGTACCGAAATCGTCAGAATTTTTCTAAGTACCGTAAAGGTCAGAAATTTTCTAAGTACCGAAAAGGTCAGAAATTTTCCAAGTACCGAAAAGGTCAGAAATTTTCTAAGTACCGAAATAGTCAGAATTTTTCTAAGTACCGAAATCGGCAGAATTTTTCTAAGTACCGAAAACTTCTGAATGTTTAATAAGTATCGAAATCGTAAGAATTTTTCTAAGTACCGAAAAAGTCAGAGATTTTCTAAAAACCGAAAACTTCCGAGTCTTTTCAAAGTACCGAAAAAGAAGAAATTTTCTAAGTACCAAAATCAACAGAATTTTTCTAAGTACCAAAATCGACAGATCTTTTCTAAGTACCGAAATCAACAGAATTTTTCTAAGTACCGAAATCGACAGGATTTTTCAAAGTACTGAAAACGTCAGAAATTTTCTAAGTACCGAAAACTTCTGAATGTTTAATAAGTATCGAAATCGTAAGAATTTTTCTAAGTACCGAAAACTTCTGAGTCTTTTCAAAGTACCGAAAAAGGCAGAAATTTTCTAAGTACCGAGAACATCGGAAATTTTCTAAGTACCGAAAACGTCAGACATTTTCTAAGTACCGAAATCTTCTGAGTCTTTTCAAAGTACCGATAAAGGCAGAACGTCAGAAATTTACTAAGTAGCGAAAACTTCTGAGTCTTTTCAAAGTACCGAAAAAGGCAGAAATTTTTTAAGTACCGAAATCAACAGAATTTTTCTAAGTACCGAAATCGACAGAATTTTTCTAAGTACCGAAAACGACAGAAATTTTCTAAGTACCGAAATCAACAGAATTTTTCTAAGTACCGAAATCTTCAGAATTTTTTTAAGTAACGAAAACGTCAGAAATTATCTAAGTACTGAAAACTTCTGATTGTTTTCTAAGTACCGAAATCGTCTGAATTTTTCTAAGTACCGTAAAGGTCAGAAATTTTCTAAGTACCGAAAAGGTCAGAAATTTTTCAAGTACCGAAAAGGTCAGAAATTTTCAAAGTACCGAAATAGTCAGAATTTTTCTAAGTACCGAAATCGGCAGAATTTTTCTAAGTACCGAAAACTTCTGAATGTTTAATAAGTATCGAAATCGTAAGAATTTTTCTAAGTACCGAAAAAGTCAGAGATTTTCTAAAAACCGAAAACTTCCGAGTCTTTTCAAAGTACCGAAAAAGAAGAAATTTTCTAAGTACCAAAATCAACAGAATTTTTCTAAGTACCAAAATCGACAGATCTTTTCTAAGTACCGAAATCAACAGAATTTTTCTAAGTACCGAAATCGACAGGATTTTTCAAAGTACTGAAAACGTCAGAAATTTTCTAAGTACCGAAAACTTCTGAATGTTTAATAAGTATCGAAATCGTAAGAATTTTTCTAAGTACCGAAAACTTCTGAGTCTTTTCAAAGTACCGAAAAAGGCAGAAATTTTCTAAGTACCGAGAACATCGGAAATTTTCTAAGTACCGAAAACTTCTGAGTCTTTTCAAAGTACCGAAAAAGGCAGAATTTTTCAAAGTACCGAAATCGTCAGAATTTTCTAAGTACCGAAATCAGCAGAATTTTTCTAAGTACCGAAATCATCAGAATTTTTCTAAGTACCGAAAACGTCAGAAATTTTCTAAGTACCGAAAACTTCTGAGTCTTTTCAAAGTACCGAAAAAGGCAGAAATTTTCTAAGTACCGAAATCATCAGAATTTTTCTAAGTACCGAATTCGACAGAATTTTTCTAAGTACCGAAATTTTCAGAATTTTTCTAAGGACCGAAATCGTCGGAATTTTTCTAAGTACCGAAAAAGGCAGAAATTTTCTAAGTACCGAAATCAACAGAATTTGGTATAAGTACCGAAATCTTCAGAATTTTTCAAAGTAACGAAAACGTCAGAAATTATCTAAGTACCGAAAACTTCTGATTATTTTCTAAGTACCGAAATCGTCAGAATTTTTCTAAGTACCGTAAAGGTCAGAAATTTTCTAAGTACCGAAAAGGTCAGAAATTTTCCAAGTACCGAAAAGGTCAGAAATTTTCCAAGTACCGAAAAGGTCAGAAATTTTCTAAGCACCGAAATAGTCAGAATTTTTCTAACTACCGAAAACTTCTAAATGTTTAAGAAGTATCGAAATCGTAAGAATTTTTCTAAGTACCGAAAAAGTCAGAGATTTTCTAAAAACCGAAAACTTCCGAGTCTTTTCAAAGTCCCGAAAAAGAAGAAATTTTCTAAGTACCAAAATCAACAGAATTTTTCTAAGTACCAAAGTCGACAGATCTTTTCTAAGTACCGAAATCAACAGAATTTTTCTAAGTACCGAAATCGACAGAATTTTTCTAAATTCCGAAAACGACAGAAATTTTCTAAGTACCGAAATCAACAGAATTTTTCTAAGTACCGAAATCTTCAGAATTTTTCTAAGTAACGAAAACGTCAGAAATTATCTAAGTACCGAAAACTTCTGATTGTTTTCTAAGTACCGAAATCGTCTGAATTTTTCTAAGTACCGTAAAGGTCAGAAATTTTCTAAGTACCGAAAAGGTCAGAAATTTTTCAAGTACCGAAAAGGTCAGAAATTTTCTAAGTACCGAAAACGTCAGAAATTTTCTAAGTACCGAAAACTTCTGAGTCTTTTCAAAGTACCGAAAAAGGCAGAAATTTTCTAAGTACCGAGAACATCGGAAATTTTCTAAGTACCGAAAACGTCTGAAATTTTCAAAGTACCGAAAAAGGCAGAAATTTTCTAAGTACCGAAATCGTCAGAATTTTTCTAAGTACCGAAAACTTCTGAGTCTTTTCAAAGTACCGAAAAAGGCAGAATTTTTCAAAGTACCGAAATCGTCAGAATTTTCTAAGAACGAAATCGGCAGAATTTTTCTAAGTACCGAAATCATCAGAATTTTTCTTAGTACCGAAAACGTCAGAAATTTTCTAAGTACCGAAAACTTCTGAGTCTTTTCAAAGTACCGAAAAAGGCAGAACGTCAGAAATTTACTAAGTAGCGAAAACTTCTGAGTCTTTTCAAAGTACCGAAAAAGGCAGAAATTTTCTAAGTACCGAAATCATCAGAATTTTTCTAAGTACCGAAATCGACAGAATTTTTCTAAGTACCGAATTCGTCAGAATTTTTCTAAGTACCGAAATTTTCAGAATTTTTCTAAGTACTGAAATCGTCGGAATTTTTCTAAGTACCGAAATTGTCAGAATTTTTCTAAGTACCGAAACCGACAGAAATTTTCTAAGTACCGAAATCAACAGAATTTGGTATAAGTACCGAAATCTTCAGAATTTTTCAAAGTAACGAAAACGTCAGAAATTATCTAAGTACCGAAAACTTCTGATTATTTTCTAAGTACCGAAATCGTCAGAATTTTTCTAAGTACCGTAAAGGTCAGAAATTTTCTAAGTACCGAAAAGGTCAGAAATTTTCCAAGTACCGAAAAGGTCAGAAATTTTCTAAGTACCGAAATAGTCAGAATTTTTCTAAGTACCGAAATCGGCAGAATTTTTCTAAGTACCGAAAACTTCTGAATGTTTAATAAGTATCGAAATCGTAAGAATTTTTCTAAGTAACGAAAAAGTCAGAGATTTTCTAAAAACCGAAAACTTCCGAGTCTTTTCAAAGTACCGAAAAAGAAGAAATTTTCTAAGTACCAAAATCAACAGAATTTTTCTAAGTACCAAAATCGACAGATCTTTTCTAAGTACCGAAATCAACAGAATTTTTCTAAGTACCGAAATCGACAGGATTTTTCAAAGTACTGAAAACGTCAGAAATTTTCTAAGTACCGAAAACTTCTGAATGTTTAATAAGTATCGAAATCGTAAGAATTTTTCTAAGTACCGAAAACTTCTGAGTCTTTTCAAAGTACCGAAAAAGGCAGAAATTTTCTAAGTACCGAGAACATCGGAAATTTTCTAAGTACCGAAAACGTCAGACATTTTCTAAGTACCGAAATCTTCTGAGTCTTTTCAAAGTACCGATAAAGGCAGAACGTCAGAAATTTACTAAGTAGCGAAAACTTCTGAGTCTTTTCAAAGTACCGAAAAAGGCAGAAATTTTTTAAGTACCGAAATCAACAGAATTTTTCTAAGTACCGAAATCGACAGAATTTTTCTAAGTACCGAAAACGACAGAAATTTTCTAAGTACCGAAATCAACAGAATTTTTCTAAGTACCGAAATCTTCAGAATTTTTTTAAGTAACGAAAACGTCAGAAATTATCTAAGTACCGAAAACTTCAGATTGTTTTCTAAGTACCGAAATCGTCTGAATTTTTCTAAGTACCGTAAAGGTCAGAAATTTTCTAAGTACCGAAAAGGTCAGAAATTTTTCAAGTACCGAAAAGGTCAGAAATTTTCTAAGTATCGAAAACGTCAGAAATTTTCTAAGTACCGAAAACTTCTGAGTCTTTTCAAAGTACCGAAAAAGGCAGAATTTTTCAAAGTACCGAAATCGTCAGAATTTTCTAAGTACCGAAATCGGCAGAATTTTTCTAAGTACCGAAATCATCAGAATTTTTCTAAGTACCGAAAACGTCAGAAATTTTCTAAGTACCGAAAACTTCTGAGTCTTTTCAAAGTACCGAAAAAGGCAGAAAGTCAGAAATTTACTAAGTAGCGAAAACTTCAGAGTCTTTTCAAAGTACCGAAAAAGGCAGAAATTTTCTAAAAACCGAAAACTTCCGAGTCTTTTCAAAGTCCCGAAAAAGAAGAAATTTTCTAAGTACCAAAATCAACAGAATTTTTCTAAGTACCAAAATCGACAGATCTTTTCTAAGTACCGAAATCAACAGAATTTTTCTAAGTACCGAAATCGACAGAATTTTTCTAAGTACCGAAAACGACAGAAATTTTCTAAGTACCGAAATCAACAGAATTTTTCTAAGTACCGAAATCTTCAGAATTTTTCTAAGTAACGAAAACGTCAGAAATTATCCAAGTACCGAAAACTTCTGATTGTTTTCTAAGTACCGAAATCGTCTGAATTTTTCTAAGTACCGTAAAGGTCAGAAATTTTCTAAGTACCGAAATCATCAGAATTTTTCTAAGTACCGAAACCGACAGAAATTTTCTAAGTACCGAATTCGTCAGAATTTTTCTAAGTACCGAAATTTTCAGAATTTTTCTAAGTACCGAAATCGTCGGAATTTTTCTAAGTACCGAAATTGTCAGAATTTTTCTAAGTACCGAAATCATCAGAATTTTTCTAAGTACCGAAACCGACAGAAATTTTCTAAGTACCGAAATCAACAGAATTTGGTATAAGTACCGAAATTTTCAGAATTTTTCAAAGTAACGAAAACGTCAGAAATTATCTAAGTACCGAAAACTTCTAATTATTTTCTAAGTACCGAAATCGTCAGAATTTTTCTAAGTACCGTAAAGGTCAGAAATTTTCTAAGTACCGAAAAGGTCAGAAATTTTTCAAGTACCGAAAAGGTCAGAAATTTTCTAAGTACCGAAAACGTCAGAAATTTTCTAAGTACCGAAAACTTCTGAGTCTTTTCAAAGTACCGAAAAAGGCAGAAATTTTCTAAGTACCGAGAACATCGGAAATTTTCTAAGTACCGAAAACGTCTGAAATTTTCAAAGTACCGAAAAAGGCAGAAATTTTCTAAGTACCGAAATCGTCAGAATTTTTCTAAGTACCGAAAACTTCTGAGTCTTTTCAAAGTACCGAAAAAGGCAGAATTTTTCAAAGTACCGAAATCGTCAGAATTTTCTAAGTACCGAAATCGGCAGAATTTTTCTAAGTACCGAAATCATCAGAACTTTTCTAAGTACCGAAAACGTCAGAAATTTTCTAAGTACCGAAAACTTCTGAGTCTTTTCAAAGTACCGAAAAAGGCAGAAATTTTCTAAGTACCGAAATAATCAGAATTTTTCTAAGTACCGAAATCGACAGAATTTTTCTAAGTACCGAATTCGACAGAATTTTTCTAAGTACCGAAATTTTCAGAATTTTTCTAAGTACCGAAATCGTCGGAATTTTTCTAAGTACCGAAATTGTCAGAATTTTTCTAAGTACCGAAATCATCAGAATTTTTCTAAGTACCGAAACCGACAGAAATTTTCTAAGTACCGAAATCAACAGAATTTGGTATAAGTACCGAAATTTTCAGAATTTTTCAAAGTAACGAAAACGTCAGAAATTATCTAAGTACCGAAAACTTCTAATTATTTTCTAAGTACCGAAATCGTCAGAATTTTTCTAAGTACCGTAAAGGTCAGAAATTTTCTAAGTACCGAAAAAGTCAGAAATTTTCCGAGTACCGAAAAGGTCAGAAATTTTCTAAGTACCGAAATAGTCAGAATTTTTCTAAGTACCGAAATCGGCAGAATTTTTCTAAGTACCGAAAACTTCTGAATGTTTAATAAGTATCGAAATCGTAAGAATTTTTCTAAGTACCGAAAAAGTCAGAGATTTTCTAAAAACCGAAAACTTCCGAGTCTTTTCAAAGCACCGAAAAAGAAGAAATTTTCTAAGTACCAAAATCAACAGAATTTTTCTAAGTACCAAAATCGACAGATCTTTTCTAAGTACCGAAATCAACAGAATTTTTCTAAGTACCGAAATCGACAGGATTTTTCAAAGTACTGAAAACGTCAGAAATTTTCTAAGTACCGAAAACTTCTGAATGTTTAATAAGTATCGAAATCGTAAGAATTTTTCTAAGTACCGAAAACTTCTGAGTCTTTTCAAAGTACCGAAAAAGGCAGAAATTTTCTAAGTACCGAGAACATCGGAAATTTTCTAAGTACCGAAAACGTCAGACATTTTCTAAGTACCGAAATCTTCTGAGTCTTTTCAAAGTACCGATAAAGGCAGAACGTCAGAAATTTACTAAGTAGCGAAAACTTCTGAGTCTTTTCAAAGAACCGAAAAAGGCAGAAATTTTTTAAGTACCGAAATCAACAGAATTTTTCTAAGTACCGAAATCGACAGAATTTTTCTAAGTACCGAAAACGACAGAAATTTTCTAAGTACCGAAATCAACAGAATTTTTCTAAGTACCGAAATCTTCAGAATTTTTTTAAGTAACGAAAACGTCAGAAATTATCTAAGTACCGAAAACTTCTGATTGTTTTCTAAGTACCGAAATCGTCTGAATTTTTCTAAGTACCGTAAAGGTCAGAAATTTTCTAAGTACCGAAAAGGTCAGAAATTTTTCAAGTACCGAAAAGGTCAGAATTTTTCTAAGTACCGAAAACGTCAGAAATTTTCTAAGTACCGAAAACTTCTGAGTCTTTTCAAAGTACCGAAAAAGGCAGAACGTCAGAAATTTACTAAGTAGCGAAAACTTCAGAGTCTTTTCAAAGTACCGAAAAAGGCAGAAATTTTCTAAGTACCGAAATAATCAGAATTTTTCTAAGTACCGAAATCGACAGAATTTTTCTAAGTACCGAATTCGACAGAATTTTTCTAAGTACCGAAATTTTCAGAATTTTTCTAAGTACCGAAATCGTCGGAATTTTTCTAAGTACCGAAATTGTCAGAATTTTTCTAAGTACCGAAATCGACAGAATTTTTCTAAGTACCGAATTCGACAGAATTTTTCTAAGTACCGAAATTTTCAGAATTTTTCTAAGTACCGAAATCGTCGGAATTTTTCTAAGTACCGAAATTGTCAGAATTTTTCTAAGTACCGAAATCATCAGAATTTTTCTAAGTACCGAAACCGACAGAAATTTTCTAAGTACCGAAATCAACAGAATTTGGTATAAGTACCGAAATTTTCAGAATTTTTCAAAGTAACGAAAACGTCAGAAATTATCTAAGTACCGAAAACTTCTAATTATTTTCTAAGTACCGAAATCGTCAGAATTTTTCTAAGTACCGTAAAGGTCAGAAATTTTCTAAGTACCGAAAAAGTCAGAAATTTTCCAAGTACCGAAAAGGTCAGAAATTTTCTAAGTACCGAAATAGTCAGAATTTTTCTAAGTACCGAAATCGGAAGAATTTTTCTAAGTACCGAAAACTTCTGAATGTTTAATAAGTATCGAAATCGTAAGAATTTTTCTAAGTACCGAAAAAGTCAGAGATTTTCTAAAAACCGAAAACTTCCGAGTCTTTTCAAAGTACCGAAAAAGAAGAAATTTTCTAAGTACCAAAATCAACAGAATTTTTCTAAGTACCAAAATCGACAGATCTTTTCTAAGTACCGAAATCAACAGAATTTTTCTAAGTACCGAAATCGACAGGAATTTTCAAAGTACTGAAAACGTCCGAAATTTTCTAAGTACCGAAAACTTCTGAATGTTTAATAAGTATCGAAATCGTAAGAATTTTTCTAAGTACCGAAAACTTCTGAGTCTTTTCAAAGTACCGAAAAAGGCAGAAATTTTCTAAGTACCGAGAACATCGGAAATTTTCTAAGTACCGAAAACGTCAGACATTTTCTAAGTACCGAAATCTTCTGAGTCTTTTCAAAGTACCGATAAAGGCAGAACGTCAGAAATTTACTAAGTAGCGAAAACTTCTGAGTCTTTTCAAAGAACCGAAAAAGGCAGAAATTTTTTAAGTACCGAAATCAACAGAATTTTTCTAAGTACCGAAATCGACAGAATTTTTCTAAGTACCGAAAACGACAGAAATTTTCTAAGTACCGAAATCAACAGAATTTTTCTAAGTACCGAAATCTTCAGAATTTTTTTAAGTAACGAAAACGTCAGAAATTATCTAAGTACCGAAAACTTCTGATTGTTTTCTAAGTACCGAAATCGTCTGAATTTTTCTAAGTACCGTAAAGGTCAGAAATTTTCTAAGTACCGAAAAGGTCAGAAATTTTTCAAGTACCGAAAAGGTCAGAATTTTTCTAAGTACCGAAAACGTCAGAAATTTTCTAAGTACCGAAAACTTCTGAGTCTTTTCAAAGTACCGAAAAAGGCAGAACGTCAGAAATTTACTAAGTAGCGAAAACTTCAGAGTCTTTTCAAAGTACCGAAAAAGGCAGAAATTTTCTAAGTACCGAAATAATCAGAATTTTTCTAAGTACCGAAATCGACAGAATTTTTCTAAGTACCGAATTCGACAGAATTTTTCTAAGTACCGAAATTTTCAGAATTTTTCTAAGTACCGAAATCGTCGGAATTTTTCTAAGTACCGAAATTGTCAGAATTTTTCTAAGTACCGAAATCATCAGAATTTTTCTAAGTACCGAAACCGACAGAAATTTTCTAAGTACCGAAATCAACAGAATTTGGTATAAGTACCGAAATTTTCAGAATTTTTCAAAGTAACGAAAACGTCAGAAATTATCTAAGTACCGAAAACTTCTAATTATTTTCTAAGTACCGAAATCGTCAGAATTTTTCTAAGTACCGTAAAGGTCAGAAATTTTCTAAGTACCGAAAAAGTCAGAAATTTTCCAAGTACCGAAAAGGTCAGAAATTTTCTAAGTACCGAAATAGTCAGAATTTTTCTAAGTACCGAAATCGGCAGAATTTTTCTAAGTACCGAAAACTTCTGAATGTTTAATAAGTATCGAAATCGTAAGAATTTTTCTAAGTACCGAAAAAGTCAGAGATTTTCTAAAAACCGAAAACTTCCGAGTCTTTTCAAAGTACCGAAAAAGAAGAAATTTTCTAAGTACCAAAATCAACAGAATTTTTCTAAGTACCAAAATCGACAGATCTTTTCTAAGTACCGAAATCAACAGAATTTTTCTAAGTACCGAAATCGACAGGAATTTTCAAAGTACTGAAAACGTCCGAAATTTTCTAAGTACCGAAAACTTCTGAATGTTTAATAAGTATCGAAATCGTAAGAATTTTTCTAAGTACCGAAAACTTCTGAGTCTTTTCAAAGTACCGAAAAAGGCAGAAATTTTCTAAGTACCGAGAACATCGGAAATTTTCTAAGTACCGAAAACGTCAGACATTTTCTAAGTACCGAAATCTTCTGAGTCTTTTCAAAGTACCGATAAAGGCAGAACGTCAGAAATTTACTAAGTAGCGAAAACTTCTGAGTCTTTTCAAAGTACCGAAAAAGGCAGAAATTTTTTAAGTACCGAAATCAACAGAATTTTTCTAAGTACCGAAATCAACAGAATTTTTCTAAGTACCGAAATCTTCAGAATTTTTTTAAGTAACGAAAACGTCAGAAATTATCTAAGTACCGAAAACTTCTGATTGTTTTCTAAGTACCGAAATCGTCTGAATTTTTCTAAGTACCGTAAAGGTCAGAAATTTTCTAAGTACCGAAAAGGTCAGAAATTTTTCAAGTACCGAAAAGGTCAGAAATTTTCTAAGTACCGAAAACGTCAGAAATTTTCTAAGTACCGAAAACTTCTGAGTCTTTTCAAAGTACCGAAAAAGGCAGAAATTTTCTAAGTACCGAGAACATCGGAAATTTTCTAAGTACCGAAAACGTCTGAAATTTTCAAAGTACCGAAAAAGGCAGAAATTTTCTAAGTACCGAAATCGTCAGAATTTTTCTAAGTACCGAAAACTTCTGAGTCTTTTCAAAGTACCGAAAAAGGCAGAATTTTTCAAAGTACCGAAATCGTCAGAATTTTCTAAGTACCGAAATCGGCAGAATTTTTCTAAGTACCGAAATCATCAGAATTTTTCTAAGTACCGAAAACGTCAGAAATTTTCTAAGTACCGAAAACTTCTGAGTCTTTTCAAAGTACCGAAAAAGGCAGAACGTCAGAAATTTACTAAGTAGCGAAAACTTCAGAGTCTTTTCAAAGTACCGAAAAAGGCAGAAATTTTCTAAGTACCGAAATAATCAGAATTTTTCTAAGTACCGAAATCGACAGAATTTTTCTAAGTACCGAATTCGACAGAATTTTTCTAAGTACCGAAATTTTCAGAATTTTTCTAAGTACCGAAATCGTCGGAATTTTTCTAAGTACCGAAATTGTCAGAATTTTTCTAAGTACCGAAATCATCAGAATTTTTCTAAGTACCGAAACCGACAGAAATTTTCTAAGTACCGAAATCAACAGAATTTGGTATAAGTACCGAAATTTTCAGAATTTTTCAAAGTAACGAAAACGTCAGAAATTATCTAAGTACCGAAAACTTCTAATTATTTTCTAAGTACCGAAATCGTCAGAATTTTTCTAAGTACCGTAAAGGTCAGAAATTTTCTAAGTACCGAAAAAGTCAGAAATTTTCCGAGTACCGAAAAGGTCAGAAATTTTCTAAGTACCGAAATAGTCAGAATTTTTCTAAGTACCGAAATCGGCAGAATTTTTCTAAGTACCGAAAACTTCTGAATGTTTAATAAGTATCGAAATCGTAAGAATTTTTCTAAGTACCGAAAAAGTCAGAGATTTTCTAAAAACCGAAAACTTCCGAGTCTTTTCAAAGTACCGAAAAAGAAGAAATTTTCTAAGTACCAAAATCATCAGAATTTTTCTAAGTACCAAAATCGACACATCTTTTCTAAGTACCGAAATCAACAGAATTTTTCTAAGTACCGAAATCGACAGGATTTTTCAAAGTACTGAAAACGTCAGAAATTTTCTAAGTACCGAAAACTTCTGAATGTTTAATAAGTATCGAAATCGTAAGAATTTTTCTAAGTACCGAAAACTTCTGAGTCTTTTCAAAGTACCGAAAAAGGCAGAAATTTTCTAAGTACCGAGAACATCGGAAATTTTCTAAGTACCGAAAACGTCAGACATTTTCTAAGTACCGAAATCTTCTGAGTCTTTTCAAAGTACCGATAAAGGCAGAACGTCAGAAATTTACTAAGTAGCGAAAACTTCTGAGTCTTTTCAAAGAACCGAAAAAGGCAGAAATTTTTTAAGTACCGAAATCAACAGAATTTTTCTAAGTACCGAAATCGACAGAATTTTTCTAAGTACCGAAAACGACAGAAATTTTCTAAGTACCGAAATCAACAGAATTTTTCTAAGTACCGAAATCTTCAGAATTTTTCTAAGTAACGAAAACGTCAGAAATTATCTACGTACCGAAAACTTCTGATTGTTTTCTAAGTACCGAAATCGTCTGAATTTTTCTAAGTACCGAAATCGTCGGAATTTTTCTAAGTACCGAAATCGTCAGAATTTTTCTGAGTTCCGAAAACTTCTGAATGTTTTCTAAGTACTGAAAAAGACAGAATTTTTCTAAGTACCGAAATCGGCAGAATTTTTCTAAGTACCGAAAACTTCTGGATGTTTAATAAGTATCGAAATCGTAAGAATTTTTCTAAGTACCGAAAACGTCAGAAATTTTCTAAGTACCGAAAACTTCTGAGTCTTTTCAAAGTACCGAAAAAGGCAGAAATTTTCTAAGTACCGAGAACATCGGAAATTTTCTAAGTACCGAAAACGTCTGAAATTTTCAAAGTACCGAAAAAGGCAGAAATTTTCTAAGTACCGAAATCAACAGAATTTTTCTAAGTACCGAAATTGACAGAATTTTCTAAGTACCGAAATCGACAGGATTTTTCAAAGTACTGAAAACGTCAGAATTTTTCTAAGTACCGAATTCGACAGAATTTTTCTAAGTACCGAAATTTTCAGAATTTTTCTATGTACCGATATCGTCGGAATTTTTCTAAGTACCGAAATTGTCAGAATTTTTCTAAGTACCGAAATCATCAGAATTTTTCTAAGTACCGAAACCGACAGAAATTTTCTAAGTACCGAAATCAACAGAATTTGGTATAAGTACCGAAATCTTCAGAATTTTTCAAAGTAACGAAAACGTCAGAAATTATCTAAGTACCGAAAACTTCTGATTATTTTCTAAGTACCGAAATCGTCAGAATTTTTCTAAGTACCGTAAAGGTCAGAAATTTTCTAAGTACCGAAAAGGTCAGAAATTTTCCAAGTACCGAAATGGTCAGAAATTTTCTAAGTACCGAAATAGTCAGAATTTTTCTAAGTACCGAAATCGGCAGAATTTTTCTAAGTACCGAAAACTTCTGAATGTTTAATAAGTATCGAAATCGTAAGAATTTTTCTAAGTACCGAAAAAAACAAAGATTTTCTAAAAACCGAAAACTTCCGAGTCTTTTCAAAGTACCGAAAAAGAAGAAATTTTCTAAGTACCAAAATCAACAGAATTTTTCTAAGTACCAAAATCGACAGATCTTTTCTAAGTACCGAAATCAACAGAATTTTTCTAAGTACCGAAATTGACAGGATTTTTCAAAGTACTGAAAACGTCAGAAATTTTCTAAGTACCGAAAACTTCTGAATGTTTAATAAGTATCGAAATCGTAAGAATTTTTCTAATTACCGAAAACTTCTGAGTCTTTTCAAAGTACCGAAAAAGGCAGAAATTTTCTAAGTACCGAGAACATCGGAATTTTTCTAAGTACCGAAATCGTCGGAATTTTTCTAAGTACCGAAATCGTCAGAATTTTTCTGAGTTCCGAAAACTTCTGAATGTTTTCTAAGTACTGAAAAAGACAGAATTTTTCTAAGTACCGAAATCAACAGAATTTTTCTAAGTTTCCGAAATCGACAGTATTTTTCAAAGTACTGAAATCAACAGAATTTTTCTAAGTACCGAAATCGACAGGATTTTTCAAAGTACTGAAAACGTCAGAAATTTTCTAAGTACCGAGAACATCGGAAATTTTCTAAGTACTGAAAACGTCAGAAATTTTCTAAGTACCGAAATCTTCTGAGTCTTTTCAAAGTACCGAAAAAGGCAGAACGTCAGAAATTTACTAAGTAGCGAAAACTTCTGAGTCTTTTCAAAGTACCGAAAAAGGTAGAAATTTTTTAAGTACCGAAATCAACAGAATTTTTCTAAGTACCGAAATCGACAGAATTTTTCTAAGTACCGAAAACGACAGAAATTTTCAAAGAAACGAAATCAACAGAATTTTTCTAAGTACCGAAATCTTCAGAATTTTTCTAAGTAACGAAAGCGTCAGAAATTATCTAAGTACCGAAAACTTCTGATTGTTTTCTAAGTACCGAAATCGTCTGAATTTTTCTAAGTAACGTAAAGGTCAGAAATTTTCTAAGTACCGAAAAGGTCAGAAATTTTTCAAGTACCGAAAAGGTCAGAAATTTTCTAAGTACCGAAAACGTCAGAAATTTTCTAAGAACCGAAAACTTCTGAGTCTTTTCAAAGTACCGAAAAAGGCAGAAATTTTCTAAGTACCGAGAACATCGGAAATTTTCTAAGTACCGAAAACGTCTGAAATTTTCAAAGTACCGAAAAAGGCAGAAATTTTCTAAGTACCGAAATCGTCAGAATTTTTCTAAGTACCGAAAACTTCTGAGTCTTTTCAAAGTACCGAAAAAGGCAGAATTTTTCAAAGTACCGAAATCGTCAGAATTTTCTAAGTACCGAAAACGTCAGAAATTTTCTAAGTACCGAAATCTTCTGAGTCTTTTCAAAGTACCGAAAAAGGCAGAAATTTTCTAAGTACCGAAATCGTCAGAATTTTTCTAAGTACCGAAAACTTCTGAGTCTTTTCAAAGTACCGAAAAAGGCAGAATTTTTCAAAGTACCGAAACCGACAGAAATTTTCTAAGTACCGAAATCAACAGAATTTGGTATAAGTACCGAAATCTTCAGAATTTTTCAAAGTAACGAAAACGTCAGAAATTATCTAAGTACCGAAAACTTCTGATTATTTTCTAAGTACCGAAATCGTCAGAATTTTTCTAAGTACCGTAAAGGTCAGAAATTTTCTAAGTACCGAAAAGGTCAGAAATTTTCCAAGTACCGAAATGGTCAGAAATTTTCTAAGTACCGAAATAGTCAGAATTTTTCTAAGTACCGAAATCGGCAGAATTTTTCTAAGTACCGAAAACTTCTGAATGTTTAATAAGTATCGAAATCGTAAGAATTTTTCTAAGTACCGAAAAAAACAAAGATTTTCTAAAAACCGAAAACTTCCGAGTCTTTTCAAAGTACCGAAAAAGAAGAAATTTTCTAAGTACCAAAATCAACAGAATTTTTCTAAGTACCAAAATCGACAGATCTTTTCTAAGTACCGAAATCAACAGAATTTTTCTAAGTACCGAAATTGACAGGATTTTTCAAAGTACTGAAAACGTCAGAAATTTTCTAAGTACCGAAAACTTCTGAATGTTTAATAAGTATCGAAATCGTAAGAATTTTTCTAATTACCGAAAACTTCTGAGTCTTTTCAAAGTACCGAAAAAGGCAGAAATTTTCTAAGTACCGAGAACATCGGAATTTTTCTAAGTACCGAAATCGTCGGAATTTTTCTAAGTACCGAAATCGTCAGAATTTTTCTGAGTTCCGAAAACTTCTGAATGTTTTCTAAGTACTGAAAAAGACAGAATTTTTCTAAGTACCGAAATCAACAGAATTTTTCTAAGTTTCCGAAATCGACAGTATTTTTCAAAGTACTGAAATCAACAGAATTTTTCTAAGTACCGAAATCGACAGGATTTTTCAAAGTACTGAAAACGTCAGAAATTTTCTAAGTACCGAGAACATCGGAAATTTTCTAAGTACTGAAAACGTCAGAAATTTTCTAAGAACCGAAATCTTCTGAGTCTTTTCAAAGTACCGAAAAAGGCAGAACGTCAGAAATTTACTAAGTAGCGAAAACTTCTGAGTCTTTTCAAAGTACCGAAAAAGGTAGAAATTTTTTAAGTACCGAAATCAACAGAATTTTTCTAAGTACCGAAATCGACAGAATTTTTCTAAGTACCGAAAACGACAGAAATTTTCAAAGAAACGAAATCAACAGAATTTTTCTAAGTACCGAAATCTTCAGAATTTTTCTAAGTAACGAAAGCGTCAGAAATTATCTAAGTACCGAAAACTTCTGATTGTTTTCTAAGTACCGAAATCGTCTGAATTTTTCTAAGTAACGTAAAGGTCAGAAATTTTCTAAGTACCGAAAAGGTCAGAAATTTTTCAAGTACCGAAAAGGTCAGAAATTTTCTAAGTACCGAAAACGTCAGAAATTTTCTAAGTACCGAAAACTTCTGAGTCTTTTCAAAGTACCGAAAAAGGCAGAAATTTTCTAAGTACCGAGAACATCGGAAATTTTCTAAGTACCGAAAACGTCTGAAATTTTCAAAGTACCGAAAAAGGCAGAAATTTTCTAAGTACCGAAATCGTCAGAATTTTTCTAAGTACCGAAAACTTCTGAGTCTTTTCAAAGTACCGAAAAAGGCAGAATTTTTCAAAGTACCGAAATCGTCAGAATTTTCTAAGTACCGAAAACGTCAGAAATTTTCTAAGTACCGAAATCTTCTGAGTCTTTTCAAAGTACCGAAAAAGGCAGAAATTTTCTAAGTACCGAAATCGTCAGAATTTTTCTAAGTACCGAAAACTTCTGAGTCTTTTCAAAGTACCGAAAAAGGCAGAATTTTTCAAAGTACCGAAAAAGGCAGAAATTTTCTAAGTACAGAAATCATCAGAATTTTTCTAAGTACCGAAATCGACAGAATTTTTCTAAGTACCGAATTCGACAGAATTTTTCTAAGTACCGAAATCATCAGAATTTTTCTAAGTACCGAAACCGACAGAAATTTTCTAAGTACCGAAATCAACAGAATTTGGTATAAGTACCGAAATCTTCAGAATTTTTCAAAGTAACGAAAACGTCAGAAATTATCTAAGTACCGAAAACTTCTGATTATTTTCTAAGTACCGAAATCGTCAGAATTTTTCTAAGTACCGTAAAGGTCAGAAATTTTCTAAGTACCGAAAAGGTCAGAAATTTTCCAAGTACCGAAATGGTCAGAAATTTTCTAAGTACCGAAATAGTCAGAATTTTTCTAAGTACCGAAATCGGCAGAATTTTTCTAAGTACCGAAAACTTCTGAATGTTTAATAAGTATCGAAATCGTAAGAATTTTTCTAAGTACCGAAAAAAACAAAGATTTTCTAAAAACCGAAAACTTCCGAGTCTTTTCAAAGTACCGAAAAAGAAGAAATTTTCTAAGTACCAAAATCAACAGAATTTTTCTAAGTACCAAAATCGACAGATCTTTTCTAAGTACCGAAATCAACAGAATTTTTCTAAGTACCGAAATTGACAGGATTTTTCAAAGTACTGAAAACGTCAGAAATTTTCTAAGTACCGAAAACTTCTGAATGTTTAATAAGTATCGAAATCGTAAGAATTTTTCTAATTACCGAAAACTTCTGAGTCTTTTCAAAGTACCGAAAAAGGCAGAAATTTTCTAAGTACCGAGAACATCGGAATTTTTCTAAGTACCGAAATCGTCGGAATTTTTCTAAGTACCGAAATCGTCAGAATTTTTCTGAGTTCCGAAAACTTCTGAATGTTTTCTAAGTACTGAAAAAGACAGAATTTTTCTAAGTACCGAAATCAACAGAATTTTTCTAAGTTTCCGAAATCGACAGTATTTTTCAAAGTACTGAAATCAACAGAATTTTTCTAAGTACCGAAATCGACAGGATTTTTCAAAGTACTGAAAACGTCAGAAATTTTCTAAGTACCGAGAACATCGGAAATTTTCTAAGTACTGAAAACGTCAGAAATTTTCTAAGTACCGAAATCTTCTGAGTCTTTTCAAAGTACCGAAAAAGGCAGAACGTCAGAAATTTACTAAGTAGCGAAAACTTCTGAGTCTTTTCAAAGTACCGAAAAAGGTAGAAATTTTTTAAGTACCGAAATCAACAGAATTTTTCTAAGTACCGAAATCGACAGAATTTTTCTAAGTACCGAAAACGACAGAAATTTTCAAAGAAACGAAATCAACAGAATTTTTCTAAGTACCGAAATCTTCAGAATTTTTCTAAGTAACGAAAGCGTCAGAAATTATCTAAGTACCGAAAACTTCTGATTGTTTTCTAAGTACCGAAATCGTCTGAATTTTTCTAAGTAACGTAAAGGTCAGAAATTTTCTAAGTACCGAAAAGGTCAGAAATTTTTCAAGTACCGAAAAGGTCAGAAATTTTCAAAGTACCGAAAACGTCAGAAATTTTCTAAGTACCGAAAACTTCTGAGTCTTTTCAAAGTACCGAAAAAGGCAGAAATTTTCTAAGTACCGAGAACATCGGAAATTTTCTAAGTACCGAAAACGTCTGAAATTTTCAAAGTACCGAAAAAGGCAGAAATTTTCTAAGTACCGAAATCGTCAGAATTTTTCTAAGTACCGAAAACTTCTGAGTCTTTTCAAAGTACCGAAAAAGGCAGAATTTTTCAAAGTACCGAAATCGTCAGAATTTTCTAAGTACCGAAAACGTCAGAAATTTTCTAAGTACCGAAATCTTCTGAGTCTTTTCAAAGTACCGAAAAAGGCAGAAATTTTCTAAGTACCGAAATCGTCAGAATTTTTCTAAGTACCGAAAACTTCTGAGTCTTTTCAAAGTACCGAAAAAGGCAGAATTTTTCAAAGTACCGAAAAAGGCAGAAATTTTCTAAGTACAGAAATCATCAGAATTTTTCTAAGTACCGAAATCGACAGAATTTTTCTAAGTACCGAATTCGACAGAATTTTTCTAAGTACCGAAATCATCAGAATTTTTCTAAGTACCGAAACCGACAGAAATTTTCTAAGTACCGAAATCAACAGAATTTGGTATAAGTACCGAAATCTTCAGAATTTTTCAAAGTAACGAAAACGTCAGAAATTATCTAAGTACCGAAAACTTCTGATTATTTTCTAAGTACCGAAATCGTCAGAATTTTTCTAAGTACCGTAAAGGTCAGAAATTTTCTAAGTACCGAAAAGGTCAGAAATTTTCCAAGTACCGAAATGGTCAGAAATTTTCTAAGTACCGAAATAGTCAGAATTTTTCTAAGTACCGAAATCGGCAGAATTTTTCTAAGTACCGAAAACTTCTGAATGTTTAATAAGTATCGAAATCGTAAGAATTTTTCTAAGTACCGAAAAAAACAAAGATTTTCTAAAAACCGAAAACTTCCGAGTCTTTTCAAAGTACCGAAAAAGAAGAAATTTTCTAAGTACCAAAATCAACAGAATTTTTCTAAGTACCAAAATCGACAGATCTTTTCTAAGTACCGAAATCAACAGAATTTTTCTAAGTACCGAAATTGACAGGATTTTTCAAAGTACTGAAAACGTCAGAAATTTTCTAAGTACCGAAAACTTCTGAATGTTTAATAAGTATCGAAATCGTAAGAATTTTTCTAATTACCGAAAACTTCTGAGTCTTTTCAAAGTACCGAAAAAGGCAGAAATTTTCTAAGTACCGAGAACATCGGAATTTTTCTAAGTACCGAAATCGTCGGAATTTTTCTAAGTACCGAAATCGTCAGAATTTTTCTGAGTTCCGAAAACTTCTGAATGTTTTCTAAGTACTGAAAAAGACAGAATTTTTCTAAGTACCGAAATCAACAGAATTTTTCTAAGTTTCCGAAATCGACAGTATTTTTCAAAGTACTGAAACTAACTAAGTAGCGAAATTTACTAAGTAGCGAAAACTTCTGAGTCTTTTCAAAGTACCGAAAAAGGTAGAAATTTTTTAAGTACCGAAATCAACAGAATTTTTCTAAGTACCGAAATCGACAGAATTTTTCTAAGTACCGAAAACGACAGAAATTTTCAAAGAAACGAAATCAACAGAATTTTTCTAAGTACCGAAATCTTCAGAATTTTTCTAAGTAACGAAAGCGTCAGAAATTATCTAAGTACCGAAAACTTCTGATTGTTTTCTAAGTACCGAAATCGTCTGAATTTTTCTAAGTAACGTAAAGGTCAGAAATTTTCTAAGTACCGAAAAGGTCAGAAATTTTTCAAGTACCGAAAAGGTCAGAAATTTTCTAAGTACCGAAAACGTCAGAAATTTTCTAAGTACCGAAAACTTCTGAGTCTTTTCAAAGTACCGAAAAAGGCAGAAATTTTCTAAGTACCGAGAACATCGGAAATTTTCTAAGTACCGAAAACGTCTGAAATTTTCAAAGTACCGAAAAAGGCAGAAATTTTCTAAGTACCGAAATCGTCAGAATTTTTCTAAGTACCGAAAACTTCTGAGTCTTTTCAAAGTACCGAAAAAGGCAGAATTTTTCAAAGTACCGAAATCGTCAGAATTTTCTAAGTACCGAAAACGTCAGAAATTTTCTAAGTACCGAAATCTTCTGAGTCTTTTCAAAGTACCGAAAAAGGCAGAAATTTTCTAAGTACCGAAATCGTCAGAATTTTTCTAAGTACCGAAAACTTCTGAGTCTTTTCAAAGTACCGAAAAAGGCAGAATTTTTCAAAGTACCGAAAAAGGCAGAAATTTTCTAAGTACCGAAATCAACAGAATTTGGTATAAGTACCGAAATCTTCAGAATTTTTCAAAGTAACGAAAACGTCAGAAATTATCTAAGTACCGAAAACTTCTGATTATTTTCTAAGTACCGAAATCGTCAGAATTTTTCTAAGTACCGTAAAGGTCAGAAATTTTCTAAGTACCGAAAAGGTCAGAAATTTTCCAAGTACCGAAATGGTCAGAAATTTTCTAAGTACCGAAATAGTCAGAATTTTTCTAAGTACCGAAATCGGCAGAATTTTTCTAAGTACCGAAAACTTCTGAATGTTTAATAAGTATCGAAATCGTAAGAATTTTTCTAATTACCGAAAACTTCTGAGTCTTTTCAAAGTACCGAAAAAGGCAGAAATTTTCTAAGTACCGAGAACATCGGAAATTTTCTAAGTACCGAAAACGTCAGAAATTTTCTAAGTACAGAAATCTTCTGAGTCTTTTCAAAGTACCGAAAAAGGCAGAAATTTTTTAAGTACCGAAATCAACAGAATTTTTCTAAGTACCGAAATCGACAGAATTTTTCTAAGTACCGAAAACGACAGAAATTTTCTAAGTACCGAAATCAACAGAATTTTTCTAAGTACCGAAATCTTCAGAATTTTTCTAAGTAACGAAAACGTCAGAAATTATCTAAGTACCGAAAACTTCTGATTGTTTCCTAAGTACCGAAATCGTCTGAATTTTTCTAAGTACCGTAAAGGTCAGAAATTTTCTAAGTACCGAAAAGGTCAGAAATTTTTCAAGTACCGAAAGGGTCAAAAATTTTCTAAGTACCGAAAACGTCAGAAATTTTCTAAGTACCGAAAACTTCTGAGTCTTTTCAAAGTACCGAAAAAGGCAGAAATTTTCTAAGTACCGAGAACATCGGAAATTTTCTAAGTACCGAAAACGTCTGATATTTTCAAAGTACCGAGAAAGGCAGAAATTTTCTAAGTACCGAAATCGTCAGAATTTTTCTTAGTACCGAAAACTTCTGAGTCTTTTCAAAGTACCGAAAAAGGCAGAATTTTTCTAAGTACCGAAATCATCAGAATTTTTCTAAGTACCGAAACCGACAGAAATTTTCTAAGTACCGAAATCAACAGAATTTGGTATAAGTACCGAAATCAACAGAATTTTTCTAAGTACCGAAAACGTCAGAAATTTTCTAAGTACCGAAAACTTCTGAGTCTTTTCAAAGTACCGAAAAAGGCAGAAATTTTCTAAGTACCGAGAACATCGGAAATTTTCTAAGTACCGAAAACGTCTGATATTTTCAAAGTACCGAGAACATAGGAAATTTTCTAAGTACCGAAAACGTCAGAAATTTTCTAAGTACCGAAAACTTCTGAGTCTTTTCAAAGTACCGAAAAAGGCAGAACGTCAGAAATTTACTAAGTAGCGAAAACTTCTGAGTCTTTTCAAAGTACCGAAAAAGGCAGAAATTTTTTAAGTACCGAAATCAAAAGAATTTTTCTAAGTACCGAAATCGACAGAATTTTTCTAAGTACCGAAAACGACAGAAATTTTCTAAGTACCGAAATCTTCAGAATTTTTCTAAGTAACGAAAACGTCAGAAATTATCTACGTACCGAAAACTTCTGATTGTTTTCTAAGTACCGAAATCGTCTGAATTTTTCTAAGTACCGAAATCGTCGGAATTTTTCTAAGTACCGAAATCGTCAGAATTTTTCTGAGTTCCGAAAACTTCTGAATGTTTTCTAAGTACTGAAAAAGACAGAATTTTTCTAAGTAACGAAATCGACAGGATTTTTCAAAGTACTGAAAACGTCAGATCTTTTCTAAGTACCAAAATCAACAGAATTTTTCTAAGTACCGAAATCGACAGGATTTTTCAAAGTACTGAAAACGTCAGAAATTTTCTAAGTACCGAAAACTTCTGAATGTTTAATAAGTATCGAAATCGTAAGAATTTTTCTAATTACCGAAAACTTCTGAGTCTTTTCAAAGTACCGAAAAAGGCAGAAATTTTCTAAGTACCGAGAACATCGGAAATTTTCTAAGTACCGAAAACGTCAGAAATTTTCTAAGTACCGAAATCTTCTGAGTCTTTTCAAAGTACCGAAAAAGGCAGAAATTTTTTAAGTACCGAAATCAACAGAATTTTTCTAAGTACCGAAATCGACAGAATTTTTCTAAGTACCGAAAACGACAGAAATTTTCTAAGTACCGAAATCAACAGAATTTTTCTAAGTACCGAAAACGTCAGAAATTTTCTAAGTACCGAAAACTTCTGAGTCTTTTCAAAGTACCGAAAAAGGCAGAAATTTTCTAAGTACCGAGAACATCGGAAATTTTCTAAGTACCGAAAACGTCTGATATTTTCAAAGTACCGAGAAAGGCAGAAATTTTCTAAGTACCGAAATCGTCAGAATTTTTCTTAGTACCGAAAACTTCTGAGTCTTTTCAAAGTACCGAAAAAGGCAGAATTTTTCTAAGTACCGAAATCATCAGAATTTTTCTAAGTACCGAAACCGACAGAAATTTTCTAAGTACCGAAATCAACAGAATTTGGTATAAGTACCGAAATCAACAGAATTTTTCTAAGTACCGAAAACGTCAGAAATTTTCTAAGTACCGAAAACTTCTGAGTCTTTTCAAAGTACCGAAAAAGGCAGAAATTTTCTAAGTACCGAGAACATCGGAAATTTTCTAAGTACCGAAAACGTCTGATATTTTCAAAGTACCGAGAACATAGGAAATTTTCTAAGTACCGAAAACGTCAGAAATTTTCTAAGTACCGAAAACTTCTGAGTCTTTTCAAAGTACCGAAAAAGGCAGAACGTCAGAAATTTACTAAGTAGCGAAAACTTCTGAGTCTTTTCAAAGTACCGAAAAAGGCAGAAATTTTTTAAGTACCGAAATCAACAGAATTTTTCTAAGTACCGAAATCGACAGAATTTTTCTAAGTACCGAAAACGACAGAAATTTTCTAAGTACCGAAATCTTCAGAATTTTTCTAAGTAACGAAAACGTCAGAAATTATCTACGTACCGAAAACTTCTGATTGTTTTCTAAGTACCGAAATCGTCTGAATTTTTCTAAGTACCGAAATCGTCGGAATTTTTCTAAGTACCGAAATCGTCAGAATTTTTCTGAGTTCCGAAAACTTCTGAATGTTTTCTAAGTACTGAAAAAGACAGAATTTTTCTAAGTAACGAAATCGACAGGATTTTTCAAAGTACTGAAAACGTCAGATCTTTTCTAAGTACCGAAATCAACAGAATTTTTCTAAGTACCGAAATCGACAGGATTTTTCAAAGTACTGAAAACGTCAGAAATTTTCTAAGTACCGAAAACTTCTGAATGTTTAATAAGTATCGAAATCGTAAGAATTTTTCTAATTACCGAAAACTTCTGAGTCTTTTCAAAGTACCGAAAAAGGCAGAAATTTTCTAAGTACCGAGAACATCGGAAATTTTCTAAGTACCGAAAACGTCAGAAATTTTCTAAGTACCGAAATCTTCTGAGTCTTTTCAAAGTACCGAAAAAGGCAGAAATTTTTTAAGTACCGAAATCAACAGAATTTTTCTAAGTACCGAAATCGACAGAATTTTTCTAAGTACCGAAAACGACAGAAATTTTCTAAGTACCGAAATCAACAGAATTTTTCTAAGTACCGAAAAAGGCAGAAATTTTCTAAGTACCGAGAACATCGGAAATTTTCTAAGTACCGAAAACGTCTGATATTTTCAAAGTACCGAGAAAGGCAGAAATTTTCTAAGTACCGAAATCGTCAGAATTTTTCTTAGTACCGAAAACTTCTGAGTCTTTTCAAAGTACCGAAAAAGGAGGAATTTTTCAAAGTACCGAAATCGTCAGAATTTTCTAAGTACCGAAATCGGCAGAATTTTTCTAAGTTTCCGAAATCGACAGTATTTTTCAAAGTACTGAAATCAACAGAATTTTTCTAAGTACCGAAATCGGCAGAATTTTTCTAAGTACTAAAAACTTCTGAATGTTTAATAAGTATCGAAATCGTAAGAATTTTTCTAAGTACCGAAAACGTCAGAAATTTTCTAAGTACCGAAAACTTCTGAGTCTTTTCAAAGTACCGAAAACGTCTGAATTTTTCTAAGTACCGAAATCGTCGGAATTTTTCTAAGTTCCGAAAACTTCTGAATGTTTTCTAAGTACTGAAAAAGACAGAATTTTTCAAAGTACCGAAATCGGCAGAATTTTTCTAAGTACCGAAATCATCAGAATTTTTCTAAGTACCGAAAACGTCAGAAATTTTCTAAGAACCGATAACTTCTGAGTCTTTTCAAAGTACCGAAAAAGGCAGAACGTCAGAAATTTACTAAGTAGCGAAAACTTCTGAGTCTTTTCAAAGTACCGAAAAAGGCAGAAATTTTCTAAGTATCGAAATCATCAGAATTTTTCTAAGTACCGAAACTGACAGAAATTTTCTAAGTACCGAAATCAACAGAATTTGGTATAAGTACCGAAATCTTCAGAATTTTTCAAAGTAACGAAAACGTCAGAAATTATCTAAGTACCGAAAACTTCTGATTATTTTCTAAGTACCGAAATCGTCAGAATTTTTCTAAGTACCGTAAAGGTCAGAAATTTTCTAAGTACCGAAAAGGTCAGAAATTTTCCAAGTACCGAAAAGGTCAGAAATTTTCTAAGTACTGAAATAGTCAGAATTTTCTTAAGTACCGAAATCGGCAGAATTTTTCTAAGTACCGAAAACTTCTGAATGTTTAATAAGTATCGAAATCGTAAGAATTTTTCTAAGTACCGAAAAAGTCAGAGATTTTCTAAAAACCGAAAACTTCCGAGTCTTTTCAAAGTACCGAAAAAGAAGAAATTTTCTAAGTACCAAAATCAACAAAATTTTTCTAAGTACCAAAATCGACAGATCTTTTCTAAGTACCGAAATCAACAGAATTTTTCTAAGTACCGAAATCGACAGGATTTTTCAAAGTACTGAAAACGTCAGAAATTTTCTAAGTACCGAAATCTTCTGAGTCTTTTCAAAGTACCGAAAAAGGCAGAACGTCAGAAATTTACTAAGTAGCGAAAACTTCTGAGTCTTTTCAAAGTACCGAAAAAGGTATAAATTTTTTAAGTACCGAAATCAACAGAATTTTTCTAAGTACCGAAATCGTCAGAATTTTTCAAAGTAACGAAAACGTCAGAAATTATCTACGTACCGAAAACTTCTGATTGTTTTCTAAGTACCGAAATCGTCTGAATTTTTCTAAGTACCGAAATCGTCGGAATTTTTCTAAGTACCGAAATCGTCAGAATTTTTCTGAGTTCCGAAAACTTCTGAATGTTTTCTAAGTACTGAAAAAGACAGAATTTTTCTAAGTACCGAAATCAACAGAATTTTTCTAAGTTTCCGAAATCGACAGTATTTTTCAAAGTACTGAAATCAACAGAATTTTTCTAAGTACCGAAATCGACAGGATTTTTCAAAGTACTGAAAACGTCAGAAATTTTCTAAGTACCGAAATCTTCTGAGTCTTTTCAAAGTACCGAAAAAGGCAGAACGTCAGAAATTTACTAAGTAGCGAAAACTTCTGAGTCTTTTCAAAGTACCGAAAAAGGTAGAAATTTTTTAAGTACCGAAATCAACAGAATTTTTCTAAGTACCGAAATCGACAGAATTTTTCTAAGTACCGAAAACGACAGAAATTTTCTAAGAAACGAAATCAACAGAATTTTTCTAAGTACCGAAATCTTCAGAATTTTTCTAAGTAACGAAAGCGTCAGAAATTATCTAAGTACCGAAAACTTCTGAGTCTTTTCAAAGTTCCGAAAAAGGCAGAAATTTTCTAAGTACCGAGAACATCGGAAATTTTCTAAGTACCGAAAACGTCTGAAATTTTCAAAGTACCGAAAAAGGCAGAAATTTTCTAAGTACCGAAATCGTCAGAATTTTTCTAAGTACCGAAAACTTCTGAGTCTTTTCAAAGTACCGAAAAAGGCAGAATTTTTCAAAGTACCGAAATCGTCAGAATTTTCTAAGTACCGAAATCGGCAGAATTTTTCTAAGTACCGAAATCATCAGAATTTTTCTAAGTACCGAAAACGTCAGAAATTTTCTAAGTACCAAAATCTTCTGAGTCTTTTCAAAGTACCGAAAAAGGCAGAAATTTTCTAAGTACCGAAATCGTCAGAATTTTTCTAAGTACCGAAAACTTCTGAGTCTTTTCAAAGTACCGAAAAAGGCAGAATTTTTCAAAGTACCGAAAAAGGCAGAAATTTTCTAAATACCGAAATCATCAGAATTTTTCTAAGTACCGAAATCGGCAGAATTTTTCTAAGTACCAAAAACTTCTGAATGTTTAATAAGTATCGAAATCGTAAGAATTTTTCTAAGTACCGAAAACGTCAGAAATTTTCTAAGTACCGAAAACTTCTGAGTCTTTTCAAAGTACCGAAAACGTCTGAATTTTTCTAAGTACCGAAATCGTCGGAATTTTTCTAAGTTCCGAAAACTTCTGAATGTTTTCTAAGTACTGAAAAAGACAGAAATTTTCAAAGTACCGAAATCGTCAGAATTTTCTAAGTACCGAAATCGGCAGAATTTTTCTAAGTACCGAAATCATCAGAATTTTTCTAAGTACCGAAAACGTCAGAAATTTTCTAAGAACCGATAACTTCTGAGTCTTTTCAAAGTACCGAAAAAGGCAGAACGTCAGAAATTTACTAAGTAGCGAAAACTTCTGAGTCTTTTCAAAGTACCGAAAAAGGCAGAAATTTTCTAAGTATCGAAATCATCAGAATTTTTCTAAGTACCGAAATCGTCGGAATTTTTCTAAGTACCGAAATCGTCAGAATTTTTCTGAGTTCCGAAAACTTCTGAATGTTTTCTAAGTACTGAAAAAGACAGAATTTTTCTAAGTAACGAAATCGACAGGATTTTTCAAAGTACTGAAAACGTCAGATCTTTTCTAAGTACCGAAATCAACAGAATTTTTCTAAGTACCGAAATCGACAGGATTTTTCAAAGTACTGAAAACGTCAGAAATTTTCTAAGTACCGAAAACTTCTGAATGTTTAATAAGTATCGAAATCGTAAGAATTTTTCTAATTACCGAAAACTTCTGAGTCTTTTCAAAGTACCGAAAAAGGCAGAAATTTTCTAAGTACCGAGAACATCGGAAATTTTCTAAGTACCGAAAACGTCAGAAATTTTCTAAGTACCGAAATCTTCTGAGTCTTTTCAAAGTACCGAAAAAGGCAGAAATTTTTTAAGTACCGAAATCAACAGAATTTTTCTAAGTACCGAAATCGACAGAATTTTTCTAAGTACCGAAAACGACAGAAATTTTCTAAGTACCGAAATCAACAGAATTTTTCTAAGTACCGAAAACGTCAGAAATTTTCTAAGTACCGAAAACTTCTGAGTCTTTTCAAAGTACCGAAAAAGGCAGAAATTTTCTAAGTACCGAGAACATCGGAAATTTTCTAAGTACCGAAAACGTCTGATATTTTCAAAGTACCGAGAAAGGCAGAAATTTTCTAAGTACCGAAATCGTCAGAATTTTTCTTAGTACCGAAAACTTCTGAGTCTTTTCAAAGTACCGAAAAAGGCAGAATTTTTCTAAGTACCGAAATCATCAGAATTTTTCTAAGTACCGAAACCGACAGAAATTTTCTAAGTACCGAAATCAACAGAATTTGGTATAAGTACCGAAATCAACAGAATTTTTCTAAGTACCGAAAACGTCAGAAATTTTCTAAGTACCGAAAACTTCTGAGTCTTTTCAAAGTACCGAAAAAGGCAGAAATTTTCTAAGTACCGAGAACATCGGAAATTTTCTAAGTACCGAAAACGTCTGATATTTTCAAAGTACCGAGAACATAGGAAATTTTCTAAGTACCGAAAACGTCAGAAATTTTCTAAGTACCGAAAACTTCTGAGTCTTTTCAAAGTACCGAAAAAGGCAGAACGTCAGAAATTTACTAAGTAGCGAAAACTTCTGAGTCTTTTCAAAGTACCGAAAAAGGCAGAAATTTTTTAAGTACCGAAATCAACAGAATTTTTCTAAGTACCGAAATAGACAGAATTTTTCTAAGTACCGAAAACGACAGAAATTTTCTAAGTACCGAAATCTTCAGAATTTTTCTAAGTAACGAAAACGTCAGAAATTATCTACGTACCGAAAACTTCTGATTGTTTTCTAAGTACCGAAATCGTCTGAATTTTTCTAAGTACCGAAATCGTCGGAATTTTTCTAAGTACCGAAATCGTCAGAATTTTTCTGAGTTCCGAAAACTTCTGAATGTTTTCTAAGTACTGAAAAAGACAGAATTTTTCTAAGTAACGAAATCGACAGGATTTTTCAAAGTACTGAAAACGTCAGATCTTTTCTAAGTACCGAAATCAACAGAATTTTTCTAAGTACCGAAATCGACAGGATTTTTCAAAGTACTGAAAACGTCAGAAATTTTCTAAGTACCGAAAACTTCTGAATGTTTAATAAGTATCGAAATCGTAAGAATTTTTCTAATTACCGAAAACTTCTGAGTCTTTTCAAAGTACCGAAAAAGGCAGAAATTTTCTAAGTACCGAGAACATCGGAAATTTTCTAAGTACCGAAAACGTCAGAAATTTTCTAAGTACCGAAATCTTCTGAGTCTTTTCAAAGTACCGAAAAAGGCAGAAATTTTTTAAGTACCGAAATCAACAGAATTTTTCTAAGTACCGAAATCGACAGAATTTTTCTAAGTACCGAAAACGACAGAAATTTTCTAAGTACCGAAATCAACAGAATTTTTCTAAGTACCGAAAAAGGCAGAAATTTTCTAAGTACCGAGAACATCGGAAATTTTCTAAGTACCGAAAACGTCTGATATTTTCAAAGTACCGAGAAAGGCAGAAATTTTCTAAGTACCGAAATCGTCAGAATTTTTCTTAGTACCGAAAACTTCTGAGTCTTTTCAAAGTACCGAAAAAGGCAGAATTTTTCAAAGTACCGAAATCGTCAGAATTTTCTAAGTACCGAAATCGGCAGAATTTTTCTAAGTTTCCGAAATCGACAGTATTTTTCAAAGTACTGAAATCAACAGAATTTTTCTAAGTACCGAAATCGGCAGAATTTTTCTAAGTACCAAAAACTTCTGAATGTTTAATAAGTATCGAAATCGTAAGAATTTTTCTAAGTACCGAAAACGTCAGAAATTTTCTAAGTACCGAAAACTTCTGAGTCTTTTCAAAGTACCGAAAACGTCTGAATTTTTCTAAGTACCGAAATCGTCGGAATTTTTCTAAGTTCCGAAAACTTCTGAATGTTTTCTAAGTACTGAAAAAGACAGAATTTTTCAAAGTACCGAAATCATCAGAATTTTTCTAAGTACCGAAAACGTCAGAAATTTTCTAAGAACCGATAACTTCTGAGTCTTTTCAAAGTACCGAAAAAGGCAGAACGTCAGAAATTTACTAAGTAGCGAAAACTTCTGAGTCTTTTCAAAGTACCGAAAAAGGCAGAAATTTTCTAAGTATCGAAATCATCAGAATTTTTCTAAGTACCGAAACTGACAGAAATTTTCTAAGTACCGAAATCAACAGAATTTGGTATAAGTACCGAAATCTTCAGAATTTTTCAAAGTAACGAAAACGTCAGAAATTATCTAAGTACCGAAAACTTCTGATTATTTTCTAAGTACCGAAATCGTCAGAATTTTTCTAAGTACCGTAAAGGTCAGAAATTTTCTAAGTACCGAAAAGGTCAGAAATTTTCCAAGTACCGAAAAGGTCAGAAATTTTCTAAGTACTGAAATAGTCAGAATTTTCTTAAGTACCGAAATCGGCAGAATTTTTCTAAGTACCGAAAACTTCTGAATGTTTAATAAGTATCGAAATCGTAAGAATTTTTCTAAGTACCGAAAAAGTCAGAGATTTTCTAAAAACCGAAAACTTCCGAGTCTTTTCAAAGTACCGAAAAAGAAGAAATTTTCTAAGTACCAAAATCAACAAAATTTTTCTAAGTACCAAAATCGACAGATCTTTTCTAAGTACCGAAATCAACAGAATTTTTCTAAGTACCGAAATCGACAGGATTTTTCAAAGTACTGAAAACGTCAGAAATTTTCTAAGTACCGAAATCTTCTGAGTCTTTTCAAAGTACCGAAAAAGGCAGAACGTCAGAAATTTACTAAGTAGCGAAAACTTCTGAGTCTTTTCAAAGTACCGAAAAAGGTATAAATTTTTTAAGTACCGAAATCAACAGAATTTTTCTAAGTACCGAAATCGTCAGAATTTTTCAAAGTAACGAAAACGTCAGAAATTATCTACGTACCGAAAACTTCTGATTGTTTTCTAAGTACCGAAATCGTCTGAATTTTTCTAAGTACCGAAATCGTCGGAATTTTTCTAAGTACCGAAATCGTCAGAATTTTTCTGAGTTCCGAAAACTTCTGAATGTTTTCTAAGTACTGAAAAAGACAGAATTTTTCTAAGTACCGAAATCAACAGAATTTTTCTAAGTTTCCGAAATCGACAGTATTTTTCAAAGTACTGAAATCAACAGAATTTTTCTAAGTACCGAAATCGACAGGATTTTTCAAAGTACTGAAAACGTCAGAAATTTTCTAAGTACCGAAATCTTCTGAGTCTTTTCAAAGTACCGAAAAAGGCAGAACGTCAGAAATTTACTAAGTAGCGAAAACTTCTGAGTCTTTTCAAAGTACCGAAAAAGGTAGAAATTTTTTAAGTACCGAAATCAACAGAATTTTTCTAAGTACCGAAATCGACAGAATTTTTCTAAGTACCGAAAACGACAGAAATTTTCTAAGAAACGAAATCAACAGAATTTTTCTAAGTACCGAAATCTTCAGAATTTTTCTAAGTAACGAAAGCGTCAGAAATTATCTAAGTACCGAAAACTTCTGAGTCTTTTCAAAGTTCCGAAAAAGGCAGAAATTTTCTAAGTACCGAGAACATCGGAAATTTTCTAAGTACCGAAAACGTCTGAAATTTTCAAAGTACCGAAAAAGGCAGAAATTTTCTAAGTACCGAAATCGTCAGAATTTTTCTAAGTACCGAAAACTTCTGAGTCTTTTCAAAGTACCGAAAAAGGCAGAATTTTTCAAAGTACCGAAATCGTCAGAATTTTCTAAGTACCGAAATCGGCAGAATTTTTCTAAGTACCGAAATCATCAGAATTTTTCTAAGTACCGAAAACGTCAGAAATTTTCTAAGTACCAAAATCTTCTGAGTCTTTTCAAAGTACCGAAAAAGGCAGAAATTTTCTAAGTACCGAAATCGTCAGAATTTTTCTAAGTACCGAAAACTTCTGAGTCTTTTCAAAGTACCGAAAAAGGCAGAATTTTTCAAAGTACCGAAAAAGGCAGAAATTTTCTAAATACCGAAATCATCAGAATTTTTCTAAGTACCGAAATCGGCAGAATTTTTCTAAGTACCAAAAACTTCTGAATGTTTAATAAGTATCGAAATCGTAAGAATTTTTCTAAGTACCGAAAACGTCAGAAATTTTCTAAGTACCGAAAACTTCTGAGTCTTTTCAAAGTACCGAAAACGTCTGAATTTTTCTAAGTACCGAAATCGTCGGAATTTTTCTAAGTTCCGAAAACTTCTGAATGTTTTCTAAGTACTGAAAAAGACAGAATTTTTCAAAGTACCGAAATCGTCAGAATTTTCTAAGTACCGAAATCGGCAGAATTTTTCTAAGTACCGAAATCATCAGAATTTTTCTAAGTACCGAAAACGTCAGAAATTTTCTAAGAACCGATAACTTCTGAGTCTTTTCAAAGTACCGAAAAAGGCAGAACGTCAGAAATTTACTAAGTAGCGAAAACTTCTGAGTCTTTTCAAAGTACCGAAAAAGGCAGAAATTTTCTAAGTATCGAAATCATCAGAATTTTTCTAAGTACCGAAACTGACAGAAATTTTCTAAGTACCGAAATCAACAGAATTTGGTATAAGTACCGAAATCTTCAGAATTTTTCAAAGTAACGAAAACGTCAGAAATTATCTAAGTACCGAAAACTTCTGATTATTTTCTAAGTACCGAAATCGTCAGAATTTTTCTAAGTACCGTAAAGGTCAGAAATTTTCTAAGTACCGAAAAGGTCAGAAATTTTCCAAGTACCGAAAAGGTCAGAAATTTTCTAAGTACTGAAATAGTCAGAATTTTTCTAAGTACCGAAATCGGCAGAATTTTTCTAAGTACCGAAAACTTCTGAATGTTTAATAAGTATCGAAATCGTAAGAATTTTTCTAAGTACCGAAAAAGTCAGAGATTTTCTAAAAACCGAAAACTTCCGAGTCTTTTCAAAGTACCGAAAAAGAAGAAATTTTCTAAGTACCAAAATCAACAAAATTTTTCTAAGTACCAAAATCGACAGATCTTTTCTAAGTACCGAAATCAACAGAATTTTTCTAAGTACCGAAATCGACAGGATTTTTCAAAGTACTGAAAACGTCAGAAATTTTCTAAGTACCGAAATCTTCTGAGTCTTTTCAAAGTACCGAAAAAGGCAGAACGTCAGAAATTTACTAAGTAGCGAAAACTTCTGAGTCTTTTCAAAGTACCGAAAAAGGTATAAATTTTTTAAGTACCGAAATCAACAGAATTTTTCTAAGTACCGAAATCGTCAGAATTTTTCAAAGTAACGAAAACGTCAGAAATTATCTACGTACCGAAAACTTCTGATTGTTTTCTAAGTACCGAAATCGTCTGAATTTTTCTAAGTACCGAAATCGTCGGAATTTTTCTAAGTACCGAAATCGTCAGAATTTTTCTGAGTTCCGAAAACTTCTGAATGTTTTCTAAGTACTGAAAAAGACAGAATTTTTCTAAGTACCGAAATCAACAGAATTTTTCTAAGTTTCCGAAATCGACAGTATTTTTCAAAGTACTGAAATCAACAGAATTTTTCTAAGTACCGAAATCGACAGGATTTTTCAAAGTACTGAAAACGTCAGAAATTTTCTAAGTACCGAAATCTTCTGAGTCTTTTCAAAGTACCGAAAAAGGCAGAACGTCAGAAATTTACTAAGTAGCGAAAACTTCTGAGTCTTTTCAAAGTACCGAAAAAGGTAGAAATTTTTTAAGTACCGAAATCAACAGAATTTTTCTAAGTACCGAAATCGACAGAATTTTTCTAAGTACCGAAAACGACAGAAATTTTCTAAGAAACGAAATCAACAGAATTTTTCTAAGTACCGAAATCTTCAGAATTTTTCTAAGTAACGAAAGCGTCAGAAATTATCTAAGTACCGAAAACTTCTGAGTCTTTTCAAAGTTCCGAAAAAGGCAGAAATTTTCTAAGTACCGAGAACATCGGAAATTTTCTAAGTACCGAAAACGTCTGAAATTTTCAAAGTACCGAAAAAGGCAGAAATTTTCTAAGTACCGAAATCGTCAGAATTTTTCTAAGTACCGAAAACTTCTGAGTCTTTTCAAAGTACCGAAAAAGGCAGAATTTTTCAAAGTACCGAAATCGTCAGAATTTTCTAAGTACCGAAATCGGCAGAATTTTTCTAAGTACCGAAATCATCAGAATTTTTCTAAGTACCGAAAACGTCAGAAATTTTCTAAGTACCAAAATCTTCTGAGTCTTTTCAAAGTACCGAAAAAGGCAGAAATTTTCTAAGTACCGAAATCGTCAGAATTTTTCTAAGTACCGAAAACTTCTGAGTCTTTTCAAAGTACCGAAAAAGGCAGAATTTTTCAAAGTACCGAAAAAGGCAGAAATTTTCTAAATACCGAAATCATCAGAATTTTTCTAAGTACCGAAATCGGCAGAATTTTTCTAAGTACCAAAAACTTCTGAATGTTTAATAAGTATCGAAATCGTAAGAATTTTTCTAAGTACCGAAAACGTCAGAAATTTTCTAAGTACCGAAAACTTCTGAGTCTTTTCAAAGTACCGAAAACGTCTGAATTTTTCTAAGTACCGAAATCGTCGGAATTTTTCTAAGTTCCGAAAACTTCTGAATGTTTTCTAAGTACTGAAAAAGACAGAATTTTTCAAAGTACCGAAATCGTCAGAATTTTCTAAGTACCGAAATCGGCAGAATTTTTCTAAGTACCGAAATCATCAGAATTTTTCTAAGTACCGAAAACGTCAGAAATTTTCTAAGAACCGATAACTTCTGAGTCTTTTCAAAGTACCGAAAAAGGCAGAACGTCAGAAATTTACTAAGTAGCGAAAACTTCTGAGTCTTTTCAAAGTACCGAAAAAGGCAGAAATTTTCTAAGTATCGAAATCATCAGAATTTTTCTAAGTACCGAAACTGACAGAAATTTTCTAAGTACCGAAATCAACAGAATTTGGTATAAGTACCGAAATCTTCAGAATTTTTCAAAGTAACGAAAACGTCAGAAATTATCTAAGTACCGAAAACTTCTGATTATTTTCTAAGTACCGAAATCGTCAGAATTTTTCTAAGTACCGTAAAGGTCAGAAATTTTCTAAGTACCGAAAAGGTCAGAAATTTTCCAAGTACCGAAAAGGTCAGAAATTTTCTAAGTACTGAAATAGTCAGAATTTTTCTAAGTACCGAAATCGGCAGAATTTTTCTAAGTACCGAAAACTTCTGAATGTTTAATAAGTATCGAAATCGTAAGAATTTTTCTAAGTACCGAAAAAGTCAGAGATTTTCTAAAAACCGAAAACTTCCGAGTCTTTTCAAAGTACCGAAAAAGAAGAAATTTTCTAAGTACCAAAATCAACAAAATTTTTCTAAGTACCAAAATCGACAGATCTTTTCTAAGTACCGAAATCAACAGAATTTTTCTAAGTACCGAAATCGACAGGATTTTTCAAAGTACTGAAAACGTCAGAAATTTTCTAAGTACCGAAATCTTCTGAGTCTTTTCAAAGTACCGAAAAAGGCAGAACGTCAGAAATTTACTAAGTAGCGAAAACTTCTGAGTCTTTTCAAAGTACCGAAAAAGGTATAAATTTTTTAAGTACCGAAATCAACAGAATTTTTCTAAGTACCGAAATCGTCAGAATTTTTCAAAGTAACGAAAACGTCAGAAATTATCTACGTACCGAAAACTTCTGATTGTTTTCTAAGTACCGAAATCGTCTGAATTTTTCTAAGTACCGAAATCGTCGGAATTTTTCTAAGTACCGAAATCGTCAGAATTTTTCTGAGTTCCGAAAACTTCTGAATGTTTTCTAAGTACTGAAAAAGACAGAATTTTTCTAAGTACCGAAATCAACAGAATTTTTCTAAGTTTCCGAAATCGACAGTATTTTTCAAAGTACTGAAATCAACAGAATTTTTCTAAGTACCGAAATCGACAGGATTTTTCAAAGTACTGAAAACGTCAGAAATTTTCTAAGTACCGAAATCTTCTGAGTCTTTTCAAAGTACCGAAAAAGGCAGAACGTCAGAAATTTACTAAGTAGCGAAAACTTCTGAGTCTTTTCAAAGTACCGAAAAAGGTAGAAATTTTTTAAGTACCGAAATCAACAGAATTTTTCTAAGTACCGAAATCGACAGAATTTTTCTAAGTACCGAAAACGACAGAAATTTTCTAAGAAACGAAATCAACAGAATTTTTCTAAGTACCGAAATCTTCAGAATTTTTCTAAGTAACGAAAGCGTCAGAAATTATCTAAGTACCGAAAACTTCTGAGTCTTTTCAAAGTACCGAAAAAGGCAGAAATTTTCTAAGTACCGAGAACATCGGAAATTTTCTAAGTACCGAAAACGTCTGAAATTTTCAAAGTACCGAAAAAGGCAGAAATTTTCTAAGTACCGAAATCGTCAGAATTTTTCTAAGTACCGAAAACTTCTGAGTCTTTTCAAAGTACCGAAAAAGGCAGAATTTTTCAAAGTACCGAAATCGTCAGAATTTTCTAAGTACCGAAATCATCAGAATTTTTCTAAGTACCGAAATCGACAGAATTTTTCTAAGTACCGAATTCGACAGAATTTTTCTAAGTACCGAAATCATCAGAATTTTTCTAAGTACCGAAACCGACAGAAATTTTCTAAGTACCGAAATCAACAGAATTTGGTATAAGTACCGAAATCTTCAGAATTTTTCAAAGTAACGAAAACGTCAGAAATTATCTAAGTACCGAAAACTTCTGATTATTTTCTAAGTACCGAAATCTTTAGAATTTTTGTAAGTACCGTAAAGGTCAGAAATTTTCTAAGTACCGAAAAGGTCAGAAATTTTCCAAGTACCGAAATGGTCAGAAATTTTCTAAGTACCGAAATAGTCAGAATTTTTCTAAGTACCGAAATCGGCAGAATTTTTCTAAGTACCGAAAACTTCTGAATGTTTAATAAGTATCGAAATCGTAAGAATTTTTCTAAGTACCGAAAAAGTCAGAGATTTTCTAAAAACCGAAAACTTCCGAGTCTTTTCAAAGTACCGAAAAAGAAGAAATTTTCTAAGTACCAAAATCAACAGAATTTTTCTAAGTACCAAAATCGACAGATCTTTTCTAAGTACCGAAATCAACAGAATTTTTCTAAGTACCGAAATCGACAGGATTTTTCAAAGTACTGAAAACGTCAGAAATTTTCTAAGTACCGAAAACTTCTGAATGTTTAATAAGTATCGAAATCGTAAGAATTTTTCTAATTACCGAAAACTTCTGAGTCTTTTCAAAGTACCGAAAAAGGCAGAAATTTTCTAAGTACCGAGAACATCGGAAATTTTCTAAGTACCGAAAACGTCAGAAATTTTCTAAGTACCGAAATCTTCTGAGTCTTTTCAAAGTACCGAAAAAGGCAGAAATTTTTTAAGTACCGAAATCAACAGAATTTTTCTAAGTACCGAAATCGACAGAATTTTTCTAAGTACCGAAAACGACAGAAATTTTCTAAGTACCGAAATCAACAGAATTTTTCTAAGTACCGAAAAAGGCAGAAATTTTCTAAGTACCGAGAACATCGGAAATTTTCTAAGTACCGAAAACGTCTGATATTTTCAAAGTACCGAGAAAGGCAGAAATTTTCTAAGTACCGAAATCGTCAGAATTTTTCTTAGTACCGAAAACTTCTGAGTCTTTTCAAAGTACCGAAAAAGGCAGAATTTTTCTAAGTACCGAAATCATCAGAATTTTTCTAAGTACCGAAACCGACAGAAATTTTCTAAGTACCGAAATCAACAGAATTTGGTATAAGTACCGAAATCTTCAGAATTTTTCAAAGTAACGAAAACGTCAGAAATTATCTAAGTACCGAAAACTTCTGATTATTTTCTAAGTACCGAAATCGTCAGAATTTTTCTAAGTACCGTAAAGGTCAGAAATTTTCTAAGTACCGAAAAGGTCAGAAATTTTCCAAGTACCGAAAAGGTCAGATATTTTCTAAGTACCGAAATAGTCAGAATTTTTCTAAGTACCGAAATCGGCAGAATTTTTCTAAGTACCGAAAACTTCTGAGTCTTTTCAAAGTACCGAAAAAGAAGAAATTTTCTAAGTACCAAAATCAACAGAATTTTTCTAAGTACCAAAATCGACAGATCTTTTCTAAGTACCGAAATCAACAGAATTTTTCTAAGTACCGAAATCGACAGGATTTTTCAAAGTACTGAAAACGTCAGAAATTTTCTAAGTACCGAAAACTTCTGAATGTTTAATAAGTATCGAAATCGTAAGAATTTTTCTAAGTACCTAAAACTTCTGAGTCTTTTCAAAGTACCGAAAAAGGCAGAAATTTTCTAAGTACCGAGAACATAGGAAATTTTCTAAGTACCGAAAACGTCAGAAATTTTCTAAGTACCGAAAACTTCTGAGTCTTTTCAAAGTACCGAAAAAGGCAAAACGTCAGAAATTTACTAAGTAGCGAAAACTTCTGAGTCTTTTCAAAGTACCGAAAAAGGCAGAAATTTTTTAAGTACCGAAATCAACAGAATTTTTCTAAGTACCGAAATCGACAGAATTTTTCTAAGTACCGAAAACGTCAGAAATTTTCTAAGTACCGAAAACTTCTGATTGTTTTCTAAGTACCGAAATCGTCTGAATTTTTCTAAGTACCGAAATCGTCGGAATTTTTCTAAGTTCCGAAAACTTCTGAATGTTTTCTAAGTACTGAAAAAGACAGAATTTTTCTAAGTACCGAAATCAACAGAATTTTTCTAAGTTTCCGAAATCGACAGTATTTTTCAAAGTACTGAAATCAACAGAATTTTTCTAAGTACCGATATCGGCAGAATTTTTCTAAGTACCGAAAACTTCTGAATGTTTAATAAGTATCGAAATCGTAAGAATTTTTCTAAGTACCGAAAACGTCAGAAATTTTCTAAGTACCGAAAACTTCTGAGTCTTTTCAAAGTACCGAAATCGTCAGAATTTTCTAAGTACCGAAATCGGCAGAATTTTTCTAAGTACCGAAATCATCAGAATTTTTCTAAGTACCGAAAACGTCAGAAATTTTCTAAGAACCGATAACTTCTGAGTCTTTTCAAAGTACCGAAAAAGGCAGAACGTCAGAAATTTACTAAGTAACGAAAACTTCTGAGTCTTTTCAAAGTACCGAAAAAGGCAGACATTTTCTAAGTACCGAAATCATCAGAATTTTTCTAAGTACCGAAATCGACAGAATTTTTCTAAGTACCGAATTCGACAGAATTTTTCTAAGTACCGAAATTTTCAGAATTTTTCTAAGTACCGAAATCGTCGGAATTTTTCTAAGTACCGAAATTGTCAGAATTTTTCTAAGTACCGAAATCATCAGAATTTTTCTAAGTACCGAAACCGACAGAAATTTTCTAAGTACCGAAATCAACAGAATTTGGTATAAGTACCGAAATCTTCAGAATTTTTCTAAGTAACGAAAACGTCAGAAATTATCTAAGTACCGAAAACTTCTGATTATTTTCTAAGTACCGAAATCGTCAGAATTTTTCTAAGTACCGTAAAGGTCAGAAATTTTCTAAGTACCGAAAAGGTCAGAAATTTTCCAAGTACCGAAAAGGTCAGAAATTTTCTAAGTACCGAAATAGTCAGAATTTTTCTAAGTACCGAAATCGGCAGAATTTTTCTAAGTACCGAAAACTTCTGAATGTTTAATAAGTATCGAAATCGTAAGAATTTTTCTAAGTACCGAAAAAGTCAGAGATTTTCTAAAAACCGAAAACTTCCGAGTCTTTTCAAAGTACCGAAAAAGAAGAAATTTTCTAAGTACCAAAATCAACAGAATTTTTCTAAGTACCAAAATCGACAGATCTTTTCTAAGTACCGAAATCAACAGAATTTTTCTAAGAACCGAAATCGACAGGATTTTTCAAAGTACTGAAAACGTCAGAAATTTTCTAAGTACCGAAAACTTCTGAATGTTTAATAAGTATCGAAATCGTAAGAATTTTTCTAAGTACCGAAATCTTCTGAGTCTTTTCAAAGTACCGAAAAAGGCAGAAATTTTCTAAGTACCGAGAACATCGGAAATTTTCTAAGTACCGAAAACGTCAGAAATTTTCTAAGTACCGAAAACTTCTGAGTCTTTTCAAAGTACCGAAAAAGGCAAAACGTCAGAAATTTACAAAGTAGCGAAAACTTCTGAGTCTTTTCAAAGTACCTAAAAAGGCAGAAATTTTTTAAGTACCGAAATCAACAGAATTTTTCTAAGTACCGAAATCGACAGAATTTTTCTAAGTACCGAAAACGGCAGAAATTTTCTAAGTACCGAAATCAACAGAATTTTTCTAAGTACCGAAATCTTCAGAATTTTTCTAAGTAACGAAAACGTCAGAAATTATCTAAGTACCGAAAACTTCTGATTGTTTTCTAAGTACCGAAATCATCTGAATTTTTCTAAGTACCGAAATCGTCGGAATTTTTCTAAGTTCCGAAAACTTCTGAATGTTTTCTAAGTACTGAAAAAGACAGAATTTTTCTAAGTACCGAAATCAACAGAATTTTTCTAAATTTCCGAAATCGACAGTATTTTTCAAAGTACTGAAATCAACAGAATTTTTCTAAGTACCGAAATCGGCAGAATTTTTCTAAGTACCGAAACCTTCTGGATGTTTAATAAGTATCGAAATCGTAAGAATTTTTCTAAGTACCGAAAACGTCTGAAATTTTCTAAGTACCGAAAACTTCTGAGTCTTTTCAAAGTACCGAAAAAGGCAGAAATTTTCTAAGTACCGAGAAAATCGGAAATTTTCTAAGTACCGAAAACGTCTGAAATTTTCAAAGTACCGAAAAAGGCAGAAATTTTCTAAGTACCGAAATCAACAGAATTTTTCTAAGTACCGAAATCGACAGAATTTTCTAAGTACCGAAATCGTCAGAAATTTTCTAAGCACCGAAAACTTCTGAGTCTTTTCAAAGTACCGAAAAAGGCAGAACGTCAGAAATTTACTAAGTAGCGAAAACTTCTGAGTCTTTTCAAAGTACCGGAAAAGGCAGAAATTTTCTAAGTACCGAAATCATCAGAATTTTTCTAAGTACCGAAAACGTCAGAAATTTTCTAAGTACCGAAAACTTCTGAGTCTTTTCAAAGTACCGAAAAAGGCAGAACGTCAGAAATTTACTAAGTAGCGAAAACTTCTGAGTCTTTTCAAAGTACCGAAAAAGGCAGAACGTCAGAAATTTACTAAGTAGCGAAAACTTCTGAGTCTTTTCAAAGTACCGAAAAAGGCAGAAATTTTCTAAGTACCGAAATCAACAGAATTTTTCTAAGTACCGAAATCGACAGAATTTTTCTAAGTACCGAAAACGACAGAAATTTTCTAAGTACCGAAATCAACAGAATTTTTCTAAGTACCGAAATCTTCAGAATTTTTCTAAGTAACGAAAACGTCATCAGAAATTATCTAAGTACCGAAAACTTCTGATTGTTTTCTAAGTACCGAAATCGTCAGAATTTTTCTAAGTACCGAAAAGGTCAGAAATTTTCTAAGTACTGAAATCGGCAGAATTTTTCTAAGTACCGAAAACTTCTGAATGTTTAATAAGTATCAAAATCGTAAGAATTTTTCTAAGTACCGAAAACGTCATAAATTTTCTAAGTACCGAAGACTTCTGAGTGTTTTCTAAGTACCGACATCGACAGAATTTTTCTAAGTACCGAAAACGTCATATATTTTCTAAGTACCGAAAAGGTCAGAAATTTTCTAAGATCCGAAATCACCAGAATTTTTCTAAAAACCGAAATCGTCAGAATTTTCTAAGTACCGAAATCGGCAGAATTTTTCTAAGTACCGAATCGTCAGAATTTTTCTAAGTACCGAAATCATCAGAATTTTTCTAGTACCGAAATCGTCGGAATTTTTCTAAGTACCGAAATCGTCAGAATTTTTCTAAGTACCGAAATCGTCAGAATTTTTCCAAGTTCCGAAATCGTCAGAATTTTTCCAAGTTCCGAAATCGTCAGAATTTTCTAAGTACCGAAATCTTCGGAATTTTTCTAAGTGCCGAAATCGTCAGAAATTTTCTAAGTACCGAAAACTTCTGAGTCTTTTCAAAGTACTGAAATCGACAGAATTTTTCTAAGTACCAAAATCAACAGAATTTTTCTAAGTACCGAAATCGACAGAATTTTTCTAAGTTCCGAAAACTTCTGAATGTTTTCTAATTACTGAAAAAGACAGAAATTTTCTAAGCACCGAAATCGTCTGAATTTTTCTAAGTACCGAAAACTTCTGAATGTTTAATAAGTATCGAAATCGTAAGAATTTTTCTAAGTACCGAAAACGTCAGAAATTTTCTAAGTACCGAAAACTTCTGAGTCTTTTCAAAGTACCGAAAAAGGCAGAACGTCAGAAATTTACTAAGTAGCGAAAACTTCTGAGTCTTTTCAAAGTACCGAAAAAGGCAGAACGTCAGAAATTTACTAAGTAGCGAAAACTTCTGAGTCTTTTCAAAGTACCGGAAAAGACAGAAATTTTCTAAGTACCGAAATCAACAGAATTGTTCTAAGTACCGAAATCGGCAGAATTTTTCTAAGTACCGAAATCATCAGAATTTTTCTAAGTACCGAAAACGTCAGATATTTTCTAAGTACCGAAAACTTCTGAGTCTTTTCAAAGTACCGAAAAAGGCAGAACGTCAGAAATTTACTAAGTAGCGAAAACTTCTGAGTCTTTTCAAAGTACCTAAAAAGGCAGAAATTTTCTAAGTACCGAAATCAACAGAATTTTTCTAAGTACCGAAATCTTCAGAATTTTTCTAAGTAACGAAAACGTCATCAGAAATTATCTAAGTACCGAAAACTTCTGATTGTTTTCTACAGTCACTCGAAAAAATAGCTGAGCACCGTGACCCTTGCAAAATAAAATTGGAAACGCAAAACGACACAATAAATAGTCTCAAGCCTCGATTCTCACTGCTCTTTTGTCGTGACACCATGATTGGAAACGTTCTCACTGCCCTCTCGTGAAGCAGTCCATTGTGTATGTGAAATGGGTGACCCCCCAGAAAGCCCTGTCCAATGCATTTCCAAGGGGTCTGCACCCAAACGCCCAATGTTGGCGTTGTGTGTATTTTAAAAAAATGGGACGAGTCCCCAATGAGGGGGACTCGTCCCATTTTTTTAAAAAAAAATGGCTTTTGACACAGAGTTAGATTTCGTGTCGGCAAAGGGGACATGTCCTGTGTGGACGCGTGCGCAACCAATTGTCCAGACACTGTGCGTGAAACACGTGCTGGCAACGAGTTGGATGAGGCATTTCCAACATTTCCTCCAAACAAATCGGGCAAGGCTCGGGTGGGGCGTAATACCAGCTTTCAAAAGGTAACGAGAACAGACAATTTCGAATTTCGCTGGCTAAGCGAATCCGCAAATCGTCTGTCAAGTTGTAACCTTTCCTAAACCAGTCACACACAATATTCGACAACCATCTCATGCCGAAGCTATCAAAGCTCCGGTAAGCTGGGCTCAAGTGACTGACATTATTCTCGAAACGCAACTCTCGATCGAGAAATTGCTTAAAAGCACCCCTCACCTGCCTCACATCGGAATAGCCTTCCGGGTCGAGGAATCGAAGCACTGGATGCGCCTCGTCCCCCAATTCCACGACCTCTGGCTCTCCCATCAACAACACCTCCCGAGGAAAAGCATAGCATGGAAACACCTCATCGGGGGATTTGAGAACGAGATTTCTTACAATAAAAAGATTTGCCATTTTGAATCGACTCTATGTCAAAAAATATAACGGCTCCTCGGCGTGCAAGCCCTTTTTATAGACACACAGAGGGCGCTCCAGTCGTCCTGAAATGTTTTAGAAAATGCCACGTGACCTGAAAAGAATCACACGATGCATTTCCAGAAAGTCATGCGATGAGATTCACCTCACCGGATGCACTTTCAAGAAATCGAGCGACACATCGCATCCGCCAGATGCACTTTTAGAATGTCACAGGATGCGTTTCCAGGAAGTCGAGCGACACATTACATCCGCCAGATGCACTTTTAGAATATCACCGGATGTAATTCCAAGAAGTCGAGCGACAAAACACTTTCGCCAGATGCACTTTTAGAATATCACCGGATGTAATTCCAAGAAGTCGAGGGACAAAACACTTTCATCAGATGCACTTTTAGGATATCACGTGACAGGACATGGGAATTGTGATTGAAAGGTCAATGACCCAAGGCCATTAGAGTGTTTGGATGATGCATGGAGAGATTGTCTCGAGACTCGAGGCTCGGGGCTCAGCTGAAAAAAATTTTTTAAACCGGAAGTGGGCGTGGCCAAATGACAACTCAAAACTTGCATTTCGAAAATTTCAAATTTTGTCTCGACCCAAATTTTGCTGGACCCAAATCTGTGGCCGAGTGAAAAAAAATTTTCATAAACCGGAAGTGGTGAAAAGATAAGTGTCTCAAGGCAAGGGTTTTCCAAAAAATGTCACGCGATTCCAAAGCCCATTTTCACCAAAAACCCGCATCCCAATACACGTCAAACCTATCCATTGGCATGTGACGCATCCAAAGCAACGCGTCCATTGGTCTACAGTCCAATCCATCCATTGGCATGTGACGCTCGATGGCCATCCCATTCAGTCTCGAGAAAATTTTTGCTGGACCCAAATCTGCGACCGAGTGAAAAAAAAAAAAAAAAAAAAAAAAAAAAAAAAAAAAAAAAAAAAAAAAAAAAAAAAAAAAAAATTAACCGGAAGTGGGCGTGGCCAACAACTCAAAACTTGCATTTCGAAAATTTGAAATTTGTCTCGACCCAAATTTTGCTGGACCCAAGTCTGTGGCCTCGAGAAAATTTTTGCTCAACCCAAAATCTCCGGACGAGTGAAAAAAATTTTTTTTCAATTTTGTAGTTATAAAAAATATTCTAATTTTTAATTGAATAAAAAAATTCTTATTTGTAATTAAAAAATGCTCATACAGCTCTTCTACCTAAGTACAAAGTGATTTGCAAAGTGAAAAATTTTCATTTTCTTATAATACACACCTTTAAAAACCCACAAAGCGTCGTTTTAAACGATGAAATATAATAGATGGGAAAAAATCCAACCCTGCTCCAGGATGTCAGATCCAGGTGCCATGGATTTCAGAACCCCCCTTCCATGGATGACCCTGCACCTGTCCAGTGTCTCAAAAAAAAAAAAAAAAAAAAAAAAAAAAAAAAAAAAAAAAAAAAAAAAAAAAAAAAAAAAAAATATTTTTTTTTTTTTTTTTTTTTTTTTTTTTTTTTTTTTTTTTTTTTTGAATTGTGGTATATCTAAGAGAGCGTCTTGATAATTTTCCATTCGAGTGAAAGCGTTTCAGCAGATTCCATTGCTCCATCACTGAGAAGCATTTGACTATTCTGATTCGTATTGGGTACATTTTGGACACCTCGTCAACATGAAATTGAATTCAGATTTGAGATTGAAATTGTACTGGGGGTACCGATATTGGGACAAGCAAATCATCACCTGTCCACATTGCGTAAAAAAGGTTAAAAAGTTGTTATTTAAAGAGTATCGGGAGACTCATTGCCGTTCCGAACATGGTTTAAATGAAGAAACTGAATGCATTCTTTGCGGAGCATATCCATTTTCAAATTCGACTGAAGACGACAATCACAGAAAAGAATGCTTTGAATCGTTCAAAAGGAGGAATAGAAAACGACAAAAAAAACGCTTCATCCACTCTGACAACGCCACTGCTGGAACCAGTGCTGCATCTGCAATCAATTCTGCCACTCCCGATTTATGTGAATGTAAATCTTTTGACCCTTCATTATTACGTCGTAGACTTAAACATAGAGTCCTCGACACAGATTTACAAGAAGTTGGATTTTACGACAACTACCCCGGCGACTTTCGAGCATTGACCAACACGGGTTCCCTTTACCCGTTCAACGACGAAAGCAATTTGGGACGCGAGGCCGCGGCCCTGTTTCGAATGTATTTTTCCAAGGCGTGGACACTTTATCACGTGTTTATTCGATCCTACGCCTTTGCCAGTTTCAAACAAAAAATGTCCGTGTTTGACGAGGGTCAACTGGTGGTGTCGTCCTTTTGGTGCTTGTGCGATGGTTGCAAGATTGACATACGAAATACCATAAATCCTAATAAACTGCATCGCCACATGATTGTGGCTGTTCAAGATCGAGCTGCCTACCTGAAGGTTTGGAGGTCGATTAAACAATCTCGTGCCAACGAGCGCTATTGCAAAGGACATAAAAAAATTGTTTCGCCCATGCATTTGGCCAATGCCATTCATTACGTATCGAGCGAAAAATCCCAATGCTCCGGATCCAAGAAGCCGGGCGAGGGGCGACGCGGACATTTTTACATCAATCGCCCGTTACACGAGCATTCCGTCATGAACATGGCCAGTCTCTTCCGCCACGGTGTGATGACATGGCTAAAAGGAAAACTTCGCGATAAACTCGTACTGGATTGGAAGTGTGAAAAGTTTGGTTCAAATTACAAAACGTATCGCGTAAAAGTGTCTGAGATTATGACGCTTCCAAACTGTTGCATTCAATTGCGATGGGATTGGGCGCCTCATCCAGACGGAGATTACGGAGCGTATTGGTTCGAGAACGACGTAATGCGCGTCCAGCCCACGGGAGGTGAACCTACATTTTCGAATCACGAACAAGCCATGATGTTTCAGATTCAAAAGGGAAATTCCTTGCGCCAACGCATGGCAAATGCTTATTACACGTTGAGTCAACCACAAGCCCGTCAGATGAGTGTCGTGGAATACATGAGGGAGAAGCAAAGAGTGGAGATGGAACGAATCAATGCAGAAAACGTATCGGAAAGAAATGTATTGAAACGTCGGATTGACCAGCTGGAGACGGAAATTATAAGCTTGAAGAAGCAGAAACAAGACGAAATTGAAACACTTTTGCGAAAAATTGCCACTCAGGCTGAAGAAGTGGCAAATTTGAGAAGACAAGTCGCGTCAACAGTACACGTCACTGTCAATGTAGCTGCTGGTTCAACACCATCACCCTAGTACTACCAAAAAAAAAAAAAAAAAAAAAAAAAAAAAACAAAAAAAAAAAAAAAAAAAAAAAAAAAAAAAAAAAAAAAAAAAAAAAAAATTTTTTTTTTTTTTTTTTTTTTTTTTTTTTTTTTTTTTTTTTTTTTTTTTTTTTTTTTTTTTTTTTTTTTTTTTTTTTTTGAGACACTGGACAGGTGCAGGGTCATCCATGGAAGGGGGGTTCTGAAATCCATGGCACCTGGATCTGACATCCTGGAGCAGGGTTGGATTTTTTCCATCTATTATATTTCATCGTTTAAAACGACGCTTTGTGGGTTTTTAAAGGTGTGTATTATAAGAAAATGAAAATTTTTCACTTTGCAAATCACTTTGTACTTAGGTAGAAGAGCTGTATGAGCATTTTTTAATTACAAATAAGAATTTTTTTATTCAATTAAAAATTAGAATATTTTTTATAACTACAAAATTGAAAAAAAATTTTTTTCACTCGTCCGGAGATTTTGGGTTGAGCAAAAATTTTCTCGAGGCCACAGACTTGGGTCCAGCAAAATTTGGGTCGAGACAAATTTCAAATTTTCGAAATGCAAGTTTTGAGTTGTTGGCCACGCCCACTTCCGGTTAATTTTTTTTTTTTTTTTTTTTTTTTTTTTTTTTTTTTTTTTTTTTTTTTTTTTTCACTCGGTCGCAGATTTGGGTCCAGCAAAAATTTTCTCGAGACTGAATGGGATGGCCATCGAGCGTCACATGCCAATGGATGGATTGGACTGTAGACCAATGGACGCGTTGCTTTGGATGCGTCACATGCCAATGGATAGGTTTGACGTGTATTGGGATGCGGGTTTTTGGTGAAAATGGGCTTTGGAATCGCGTGACATTTTTTGGAAAACCCTTGCCTTGAGACACTTATCTTTTCACCACTTCCGGTTTATGAAAATTTTTTTTCACTCGGCCACAGATTTGGGTCCAGCAAAATTTGGGTCGAGACAAAATTTGAAATTTTCGAAATGCAAGTTTTGAGTTGTCATTTGGCCACGCCCACTTCCGGTTTAAAAAATTTTTTTCAGCTGAGCCCCGAGCCTCGAGTCTCGAGACAATCTCTCCATGCATCATCCAAACACTCTAATGGCCTTGGGTCATTGACCTTTCAATCACAATTCCCATGTCCTGTCACGTGATATCCTAAAAGTGCATCTGATGAAAGTGTTTTGTCCCTCGACTTCTTGGAATTACATCCGGTGATATTCTAAAAGTGCATCTGGCGAAAGTGTTTTGTCGCTCGACTTCTTGGAATTACATCCGGTGATATTCTAAAAGTGCATCTGGCGGATGTAATGTGTCGCTCGACTTCCTGGAAACGCATCCTGTGACATTCTAAAAGTGCATCTGGCGGATGCGATGTGTCGCTCGATTTCTTGAAAGTGCATCCGGTGAGGTGAATCTCATCGCATGACTTTCTGGAAATGCATCGTGTGATTCTTTTCAGGTCACGTGGCATTTTCTAAAACATTTCAGGACGACTGGAGCGCCCTCTGTGTGTCTATAAAAAGGGCTTGCACGCCGAGGAGCCGTTATATTTTTTGACATAGAGTCGATTCAAAATGGCAAATCTTTTTATTGTAAGAAATCTCGTTCTCAAATCCCCCGATGAGGTGTTTCCATGCTATGCTTTTCCTCGGGAGGTGTTGTTGATGGGAGAGCCAGAGGTCGTGGAATTGGGGGACGAGGCGCATCCAGTGCTTCGATTCCTCGACCCGGAAGGCTATTCCGATGTGAGGCAGGTGAGGGGTGCTTTTAAGCAATTTCTCGATCGAGAGTTGCGTTTCGAGAATAATGTCAGTCACTTGAGCCCAGCTTACCGGAGCTTTGATAGCTTCGGCATGAGATGGTTGTCGAATATTGTGTGTGACTGGTTTAGGAAAGGTTACAACTTGACAGACGATTTGCGGATTCGCTTAGCCAGCGAAATTCGAAATTGTCTGTTCTCGTTACCTTTTGAAAGCTGGTATTACGCCCCACCCGAGCCTTGCCCGATTTGTTTGGAGGAAATGTTGGAAATGCCTCATCCAACTCGTTGCCAGCACGTGTTTCACGCACAGTGTCTGGACAATTGGTTGCGCACGCGTCCACACAGGACATGTCCCCTTTGCCGACACGAAATCTAACTCTGTGTCAAAAGCCATTTTTTTTTAAAAAAATGGGACGAGTCCCCCTCATTGGGGACTCGTCCCATTTTTTTAAAATACACACAACGCCAACATTGGGCGTTTGGGTGCAGACCCCTTGGAAATGCATTGGACAGGGCTTTCTGGGGGGTCACCCATTTCACATACACAATGGACTGCTTCACGAGAGGGCAGTGAGAACGTTTCCAATCATGGTGTCACGACAAAAGAGCAGTGAGAATCGAGGCTTGAGACTATTTATTGTGTCGTTTTGCGTTTCCAATTTTATTTTGCAAGGGTCACGGTGCTCAGCTATTTTTTCGAGTGACTGCGTGTCGAGTAGGCGTAGAGCCGTGGAGAGCCGTCAAACCGAATCTGGAGTCTGGTTTGACGGCTCCCGCCATTGACGCCTTGTTAAAGACCTTTTTTCAGTGGACCCCCCTGTGACAGGAGGAGGCAGACACGTTTCCAATGCAACCTTTGGAAGTGGGTCATCGTAGAGTGAATCCCTGAGGGGTTCCTCCAGGTTATTCTAGGCAGACTCATCGATTGTTTGATACCTCACTCGATATATTTCGTTGGAAAGTCTTTGCGTAAAATCCAACTCTGCTCCATGGGGGGTCTCGTGGACCCAGGTGCTACCAAAATATTTTACTCGTCGAGACAAATTGTTTGATACCTCACATGATACCCTACATGATTTACTTTGCGAAAATGTTTTTCCAACTCTGCTCCATGGGGGGTCTCATGGACCCGGGTGCTACCAAAATATTTTTCTCGTCGAGACAAATTTTTTGATACCTCACATGATACCCTACATGATATACTTTACAAAAACGTTTTTCCAACTCTGCTCCATGGGGGGTCTGATGGACCCGGGTGCTACCAAAATATTTTACTCGTTGAGACGAATCTATAGATACCCCACACGATATGCTTTGCGAAAATTTTTTCCCAACTGTGCTCCATGGGGGGTCTCATGGACCTCAAAATATTTCTTTCGTCGAGACGAATCTATTGATACCCTACATGATACCCTACATGATATACTTTGCGAAACTGTTTTTTCCAACTCTGCTCCATGGGGGGTCTGATGGACCCGGGTGCTACCAAAATATTTTACTCGTCGAGACGAATCTATTGATACCCCACATGATATGCTTTGCGAAAATTTTTTCCCAACTGTGCTCCAGGGGGGGGTCTCATGGCCCTCAAAATATTTTTTTCGTCGAGACGAATCTATTGATACCCCACATGATATACTTTTCGAAAATTTTTTCCAACTCTTATCCATGGGGGGTCTGATGGACCCGGGTGCTACCAAAATTTTTTACTCGTCGAGACGAATCTATAGATACCCCACATGACATGCTTTGTGAAAATTTTTTCCCGAGTCTGATCCAGGGGGGGTCTCATGGCCCTCAAAATATTTCTTTCGTCGAGACGAATCTATTGATACCCTACATGATACCCTACATGATATACTTTGCGAAACTGTTTTTTCCAACTCTGATCCATGGGGGGTCTGATGGACCCGGGTGCTACCAAAATATTTTTCTCGTCGAGACGAATCTATTGATACCCCACATGACATGCTTTGTGAAAACTTTTTTCCCAACTGTGCTCCATGGGGGGTCTCATGGCCCTCAAAATATTTTTTTCGTCGAGACGAATCTATTGATACCCCACATGATATACTTTGAGAAAACTTTTTTCCAACTCTTATCCATGGGGGGTCTGATGGACCCGGGTGCTACCAAAATATTTTTCTCGTCGAGACGAATCTATTGATACCCCACATGATATACTTTGCTTGAATTTTTCAAATTGTACCATGGGGGGTCCATCCAACCCCGGGGGCTACCAAAATATTTTTCTCATCGAGACGAATCTATTGATACCCCACACGATATACTTTGCTTGAATTTTTCAAATTGTACCATGGGGGGTCCATCCGACCCCGGGGGCCACCAAAATTTTCAGCTCATCGAGACAAATCTATTGATACCCCACACGATATACTTTGCTTGAATTTTAAATAATGTCCCATGGGGGTCCGATGGACCCGGGAGCATTCAAATTATAGATTGACTATCAATCTCTTATATAATCTAAAGTCGCTTCTGATTGGTTCAAACTTTTCAAAATTGGGTTTAAAAGGAGCTCCTTCAGCGTTGGAAATCAGTCGCAGCCGCGACTCCACCTTGAGAAGATATGCCTGAAAAATTTACAAGTCTGAACTAGATGAACGACTGGCCGACGATTGCCGTCTGCCTTGCCGAAGCTCTCTCTGATATTTGCCGGAACGATCTGCAGCCTTTGCCGTCGACCAGGAGCAATTGAAGACACGTCTTGACTCGAGGAAGAACTTTTGAATAATGATATTGATGACAAAATACTTCTTGAACTTTCAAATCCTGAATGAGGAGTGAAGAGACTGGGTACTCGCTGGCTAGTTAAAGCCCAATCTCAAAAAAAAAAAAAAAAAAAAAAAAAAAAAAAAAAAAAATTTTTTTTTTTTTTTTTTTTTTTTTTTTTTTTTTTTTTTTTTTTTTTTTTTTTTTTTTTTTTTTTTTTTTGAGATTGGGCTTTAAAAGCGCTGGTGAGATCTGGGATCCTCACTGTATTGGCAAGCAGTCACCAGCCCTGGAGAGCCTCTACAGTCATTTCGTTACGATGGATTTTGAATAATGATATTGATGACAAAATACTTCTTGAACTTTCAAATCCTGAATGAGGAGTGAAGAGACTGGGTACTCGCTGGCTCGTTTAAACCCAATCTCAAAAAAAAAAAAAAAAAAAAAAAAAAAAAAAAAAAAAAAAAAAAAAAAAAAAAAAAAAAAAAAAAAAAAAAAAAAAAAAAAAATTTTTTTTTTTTTTTTTTTTTTTTTTTTTTTTTTTTTTTTTTTTTTTTTTGAGATTGGGCTTTAAAAGCGCTGGTGAGATCTGGGATCCTCACTGTATTGGCAAGCAGTCACCAGGCCTGGAGAGCCTCTACAGTCATCTCGTTACGATGGATAAATCTACAGCTGAATAGGATTGTGCGCAGGGACCGCTGCCGCTGCTACTCTCTATCTTATACCTTTTGCATGTGTGTGCTCCTTTTCAACATTATCTGCGACTAGCCTGGCCAACTGGAAGCGGATAATGTCTTTCTCTTTGCATGTCTCTTTGCTTGCTGCGCAAATTGAGTTTTCGGATGAAACAATCCTATTCAGCTGTGGACGTCTGTCGTAACGAGATTAGCTTTTTTTTCAGGTCCGGACCCGATGGAATGTTCCAGCCATGAGATGACAGAAGAAGCGTTGCCTTAAAGAATTCGAGAGAAATTGGAGATAATCGAGAGAAATAGCTGAATTAAAAAAAATCGAGAGAAATTGGAGTAAATCGAGAGAAATAGCTGAATTAAAAAAAATCGAGAGAAATAGCTGAATTAAAAAAAATCGAGAGAAATAGCTGAATTAAAAACTCTAATGTTTCATTAGAGAGGGAGACTCTGCGGTCCAGCGGAGAGAGGGAGGATGGTGACATCACGACGATGTCATCGAGAAGAGCATGTTCCCGTAGGGGCTTCGGCCCAACGAGAAAACCCGTAGTCGCTACGGCGGCTATGATGCACATATTGCAGGTCGGAGTTGCATTAGCAATACCGAGGTAGCGTTCCCGTAGGGGTTTCGGCCCAACGAGAGAACCCGTAGTCGCTACGGCGGCTATGATGCACATATTGCAGGTCGGAGTTGCTTTGGCAATACCGAGGTAGCGTTTCCGTAGTGGCTTCGGCAGCTATGAGGAGAGCTTATTTTTTTCAGGTCCAGACCAGCAGGTAAGTATTTTTTTTTCAGGTGGAGACGACCCGATGGAATGTTCCAGCCATGAGATGACAGAAGAAGCGTTGCCTTAAAGAATTCGAGAGAAATTGGAGATAATCGAGAGAAATAGCTGAATTAAAAAAAATCGAGAGAAATAGCTGAATTAAAAAAAATCGAGAGAAATAGCTGAATTAAAAACTCTAATGTTTCATTAGAGAGGGAGACTCTGCGGTCCAGCGGAGAGAGGGAGGATGGTGACATCACGACGATGTCATCGAGAAGAGCATGTTCCCGTAGGGGCTTCGGCCCAACGAGAGAACCCGTAGTCGCTACGGCGGCTATGATGCACATATTGCAGGTCGGAGTTGCTTTGGCAATACCGAGGTAGCGTTTAGCGTTTCCGTAGGGGTTTTGCACCCCCCTATGAGATATTTTTTTGGAGCTTATGTGTTGATCATGACCCTATCCATGGATAGAATGTTTAAGATTTAGATTAGATTTAGATTTAGTTTTAGTTTTAGATTTAGTTTTAGTTTTAGGTTTAGATTTAGTTTTAGGTTTAGATTTAGATTTAGATTTAGATTTAGTTTTAGATTTAGATTTAGTTTTAGATTTAGATTTAGTTTTAGATTAGTTTTAAGTTGGATGATGGTACCTCATCCCCCTCACTAGTGTGGATCTAGTGAATTTTTTTTGCCGTTTGGATGACCTTGAAAATGGACTTTGAAAATTTTGCGTTGTTTAGAATTAGTTTTAGATTTACAATTAGTTTTAAGTTGGATGATGGTACCCCCCATCATCCCCTCACTAGTGTGGATCTAGTGAATTTTTTTTGCCACTTGGATGACCTTGAAAATAGACTTTGAAAAATCTAAACACAACTTTAAAAAATTTTTATAACTTCAAAAAAAAAAAAAAAAAAAAAAAAAAAAAAAAAAAAAAAAAAAAAAAAAAAAAAAAAAAAAATTTTTTTTTTTTTTTTTTTTTTTTTTTTTTTTTTTTTTTTTTTTTTTTTTTTTTTTTTTGAAGCTGCTATTTAAAACCATGCGTAGAGTCTTGAGAATCTCAGTTCATCAGAATTTTTTGGAGCTGTCAAAACTTGCAAATTTCTTGGAGCTGTCACACCTTGCCAATTTCTTGGAACCAGCCTCTTTAAAAGTCGCTTGTGATTGGTTCAAATTTTTGAGCAGCGAGTATAAAAGGCGCTCACACACAGTTGAAAATCACTCGTTGCTGCTCCAGCATCCGGAGATAAAGTCTGAAAAAACTCTTAGCTTGACCTGATCACAACCCAAAGACCTGTGGAAATTGGACGACTGAATAGCATCATGGCCAGCAATCATCCATACATTTCAACTGATGAGGACAATAGTGAATTTACAGCCACATTGGCTCGAGTGCAAGCCAATGCTCGTGACCAAAATGACGAGGACACTGAAATTATTTCACTATTCTCGCCACCCATGACTCCTACTCCTGTGGATCCACCCATTTCGACAGAGTCTACGGAGAGGATACACGATTCCAGCCAACATGGCACGTGGCGAAGAATGTCTGAGCGTCCAAGAAATTCAAACTCTGATCCCTCTGGCTGGAAGCGTCCCAGAGATTTCTATACGCCTCGTCATCGTCCGACAAAGTTCTCATGCACACCTCGTAGATTGGATTTTTCTAGACAGTCTGCCTTCCAACGCTATCCTTCGAGATGGAGGGAGACGCCTCGTGCTCAGCCACCACCCAAATACTACCGTTACCAACACAGAAATGCGTTTGCAGTCCTGTGCTTGCGCTCGGATGGATTTACAATCACCAATGGTTATGTGTGCAAGTCGGGCGACGGATCCATTCCGAAGCAGGAGCTCTTTGATAAACTGTCGAGCCTAAACGTAACGACCCTCGTCTTACCAGACGACACGACACGGAAATTATGGAGCGACATCCTGAGCAGGTGGCCGAAATATCATCCAGCCCACGATATAAAGATTGTGACTCTGGATACTTTGCCTGAGCCGCCCATCGGACGATGCGAGTCTTGTGGTCGAGAAGAGTGTCACCGTTGGATTGCAGTAGTGGGTGGTATTTCACGCTACCTGAATATGTACTTTAAACCAATATATCATTGATGCTGTAAATCATTTTGAATAGATGAATAAAAAAAGTTGTATTGAACAATGTCTCATCCTTTAGAATAATGTAAAAAAAAAAAAAAAAAAAAAAAAAAAAAAAAAAAAAAAAAAAAAAAAAAAAAAAAAAAAAAATTTTTTTTTTTTTTTTTTTTTTTTTTTTTTTTTTTTTTTTTTTTTTTTTTTTTTTGAAATTAGGATTTATAATGTAGGGTTTGTCCACACAATTCACATTATTGATGTACTCTGGCTCAAGTCAAATTCTTTCATAGTCGCATCTGCTTACAATGTTTTTCAAACTGCACGCCAATTCCAGAGTGCCGCCGTTGACGTGTGCCGTGGGAGGAGATGGACATTTGTATTGGTACGTCTCAGATCTTGAAAAGATGTTTTTCGATGAAGTGATTCCTATATTTCACAACTTTATCCAAGACTATCTTGTAACAGGCGATCAAATTTTATTTAAGCCTCTCAATACTTTGACAAAAGAGTGCAAACTCATTACGACTTGTGTATGGATGGAATTTCTAAGAGCTTTTTTTCCACCGATGTATGTATGGTGGTTACGTCTGTTCTTCAAATCCAAGCTCATGGTACGGAATGAATGTCTCTTTATTGCAAGATACGACAATTACTGTGTGGAAATCAAACCTAATGACGATGTTGGAGATGTCACGTACGATCAATTTATTCGAAAATTTGTTCATCTAGTAATGAACTTCAGAGGAAGGACATTTAAAATGCCTGAAAAGTGTCCATCTGAGGCTTTGAAGGGAATTTGTCACATTCATAAAGCAAATGACCCACCTTATTGCGACACTCCATCTTATGCTTTGATTAAAAATTGTCCATTTAACGGCAAGCACGGAGCAGGATTGTCATGTCTACCATAACAAAAAAATTTCTTGAAGCTCTCAAATTTAGAATAATGCTTTATTGTTAAAACGTCACTGGCAATGTTTAAAAAAAAAAAAAAAAAAAAAAAAAAAAAAAAAAAAAAAAAAAAAAAAAAAAAAAAAAAAAAAAAATTTTTTTTTTTTTTTTTTTTTTTTTTTTTTTTTTTTTTTTTTTTTTTTTTTTTTTTTTACAATGTACTTTTAAGACAAGCCTCGAGTCTCGCTGATCTACTCTCATTGGAATTTTTGGAGCCCTCAAAACTTACAAATTTTGTTGGATGAAAAATTTGGACACTCTCTCAAAGCCAAGACAATGTGAATATGAGCAATATGCACCTGTACGTTTGAGTATCACGAGATCCAAGACCTAAACAATTCAATCTTGGCAAAACTAGAGTCGTAAAAAATGGGACGAGCTCCCAATTAGGGGAGCTCGTCCCATTTTTTACGGGAACTCGTCCCATTTTTTTCAAGTCCAGAATCAAATCCTTAAAATTCCTGTCGGCAAATGGGGCACGTGCTACGCCTCCTATTCCATCGGTAAATACACTGCGCGTGAAAAAAATGTCCACAGTCCAATTTTACACCAGTCACTATACGACTGAGGCATATGGCGCAATCCTTTGGCTCCTGAAAAGGGAGAGGTTGAACATCTTGCCAGTAAATGAAATTCAAAATCTCAAGGCCTACTCGGCACGTCAGTTCTTCACTCAAGATCCATTGCTTTCTCCACCAGAACTTGACGATTTTCTGGAGCCATCGGATACCAAAAAATCGCCACGTCTTCCATCGCCAGTCTCCTGGCACGTGCAAATACCGGGTCGGCAAATCAGAATCAATAAACTTGAAAAACTGTAGGTCCCGTTTGTAAAAATTGGAGTCTATGGCCAAGAGCAAATCGATGTCAGGCTCCTGCCTTTCAACCGGCGCAGACAAATCGTAAATTGGGAAGGGTAGTATCTGCCAAGCGCTCTCACCCCAGAGTGCTGAAAAATGGTCTTCTTCCACCACACGGGACGAATGAGAGAGGATAAATTCGACAACTTCAGAAGGAGTCATTCTGAATATGAACGACTGCTCTGCACGGGCTGAGGCTTTTATACCCGTGAGACAGGATGTGCGCGGGGATTTTGAAAGTAGCAGCAAGGAGCAGCTTTTAGAGTGTCGTCCAAAACATCCTGTGACGCAATCAAAATGTCTAAAATTCTCCTCGCGACCGGATACATGTCTCACAGTACATCCCGTTTGGGCTTGTCCCGTTTGGGCTTGTCCACATATGACAAAAAATATCCGGTGGAATAGACGTCACGTCCTGTTGGTGAGGAAAAAACGCATCTCCTAAACATCGTTAAAAAAAAAAAAAAAAAAAAAAAAAAAAAAAAAAAAAAAAAAAAAAAAAAAAAAAAAAAAAAAAAAAAAAAATTTTTTTTTTTTTTTTTTTTTTTTTTTTTTTTTTTTTTTTTTTTTTTTTTTTTTTTTTTTTATAGATAGATATTCTAGTCAAGCATCTACGAGTGGATGCTTGCAGAGGGTCATAACGTGGATCCTCGGGATGTACAGAGTCCAGCATCAGAGTCCTCACGGGAATATTTACAAAACTTTTTCAGTGGTGTGTCCACTCGTGCTTCAACGTCTTGCTGTAGGCATCGATCGACCTCTGATCTTAACGCAAAAAAACTAGTTCCCTCGTTAAATTGTTGACCAAACAAGATTTTGTCGGCAGACTTTTCCACAGGATAGACATTGGATGCCGCGGTACAAATACGAGCCATGTTTTTCTTGGGAGCCTCAAAACTCAATACTTCGATGGGGGAACGTTCTGGATGTCTGGCTAAACCTTCTCGGGTCAGGGGGAGGGGAACTCCCGTTCGGCATTGGTACTTGACAATGGTCATGACATCTTTGTAATACACGTCGTTGGTAATCAATTGGCGTTTGGCCACGCAAGCCACGTTGAAAAAATAACTCACCAAACCACATTTTTGAAAAACGAGACGAATATCCGAAAACCCTTCCACGCGGTTGAGGCGACGCAGCAAAGGGAGGGGTGTTTTATGATACAAGACTTTATCCTGAACGACAATGTATGGAAAATGTATCAAATATTTGAATGAACCATCCGCAGTTTTGGCTTGATTGAATGGACCATTGCTTTCCAACAAACCAGCTTCGGGAAGACGATCCATTAAATCTATATGACGCGTAAATAGCGTCGCATATCCTCCACGACGTGGGGCCATTTCAAAAATTTGAACGTGATTGATGTAACAATACAGTTCATAAAGCATCATTTTATCCACACGGTAGATGGGTTCCACTGAAGAGCAAGATTGTAAATGTTTGCTGTCCAAGGTGCCTTGGGTTTCTGTTTTGGTCACTCGGCACGTGAGTTGAATACCGAAAGCATCACCGGGTGTGGGGAATCGCTTGATGATGGCCTTTACAAATTCAAAACACAGTGTGGGAATAGCATCTTGTCGCTCATTCAACACTCGCAAGTCGGGCAATGATGCTTCCAAATGCTTTTGGAAATGATGAATAACAGCTTCTATGCTATGAGGTTGAATCATGTGCAGCATATGTTGATACAAATTGGGTTCCACACGAGCCACATATTGAAACAAGACATTTGCCTCAGTCATGTTGAGAGAGAGCTTGCAATAAAAAATTAATTTCCAAAAAGTAAACTATATATACTGGGCGCTTGGCTTAAGTTGACATCGTTAAAAAAAAAAAAAAAAAAAAAAAAAAAAAAAAAAAGAAAAAAAAAAAAAAAAAAAAAAAATTTTTTTTTTTTTTTTTTTTTTTTTTTTTTTTTTTTTTTTTTTTTTTTTTTTTTTTTTTTTTTTTTTTTTTTTTTTTTAAACATTGTTGTTTAAAGCCAGGCGTTTAGTCTTATAATCTCAGACTCGTCAAAATTTCTTAAAGCCCTCCAACTCTCAACTTTGAATTTCTTGGGACTCGCCACTTTAGAATTTAATCAAGGTCTCAACTTTAGAATTTTAACGTTGTACATTTAAGGTGAGCTTTGAGTATCAATCCTCATAGCTTATCAAAATATTTTTGGAGCGAGTCTTGTATCCTCTCAGTTTGATAATTTAGCCATTTAATTCTAAACATACTTTGGAAATGAATGGACAAACACAAATTTCCAATTCAACATTTTTTATTAAAGAATATACTGATGACAATCAAAACTACATAGAGTGTCTATCCAGAGTCCAATACATACAGAGTTGAAACCAGTCCGTGACGCAGAAGCACTTTATAAACATTTCATGTTTTCGTCGTACCAAGTCCGGAAAGTTGTCACTTTTACCTTGCTGCATTCGTGAATCATTGAAGGGGAATGCCATCCGCAGGACCTCCAGGCTGTTGGTAAGGGATCGAGCTCACACAGAGTGGCCCAACGGGTACTGGTGATGTAGGGAATGGCTACTTGATTCAAAATGTCCGCCGTGTAGGGACAGCCACTGATGCCAAGGTAGTCGCCAGCTGGATGCCACCTCTTGAATGCCAAGTAGATAGCCAACAGTGTGAACCGGACATTATCTTGGGGTTGGGCAGGTTCGTCGGGTGCAGTGATCAAGGAAAGTCCATGCTGGCATTTTAGCATAAAATCGGCAGATTGGATGTCTGAGACGCTGCGAGGAAGATCCTCCACCTTGAAAGTCACGTGCACAGGTGGCTCTTTCTCGTGAATCGATACAGCAGCGAGCTCACGCACATGAAATCGTTCGTTGAGGACGTATCCATTCAGATGCAAAAATCCACACAGGCTCATGGTTATGGATGTGTTGACTCGAGGCTTGTTTGAAAAAATGAGATGCTCTGGCTCTGGAGGCTGCTCCTTATATACTGCTGGAGCCGGACATCCCGTGGCGCTGGAGTAGGATGACGTATAGAAAAGACAATGTGAATCGAAACAACAGGTGCTGATGCGTCTGGGTATCACAAGATCCGAGACGCCAACAATCCAACCTTGGTGGGTCTAGAGTCGCAAAAAAATGGGACGAGCTCCCAATAAGGGGAGCTCGTCCCATTTTTTTACTCAGTCCAGAATTGAATCCTTAAAATTTCTGTCGGCAATTGGGACAAGTTTTAATATTCTTTTCCCACTCACCAATACATTTCGAGTGAAACTCGTGTCCACAGTTTAATTTTGCACCGGAAATGATGCGAGATAAACATATGGAGCATTCTGCTGGCTCCGTCAAATATCTATTTTCAACGTTTGCCATGTAGATAAAGTGGAGAATCTCAATAGCTACCCGATGCGTCAGATCCTCAGTCAAGAGCCAATGTCTGTCCCACCAAGTCTTGACGATTTTCCGAAGCCATCGGATGCCAAAGAGTCTCCATGCCTTCCAGTGCATTGGCACGTGTAAATACGTTATCTGAGCCTCATGGTCAATAAAGTTCCAGAATTGTTGGCGCCGTTTAAAAAGGTCCAAATCCATATACTTTAGAAAAAAGAAATCAGGATCGCGCCTTTCAACCGGCGGAGACAATTTGAAAATTTTGGCTGGCAAAATGTGCCATGGGGTGTTATCGATGCGCGACTCCCACTCCTCGTCGGTCACTCGGAACGAATTGGTGAGAATAAAATCGACAAGTTGAGTTTGATTCATTCTGAATAATAATGACTGCTCTCTGCGCGTCGAGTCTTTTATACTCATCAGACAGGATGTGGGTGACCTCCAAAACTTCCTGTGACGCAGTCGAAACGTTTAAAATTCTCCTCGCCACCGGATGCATTTCCCGCAATACATCCTGTTTTTTTAGCATTACCAGGAAGTGAAAGAGTTTAAGCACTCGACGATAAGGGGCAAAAATATCCGGTAGGACGAATGTCACGTCCTGTGTGTGAGGAAAAAGCGAGTGCGTCGAAGGAAATGGGCTTCCTGTGAAGACAGATAAAGTATATTTTGAGACTAGAGCATCCTGTCAGACGGGATGTGTGTCAGAGGAAAACGGATGTAGTGGTGGATCAAAGCATCGGGTGAAGAATTTGACAAACCTGTCGAGGTTGTTGTCTGGAGCTCTCACCAACCGGCGAGTGTATCGTCTCAACTCGTCAGAATTTCTGGAAGCCCTCCACTCGCCACTTTAGAATTTCTTGGCTCGACCTCAAACACCAAAAAAAACACCTTGGACAATTTTGGCTCAAGTTCAAACGTCAACAACATCGTAAAAAAAAAAAAAAAAAAAAAAAAAAAAAAAAAAAAAAAAAAAAAAAAAAAAAAAAAAAAAAAAAAAAATTTTTTTTTTTTTTTTTTTTTTTTTTTTTTTTTTTTTTTTTTTTTTTTTTTTTTTTTTTTTTTTTTTTTTTTTTTAGCCTTGTAGTTTAAAGAGTCGAGTGCAGAGTCTTGATCTCATTATACTCATCTCCTACTCTGGACATTGTTGCTTTTCTAAATCAAGATGTCTACTTCTGCCGTTACAAACGAATTGGAATCCCATGCAACCCATACAGATTCAAATCTTCATAGTTGGGCAAGTTTCGATGAATTGGAAAAGACTACTAAGCAGTTGATGATTGACTATCATACACGTATAATTAGACACAGAAATGGTGTGGATTACGAGCTTACTAGTGACATGCAGGAATGTTTAAAAAGAAAATTATTTTTGGAATTCAACTTTGATAACACGTACGAGTTTACGCGAGGCATTATAAATGTTGAACAATTGACATTGATTCCTTGCAAGAAAGCTCAACAAGTTATAATCCACGTCCAATTTGCTTTTGAAAGTCAAGAGACTGGATATTTGAATCTTCACCAAATATTGCTGTTTGATGAGTTTCCAATGAGTGACACGGGAAATCTTGAAGTTTTCACAAGATGTGCTTCGAATAAGAATGTTGCAGTTGCTGTGGGTGAAGAAGAATGTGCCGTCGTCACGCAAACCGTGTGGTTCAAGTGTCCTCTGATACCAGGTTGGGAAAAGGAGGTCATAAATTACTTGCAGATTTTGGGAGTGAACGACATACATTTGGTTGGGTCCCACACTAAATTTCTCAAAAGTCTTTACGATGTTAGGATGAGTTACCATATTGATGATAGAGCTGTTTTGAAATACCCATGTCAAAAGTGCGGAGACAAAAAATGCCCTATTCAACTAGCGTATCTGCTGTTTAGAAGAGTTGCTAAAAGGATACCGTGTGATTTACTACACTCGGCCCCTTGCTTGGAGGAAAATGTAACTATGCAACTAGATGGTTGTAGAGTCTAAAACTATAATACATAACATACGATACGTAAAAAAAAAAAAAAAAAAAAAAAAAAAAAAAAAAAAAAAAAAAAAAAAAAAAAATTTTTTTTTTTTTTTTTTTTTTTTTTTTTTTTTTTTTTTTTTTTTTTTTTTTTTTTTTTTTTTTTTTTTTTTAATATTTATAGTATCCACATGCTCGCCGGTATTCCAACAAATCTTTAGGTATATTACTAAAGCCATTCCATTTATCTTCAGCCAGAGACGCACGATGTTGCATTTCATAAAATTCTTTAAAGGTTAGATCTTTCGATAATCCAAGTTTATTCAGATTGCAATAAATTCTATTACTCTTTTTTAGATTATGTTTCGACGTCCTGTATTCGATTCGTTTAATAGAACCTTTTAATATTTTGTTGCGGCACATTGGACAAGTTTGATGGTTGTTTGTCCATAAATCAAGACAGGACGTATGGAACAAGTGATTGCAGGGCGTTTTATAAATAGTAGTAAGCTGCATAAAAGAAAAGACACAAATTGAACAATTATCCTCCATACTTGAGTTGCTAAAAGGATACAATGATTTACTACACTCGGCTAGATGGTTGTAGAGTCTAAAACTATAATACAATATATACAATACTTATTTAAAAAAAAAAAAAAAAAAAAAAAAAAAAAAAAAAAAAAAAAAAAAAAAAAAAAAAAAAAAAAAAAAAAAAAAAAAATTTTTTTTTTTTTTTTTTTTTTTTTTTTTTTTTTTTTTTTTTTTTTTTTTTTTTTTTTTTTTTTTTTTTTTTTTTCTAAGGTTAGACTCTACTCATTTAAAATTTCTTGGACGTCTCACTTGTTACAAATTACATCAGCGTTGGTGGTAGCCAATATCTTTTACCTAGTTCTTCATCACCGATATATTTTTTAAACTTTTCCCATGAACATTGTAAATGTGGCAATAGCTTTCGATAGCCCGTAGACGACCAAACTTTATCACCAGAGAGTGCATCATCAAATTGAAGCATTTGCAAATACATTCGATGTAAATCAGAGTCGTTCATTCTGAGGAGAATATTTGACGTAAATGGCTGTGAATCAGTAATATTATGCATGAACGAATACGGTTTGTCAAGGTGTGGGACCCATTTCAAACATTTTTCTGGACCTACATGCAAACGAACTACGTTTGTTTTGGAATCGTCCCAATCCATATCCAAATGACTAGTAAACACTAAATGTTTGTGTTTATCGGGAATATGTGCTCCAAATTCGGGTTCTGACCAAATATATATATTTTGACCGTTCCTCGTAAACCATCTCGGACCCTCGGAAAAGTCATTCATCGGTACGACAAGTGGCTTTAGATAAAATTCCAAAAGTGAACGATTTCTTCCTAAATTCCCAAAGAGGATGGTGGATTTGCTCGAGTCGAGAGCTTTGATTAAGGTATCGACTACCATGTTTTTAACATGAATCCACTTATCATATTCTTTATTATAACAACAGTAGAGAAATGGCACCCAAACCAAGTTTTTCCAAATGTTGAAAACAATATGCTTGTATAAAAAATTGAATCTCCAAATGGGAATAAAGGGTGGGAATGGATCGACATCATAGAGCTTCGGATTTTCGCACGACGCCTTATAAAATTCCAGACCGTCGTTCCAATAGTGTGATACCCGAATCGTATTTTGAAAAGGAAGTGCCCTGGAGGTTTCCAGATAGACCACTCGAGGTGACACCGAGACCAGTGGCAGCGGTGAAACCATTTTCTATTCAATACGAACCGATGGGTCCCCAAGAATCGAATAGAACCATAACAGAACGAATCACTTCATATCTTCCGACGCCTCCAGGAACACCTGTTCGAAATCGTGTAGCGCCCACCACACCTCTGACAACCCCTGCTGCATCCACGCTTGCAGAAAATCCTGGAGTAGTCACTCCACCTGCATCACCTATCCGCACCCCAGCAGCGACCGCTTCTAATGTACAGAGCATTGCGTCCACTTCATCTCAAAATGTATCAAACGATCAACTAAACTTTCAGCTACCACGAAACATACAAACGAATTCACCTACACGTCAAGTGAGAAAAATAAAAATTGGCAGACTCACCGAGATACTAGATTAGAGAAAATTGTCAAAGAGCCTTGATGATCTCAGACTTCTTGGAACTCGCAACTTTAGAATTTGTTGAAGGTCTCAACCTTGTTCAAACGTCAATAGCATCGTTAAAAAAAAAAAAAAAAAAAAAAAAAAAAAAAAAAAAAAAAAAAAAAAAAAAAAAAAAAAAAAAAAAAAAAAGTTTTTTTTTTTTTTTTTTTTTTTTTTTTTTTTTTTTTTTTTTTTTTTTTTTTTTTTTTTTTTTTTTTTTTTTTTTGACGTTGTAGTTTAAAGCCAGACGTTTAGTCTTATGATCTCAGACTCGTCAGAATTTCTTGAAGCCCTCCAACTTGCAACTTTAGAATTTCTGGGGCCTCGCAACTTTAGAATTTCTTGGAGCTCGCAACTTTAGAATTTCTTGGGACTCGCAACTTTAGAATTTCTTGGGACTCGCAACTTTAGAATTTCTTGGGACTCGCAACTTTAGAATTTCTTGGGACTCGCAACTTTGGAATTTGTTGAAGGTCTCAACCTTGGACAATATTGACTCAAGTTCAAACGTCAATAGAATCGTTAAAAAAAAAAAAAAAAAAAAAAAAAAAAAAAAAAAAAAAAAAAAAAAAAAAAAAAAAAAAAAAATTTTTTTTTTTTTTTTTTTTTTTTTTTTTTTTTTTTTTTTTTTTTTTTTTTTTTTTTTTTTTTTTTTTGACGTTGTAGTTTAAAGCCAGGCGTTTAGTCTTATGATCTCAGACTCGTCAGAATTTCTTGAAGCCCTCCAACTTGCAACTTTAGAATTTCTTGGGACTTGCAACTTTGGAATTTCTTGGGACTCGCAACTTTGGAATTTCTTGGGACTCGCAACTTTAGAATTTGTTGGGACTCGCAACTTTGGAATTTGTTGAAGGTCTCAACCTTGGACAATATTGACTCAAGTTCAAACGTCAATAGAATCGTTAAAAAAAAAAAAAAAAAAAAAAAAAAAAAAAAAAAAAAAAAAAAAAAAAAAAAAAAAAAAAAAAAAAAAAATTTTTTTTTTTTTTTTTTTTTTTTTTTTTTTTTTTTTTTTTTTTTTTTTTTTTTTTTTTTTTTTTTTTTGACGTTGTAGTTTAAAGCCAGGCGTTTAGTCTTATGATCTCAGACTCGTCAGAATTTCTTGAAGCCCTCCAACTTGCAACTTTAGAATTTCTTGGGACTTGCAACTTTGGAATTTCTTGGGACTCGCAACTTTGGAATTTCTTGGGACTCGCAACTTTAGAATTTGTTGGGACTCGCAACTTTGGAATTTGTTGAAGGTCTCAACCTTGGACAATATTGACTCAAGTTCAAACGTCAATAGAATCGTTAAAAAAAAAAAAAAAAAAAAAAAAAAAAAAAAAAAAAAAAAAAAAAAAAAAATTTTTTTTTTTTTTTTTTTTTTTTTTTTTTTTTTTTTTTTTTTTTTTTTTTTTTTTTTGACGTTGTAGTTTAAAGCCAGGCGTTTAGTCTTATGATCTCAGACTCGTCAGAATTTCTTGAAGCCCTCCAACTTGCAACTTTAGAATTTCTTGGGACTTGCAACTTTGGAATTTCTTGGGACTCGCAACTTTGGAATTTCTTGGGACTCGCAACTTTAGAATTTGTTGGGACTCGCAACTTTGGAATTTGTTGAAGGTCTCAACCTTGGACAATATTGACTCAAGTTCAAACGTCAATAGAATCGTTAAAAAAAAAAAAAAAAAAAAAAAAAAAAAAAAAAAAAAAAAAAAAAAAAAAAAATTTTTTTTTTTTTTTTTTTTTTTTTTTTTTTTTTTTTTTTTTTTTTTTTTTTTTTTTTTTTTTTTTTTTTTTTTGACGTTGTAGTTTAAAGCCAGGCGTTTAGTCTTATGATCTCAGACTCGTCAGAATTTCTTGAAGCCCTCCAACTTGCAACTTTAGAATTTCTTGGGACTTGCAACTTTGGAATTTCTTGGGACTCGCAACTTTGGAATTTCTTGGGACTCGCAACTTTAGAATTTGTTGGAGGTCTCGACTTTAAAATTTCTTAAAACTCAACTTTAGAATGTGAAAAGCTGTTGGCTCTGTGATGCAAAACCTCATCACGGGTATAATGCGTAATATAAAGTTTATCCCTCGAAATGTTTTTGCAAACCATTTTCGGTAGCCACTATTCTACGCATCGCCCGTACTTCCACGGGATACAGTTGTACTGCCTATTTGTCATTACTCTAGTCATTAGTTTGAGTGCCTACATCATACATGACGTCCAAAATGAATGCACGCAGTCGTTTCATAAAAGAGTCCATGCCCTCCGAGTTAAATATGCCACCTCTCAATGTGCCCGTCATGCATAAACCTATACTGGACAATTTTGATGCCCATGTGAATAATTTCATCTATTTTTTAAAGAATCGTGTCCGGTGTATACTCATTTACGATGGACCCGATGACGTGTATCAACACATTTTGAATCGAACCCTGTATGCGTGTTCTGTCAAGCATGTGCCGACGGGAAAAGTGTTGAAAAATGTCTTTCCAGTGATGCTGGGAACTCGATTGGATCTAGCGATTCGGCATGGCCAACGCCGCGTATTTGAGGCCAGTGTGGACCCCCCTGCCACCACCCCTCCTTTCCAAGAGATGGACCTGGGACGAGGATTTTTCATCATCAGTGGATTTCTCAAGCATTTACCATACAGTTTTACCAACGATCCCTCTCGAACGCATCAAGTGTACAAAAAATCAATGCGAGTCTTTACCTATGATGCCCTGGATCGAGGCAAGGAATTGAGTTTCTACACGCACGATTCACCTACGGGTCGAAAACGTGGCTCCGTGGTGATTAAAAGCAACAAAGGTACGGAAGACACAGAAAACGTCGAGTCTTTTTTCGATTTTTGTCCCTATCCAACAGATCCAGCCACCTACATGTCGTATTTGTACAGCCACGAAGTGTTTGACATTGATTCGCTCACCAATAAAATTGTATTTAGCCCTGGGCATTTGTTTGTCAAATTGTTTATCAAATGCTTGTACGGCCCATTGCAACCAGACAAAATCTGTTGGTCTCTCGTCAAAGCCAAGGCGGCCAAAGTCACCAAATGCATTGAAACGGGCAAATTGATGCGAGTCATTTCGCAAAAGACCAAGTTTCACAAGGAAGGAGGGACACCGGGCAAGAGCGGCCCGCAGGAATCCTATCGGGAAATTGGTGCCGACGGAGAAGTGTTTGTCGAAAAATCGGCAGAATGCTATCGTGAAGTCAACTCTCAGACGTATCCCCTGAATCCATTTTTTTCAAACATTATCGTTCGTCAAATTTCGAGTAAAGTCAAAGCCAATTCCATGCCGTCTTTTCACAACAGTTATGCTGGATTTTTATGCATTTTGGGTTGTTATGAGACGAAAAACGTGGGACGCACCACCATGATGGTGAGGGATACGGTCGTGTCGACCTGCGTGGATTTGGATCCAGTGTTTCACGTCACGAGCGCACCCTTTTGGAAAGAGTTGAATGTGGAGCCCTTAAAACACTCGCAGTATTGTGTGGTGGTGAACGAGGCGTGCATCCCCGTGACGCAAGCCTGTTTTACCAACCTCAATTTGCTGCACGTGAAACGTACGTTTGGACTGGTGGAATGCTACAAGACGGATTTCTTTATCCACATCCATTACAAAGCAGGAATCATTTTTAAGAAAATTCCGAGCAGCGACATTTGGGTCACGCCTCGCGACATCATGTACTGGATGTCACAATTGTTTGGATACACGACCCTGGAGGAGGTGGTGCGTCGCTTCCAATATCCCTTCATCACCAGTTATTTTGTGGACATAAATCCCTTTTTCATGTACACTGCTTTTCCCAAAGTCATTTTAGCATTCAATTCTTTGAAAAACGCCGTTTTGGCCACAGATTCGAAATGCGCTCATTATTTCATGGATACGTTGACCGTGTACGCCAAACAATTGACGCCGTACCACCAAAACGTGATGGAACCCCTGGAGGATGGGGTGTCGCCTCATTTCGTGTGTCGAGTCCCTCACATGATGGTATCCTACATGAGTTTTCTGGGATGCACGCAAGAAGATTGCATCGTACGTCGAGAGGATGTGAATGCTTTTGATTGTTGTCGATTTTTTACGATTCGTGTGAAATTGGAAACGGATGCAAGGGTCCTCTTTCGACCGGTCCAGGGTGATGCCGTCGATTCGACGCTGTTGGGCTCACTGGTGCACGAGGGTCCCCTCCACTTGGAATCTTTTTCCATTCACGTCAAACTGGTGCGAGTGAATGACCGAGTCATCAACGTGCATTTTCATAAAAAACCCTTTCGAGTCATCAAGCATCACTTGACGAGCAACACGTTAAGCGTGTGTGTGGAACAAGAGCATCAAAGTAGTACGGGCGATAAATTGTGCAGTTTCCATGGCCAAAAAGGAGTCATGCGCGTTCAAAAGCAATTTCCTTTGCTGGACGAGCGAATCACACCCGATTTACTGGTGAACGTCTATGGTTTCTTTCGAATGACACCCGGTCAAATCAAAGAGGGCATCGTGAGGGGGCAAGGCAGAGACGCTAGGGTGGTGCGAAACAGCGATGGGAAAATGTTACCTCATGCAAAACTGTTTTATGGAAAAACGTTCTATTTTCCGATTGCTTACTGGAGTTCAGAACATTTGTATGCGCCAGTCAAATGCACCCAAGACAAAATTTCAAATCAGTCAGTGAAAGGTCGTTCACGCCTGGGAGGGATGCGCTTAGGCACGATGGAACTCAACAATGGGTTGAGAGCCAACGGAATAGCATCCTGTTTTGAAGAAAAGTTTTTTGAACACGGGGATCGATCAAAAGTAGAAGGTTCGGTATCTATTCCAAAAGTGGTGGAATTGGTGCAGGAAGACGCTCGAATTTTCAAAAGCAATATAGATTACACGACGCGCCCGAGCGTCGTCATTCACAAAAAATGAAATGGTTGACTCGTGAATATTGTCTTTCAAAAAAATGTTAATCTCGATGATGAGTCTTGATGATCTCAGACTCGTCAGAAATTCTGGAAGCCCTCCAGCTCGCAACTTTAGAATTTCTTGGAACTCGCAACTTTAGAATTTCTTGGAACTCGCAACTTTAGAATTTCTTGGAACTCGCAACTTTAGAATTTGTGGGTCTCAACTTTAGAATTTCTTGAAGCTCTCAACCTTAGACTGTATCAGGTCAAGGTCTCGTCTCTAGCATCGTACGTACAACGTCAAAAAAAAAAAAAAAAAAAAAAAAAAAAAAAAAAAAAAAAAAAAAAAAAAAAAAAATTTTTTTTTTTTTTTTTTTTTTTTTTTTTTTTTTTTTTTTTTTTTTTTTTTTTTTTTTTTTTTTTACAGTGTATGTTAAAGCCACGCGACGAGTCTTGAGGATCTCAGCCCATCAGAATTTTTTGGAGCTGTAGGAACTCTAGAATTTTTTTGAACTCGCAACTCTAGAATTTTTTGGAGCTGTCGCAACTCTAGAATTTCATGAAGGTCTTAACATTAGACAATATTGGTTCAAGCTCAAACGTCTGTAACGTTGAGTCTCGATGAACTTTGCTCATCAGAATTTCTTGGAGCCAACATTTTTTTTCGCATATCATTCAAAAAAATTATGATAGAGGATGAATGTTCAATTTGTTGTACTTCTCCATGCGAGTACTCGCTTCACAGGCCATGTCTAGATCTATGGTTGAAATTCCGTCAGACTTGTCCCGTGCGCCGCAAAAAAATATCGAGAAATTTGTTGGAAACAATTGACTACAGGAGAATAACATTTAATATGTCTACGCAAAAACAAATTGAATTTTACAAGGAACAACTGAGCAATGCAAAAACTGAATTCAAAGAATGCGTTTCAAAAATCGAATGCTGCATTGAGAATGTGAAACATTTGCTTCACGAAGACGAGTCCCTATTTCCATCGATGAATGCATTGCGTAAACGGTTCATCTATGACCCATCCGGTTACCTTTTAAATTACAACTATTTAAATATTGTAGCGCCACTTGTAACTCTCGAACATCAATCCGAGATTAATAAAATCAACATGCAGAAACATCCAGATGAATATGATGAAATTGGTTTTTACCAAGATTGTATACCTCCTAAACGAAAAATAATCAAAGGCATTGTTTCAAATATCCAACTTGATATTGAAAAAATTGTAACATTGAGTGAGGAAGACAACGTCATCAATCGTATGATAAGAGACGATTTTAAACAATTTACAGAATCATATGCTTTGACAGACGAGAGTCTGCGCCGAATTGAAGGAGCCATGGCAGACCTCAAGTATAGGAAGGATCAACGGATTAAAGAAAACAAAAGACTGAGAAATTTAGATGATTTCAGTTCATCAGACTTTTCTGAAGCTCTTGTAAACCTATTTGGAGAACCTATGAACACATAGATGAAAAAAAAAAAAAAAAAAAAAAAAAAAAAAAAAAAAAAAAAAAAAAAAAAAAAAAAAAAAAAAAATTTTTTTTTTTTTTTTTTTTTTTTTTTTTTTTTTTTTTTTTTTTTTTTTTTTTTTTTTTTTTTTTTTTTTTTTTTTTTTTTTTGAGGTTTGTGTTTAAAAGAGCCGACGAGATTTGCTATTCAAGCAGTGTGCTTGTCTTGTTGAAAACTATTGTCCAACCTCATCATCTGATTTTCAAAACATGGATGCTTCCACTCAACGATTGTTCCGATACAGACTGAAAGAACCGTTCGTTGGAATGGAACCAAAGACTTACAAAAATTTTGCTGTGCAATTTTTTCCAATTTGCAATTTTTATATTGAACCAGGGGATGACGTAAAAGTATCAACTCATGTCGAGATCAAAATACCACCAGGTACATATGGATGGTTGTATTCATTGATTCAGAATGTGAGAGTAGATGATGATGTGATCTCTCCCGGTTCTTGTGGACACCTCAACTTTCGTCTTATCAATAATGGATCCGATCGAGTATATATTAATGAAAAGGAACCAGTGGTTTGGTTGATCTTACAAAAATACATCCCACCAGTGTTGCAGAAAGTTGGAAAGTTGATACGGACGAGATCCTGTACAAAATTGAAATCGAAACTCAGACGACCAAAAAATAGCAGACAACGAAATTAATAAACAGAATTTCTAGAAGTCCTCCAACTCGCAACTTTAGAATTTCTCGGAGCTCGCAACTTTAGAATTTCTTCAAGCCCACCAACTCGCAACTTTAGAATTTCTCGGAGCTCGCAACTTTAGAATTTCTTCAAGCCCACCAACTCGCAACTTTAGAATTTCTCGGAACTCACAACTTTAGAATTTCTTGGAACTCACAGCTTTAGAATTTCTTGGAACTCACAACGTTAGATAATACTTACTCAAGTTCAAACGTCAATAGCTTTGTTAAAAAAAAAAAAAAAAAAAAAAAAAAAAAAAAAAAAAAAAAAAAAAAAAAAAAAAAAAAAAAAATTTTTTTTTTTTTTTTTTTTTTTTTTTTTTTTTTTTTTTTTTTTTTTTTTTTTTTTTTTTTTTAAAGCTAGACGTTTAGTCTTATGATCTCAGACTCATCAGAATTTCTTGAGGCCCCCCAATTTGCAAGTTTAGAATTTCTGGGGCCTCGCAACTTTAGAATTTCTCGGAGCTCTCAACTTTAGAATTTCTCGGAGCTCTCAACTTTAGAATTTCTCGGAGCTCTCAACTCTAGAATTTCATGGAGCTCGCAACTTTAGAATTTCATGGAGCTCCCAACTTTAGAATTTCTTGGAGCTCCCAACTTTAGAATTTCTTGGAGCTCCCAACTTTAGAATTTCTTGGAGCTCGCAACTTTAGAATTTCTCGGAACTCACAACTTTAGAATTTCTTGGAACTCACAGCTTTAGAATTTCTTGGGACTCACAACGTTAGATAATACTTACTCAAGTTCAAACGTCAATAGCTTCGTTAAAAAAAAAAAAAAAAAAAAAAAAAAAAAAAAAAAAAAAAAATTTTTTTTTTTTTTTTTTTTTTTTTTTTTTTTTTTTTTTTTTTTTTTTTTTTTTTTTTTTTTTTTTTTTTTTGACGTTGTAGTTTAAAGCTAGACAACTTTAGAATTTCTCGGAGCTCTCAACTCTAGAATTTCTTGAAGCCCTCCAACTTGCAAGTTTAGAATTTCTCGGAGCTCGCAACTTTAGAATTTCTCGGAGCTCGCAACTTTAGAATTTCTCGGAGCTCTCAACTCTAGAATTTCATGGAGCTCCCAACTTTAGAATTTCATGGAGCTCCCAACTTTAGAATTTCATGGAGCTCCCAACTTTAGAATTTCTTGGAGCTCCCAACTTTAGAATTTCTTGGAGCTCCCAACTTTAGAATTTCTTGGAGCTCCCAACTTTAGAAGAATTTCTTGGAGCTCACAACGTTAGATAATACTTACTCAAGTTCAAACGTCAATAGCTTCGTTAAAAAAAAAAAAAAAAAAAAAAAAAAAAAAAAAAAAAAAAAAAAAAAAAAAAAAAAAAAAAAAAAAAAAAAAAAATTTTTTTTTTTTTTTTTTTTTTTTTTTTTTTTTTTTTTTTTTTTTTTTTTTGACGTTGTAGTTTAAAGCTAGACAACTTTAGAATTTCTCGGAGCTCTCAACTCTAGAATTTCTTGAAGCCCTCCAACTTGCAAGTTTAGAATTTCTCGGAGCTCGCAACTTTAGAATTTCTCGGAGCTCGCAACTTTAGAATTTCTCGGAGCTCTCAACTCTAGAATTTCATGGAGCTCCCAACTTTAGAATTTCATGGAGCTCCCAACTTTAGAATTTCATGGAGCTCCCAACTTTAGAATTTCTTGGAGCTCCCAACTTTAGAATTTCTTGGAGCTCCCAACTTTAGAATTTCTTGGAGCTCCCAACTTTAGAAGAATTTCTTGGAGCTCACAACGTTAGATAATACTTACTCAAGTTCAAACGTCAATAGCTTCGTTAAAAAAAAAAAAAAAAAAAAAAAAAAAAAAAAAAAAAAAAAAAAAAAAAAAAAAAAAAAAAAAAAAAAAATTTTTTTTTTTTTTTTTTTTTTTTTTTTTTTTTTTTTTTTTTTTTTTTTTTTTTTTTTTTTTGACGTTGTATTTTAAAGTCGGGCGTCGAGTCTTGATAATTTCAGACTCGTCAAAATTTCTTGAAGCCCTCAACTTTCTTGAAGCCCTCAACTCGTCGCAACTTTAAAATTTGTTGAACGTCTCATCTTTAAAATTTCTTGAAGGTCTCAACCTGAGACTGGTTCAAGCTCAAACATTGGTTACGTTGTTGAGTATTTAAAAGTCAAGTTGAACGCTGCTTAGATTCTTTTCATAATGTACTATCGACGATTTGTAAAAGAAATTGCAGAGGGAGCCCACGCACTTCTATCTATTACTACCGAACAATATATACGAATTCTCGACTTTTACGACAGTGATACTTTTATTCTTAAAGGCCAGGCTGCTGTCGACATTTTACGTTTTCACATTCCAGAGGTGGAGCAAATCAAATATGACGAAGACAATGATTTGTACTCTATGAAGGTGTTGGAATGGCCACATCATAAAAAAATGTGTTTGTTTTGTAAAAATCAGAATCCTTGTAAATGGAAATATTTGGATGATAAATACAACGAGCTCTTTGACTATCACATTGACACCTTTTCAATATTTAGTCCAACCGCCGTGCTTGGTGGCGACAAGAGCCACTCGCTTGGGCATGGAAGCGATTAAACGATCAAAGTATTCGTCAGGCAACTCGTGAAACGCTTGCAGAATGTCGTCCCAGAGCTCATCCCGATTTCTGACACCCGTCTTCTTCTTCTCGATGCGCCTGACCAACTCACCCCACACATTTTCCACCGGATTCATGTCGGGTCCCTTGGGAGGCCAATCGTCCATCACTATAATGTTGCGATCCCTCAACCATTGTATAGTCATCCTACTGGTGTGAATGGACGACAAATCTTGCATAAAAATGAAATCATTTTCGCACACGTCATCCTCGATGGAGGGTAGAATCTGCGTCGTGTAATACTGGGCGTTCAACGTCCTTTGCTCCACCCTGTGCAAGCGTCTGAGATGTTTCCCAAAGGCCATCCACACACAAATGGTAAACCGCGGGGTACCCACCATCGCTGGATTGGAAGAATGTACCAGATATTTATCATCGTAACGATCACTTCCGTGCTTGGGTCTGTACACTCGCAAGGCTCCGCGGCTCGTGGATCTAAAAATCTTTTCGTCCGAGAAAACAACCCTCTCCCACAGATCCATAGTCCAATTGATGTGACGCAAAGCATAGACGAATCGCATTTGACGATGGTGAGGGGTCAAAAAGGGTTTTCGGGCTGGAATGCGACATTTTAATCCCTTCTCTTTTAAGCGATTGCGAACCGTATCTGCGCTACACGAGGGCACGATCGCTTTCTGCAAGTCTACGGCCGACAAAAACGGCTCTCTGGTAGAAGTGTCGTACAACGTTTGATCTTGTTGTGGATTTGTGACGCGTGGACGACCTGGCTTGGTGTCGGCTTTTTGACCTCTGCGTTGTATCCAGTAATGCACGGTAGAGGGGGACAATCCCAATTGACGAGCAATTTCTCTCTCTGAAAGATGGTCGTGTTCGTATAAATGCATAATCACATGACGGTACTCCATGCTTGTTTTCCAAACAAAGAGACAAGGAATGATGGAGCAGCAACGCATGTATTGCCCCAAATGCAAAAAATGCACACCGACCGAAACGATTGCCAGAGTCATTGCAAAAAACGCTCGAGCCATGCTGCGAGGAAAGTGTAGCCTATGCCAAACCACAAAATCGACATTTGAAAAAACAAGACATGACATTTCTTGAAGAAATTCAATCGTATTTATGTCACGAGAAAGTACAGGTGGATCCGACGCCACAGCCGTCCCTCGTGTGCAGCATCTGCCACAACAGAGTTATTCCAGACGTGTACAAATGGATCAATGACCTCTCCCAAAACTCGTTGCTGGAAGGGTGCCGAATGGCTCAACTCTATGCGGAATGGACAGGTGACGTAAATATACCTGTATCCATTTACATTTCAAAGCTGGAGGGTATCCATGACAAGCGAATTGAAGGTCAATCCCTTCGACGCTTGAAAACGTCGGTCGACATTTTAAAAGCGTTGAATGCTCCTTTTACAAACATGAGCACTCCGATGGAAGGACCCACGCCAGAAATGCAAAATTTCATTTCAGATTACATGAGTGTGTTGGCAGCGAACCAACAAGATTTGAAAACAACTGAGCAAACAGCTTTGAACCATTTACTGCAAAACATGCACACCGTGTTAAATTCAAAAGAATTTGAAAATAACCATTTCAAATTTTATTTTGAAAAATTGGTTCCCTACGTCAAAGAATGTTGCGCGGATTGGACACCTTTGCCTCCATTTGACGCTGACACAAACTTGGCGAATCAACTCTGGAAACAACTGCAGTATTCGCAGCAGATTCGCAAGACTTTTGGAAAATACAGTATTCCTTTCGACATATTTCACGTCTTGGCTGGTTGTTATGCATGTTGCACAGACATTGGTGTAGTGGCCAATTGGGCTCTCGATTTAATCGTAAGAATATGCAATGGAAAATACTTTTGGAAGGAGTTTCAAGAGTGTCCATTTGTAAGCCAATATCGCGCCATCATAACAAAATATTTTTCATTCAGGCGAAACACCCATCGTAATATGGACTTTTACTATTTGGTCAAGAGTATCCAGAGGGGCGACGGTATAGAGTGCCTCTCTGAAAATTTTCTAAAATATGGTCAATTGGAGGCATTTTTTAAAGAAAAACTTCAAGCAATACCCGATATGAAAGAAATGGCAAGCAGTCAACTTTTTCCAGCCACCTTGTTTGAATCACCAGCGGATCAAATGGCGTTTACTATTGCCTTGGCCCATATCGTGAGCAATTTCGATAAAAATACCTGCCAACCAAGGAAAGGTACGTTTGCGAAAGCTAGAAAATTGTCAACTGTTGTCAAGACTCTGATGAAATCAGCTTCGGATTTTGATTCACAATATCCTCTTCCATGGACCATGGAAACGTTAAAATTGTTTATGATGTCTGATTCGAAAATTGAGCAAAGTTTACAAATGCTAGCAGAGATTGTGTTTACTCCAGACGAGGATGAAATGGAGACGTAAAAAAAAAAAAAAAAAAAAAAAAAAAAAAAAAAAAAAAAAAAAAAAAAAAAAAAAAAAAAAAAAAAAAAAAAAAAAAAAAAAAAAAAAAAATTTTTTTTTTTTTTTTTTTTTTTTTTTTTTTTTTTTTTTTTTTTTTTTTTTTTCCAAGTTGTATGTTTAAGCTCAAACTCATAGGACATCATCTAGACTATTGACTTGTTTGCCACACTCCTTTTAGAGTATACACACAAAACAAAATTTTTTAACGTTGTTATTTAAATACGCGATCCTCGCTTGATCTACTTGAATAAAGTGAATAGACATGACTCATAAATATTGTTCCGAGGAAGTCTTCTCCGTAAACACCGACTACCTCCGTGAGCAGTTTAACGACTGCCTAATAAGGACTTTTGACCCATGTATATGTGAGCTGGCATCCTTACAAACACTCAAGTACAAGCTGCTCATCAACTTGATGAATGAATGGGGGGTAACTCGTCAGGAGCTAAGTAACTTGTTTGAGACCCATACACCCGTTCATCACAGCATAGCGAAGGGCATTCTTGATCATGTACACTCACGCCAAAGAGATGAGTGGTCATATGTGTTTGCTCAAGACCTTGTGAGAAACGACAAACTCATAAAGGTATTGCAAAGTCTCTGCAAAAACAATTATTCAAATTTTGTAAGTGGATTGCTGGCGATAGATGGTTATGGATTACACAAGGTTTCAAGGAAATCCAAACCTGTTTTTGACATTAAAAAATACCTACACAACTTGAAATATAGTTTTGATGGTTCAAAAAGTATGTATGACCGAGAACCCGATGATGATTTGATACATCAGCACGCAACAGCCATACGAAAAGTTAGTGAAGAGCTAGTCAAGAAAATGAAAGCGATACCTGAAATTGGCAAATTTGTACATCAAGTAATGTACAAGCTCATCAAAGATACTGTTGAAATAGATATTCCAGATACTCGTATCGAGCCATATTTACCAGAAAAGGTTCTAAATAGTTGCGTAAAGGTGTACAAGGCATTAATGTCAAAGGAGCAGCTGGAAGAGTATTTGAAAAAGTATTTGAAGCTTAGCAAACCCGAACCCAACAGTGAGGATGAAAGCAAAGCCGATGATGAAAGCGAGATTGAGGAAGAATATGAAAATCACGAAGTCGAAGAAATGGAAAATTGAAAAAAAAAAAAAAAAAAAAAAAAAAAAAAAAAAAAATTTTTTTTTTTTTTTTTTTTTTTTTTTTTTTTTTTTTTTTTTTTTTTTTTTTTTTTTTTTTTTTTTTTTTTTTTATGACTTGTATTTAAATTGAACCTGTTCACAAATTGTCATAGCGTATTCAATCAAGATGTCTGCAAGCAAGTTGTCTGTGAAATTCAGTCCAAACACAACCAGCTATTATCATTATGAAAAGATTGAACCAGAATGTACTCTAGATCATCTGCAAGAAGCTAGGGATCGAAAGCGGGGAGAGGCTCAATCCAAAATGACTCTCTCTCAAATGGATAAGGCTATGAATTTGTTTCAATCGTGTCGTGACAAAGACATAACAATCATTTTTGGAAATTTGGGAAGACATCCATTGATGTTGAATTACTTTTTGGATTTGGCGTTTACAGCTTCAGACACGATTGGTGTACTCACTCCTTGGGACAAAGTGTGCAATTATAACGTCCAAGAACCCGTTCCCGATTTAGATTTCTTGTTTGTAGTGGAACCCTATTTTGGAAAATTTGTTCAAAAGCCTCCAAATGTGAAACATGTGATTATTTTAACGAGTCATCTGATAATGTGGTTTCCAGAAAATTTTTCTCGAGTAGAGCAATTGCATGTGGGGTCTCTATACAGCAATATTCGCATCAAAAACTCCAAGACACTCACGAATCGTGCTTTGGTCACTCCATTACCATATATGGATGGAAGAGTAAATCAAGTACCCGTCAAGAAGGATATTCACTTGGATCTAACAAAATCAAAATGTGCTCACGATGCCTTTCTGAGACTGCTCACGGGACAAGAACTTTTTCGTAATCAAAGTGTTACGGTAGCTATTATACCAAAACACGACAGATTGATACAACATTACATTAGAAATACCTTGCGACTTGCGGAAAAGTATAAAATCGCCATTAAAGACGATTATTTTAAAATATTTCAAGACCCACAAATCGTGTTGTACATTGAAAAACCACAATAATGGTATGTCTTGTATGTGGAGATGCTTTATGGCCAAGAAGTGAGGTGTGGTTATTGGATTGTGAACACGAATTTCATAAACGTTGTCTGGTACACTACAGATTTTGTCCGTTGTGCAACACTCGATTCAGCAGCCTCGATTCAAGTTGCTTAAGGTATTTTCCCAGACCAATAATACGTCGACCCCGCTGTGACTCTGGTTATGAGTCTAGTTAGGATAAAGACCACCGCGCTGGATTTGACAAAGACGATGATAGGAATCAAAATCTTTTGAAAATGAAGATGCATTGGATTTACTTATCAATTCCTGTACGCCATCCAGCTTTAAAAAAATACCAGATATCCAATCGAGAGAATACATATGGTCCCGACTCACCAACTGCTGTACAGCTTCATGGGGAATGCCATGTCCCAAGCACCAAGCTATAGAATTTGCAAAGTAATAAAGTGTATTGTCATTGTCTCTCACTACAATCAACTCATATATACGTTCATTTTGTGATGACGGGACGTATGCGTGTACCCAACTATGTTTAGTCATGTTCTTGATTTAAAAAAAAAAAAAAAAAAAAAAAAAAAAAAAAAAAAAAAAAAAAAAAAAAAAAAAAAAAAAAAAAAAAAAATTTTTTTTTTTTTTTTTTTTTTTTTTTTTTTTTTTTTTTTTTTTTTTTTTTTTTTTTTTTTTTTTTTTTAACGTAACTTATTTAAGCTAGGCGTCGAATCTCGATCATCAGAATTTCTGAGGCTCTCACAACTTGTGAATATTGTCTATACTGCTGCCTACTGTATATTATTTATAGACTATGATCAACCATAAGCCTATTGACCTGTGTGCCGAATTTGCTTGGATACAGTATGGCCATGGCAAAAGATTACCTCTTGAAATATCCATTGCAAAGACATTTGATCCCGATCAAGTATATATTCTCCAAATGATTTTGCCAAATAATTTTATGGTTTCGATGACAGATTTAATACGTAACAAGGGATATTCAAGATGCAAGGAGCGATTTCATCATCAATGCACAAATGTAGCAGATGAAGTCAAACCGATAATTTATAAAATGCATGTTTGGAATTGGAGATTAGTTTTGAATCATGTCTTAATAGATGTATTGTTTGCAAACAAACAGAACGTGGGAGTCAGGTCAGAGAGGCAAAAAATGTTTTTCAAGAAAGTGTGTGGTTTACCAAACGTAACACGCATTAAAAGTAAACCAGAACGGATTTTCACTTGCCGTCATAAACACAATAAGCTATATGACTTTCCATGCACGTCAACAGAAGCTCGTACAATGGCAGTTCAACAATTTTGGGATCAAGAAATAATGAAGCTGAAGAATTATTTCAAAAAAAATAGATTTGTGTTTGCACGTCCCATGACTATTGTTCCAGAAAACCATGTATGGATGCAACAGAGACAACAATATCATTATTAAAAAAAAAAAAAAAAAAAAAAAAAAAAAAAAAAAAAAAAAAAAAAAAAAAAAAAAAAAAAATTTTTTTTTTTTTTTTTTTTTTTTTTTTTTTTTTTTTTTTTTTTTTTTTTTTTTTTTTTTTAAATTCTGTATTTAAGCTGTTGAGCTTTAATTTTCCCAAATCTTGTAGACATGGCCTTTGTTCATGTACCATACCATTCGCTGCAGGAATTGATGGAAAAATTTCAATGTTTGAATTTGATACGAGACGCTGCACTTCCTGGTGCCGTAAATCGAAAACCAAATTTTGTAATGGTGGACCCTAAATATTATTATGGCACCTATGGAGGACTCATTTATGACAGTGTATTGGAAAAGATATCATTTAAAAATCAAATGTTGTTATCAAACTATGCTTTCAAGGATTCCATAGGATATGGTTTATCCATTATATGGTGGAATATTTTAAATCCCGAAGTATTAGGAAGTGTCGATGCTCTAGTGGCTCCCGACGGACGAAAAGCAGTTACACCACACATTTATGATCAGATGCAGATTAACAAGATACGAACAGCCAAACCTCCAAAGAGCAGTTATTATGGGAATAGAGCCTGGCGCATAAATGATACATCTTCATTAAATTCCGATTCTGAATAATTTGCATTTTCATTGGTTCGATAGCGATCGAGTTTGCTCTCCGTTACTTTGTTGTGTATGTTGTACCACAGTTTACGTTGTTCAGTCTTCTCGTCCATCAATTGCGGTTTCAATTCTTGGACGATATGCTTCAAATGCGCCATACATATTCCACACCGCAACATTCGATACATGGATTCTGCAATCTGCTCACGCCACATGTTTTTGGCCAATAGGACGTCTTCTGAATCATTGGGTCTACCGTCCATAGCTTCTGCCATCCAGTGCAACAATCGCCAAAATGACGATCCAAACTGACCAATGGTGAGAAAATTGAGTTTTGGAAAGAGTTGTTCAGCAGGTGTTATGGGTGCTGGGATGTGACACTGATTATTTAAAAACTCTCGCAGGGCCGATGCTTTGCCCTCCAGTAAATCCATAATCAACGTTTCAAATTTGTTGAGCAGTAAATCTGAATTCCATTTAACATTGTACAACAAGGTTAAAACTATAAAAATGTTTTCTTTTAAAATATTTTTCCAAGCCATGATGGCCATTTGGGACTCGGGCTTGGTAAACGTACGAATGTACATTTCTTCTTTCACAATCATTACCAAGCGCAATAAATACGTCGAGACGACCTGATGCAATCGTTCTTGGGGAGTGGCTTTACGAAATTTAAAAGTAAATTCCGAAACGTCCCAAGGAACCACAAAAGATTCCTCTTCCGTAACCAGTCGCATCGTCCGATGTAAAAATGGATCAGTTTCCTGCAAGGCGACTTGGTTCAGTTTGGTTTTATTAATGTGACCCCGGTAAGCATTTTTTAAACACAGAAACGTGTCATGCTTCATACTGATAATCTTCTTTCTTATCACGATTCAAATCATTGAAGCCAGGTAACGAGAAGATATAAAGAAAGATTAGTATGTGTTCTGTTATCATTTGCGAGAATTGCAGTACAGGAATAGCTACTTGGGTCTGTGACACTCCCAATACTTGCTACGTGACGATACATCGTCAAGGAACATGTCGCAGGTGCACAAGACGATGGGGTTAAGGATTACAGATTAAACACAACATAAAAAAATTTATAGACACCCAACACGATATACACGATTGAACAATTGAACAAGATAGTCCATACGAAAAAAAAAAAAAAAAAAAAAAAAAAAAAAAAAAAAAAAAAAAAAAAAAAAAAAAAAAAAAAAAAAAAAAAAAAATTTTTTTTTTTTTTTTTTTTTTTTTTTTTTTTTTTTTTTTTTTTTTTTTTTTTTTTTTTTTTTTTTTAAATCTTCTTTATATTCTGTGATGACTCGCTGGTACCATCATTACAACCTGCTGAACAACTGTGAATATTCTCTTGCTCTTGAATCCATGGAGGGAACCAATTTTTTCAATTTGGATAATGATGCATTTCCAATGTTTGAAACATTTGATATGAATACGCCTCTGATTGTTGATGCATATAAATGTAAATGCAACAAAGTTGTCAGATTCTTTGGATATTTCGCCGATGGGTCTTACGAAAAAAGTTTGGCTCGATACACATTGTCTGCTGTCGCTTTACCTATCCTCTCACCATTAGCGTTTGCGTGTGAAGTATCTGAAATTCTGTTCAACAGAGCTTTCAATACATCTTCAAAGATATATTCTTGGTCAACTGCAAAGTGTTTCCTACCGATGATTTGCCTGTTGCTTGGAGTTCATCGTCCAATTTGTCTTTTGAAAAACTTTTTGCCGACGTGCTTTTGGTGTGGTAAATTGAAAATGAATATCAGTGAAATCATTTCAGATCAAGTGGAAGTTGTCCAGAAAAGTGACGACCAACCTCTCGATAAGGACACGATAGAATGTGACGATCGAAATATGGAGCACGTCGAAATTTTCAAGGAAAGTAACGACCAATCTATTGATCAAGATCCTCTAGAAAATGATGATTGGAATGAGGATCGAGAGGAAACCTCGCGGGATAGCGATAACCAATTTGTTGATCAAGATCCCTTAGAAGCTTGTGATCGACATGTGGATCAAATTGAAATCTCACAGGATAGCAGCAATCAACAAATTGATCGAGAACCCGTAGAAACTGATGATCGACACAAGGATCAAGTTGAAAGCTCGCAGGAAAGCAGCAATCAACAAATTGATCAAGATCCAGTAGAAACTGATGATAGACACACGGATCAAGTTGAAACCTCGCAGGAAAGCGATGAAAAGCAAATTGATCCAAATGAACTCTTCCTGAACCAGATTAAATTGTCTTTGAATCGAAAATTATTTGTAGATGTTTTAATGCGTGAAATTAAAAATTTGCAAGCAGACATTTGGTTGGGAAAGACACCTGCACAAATTACAGAACGTTGGAAAGTAACCTTGGAAAAAATCAAACCAAACTTTGAATCAAAAGAATTTAATTTTAAGAAAACGTACAAGTTTTAACATGTTGCAAATTTTTACAACAATCATTAAAAAAAAAAAAAAAAAAAAAAAAAAAAAAAAAAAAAAAAAAAAAAAAAAAAAAATTTTTTTTTTTTTTTTTTTTTTTTTTTTTTTTTTTTTTTTTTTTTTACTGATGGATGTTTATAAGGTTTGTCAAGACCACACAGATTTACTAGATCAACGACAGCAGAGGATTGTCAGCTGCAAAAGAACCAAAGTAATTTAACAATGATGGCCCTAAAGCACACGCCTTGTGAATCGGATGAGAAGCCTCCTGCTGCTTCGTGGAAGTTGTTGGCATGTTCTTATATACCAGACTCTGACAAGTCATGGACATCTCGGATTGTAGACCGATTCCTTTACAGGTTTGAATTTTCCGATGAGAAATTGTACCAAGACCTAAAAGATATAGCTGATGAGTACATCAAGACAGAATACACAGCATTTGAGTTGATGCCATTGATAACCGACATACCATTGAACACCGACATGTGTGAATGGAGCGATTCAGAAATCAATTTCCAAATACTTATGATAGCGATATCAATGCTTAAGCGAGACCAACCAATACAAATTACTCATATATTTGTATTTCTGCGCATTGTTCGTTTGACATTAGTAAATCGATACTGTTGCGATGTAGGGCCCTTTGATTGCGCTCGAAAGTTTTCAGACAGGTGTGAGCGATTCATTTCATACATGTATGATGATTGTATTGAAAAGCGAGGTGGATGGAAGCGTATCCTCGACAACATACAAAACATGTTATTAAGAAATAAATTGGATTCTTTAAACGTGAAAGACGCCAGTGAATCACCCGACGAGACAAACACTACACAGACTACAAGTTAAACTTTCAAAAAAAAAAAAAAAAAAAAAAAAAAAAAAAAAAAAAAAAAAAAAAAAAAAAAAAAAAAAAAAAAAAAAAAAAAAATTTTTTTTTTTTTTTTTTTTTTTTTTTTTTTTTTTTTTTTTTTTTTTTTTTTTTTTTTTTTTTTTTTATATATAATTCGTTATAATCTCTGCGACCAACTCAATTCATACCAATGCCGTTTATGACTGCAAGTATTTGTGTGCATTCACCTCAGCTGGTCTGGAACAAGTATTTGCTATCTCATTACCTGGCAAGTTTTTTTAAGCTGCACCATCCAAACATTTATCAATTTAAAATTTTTCCTGTGAGATATTGGGAATATCAAGGTTCTTTTATAAAGTGCAACGTTTTCATTTTGTACAATTATGGATTTGTACGTGCAAGAATTTCCCAGCACCTTTTTAAAAAACTCAAACGACGAAGGACTCGTTACATTGAAAACAGACAGCGTGCCCCCGCACTGCGCTCGCATTGAAAAAGGTTTGCGCTGCGCCTGCTCTTCAAAGGATGGAATCGTTGTCAGTGAGCAAAGCATCACAATCAACAATGACGCCCATTTATTGTGCGCATTTCCTTGTTACGCCTTACCAAACCGTTGCACTCTTGAAGAGCAAAAGACGATCGTGGCATGGTTGACTCGAGAGAAATTTTACAATTTTGGTCATCATTGCAAACGAATCGGGAATCAGAAAAGAAAATTTGAAAGATTTTTAATGCCCAATACTGTATTTTTGAAAAAATTAAACATTTCTTGTGAAAAGTGTTCAACATTTACATTAAGAGGTGAACCCGTGTTTTTCTTGAGTAAAAACGTTTTATCGGCTCAAAACAAGGGTCCCACGTTGGAAAGCGTTTTATGTCTAGATGCATCGACCCAGTAAATATGAATTACAGCATGCTGTTTTGTACGCAACGGAACACACTCGCGTGTACATGATGAAAAAATACCGAAAACGATATCCTCATTTGTTTCAACACGCTGAAATACATACTCGTCCCGCAACGCGTCAAGATTATTATATACCCGACTCATTGGCTCAGAAATGCATTGTGGTGGAAAATACTGCATTTACCGAAAAGGGTTGTTCGATATTGAGTTGTTTTCCATACAAATCCAATGGAATACCCTGTGAAAAAACGGATCCCGTCCAATGGATACCCATCGGAAGCAATCATCTCACCTTGGCGTGCCAGCCTAGTTGTTGGCGATCCCCCTCGACCGTCGATTCCGAATGGATCGACGGCCAATGTATGGTGGTCAATCCTTTGAAAAAACTGCTCGCCACATTTCCCGAAAAGGCATTTGGATTAGAATCCAAACATACTTTACACGAAGGGTTGGATTGGAAAAAGGGAAACATGTACTTGAATAAAGATTATTGTGCCGCCTATGGTTTGGAATTTGATGGAAACGACTGCTATTCGCCGACTGGACAAACCATTTTGGAATTTCTCTTGGGTAAAACAGTGTATCGAACCATTAAAACATCAGCCATTACACCTCCGAAAAAGACATTACCCACCATTCCAAAAGACGTTGAATTTCCAAATGTGCCGGACGTGACAGATATTACAGAGGCATCGGCTGACGGATCAGAGATTGCCAAAGACATTGCCAAAGAAGTGGCATTTGATTTTGGATTAGACATTACCGTCTATGCCGTGGAAAAGATTTTGCGCAAAAAAGCGCCAAAACTCATTGCAAAAGCGGCTAGTAGCATTCCCATCAAGTCTGCCCTCACGCAAGCGGTATTGAACCAAACGGTATCTCTGTCTGTCCGAACATTGGCCACGTTAGGAAAAGTGTTGGGTGGTATAAGCAATGCTTTCGCCATATTCAGCATTTTTTCTCTCGTATTGGATGTCATCGACCCTTATAATTATGATTCGGTATTGACGGCAGACATGCTAACCAAGATCAACAAGCGGTTGGATTTTTTGTATTTCAAGAAGGAAAATGAAGCGATGCGCCTCATTACGCCTGAAGTGGTGTGGGATACAATATTGGCAGAGGAAGATGAATCGGATCGTTATGAATTTATGTCTGAAAAAATTTTAGAATATTTGACGGCTCTGCGTAAAAACACTATAAAATCTGCGCCGAAAAGAAAATTGTACAATTTTCAAACTCTAAAGGAAAAACAATATTTAAACTGGAGCTTACATGGTGCTTTTGCATTCATGTTGATTGTTTTTACATTGCTATGGATTGAATGGATACACGTATGGGCAGTGTGTTTATTTTTTGCATTGTTTTACTTTACATGAAAAGCTTTCACCACGTAAAAAAAAAAAAAAAAAAAAAAAAAAAAAAAAAAAAAAAAAAAAAAAATTTTTTTTTTTTTTTTTTTTTTTTTTTTTTTTTTTTTTTTTTTTTTTTTTTTTTTTTTTTTTTTTTTTTTTTTTTTTTTTTTTGTAAGGATTTAATTAAGACAGCGACGCTCGACGACTCTGCTCACAAGAAAATTCATTGGAAAACACGCAACTTGCAAATGGTATCAACTGTATGGTAGCCAGCCACGTACAGTGGGTCGCTTCTTTATCGTAATGAGCGTTTTACGTGGTTTGGTATCTCTTTTTGTGGGATGCGTTCTCGAACAATGGCTCAACAAATAACGACACGATTTATTTGGAAGACGTTTCTGCTTAAAATTTCCATCCTCATTCTTAAAAGTTATTCTATGTGGCTTGTAATCGTACACCAATTCCGAATGGTCTTTTCCCCATTTCAAAAAACGTGAACCCACTGGACCCGTTGCAGACCGATCACTCGCAGCCGAACTCACAGATTGACTTCTGGCACGACTCCCGCATGGAGAAGGAGAGCGTGAAGATGCTCTGGAAGAGCTTGGAGATGACGATCCACAGGAAGAAGCCGCATACGGCATAACACTCCAATGTGTTGCGTTTGCCGTCTTTTTCTTGTTTTTTGATCCTTTCGGACGTCCTCGCTTCCCCGGTATCTTGGGAGGTTTTTTCTTGCCCGAGCCTTTTGGACGTCCCCGCTTCCCATGTTTCTTGGGAGGTTTCTTCTTGCCCGAACCTTTTGGGCGGCCACGCTTACCCTTGGGACTGCACGTACTCAATGGAGGTGTAGGTGGGGCTAGCGCTACGATAGGACTCATGAATTCGCTCAAAGAGACATCGCTGTCACACGAATCGGTTTCATGTATTTTTACCATGTTTTCTTTTTACTTATTTTAATCGATAAATGCTGCCTACCCAGTATTCTAGATTGTGCTTGCTCGCAGCTTTGCAAACATCCTCGGGTTTTGAAAGGGCCAAATATTCCACACCCATAAATGAAGCGGTAGGCACGTTAAACTCCTTGTCAATACTACCCGATTTATAGAATGGTAACAGACCCAAGATATTTCGCAATTCGGTAACGTTTCCATTCTCAATTGTTTTGCAATAGAGCAAATCCAAACAATTTTGCCAAACCTGCTCGAACGCCATCATGCCTCTGCTCTGAGGAAAAGCAATGCACCACCTTTGAACAAGTGATTTATTTTGCAGCATGTAATCAAATGCATCCCAAAAAGCCAAATACATGGTGAGAGGTTGAGTGTATCGAGTCAAATCAATCAAAACGTACGATTCCGACGCTAATGTCTGTTGTGTCTTTCCTTGAATGGTTAAGGAATTGACAGCGTTGGGCTGAACCCGTTGAATGTCTTGCGTTTGGATGGATTTGTCTTGCAGCTTTAACAATTCTTGGGTGTGTCTAATCAACAGTGGAGGAGACTCACAATGAAAGAAAGACACAAGAGTCCAAACCGTTTCGAGATTTCTTGAACAGTTGAAATGACTTGTAAACACTACCAAACGAGACGCTTTGGGTGGTTTCTCCAGTATTTGATCGGGTAAAGGCTCCAAGACGACCATTAAATCACAAAAGGTATCTAAACCTTGATTGGGAGTAATCACGCGAATACGGCCGTCTGGAGAGGATGGGCAATCGTAATAGGCAGACTGTATAGCTACATTGAGCTGAGGGTCTAAACTCAGAGCGTTAAACACTTTTTGGGGGTATCGACCCAAATTTCCAAACACAACCACGTGGTCATGTCTTAAAATAAATCGAAATAAATCTTCAATCGTATCCATCATTCCTTTCTTTATAATGATTGCTTTAAACAAGTATTTTTAATTTCATTGAAAAACAAGTCGCTCAAACCATGCTGGAAGTAAATACAAAATCATTGGTTGTAACTAAACACAGGTTGTTTTGTTCAGAGGATATAGTACTTGAACCTTTTCAATCCAAATATGTAATCATAAAAGAAAATCTGACTTTTTTGCCAGGTTTTGAACATGTGATAGCGCAGCCAAGTACACACCTAAGATTGCGCGTAAGAACCAGTGTGTTAGCTAAACTTTTTAAAGAATCAGATAATCACTATAGGCTTTTAGTGGTTTTGGTTAATTATTCAAATAAGGAAGAAAAATTTTCAAAAGGAGATTTTTTAGCTACACTGAATTTTGTACCAATGTTTGGAGATCGCAATCAAGAACACGGGTCTTTTGAGATTCCACCCGAACGAGCAGTAAGCCTTAGATTTGGTAATTTCCTGCAAGGATAATAAACATAACGATTAATCGATTTAAAAAAAAAAAAAAAAAAAAAAAAAAAAAAAAAAAAAAAAAAAAAAAAAAATTTTTTTTTTTTTTTTTTTTTTTTTTTTTTTTTTTTTTTTTTTTTTTTTTTTTTTTTTTTTTTTATTATAACTTGGTTGAAGCTTCACACTCTATTCATTTTCTTCTCGGAGCGGTGAATGTTAATCACAAGTTTCGTCTGCCTGGAGCCATCTGCCAGATTCCACCACATAGTGCAAGTGCTACAATATACATTGCAGTCTGTAGGTACACAAATAGTTTTTGGTCACTCACAAATACTGAAGCAGTTTTTGTTTCTTCATTGTACGTCGAGTACGTTAGATATCCAAAGCACACCAGTCCTACAAAGGTTACAATAACCAACACCAACAGCAATATTGTTCTGAGGTCCATACTTTATTATCCCATTACGAGTATCAAGCCCAGCAAAACCATACACGCCAAATTTCCAACTGCTGGGTAATAGAAACCAGACTGATTCAAATTCCAAAATTCTTGGGCGTCTACACCTTTCTCTTTCATGACTTTAGTTTGATCTATGGTATATTTCTTGGCGTTGGATATTTGGTACATGACATATACTTGAACCACAACCGTTATAAGCAACAGTCCCAACACCGTCACCAAGATTATATTTCGGAGGCCAAATTTCATCTTGTTTTACAAAAAAACAAACAAGATATGGCTGTACATGGTCTCGTTCATACCGTAGGTGTGCTGCTCGGTCAACGATACGCACCTCTTGAACTATCATTTGTGGATGTAACTGGATACGAGAAGCATTTTCACATCAATTGTCCAATGTCTTATGCCTATTTGAAATCCATGTTTCCTCACAACTATCCAGATGCCATCGTGACCACTGATCAAGCCACCCCCTATTCAGAAGTGCTTCATTTTTTACAAGAGCGTTATCATTTTTTGGAAAAAATGATACCTGGAGTCGTATTTGGATGCAAGGGACTGACGTATCAAATGAACGTCTTGCGAGATGCCGAGATACCCAGAATTTTGAATATAGATACCTTGGGTGTACCTTCTTTGACAAAATTATCCGCCCAATACGCTGTAAATATACTCTGTCCTTTCCACAAGCATATTAGTAAGTGTTCTCTCGTGGCTCTCGTATTAATCCTGCGGTATATGTTGGAGCAAAATCTTGTTTTGCTTCTCGGCCAAGAGGAGCTTTTCGGACAAGTGAAAAGTGTCGATGACGGAACTCGTGTCGAGGGGGACATTGGAACACGATTGCCACAAGTCATCCAGTCGAGCATAGGAGAGTAAACGTTGAAACACATCAATGACCCGTGGCGGTGGTGAGAGCAATGTCACTTCTGAAATGGAGTCGTGCACCACAGAAACGTTTTGTAAAAATTCAAACGCTTTGGAATGGTTCGAGTCCAAACAGGATGGATAATTTCCATCTAAAAATTGATTCAATGCTCTCAACACCAATTGTTGAATGGATTGGGAAAGTGCGTGGTCGGGTCGCAATTTCATAAAGCTTTCCAACGTGTTTTCCGATTGCCAATGCACGGCATTCACATATTCGTGGGACGGAACGATAAACGTGGAAAATGGATTCAAACGCTCGCCACGAGTTTCGCAAGTGAGTTGATACAACCGTTCGTTGCGTTTCAAGTCCAGATCCCGGGCTGCGGGCAAGGGTTGCAACTCTTGTGGAAGTCGGTTGCGAGATAAGTACTGTTGAACCAAATTTCCCCAAAATTCAGCAGATTCAAAGTGAAAGGGTCCCGAAGATCCTTCAAGAATGGCTTTGAGATTCAAATTGTCGTCTTTTACAGTATTTTGGCGAGGGCGAGACAAGAGACACATCAAATGATTAAAAAACGAGGTGACGGCCCTAGTACGAAATACTGGCAAAGCATCCGGATTCTTTTCGAGTGAATCCAGTAACAGATCTAAATCACCTTGTATTTGATAACGATAGTTTGTGAGCCCACCCCGATGAAGCATGTCTTCCCAATAAATTCCATCCTCTTCCAATAGAAAGATTAATTCGGCGAGTTCACAGGGTGGAGGGATTTCTTTTCCATGGTTGCACCCAAACAAGAGTTGTTTAAACCAATTTATCAACGAGGAATGTGACATCTTGATTCCAACGATGCAAATTCCAATGAAATGGATGTGCGCGAGCCGTGTAATATTCAAGAAAATTGCGCGCCATTAAGCAATGGAATGTATACATGGCGAAAAATAACATAATATATAGAATCAACATGATTTCAGATTCTTGGTTCACCAAATTGTCATTTCAAAAAAAAAAAAAAAAAAAAAAAAAAAAAAAAAAAAAAAAAAAAATTTTTTTTTTTTTTTTTTTTTTTTTTTTTTTTTTTTTTTTTTTTAATAAGTTTGTTTAAAAGCAGTCGTTGAGTCTTACCGGGTTCACAACTCCAATCACACATACATTGAAACATGGCTCATTTAGATTTGGAATTTTTCTTGTTGACTGAATCAGCTATAATGCCAACAACGTCTGACGAATCGTCCCCCGGAGTTGATTTGTATTCTCCAGTGGATGTCGATATTGAGCCAGGTGAACAAGTAATTATTGATACTGGTGTAATTTTTGCCATACTCGATTCGAAAATTGGATTATTGAAGGATAAGCGATCTGTGGTGACCAAACGAAAATTAAAAGTGGATAGTGGCGTTATTGATACTGCATACAGAGGAAGCGTTAAAGTTGCATTGCGAAATGTCGGGGATGAATCGGCGCATATCAAAACTGGCGAGCCCATTGCGCAAATGATTTTACTCTTTTGTCAAAGACCAATCTTACAAAGAGTAAAAAGGATTTCTACCGAAACAGAACGAGGTATAATTGGATTCGGCTATCATCATGAGAAATTGAGCAAACAACCTTATATGGAAGATTTTTCTTCCCATTTCGAAGGATATCAAAATTTGCATAATGGAGTAGATTATATAGCCTAGACAATATTCAATGATCTCAGCTCCTTAAAATTGTTCTGGAGACCTAAATGAAGAATCTAGATACTCCCCCTCTAAGTTAAGACAACGTAAAAAAAAAAAAAAAAAAAAAAAAAAAAAAAAAAAAAAAAAAAAAAAAAAAAAAAAAAAAAAAAAAAAAAATTTTTTTTTTTTTTTTTTTTTTTTTTTTTTTTTTTTTTTTTTTTTTTTTTTTTTTTTAAACCTTTCTTTAAAAGCAGCAGCTGAGTTTTTCCAAATCATAAACTCCTACAACTTTTCCAAATCACACATAGATTAGAACATGGCTCATTTAAATTTAGATTTCCTCTTGCTGAATGAATCAGCAGTATTGCCAACTACGTCTGATGAATTGTCACCCGGTGTTGATTTGTATTCTCCAATGGATGTCGATATTGAGCCAGGTCAGCAAGTAATTATTGATACTTTTGTGGTTTTTTCTCTACCCAATTTCAAAATTGGATTGTTGAAAGATAAGTCATCTGTGGTGACCAAACGAAAATTAAAAGTGGATGCTGGTGTTATTGATACTGGATACAGAGGAAGCGTTAAAGTTGTTTTGCGAAATGTTGGTAATGAATCGGCGCACATCAAAACTGGCGAACCCATTGCGCAAATGATTTTATTGTGTAGCGAAAGGCCAAACCTACGAAGAGTGATGATGATATCTACCAAAGGATTTAAAACGGATTCAAATGAATATGTTTCTCATTACGAAAAATGTAACGAGCAAGAATACCAAGAATCGCTAGACGAGGTGGATGAATATGGAGATTAAGATTAGCTAGGACATTGTAAACATTATACTACAACACTTGCTCTCGCTCTAAGTTAGAACATTGTAAAAAAAAAAAAAAAAAAAAAAAAAAAAAAAAAAAAAAAAAAAAAAAAAAAAAAAAAAAAAAAATTTTTTTTTTTTTTTTTTTTTTTTTTTTTTTTTTTTTTTTTTTTTTTTTTCAATAAAAGGTAAACATTAAGCGTTGATGATCTCAGACTCGTCAGAAATTTTTGAGGCCTTCAACTCGCAACTTTAGAATTTCTTATTGACATTTTTATAGACAACATGGATGAGGAATCAAGCTCTTTAGATTGCACGACCAACTCAGGTTGGTCAGCAGACTCGGCAACAAGATCTTTTGGTTGCATGAATAGCAGGTCAGGTCGCAGGAACAGGACATTCAGCTGTGACTGGGGATACGACACTTCAGATTGCGGTACGGACTGGGGATACGACTCTTCAGGTTGCGGTACGGACTGTGGAGGGAAGGACTGTGGATGCTGTGGTGGTGAAACAGACTATGGAGAAAGCTTTTCAGATGGCAGTATAGACTCGAAAACATCTTCAGATGGCAGTATAGACTCGAAAACATCTTCAGATGGCAATATAGACTCGAAAACAAAATCTTCAGATGGCAATATAGACTCGAAAACAAAATCTTCAGATGGCAATATAGACTCGAAAACAAAATCTTCAGATGGCAATATAGACTCGAAAACAAAATCTTTTAATTGCATGTCAAACTTGGAAGTGTTACCAAGGAGGAGTAAACGGCTGCAGCAGAAACGCTGTGAAGAGTTTGCAAAGGCAAAATTGTGCTAAAGTCAAACGTCGAGTCTTGATCATCTCAGACTCGTCAGAAATTTTTGGAGCTGTCGCAACTATAGAATTTGTTGAAGGTCCCAACTTTAGAATTTGTTGAAGGTCCCAACTTTAGAATTTGTTAAAGGTCCCAACTTTAGAATATCTTCAAGGTCCATTTTCTTGAAGGTCCCAACTTTAGAATTTCTTGAAGCCCGACTCGCAACTTTAGAATTTCTTGGAACTCGTAATCTTATACAATGTTGGCTCAAGCTCAAACGTCAGTAACCTCGTAAAAAAAAAAAAAAAAAAAAAAAAAAAAAAAAAAAAAAAAAAAAAAAAAAAAAAAAAAAAAAAATTTTTTTTTTTTTTTTTTTTTTTTTTTTTTTTTTTTTTTTTTTTTTTTTTTTTTTTTTGAGGTTGTCTTTTAAAAGCGAGCCTCTCGCCAGCACATGTTTTTGTATGATGGGCATCAACAACTTTTGTGCGTTAATCAACAAGCTGCACGAACCTGATCAAGAGCCACCCACTCAACCAAAGTATTTCGATTCCATTTTATATGATGTGCAATCCCTATTACATGTGGCCATCTCGTTGGCCTTGGAGACTGATGAAGAGAAATTATTTAAAGAAATGTGTCGTTTAGCGTGGCACAAATTGGTCACGCATTTAAATGAATTTCTGTATTATGGCTCTACTGACAAAATTACGTTGATACTTTCGTTTGATGGAGATGGCGTACCCATGAAATGGCCCACTCAACGTGCACGGAGAACCAGAAAGGATAACCATTCAATCGCTAGCGGAAAAGCCAAATACCGAGCCGCCTTGTTTGGAACCAACAAAATCTCTCTACAAATTCAGGATTACTTCAAAGAGCGTTTGAAACACTTTGAGTTTTTCAAAGCGCGTGAGCTTCACGTCGTCCTCAGTGGATGCAACGTTCCCGGCGAGGGAGAGCATAAATTGTTTCACATGGCCGAAGCGCTACACTGCAAAAATCCAATCGTTGCGAGCGAAGACCAAGATGTATTTGTCATTGCTTTAATGCGTTTGAATCGCTACGAAACGATTCAAATTTATCGGTATGGTAAATACTACCCCTTCACACAACTCGTCCATGAATGGTTACCCTACTCTCCAAAACAGCTGGAAACGTGCTCTTTTTTGTTTGGAAATGATTTTATCCCCGCTCTGGTGGGCATTACTCCCATCAACGCACCTTATATAACGCAGGCTTTGATTTCCGACGAGGATCAAGATCCACCCTTTGCAATAGCTAATTTTATTATAAAAATGAAAAAATATTTACGTTATCAGGAGGTGACGCACGGAGATTCAGATTTGATTGATTCGTTTTGGGTGACCTTTTTCTGGTTAAAGGATTATTACACAAAACACACATTTCCTCAAAAGTACATTCAAAATACAATTTTTGACAATTTTGATCGTAATCGTCTGTTGACGGCACTATCGACACCCCGATATTCTCTAGAGTCTTTTGAGCGAGCGCAAACACTCTACCAAAACACCGTCACAGTTCCAGCCTGCTACAAAGAAGCGGAGCGGGCCGTATTTACAAACGAGGTGGATTTCTTGCAAGGTCTATGGACCCAACCCAACCACAGATCGTGCATTTCCTTGCGGTTGAAAAAGTCCTCTACGAACGTGTAGGTGGATTCGACAGCACCAAGCGATAAGGGGTCCGTTTCGCGACAGTCGAGAATACATTGACCAGAATCCAACCCAATACCAATCCGAGAATCCAAAGCCATTGCTTCTTAAGAAACATGGGTCGAAAAGAACCAAATATACCGTCAGCAGCCTCCTTGTATTGCAAACGACGATCCAATTGAATTAAATCCATCACTGGCTCTGGAGCCATCACTACGTGAGAATTGTCATCAAAGACAATCATGCTCTGCTTCCAATCCACATTTTGCAACCATTTCGCTTCGAAACGTTCGGCATGGGGATACTGTTTATAAACGGGCAAGGATTGAACGTGGGACAGCAACTGTGCTGTGAAAATGACATTTTTTGGAAAGGTTAAAATCATTCGAGAGTGATAAAAGGTGTCATTGTAGGGTATCCAAGGTGTTTGATGTAAAATTGCGTTTAGACTCGACATATTCTTTGTTTTTTTAAATGAAACAATCAAGAAATGAATGAGGAAGATTATTCAGACTCGGACAAAAATTCAAACCCTAGTGGAGAGTTGCTAAACGATTGGGCCGATCCTTTTGTCAACAGTTTGCGTCAAATGGATGTGGACAGTGATACTGAATTGATTGTTCCAATTTGTCCCCAGGATGCCCCTGTTTCAAGTCCATATTCATCGGAGGTATTGTCTCCGATATTTGAAGAAATTGAATCAAATAAAGACGATATGGATGATCAAGCCTACATGGCTATTGGTGAGAAAATAACAGGTGAGGTGAAGAATGTAGCAGAGGGTATACAAATTACAACGCAAGATGGTCAAGTTAAAATCAACCATGACGGAAAAATGTTCCTATTTGGCCAGGACAGCCTTTGGCATACGAGTAATGAAGTTTGGGAAGCTTTTCGTCTAGCCAAGAAACGAACCTTAGAAGGCACTGAAAATGAAAATAATCAACTTCCAAATAAACGAATCCAAATTATTAAAAATGATACGATGAAAGGAGTAGAAGTACAATTTCCCGACTCTAAAGCTGCAATTTATTTGCGTTATCGACACTGGTTGTCTGTGGTACGGCGTTATGGAAATTATATAGAATTGGCTAATGGTAAAAAGGTTTTATTGGCAAACAGAGCGACGGGCGATTTGGAAAATAACAAATTCATCGAAAGTTTGCCTTATGATGATGTGATTAAACGGCGGTTGTCTGCGTTAACGTTTGAACTAATGACTGGAAAAGAACATCCAGACATGGGGGAAATTGGCTATTTCTCAGAGCCGACTAGACCTGGCACCTCTAAACCCTCTACCAGTAACGATAAGCCTAACGAAGAAGAAATGGATACGTAAAGAAGAAATGGATACGTAAAAAAAAAAAAAAAAAAAAAAAAAAAAAAAAAAAAAAAAAAAAAAAAAAAAAAAAAAAAAAAAAAAAAAAAAAAAAAAAAAAAATTTTTTTTTTTTTTTTTTTTTTTTTTTTTTTTTTTTTTTTTTTTTTTTTTTTTTTTTTTTTACTCACTCTGATGCCTTTAAAAGAAAAACCTTGTTCATGCCAAATCATTCATGTCATTGAGATTCCTTGTTCAACAGTAAAAGCACTGGATTTTTGCAAAAACGGTCAGACTGTCCCGATACTGTTTTGACAGTGTCTGGGTGAATTTGTATCGTATTTAAATCACCGTTACGAGGCATCAGCAACGATCCTTCTTCTCCCACCGAGTAGTAAAACGCAGCCGTGCCTGGTCTAGAAACGCACCATTCCAAACTTGCCTGCGGACCTTGTCGTTGGTAGTTGAGTTTTAGAGAGTTTTTCAATCAGAGAGTTTCAGAGAGTTTTCAAGTCAGAGAGTTTAGAGAGTTTTCAAAATGGATCTTTTGAATCGTCTTTAATCAAGATGGAATATTCTTACATTGTTAAACATACACTCGCAGTTCCTGCACTCGCCAAAGCCATTCAGGATCTCGAAACAGACAGCGGAGCGTTAAACCTCATAACACCTGATTGGGAAAATAAGCTAAATGAAAATGAGGCGTATAAACTTCATAAAGAAAACGGCGTTTTATTTTCCAAGGGTCATACCAGCAGTAATGAAAAGACATTTACTCGCAACATTATCAAACCATGTATGATGCATAAGGTTATACTCGTGGGATGTTTTACATATGATAAAACAAAAGAATCGGAAGGACACACGTCTTTTGTGGCTCGCGACTGTTACCCATTACAAGTCATTGGAGATGCCATGAGAGAAAATCCAACTCAAAAATTACATGATGGTGCTCGATTATTTATGGATTACTGCGATCCAGCATTGTGTCACACGTGTTATGAAGCGCATTTGTCGAGAAACGTACCATTAGACTTTGAACGAAATTGGTGTGTGACTAAATTGAGAGTTTTTAATGGTAAAGATTTAAAACACGCCTTCAAAAAACCTCTGGAAGCGAGTTTAACAAAGATGGGATCTTTTTTAGCCATTTGTCAAATTACTATTAGGAGCAGAACAACTTTTGGAGATGATAAATACAAAATTGGTGGGACAATCCAAAACATGATTGTATTTCAAGAATCTGCAATAAAACCATGCCCCAATATGGTGTTTTTGGATCCAATCACACCAGCTATTGAATTTCCATCAGAGGATGCACACATGGAAGAAGAAATACAAAACATTACGTAAAAAAAAAAAAAAAAAAAAAAAAAAAAAAAAAAAAAAAAAAAAAAAAAAAAAAAAAAAAAAAATTTTTTTTTTTTTTTTTTTTTTTTTTTTTTTTTTTTTTTTTTTTTTTTTTTTTTTTTTTTTTTTTTTTTTTTTTTTTTACGCTGATGCCTTTAAAAGAAAAATCTTGTTCATGCCAAATCATTCATGTCATTGAGATTCCTTGTTCAACAGTAACAGCACTGGATTTTTGCAAAAACGGTCAGACTGTCCCGATACTGTTTTGACAGTGTCTGGGTGAATTTGTATCGTATTTAAATCACCGTTACGAGGCATCAGCAACGATCCTTCTTCTCCCACCGAGTAGTAAAACGCAGCCGTGCCTGGTCTAGAAACGCACCATTCCAAACTTGCCTGCGGACCTTGTCGTTGGTAGCGCGTCCACAAAATACATTTTAACCATTTGTCTGGAGGGATCACCTTTTCCACACCGAGTGTCACCACTGATTTGATTGGAACCGACGGAACGCGTACAGCATCTTTGGCCACGTACAAAGCATACAAGTCCATCAAGTACGAAACTGCAACTCTTTCACAAGCTAGCATTAAATATTCTTCTCGTGTTTCAGAATCCATCAAGACGAGTGTCGCGCATTTCAAATTGCAATCGGGGCATCCATGACTGACCAATGGAACCACCCCGCTTATGGAGTCGGGTATCACAAACATGTTGAAACGCTCACTGAAAGCCAACAAGAGTTTCCTTTGTTGGTGGATGCATGGCTTAAAAAACCTAAAAATTTGAAAGTCATTGTGGCGGGTGGACCGGGCACAGGGAAATCCTACACCGTCATGACTTGTTTGGATTTTATCAAAATTCCTCAATTACGCATGGCTCCTACGGCAAGAGTGGCGAGTCGAATGAATGGAAGCACGATTCATTCCGCCATGAGATTAAATTGGGGCAAAGGATCCGTCTTGAACAACTTGGAGAAGGAATTGGTTGAGGAAGCTGATACAGAAGAGTGTTTAAAGAAAAGCGCTTGCCTCCTCGAGGAATTCAACTGTCCATTCGAGCCGAAAATTGTGGTGATTGATGAAGTGGGTATGGTTGCATTTTGGTTGGTGGAATGGATATTTGAGTACTTTTTTAAGCGCCCGGATCCCGTGTTGTGCATCATGATGGGTGACCCCAATCAACTGCGACCCGTAAGGTCTATACACAACATGTTTACGGCGGGTGTCAAATCTGAAACCAAACGCATCGATTTAATGCAAAGCAAGCGTTTTGAAAAAGAGTATGAGGAAATTATTGAAAATTTGAGGTCATTTGTAGACAAAGAGGATGAGACTGGACTCTTTACATTTCTAGTGACTCATTATCCAGTGGTGGAAAATATCGACACGACACTATTGGCGAAATGCACACGAGCTCTGGCCTACTTGAAATCCTCCGTAGAAACGTACAACAATTTTTATTTGACGCAGTTGGTAAAAGGTCCACGACTGCGCTTGTGGCGAAAATCTAAAACCCATTCGGGTAACGCATATGTGGACGTAAAGTCAGGATGTCATGTTTTCCTTCTCCAAAATGGAGTTTCCACAGTTTCAAATGGTACGTCTCTGATATTTGAGCGCTTCAATGAAGAAAAGGATTGCATCGAATGTAAAAATGTCGCAGACAACAGCACGGTAATAATTCAAAGAAACTCCAAAGGAGATTTTCCAATTATGGTTGGGTATGCGGGTACTATACACAAGTTTCAAGGGGATACAATGGACGATGCCGCAATAGCCATCAACTTTAACGGAAGTCGTGATTTGAATTTGGTATATACGGCATTGAGCAGAGTCAGGAGCATGAATCAAATTGTCGCAGTAGAAATTTAAAAAGTGTTGAGACACAGTCTATCAAGAACGTATCTCAGACTCGTCAGAATTTCTTGAAGCCCTCCAACTCGCAACTTTAGAATTTCTTGGAACTCGCAACTTTAGATAATACTGGCTCAAGTTCAAACGTCAATAGAACATTGTAAAAAAAAAAAAAAAAAAAAAAAAAAAAAAAAAAAAAAAAAAAAAAAAAAAAAAAATTTTTTTTTTTTTTTTTTTTTTTTTTTTTTTTTTTTTTTTTTTTTTTTTTTTTTTTTTTTTTAACGTTGTATGTAAAAGTCAAACGTCAAGCATTGTTGATCTCATACTCGTCAGAATTTCTTGAAGCCCTCCAGCTCGCAAGGCCCTCCAGCTTTTAGAATTTCCTGGAGCTCGCAACTTTAGAATTTCTTGGAGCCCTCCAACTTGCAACTGTGGAATTTCTCGAAGCCCTCCAACTCTTAACTTTAGAATTTGTTGAAGGTCCCAACTTTAGAATTTCTTGGAACTCGCAACTTTAGATAATACTGGCTCAAGTTCAAACGTCTACAACCTCGTTAAAAAAAAAAAAAAAAAAAAAAAAAAAAAAAAAAAAAAAAAAAAAAAAAAAAAAAAAAAAAAAAAAAAAAAAATTTTTTTTTTTTTTTTTTTTTTTTTTTTTTTTTTTTTTTTTTTTAACGTTGCATGTGAAAGTCAAACGTCAAGCATTGTTGATCTCATACTCGTCAGAATTTCTTGAAGCCCTCCAGCTCGCAAGGCCCTCCAGCTTTTAGAATTTCCTGGAGCTCGCAACTTTAGAATTTCTTGGAGCCCTCCAACTTGCAACTGTGGAATTTCTCGAAGCCCTCCAACTTGCAACTGTAGAATTTCTTGAAGGCCTCCAACTCTTAACTTTAGAATTTGTTGAAGGTCCCAACTTTAAAATTTATTGAAGCTCTCAACCTTATACAATATTGACTCAACATATTGACTCAAGTTCACACGTCTACAACCTCGTCAAAATAAAAAAAAAAAAAAAAAAAAAAAAAAAAAAAAAAAAAAAAAAAAAAAAAAAAAAAAAAAAAAAAAATATTATTTTTTTTTTTTTTTTTTTTTTTTTTTTTTTTTTTTTTTTTTTTTTTTTTTTTTTTTTTTTTACGTTGTATGTTAAAGTCAGACGTTGAGCTCGTAACTTTGGAATTTCTTGGAGCTCGCAACTTTAGATGTTGTTGCATCGGGTCGATACTCTCAGCTCATCAAAATTTTCCAAAGCTCTCACAGCTTGTAAAATTTTAAATTCTCTCCAGTGACCATGCCAATTTAAACTTGACGCCGCTACATCCCCATCTAAAAACTTTTCAACGTTGTTTCAGTTTTAAATTGTAAAAATCATCTACGGCCTCTGCCACTGATCCAGCCAACTCGCAAATGTTTTATTTTAAAATATCTACTTCAAAATTCGCCTCTTCTCTTTCGAGTTCAGTCTCGGCAACTTCCGTTTTGCTTTCTGATGGCTTTGTTGAGATGGAAAGTAATAATGTTACGACGTAATCACTTATGGCTTTCATCTGCTGAGTCACCTGAGCCCGGATGGGATGATTTATTTTCAAGGTATCCTTTTCCTTTTCCAACATTTGTTTAATTGTATGCACTACACACCGCAATTCCAATTCAATTGCATCTTCATCCTGTTTCACACTGGCTTGATAGGCTTGGAATGCTCTCTTCAAATGTTCATCGTGAACCACTGGCTGTAACATGGGCGTGAGCACTTTTTCGTGAATGTAACGACACATGACCCCCGCAATCATATCCACCATTGAGTTTGTAGCTTTAACCTGTTTCACGCTTAAAAGGGATTGGATGATTGTATTTGCTGCCGTATACATGTACATGAAATCGTTTTCTGAACCAGTTTTGCGAACCGCTTCGATGACGGATTTTCCCATCGGGAGTTGATTCATCAATTTTTCCATATACGTTGTGAAATATTGCTTTTGGGCATTCATCAGTTGTTGACTAATATCGTCTCTTTCCGTCAAACCTGCTTCAAGATCAAGCAATACGTCCGAGGGTTTAATCTGTTTGGTGGGGGGTTCTTCGTCTTCTGATGACGCATCCTCTTCGTGCGCACGCTTCATCTTTGTTTAAAAGAATGGCTCGTTTTCTCGATCAGACTTTGTCTTTTCATACGCCTCGTGACCGGCTGTTACGGCTCGTCGGGTTACTTTGCGATTTTTCAACGCCTCCACCAAAGGATCGTCCCATTTCGGCACATTGTCGGTGACTTGCGAGTATGTTTCCAATTTGTAATCTGGAGCCAGTTCCAGTGTCCAATCACCCCCCTCGTGCTTCAAAAGCAATCCATTGGAACGAGGCGATTCGGGCCATCCGGGAAGGGTTACGTGATGGGGATTGGAAACGATGGTTCCTCGGTATTTTTCAGGTACTCCGAGATCGTTTTTGCCGATATAACAGGCAGGAAATGCGTACATTAATTGATTTTTCCATACGAGGGGCGTCGACCCGGGTTGCCAGTGACGCGTGATCCACCGACACCACTCCATACGATTAGGTTGAAGGGACGATTCCATTTTTAATTTTCCAAACCAAGAGGATGACACGCGATAATTGTAAATTTTCGCTTTAAACGATTCCTTTTCCAAAAAAAACACTTGCATGTAATCGAAAGGAAATTCTTGTCCAATTTGCAAGGATCCATCGCGCACCTGGTCTCGGAGGGGAGCAATCACCTTTTTGGGATCCACGTTACTGTAGTGTAAAAACGTTACGGGATTATGATCCAACAAGTAAAAATAGGCATAGAGTTGCACGTCCATAGGTTCCTCCGGGGGGTTTTTAAACGCACTGACGCACGCATTGTAACCCTTGCCATAGGTGTAGTCGTCCAATTCCTCTATCCTGACTCCAAATTGACCGAGTGTGGGATCACACACACACCCAAAACCAGATTTGTAGCGAGCTTTTTTCAACGGTTTTCCTGTAATGGCGTCAAACGTGCAAGGTCTCTTGAAGCATTTTTTCTCATAGTGCCGACGTATGTAATTTTTGTCGAGCCCATCCGACTCGTTCAACTGGTGCCCGTTCAGCTCGTCGGGTTCACACGGATAATATTTCATGCGATCCACGACTGACATTTTTTGGCATTCGAAATTCTTCGTGGGTACAAAACCCTCCGCACAAATGCATTTTTGCAATTGTATACTGAAATATCCGTTGGGCCGACACGCCACATCGACGGTGCAGTTGCCTCCGAAATGGGTTTGGGTGACGAGATTTGGATTTAAACATATGCAGGCCGCAAACGACTTGCCACGATGCGAAACGAGCGTCCACGTGCCAGTTTCGGGATAACAGTCTTCGCCTCTCAACAGTTGAGGAACGCATAAGTTATTCACGCAAATGTCGTGTTTTTTACAGTCTGATGTGTGTGTGCATGTGTCGGGGGAAGAGGTTTCGGCGTGTTTTGGGAGGAGAGGCCACTTTGAAAAGGGAGTACGAGGCGTTTGCGAGGCGTAATAAATGACGATTACAGCATACAAAAATATTAGAATCCAAAAACGCATTGCTTTGTTAATAAATGTAAACCTTTTGATACGCTTTATCGCTGTAAAACAACCCAATGTTTGAATGGGCGGCATCCTGTAGACGCAACCAAGTCAAGAGTTTACATTTGGTTTGTAAATTTCGCACAGACTTTAAATACTGATCCACACTATACATTTTTGTTTCATTGGGTTCTCTCCACAATACCTTGAATCATCTTCTCCACCACCACCATCAGTTCTTTATCGCAAGAATTGACAGTCTCGTAGGGTTTGACGTAAATACGCAAATCATAACCGTCGTCCATGTTGATGGTGACATTATCGTCCACCCCCATCAAGAGTATGTTTTGACTGTACCTTTTTCGATACATGTCGCGCACGTGCTCCGATGCCTTGAGATAATTGTAAAATTTTTTAGAATATTCGCACTCTGTTCGTCCAAAGAGTGTGTGGGCGCATTCGGCCACGTCCGGCAAATACGCATTCACCATGTCTTTCACGTAGGCGTCTTTGCCATGACTCCACAAGATAATGTCTGCTTGGATCAATTTTAAAAACTGCAATAACGTTTTCAATTTGGGGCGAGGGTGGAATTTTCGGGCACTGTGAAACCCCAGGGTCAAATCCATATCCAGTACGCAAACGTACTTTGGACTCATGTCGCTTTTTTCTCTGTAAACAAAGAACATGAGCTCAAAATGCACGATCCGAGCAGAAGATCGTATTCAAAGTATAATTCGGCACCTCACAAATTCAAATTTCACGGCGGCAGATTGCCCCATTCATCCTAGAAAACCTTGCATGTTGCTGTTGAATAATTTCAACGCGGAGCGATTTCACTGCCTGTACGCGAATCGATCCACCGTTTGGAAATCGTACACGATAGATCAATCTTGCGATATACCCGAACACTTTGACGAAATGATGAAAATGAAAGAATGGTTGGGGAGTCAATACGTGTTGCCGTTTTCAGGTCATCTTCGAGAATCATCCGGTTACACGATCGGCATGTTTCGACAAGCTATTGATTTGTATCCACCCAGTAAATTGCAGCGTGTTTCGTTCAAAGAGTGTGCCTACGCAACCATTGTATTGTTTTGTGCCGCCTGCCATCAATTGGGGGGCGCGGTACCAGATTTAAAACATTTTTTGTTTTTATACACGGAAAAGCATCCTGTTTTGTGTGATATGGGAAGTTATAACGTGGAGAATCGTATTCGGTTAAAAGGAAACGCACCTCACTTTAATGAAAAAAAATGGAGACGATTTATGGAAAAGAAAACCATACGAGATGTCATTCGATATCTCAAACTGGAATTTATGACCATGTTTAATCAAAAGAAAAAGAAGGGTCAACGATGCATTTTGAACGAGACTGAAGAGGTATTTGACACGGAAACGCATATGCTCTTGTGTCAAAGTAATCAAAAGAGCCTAATTCAAGTATTGCGAGACTTTGCACATTTGATGCCAGACGTTTACTTGAGAGAAAATATCATTTTGGAATGGGTCAAAAAACTTGGCTACAACGCAACGTAAAAAAAAGCCCTCAACTCGTAACTTTGGAATTTCTTGGCTCAAGTTCAAACGTCAGAAGCATCGTCAAAAAAAAAAAAAAAAAAAAAAAAAAAAAAAAAAAAAAAAAAAAAAAAAAAAAAAAAATTTTTTTTTTTTTTTTTTTTTTTTTTTTTTTTTTTTTTTTTTTTTTTTTTTTGACGTTGTAGTTTAAAGCCAGACGTTTAGTCTTATGATCTCAGACTCGTCAGAATTTCTTGAAGCCCTCCAACTTGCAACTTTAGAATTTCTGGGGCCTCGCAACTTTAGAATTTCTCGGAGCTCACAACTTTAGAATTTCTCGGAGCTCGCAACTCTAGAATTTCTCGGAGCTCGCAACTCTAGAATTTCTCGGAGCTCGCAACTCTAGAAGAATTTCTTGGAGCTCGCGACTTTAGATAATACTGGCTCAAGTTCAAACGTTAGTAGCATCGTTAAAAAAAAAAAAAAAAAAAAAAAAAAAAAAAAAAAAAAAAAAAAAAAAATTTTTTTTTTTTTTTTTTTTTTTTTTTTTTTTTTTTTTTTTTTTTTTTTTTGACGTTGTAGTTTAAAGCCAGACGTTTAGTCTTATGATCTCAGACTCGTCAGAATTTCTTGAAGCCCTCCAACTTGCAACTTTAGAATTTCTGGGGCCTCGCAACTTTAGAATTTCTCGGAGCTCACAACTTTAGAATTTCTCGGAGCTCGCAACTCTAGAATTTCTCGGAGCTCGCAACTCTAGAATTTCTCGGAGCTCGCAACTCTAGAAGAATTTCTTGGAGCTCGCGACTTTAGATAATACTGGCTCAAGTTCAAACGTTAGTAGCATCGTTAAAAAAAAAAAAAAAAAAAAAAAAAAAAAAAAAAAAAAAAAAAAAAAAAAAAAAAAAAAAAAAAAAAAAAAATTTTTTTTTTTTTTTTTTTTTTTTTTTTTTTTTTTTTTTTTTTTTTTTTTTTTTTTTTTTTTTTTTTTTTTTGACGTTGTAGTTTAAAGCCAGACGTTTAGTCTTATGATCTCAGACTCGTCAGAATTTCTTGAAGCCCTCCAACTTGCAACTTTAGAATTTCTGGGGCCTCGCAACTTTAGAATTTCTCGGAGCTCACAACTTTAGAATTTCTCGGAGCTCACAACTTTAGAATTTTTCGGAGCTCACAACTTTAGAATTTCTCGGAGCTCACAACTTTAGAATTTTTCGGAGCTCACAACTTTAGAATTTCTCGGAGCTCGCAACTCTAGAATTTCTCGGAGCTCGCGACTTTAGATAATACTGGCTCAACAAGTTCAAACGTTAGTAGCATCGTTAAAAAAAAAAAAAAAAAAAAAAAAAAAAAAAAAAAAAAAAAAAAAAAAAAAAAAAAAAATTTTTTTTTTTTTTTTTTTTTTTTTTTTTTTTTTTTTTTTTTTTTTTTTTTTTTTTTTTTTTTTACGTTGTAGTTTAAAGCCAGACGTTTAGTCTTATGATCTCAGACTCGTCAGAATTTCTTGAAGCCCTCCAACTTGCAACTTTAGAATTTCTGGGGCCTCGCAACTTTAGAATTTCTCGGAGCTCACAACTTTAGAATTTTTCGGAGCTCACAACTTTAGAATTTTTCGGAGCTCACAACTCTAGAAGAATTTCTTGGAGCTCGCGACTTTAGATAATACTGGCTCAAGTTCAAACGTTAGTAGCATCGTTTAAAAAAAAAAAAAAAAAAAAAAAAAAAAAAAAAAAAAAAAAAAAAAAAAAAAAAAAAAAAAAAAAAAAAAAAAATTTTTTTTTTTTTTTTTTTTTTTTTTTTTTTTTTTTTTTTTTTTTTTTTTTTTTTTTTTTTTTTTGACGTTGTAGTTTAAAGTCAGGTTTTAATCTTTGCTCGTCCAGCTCAAAACTTTTCCGGAGCAATGTGTTTGCACAGTTAATAAAGCCAACCATGGCAGAAGATTACAAGACGCTTGTACTGCATTTACTCTCCAAAAGGCAATATCCCATACTGAAGGATATCGTTGTCATGGATATCCATTACAAATTGCTGCCAGAAAATGCAGATTTTGACGTAGTACATGCATATGATAAACGATCGCATGACGCCATGTACACGTTGTCACAACATGCGGATCCATTTCGCTTTTCCTATCTCGTCGGTAACGAAAACATGTTTTATGTGCATGAGACGGATCATTTCGACACCACGTCCTTACCGCTACACTGTCAACGAGTCAAATTGAATCGCTATTATGTGGACGTGATCCAAAATCAAACGAGTGAAACCTTTGAAGAAGAGCTATACCATTTTATAACACTTTTAAATTTTGACATTCCAACCCTCTCTCCTTTGTTGGGTTTGGACACTATCACTTGCACTCGAATGTTACCTAAATTTATCAAGCTTTGGGTTTTCAAATACGATGCGCAAAATTTTCAAAAATGTCCAGTTTCCAAAGGACTCGAAACTTGTTTTGGTCCTCCCGAAACTACAGGTGTGATTCCCGTTCGTGTGCTGAGGGGTAAATTGTCCCCCTGCACCTCCCACGCAAAAATTTTATCGTTAAATAATGATTTTCCAACAAAGCTCAAACATCCGTATTTAATGCATTACAGCCCTCTGCACAAGACACTCTTTCCGTTGGTTTACAATCCGCTCGAAAACCCATTATTGGTATTTTAGACTAAACATGTAACGATCTCTCTCGCTACCATCCGGAGGGAATTTTTTGTATCTTCGTTTTGCATCGTAATGACGACACACCTTGTAAACGCCCGCGCAAACACTTTCTTTCGGCAGATTGACATTGGAGTTGTCACTCTCGTCGTTGGATGCATCGATGGAAAAGACAGACTCGTCATCAGACACCTCGGACATGACTGGAGATCCAACAAAAGCTTTCATTTTCAAATGTTTTCGATTACCCGGTTGGGGTCTGTAATACTTGCGAACATAGCTTGTGGCATCCGGATACGCCTTTTCCCACGCCTCCTCTGGAACCACCGTCGCTTTTTGGTCCACATAGTTTTTGTAGGCCGAAAAACTTCTAAAGAAGGGTTTCAATTTTGAAAGGGGTACCAAGCCATTTTTCCCCAGATGTTCAATGTGTGACAATGAAAAAACTTTTTTCATATCGTCCTTGTAATCTGCAAAATAGTCGAGCATTGACTCGTACGCGTAGAACGCTGGAATTTTGCGAGGAGGAAAGGGGGGAGGTTTTACATATTTACGAGGCTTTGCTTTCTTGGTAATCTTGTTTCCTTTTGCACGTGGCATCCTTTATTTGTAAACAATCTCCCCGTAGTGAAAGAGGTTAAAAAAGGGAGACTTTTGCATTTTGTCGTGATTATCGTAATGCGCGTGATGATAATTTTGAAAAGTTTCCCAGTGCGCTAAAAAGTGACACGTGTAGATAAACAGCATTTGCCACGTGGTGTTGTGTCTAAAGTATTCTGCTGGATTATGGCAAGTCTCATCCAACAAAGTAAAGTTTATGGTGCCTCGTGCCTCGTCGACCATGTTATTGTTTCGACACACATTATCACAATAACTGTTTAGCGTCGCATTAAATTCATAAAGATTGAAAACCACATGAAAACCTTTTCTCTCATCAGGCGTTTTACGTTTATTAGTTTCGGCGTACGACGTGAAAATTTCCTTTGGGCCATTGGGTTCGAAAAGATAATAAAATGTCAAATTATAATTTTCCAAGTCCTTGATGGGACGCCCAAATATGACATTGAGCATGGGAATCCACTCGGCCAACACCATATGAATTTGATGAAATTCTGTAGCAGAGTACTTATCCGCAATGTCCCGACATATGGTCCAAGCATCTTGCCACGTGCCGACGTGATTCGATGAGGTGCGACGACAACTTTGGGAATCGTGGTGATCAATCGATCGTTGCATCTTGATTTTTTTAAAAAAAAGACAACTATGTGGGCCGCCTGGCTCCTTTTTTTAATCATCTGGATGTGTTTCTGGTGGATACCAGAGGATTTTAAAACAAAATCAAAAATTCAAGTACGTGAACCCATTTTCCAGCAAAATTGTACAGACAAACGCATGTTTTGCGTAGACGATTGTAGTTTCCTGTGCGTGGAAAAATCTACCCGATGCGTGGGGGGCGTGTGTGTAACAGATGGTCGAACACCCATTGAATGCAATGAAGAAAAAGGCGGTCGATTGATGTTGACAAATGACGACGTGGCGCGATGGATTTGCCTCTGTACCGATGAAACTTTTTGGTCGGGACCTGCATGTGATACACTCAATCCCGATGTATGCGAACAAGGAGCATTTTTATACAATGGACGAGAGAGTTTTTTGTGTCTCTGCCCCAATCCATACAAAAGGTTCACCGTCAACGGAAAACCACATTGTTTAGAAAAGTTTATGAGTAATTTCTTTACAGAGCCAGAAGTAACAGAGATGGGACCTCACATGGTATAGTTTGAAATGCATCGTCGTGGATCTTTAGGTACACTCTAGCGTGGGTACTTGGACTCAACTCGCAACTTTAGAATTTCTTGAGGCTCTCAACCTTTGACAATATTGGCCCAAGTTCAAACGTCAGCAACATCGTAAAAAAAAAAAAAAAAAAAAAAAAAAAAAAAAAAAAAAAAAAAAAAAAATTTTTTTTTTTTTTTTTTTTTTTTTTTTTTTTTTTTTTTTTTTTTTTTTTTTTTTTTTTTTTTTTTTTTTTTTAAATGGTAATTGTTTAATGGTTTTTTTTTTTTAATTTAAAATGGCTCACATTGTAAAAAAAAAAAAAAAAAAAAAAAAAAAAAAAAAAAAAAAAAAAAAAAAAAAAAAAAAAAAAAAAATTTTTTTTTTTTTTTTTTTTTTTTTTTTTTTTTTTTTTTTTTTTTTTTTTTTTTTTTTACAATGTGAGCCATTTTAAATTTTTGTTGCAAATCCAATTTAAAAGCTTCGTGACAAAATCCTTCGAAAAGCATTCACACACAATGAAATGATCTCGCTTACAATCATACAACAAATTTTTAAAATCATCGGGTGGGTTCACAAAGATAACGCTCATGTAATCATCATCGTTAGTCTCCACGCTCAAAAATCCATCACTACCCACACATTGCTTCAGATTCACTTTGAGAATACCGGTCGTCTTGCAATTTAAAATCACGCTCTTTTCATTCATTTCCTTGAAACTGATTAAAGGACCAATGGCATTACATTTTTCACATTGTCCATTGCCGACAAAGATCGTTTTGAAAACATTATCCAAAACTTCACTCATAGCAATTTTAACAACCAACGTTGCAAAACTACCCACAATTTCAGCTAAATCGGCTTCGGCCAGGTCTATAATCCATTCGTGTTCCTTTTTTTCACCATGCTTCAACAGGAAGCTTTCAAATGCTTCATGGAGAGGAAGATTGTCGCAAACCATGTGAAATCTTCCATATTCTGTGTTACAATATACGTTTCCATACGTCCCGATCTTGACGTTGTAATTCAAGTAGGGTAGCCCCCAATATGCACCTAGCAATGTAATTTTCATGTTTTAAAAAAGCGCCTTTATTATGTAACGTTTTTTCATGGGACAAGCCAAATGGCGATGTTTGGACAAACGGTTTAAATTGACGGCGCTTATATATTTTTTTCTGCTCAAGTATTTTTTCGACTCTCGTCCATATGGTAATTCCATATTCGAAGACCGTCAGCTTGAAACTGGGTATAGCAGAAAACTGCAAAAATATATAAGCACTTCTCAGAACGAAAAAGTACTTGAGCGGGCAAATGTTTGATTTATCATAGGAAAATTTGGAAATTTGGAAAATGGGGAAAACGCAAAACATTTCCATTTTCGAGTCTGTAAATGTTATGTTTTGCTATTGAAAGATGAAAAAACTGATTAAAAAAACTATACAACTTATTCAAAATTAATGTAAAAATCACATTTAAGAGCTATTAAAATAGGATTTTAAGTTTAAAAGTTTGATTATAAATTTTAACTTTTAAACGATTCATGGTACCAAAAGGATTGGTACCTTGAATCGTTTAAAAGTCGCAGCTAGAAGGGGGGTACTTTTAAACTCAAAATTCGAAATCGGCATGTTTTTACAGTCTCAATTACATAATTTTTCTACCATTTTTCAATAATACATACTTAAAACAACAATTTTCAAGAAAATAAAATTGTAAAACATTAAAAAAGAATTCAAAAAAATTGTCAAATATTAAAAAAAGAATTCTTAAAAAAATAAATAATTCAGTCTTTTGAATAATAGGGTTAATATTCCACAGTATTAAATAATGCTAAAGTTTTAATTATAGCATAAGTTTTTTCAATTACCAATCAATTACATTTTTTCAAAAAAAAAAAAAAAAAAAAAAAAAAAAAAAAAAAAAAAAAAAAAAAAAAAAAAAAAAAAAAAAAATTTTTTTTTTTTTTTTTTTTTTTTTTTTTTTTTTTTTTTTTTTTTTTTTTTTTTTTTTTTTTTTTTTTTTCAATTACTGTTGTATGGGTCATAAAACAGTGATGTCCACTCTTCAATCTTTTCATAATTTTCTCCGGCACAATCCCACACAATCTCAGAGCGTGAAAAGGATCTAGTCCGTATGAAATTGTCAATTCTTCGCAGCAATATCTTACCAAATGGGTTTAAAGTAATATTGGCCCGTTTTAAAACCAATTTGACCACTGGTTCTTTTTCATCAATATGAATTCGTTCACGTTCTTTATTTAATAAACGAAAAGTAAGGTTACAATATGAACCAGAAGGAATTATTTGATATACTTTCACCCCCGGAATTAACGAATATAACCAACCTCTGGCATCTCGTGGTATTTTGATCTCGATATCAGTAGACACTATTTCCTTGCTCTTTTCCCCAAGGGTGTAATTACCATTAGGAAAAATCTGTACGACATTTTCAAAAACTTTTGGCTCCGTCCCAAAGAATGGTTCTTTCACTTTGTATAGTATTATGCGTCGATCTTTTTCCATCATAATAAGATTAGGTGGAAATGTTGAAACGTCCAATACCGTTGTATGCAGCAAGGTTATATTTTCCAAGTCGTGGGAGCTCCAAAAAATTCTGATGAGCTGAGTTGCACAAGACCTGGCACTCGGTCTTAACCTACAACGTTAAAAAAAAAAAAAAAAAAAAAAAAAAAAAAAAAAAAAAAAAAAAAAAAAAAAAAAAAAAAAAAAAAAAAAAAAAAAAAAAAAAATTTTTTTTTTTTTTTTTTTTTTTTTTTTTTTTTTTTTTTTTTTTTTTTTTTTTTTTTTGATACAAGCAAGTATCAAAGCTTACAAATTGTTCTAAATGTATTATAACGATTGTAAACATTTTACGCTTGAAACAGACGGCGTGGAGGTTGTTGAAAATGTATTAACGGTTCAAGAGGTAACGCAACTCCAAGAGAAAATGTGGATTTGGTTACAAAATAAAACAAAATACTTGGATAAACCCATTGTCAAAAACGATATATCGACTTACAAATCTCTATTTGATCTCTATCCAAAACACGGTATGTTGTTTCAGCACTGGGACTTTGGACACAATCCTTTATCCTGGTACGTTCGTCAAAACCAAAATGTCTTTAATCAATTTAGTCGTATTTGGTGTACAAACCAATTACTCACAAGCTTTGATGGAATCAGTATTTCCTTACCTTGTGAATATACGATGCGCGGTTGGACGCAGTACAAGGAATGGTTTCACACTGATCAAAACTTTCAACGAAATAATTTTGAATGTGTTCAAGGACTCGTGAATCTTTTTCCAGTTTACGAAGGTGACGCCACCTTGAGAATTCTCAGAAAAAGTCATTTATTGCACAAGGAATTTCAAAAAACGTTTAAAATTACACATTCATCAGATTTTTGTCGGTTGACACAAGATGAAAAACAATTTTACTTGGATCGTCTAGACACTCCATCGGATATCTGCGTAAAGGCTCCCGCTGGCTCCCTCGTGTTGTGGGATAGTCGAACCATTCACCAAGGTATGGAACCACAACGTAATCGTAAACTACCAAATATCAGATGTGCTCTGTACATTTGTATGACACCTGCAAGACTGGCAAGTCAAACTCAAATTCAGAAAAGGATCAAATATTTCAAAGAACGACGAACCTGTAATCATTGGCCTCACAAGACGAAGGTTTTTAGCAAGCATCCTAGAACGTATGGTAACCCCCTTCCAAAAGTTGAAAATGATGACGACTTGGAAATTACAAATTTAATGAAACAGCTTGTTGGTTATGTTTAAAAGTATATAAACATTAGTGAAGAGGCACAAACACAACAAGTATTTAAAAAAAAAAAAAAAAAAAAAAAAAAAAAAAAAAAAAAAAAAAAAAAAAAAAAAAAAAAAAAAAAATTTTTTTTTTTTTTTTTTTTTTTTTTTTTTTTTTTTTTTTTTTTTTTTTTTTTTTTTCCTAAAAAAAAATTTGGATAACGTGTTGCTCTTAAAAATCCTCTTCCAAAGAAAACTCGTGACTCTTTGAGAGCACTCCACACTTTTGATACTCTCCCACCCGCTTTTCAAAAAAATTGGTCTTTCCCTCCAAACTGATATTTTCCATAAAATCAAAAGGATTTTCCTTTTTGTAAAACTTGTCACATCCCAAGTCCACCAACAAACGATCTGCTACAAACTCAATGTATTGATTCATCAATGTGCAATTCATCCCAATGAGGCTGACTGGTAGAGCTTCTGTTAAAAACTTTTGCTCGATGGACACTGCATCTGTTATGATTTGCAAAATTTCCTCTTGTGTGGGTTTCTCTTGCAAATACTTGTTGAACAAGAGGCACGCAAAATCACAGTGCAATCCCTCGTCTCGACTGATGAGCTCGTTGCTAAAGGATAAACCAGGTAAAAGACCACGCTTTTTTATCCAAAAGATGGCTGCAAAGGACCCGGAGAAAAAAATTCCCTCCACGGCCGCAAATGCTACCAGACGATGGGCAAAGGAGGGATGCTGTATCCAGTTTAATGCCCAATCGGCTTTTGCTTTCACGCAGGGCATTTTTTCAATGGCGTGAAATAATGTATTTTTTTCTTTGGGATCCCGAACGAGTGTCTCAATCAATTCGCTGTACATTTCTGAATGAATATTTTCCATGGCAATTTGAAATCCGTAAAAACATCTGGCTTCCGTGATTTGTACTTCTGTCGCAAAGCGCTCCACCAAATTTTCCACGACGATACCATCGCTTGCCGCAAAAAAAGCCAACACATGTGAGAGGAAATGACGCTCATCAGGTTTTAAATTATCCCAATCTGCTAAATCTTTGGATAAATCCACCTCTCCTACTGTCCAAAAAGAGGCTTGAGCTTTTTTGTACATGTCCCAAATGTCTGGGTATTCTATCGGGAATGTCACGAAGCGATCCGGATTGGGTTCCAGTAGCGGTTCTACATACAAGAAAGGTTTGCGTGACTTTGGGACTAGTTTTAAAAGATTAGAAACAAAATCTTTGTGTTTTCTAATGACTTCCGTTGCCACTGAAATGTTGAATTCGTTAAAATTTTCAGTATCCCAAAAATCCACGTCTCGATATTGATAGAAATTTGGATCCAAATCCTTCAGCACATCCAACTTTTTGCGCTCAGCCTCTTGAAAAAAATTGTTGTAGGTTTCGAGTGTATCGTATCGCTCCAATTCAAACTTGCGCCCTCTTTTTCTCATTCTTTTGTATCCCGCTTCAACAGCTTTCGGTGATCCAGCAATGGATGAACCATAATCCAAAATGAGTACGTGATCTACACCCAAATGCTTCAAGCGCTTCCTGTAATATCTTTCCAAAGGTCTCCAATCCAATAGACCGTCTGAAAATTGAATACAAGATAGCAAGGGACACCTGGAAGTGATGATGGTCCAGTTGGATGCGCAGGTTTTTTGCAGGGTGGATACCTTTGCTTGCAGTCGAGCAGCAAAATTTTCCAAGACCAAGTAATTGCGTAACGTGTCATTGTTTGAGTCGTGAAAGAAATCTGGGTCAGTCTCTATCATGTCGACACAATCATCTATGTAACCATCAACCGTTGGATAAGAAAAAATTTTCATAACGGTAGTTTTGCCGATACCTACAAAGGAGGCTTGAATCTCTACAAGTATTTTGACCATGTCCGTCAGCAGTAATAATTTGATTCAAGCAAGAAGCCACATTTTAAATAATCCAAAAAAAAAAAAAAAAAAAAAAAAAAAAAAAAAAAAAAAAAAAAAAAAAAAAAAAAAAAAAAAAAAAATTTTCTTTTTTTTTTTTTTTTTTTTTTTTTTTTTTTTTTTTTTTTTTTTTTTTTTTTTTTTTTTTTTCAATTGGAGAAATAACTGTACTAAAATTTTTCTTGTCTTCTTGGAGCATTTGTTTCGTTGATTATTCTTGTTTTCCATTATTACCATATCTAAGGCTTATTGCGTGTTCGGATGGAATTTCAAAATAACAGCTATCGTTATTGCGATCTCCACTCATCTGTATAAACTCCAGTTCAGCTAATAAGTCACCTTTGGATATTTCTACCTTCTCCTTATCTGAATAATTAACTAAAACCACTAAAAGCCGACTATGACTGTCTAAAGGCCGAACATACTTGCTTGATTCATTAAAAATGTCAGCTAACACACGTACTGTTTGATCCAACCATAGTTCTGGACTTGGACGAGGTATCACAAAACTAAATCTTGGTAAGAATTCCACGTTTTCTTTTATGATTACGTATTTTGATTGTAAAGGTTCAAGTACTATATCCTCTGAACAAAACAGCTTATGTTCGATTGCAACACGTGATTCTGTTACTAGATTCATCATGATATTTGAGCTATGATTCTTGATGATATTTGAAAGTGTGAAGTTTCAAGCAAGTCGCAGCAACTTAAGCAGTCTCAAAAAAAAAAAAAAAAAAAAAAAAAAAAAAAAAAAAAAAAAAAAAAAAAAAAAAAAAAAAAAAAAAAAAAAAAAAAAAAATTTTTTTTTTTTTTTTTTTTTTTTTTTTTTTTTTTTTTTTTTTTTTTTTTTTTTTTTTTTTTTTTTTTTTTTTTTATACATTGTTACTACTCAATAATTTCATCAATTGCTCTCGTCCAACTTGTTGCCAATTTTCCTCACAAGACGCATAGACTTGACCCAACTCATTTAAAATTTCTGTCGTTACTTTTCTAACGTCGGTAAAATATTCCGCATTTCTATGTAAAAATGTTTCGGCCCACACTTTGACTCGATGTGTTTGCATCGCAATTTCATCGTTGAGCATGAGGCTCTGCAATTCCCGAGTGTACAGTTGCAACAATGCCAAAAAAACGACGCAGCCTGAATCCGTTCCACCCAAACTACTTAGTTCGGGTTTGTTATCCAACCATTTATACATTTCGCGTACAGATCGAGCGTGTGAGCGATAGTCGCGACGCATGCTATTTGGATGTATCATTGCCAACAAGTAAGTTTTCAAATCTTTTGATTCAAGTCCGTCAAACCCGTCTACTGCCAATAAACGATACATGTCACGGTTGCCCACGTCATGACTTGTTGTATTTTGACTTAACCACTGTTTGAACAATACGCACCAATCCGCTTCATCAGAGGGCAAGAGCTTTAAATTTTTTCTCTTTACGCCTTTTGAGAGTATCGACACCAATTCTTCGCGAACCAGTCCATCGTGAAAATCTTCCAAATCATTGTCAAGATGTAACCATTTAGCGACTTGCTTCAACACATCCCATCGATGTTTTCGAATCGTTTGCCGTCCCAGGAAACAGTGACGCGCCACTTCTTGGTGCAACAACCTCTTCAAAACGTTATGAGAGGAGCCAGTCTCGAAAAGTTTCTGGTGAAACTGTTTTAAATGGTTTGTGCTCTGGCCAAATTTTGTTGATAATCCAGGTTGGCGCAACAACCGTTTGTGTGTCATAGGTTTTTTGAAAGAGCTTTTGAACGATTCTGGATGAGACATCTTGGGCAATGCGTCCGAAATGATTCAATTCTCTTTGAACAAAAATATCTGCGTATTCCACTCGAACACAAAGTCTGGTAAATTGTTTAATAAACCACACCAATGGTTTGTTTCGTAAAGACAAATGGCGTTGCAAGTCTTGTTCAACGTTAAAGTTTTTGGTTGTCTTCATCAAAATGACGTATTTGCAAGCATCGGGAGACACGTCAGCTCTTGTATTTACTAGTTTTGCATTATGCCATTGATCAAATGATGTTTCCATGAAAAAAGACAATGATGCAGCGTAGTGGTAGAAGGTTTACTGTAGATCAAATCAATGACATTCGAAAAAGAGTAAAAACCTTGAGACACGTTGATGAAATGGCTCTATTGGTGTATTTGTTGCTCGAAACTAAACTAAAAATGAACGATTTGCTGACGTGGTTCAACACGGATAAAACTAAACGTATGGAATTTTTGAAAATGCATCCAGAGTGTATGGCCGACTATGCTCGTGCACCCAGACTCTTTCCTAAAACACACCAAGGGTACTTGAAGCAATGGAGTAGAAAATGTCTCGAGTGGTACGGTGTTCAAAGGGCAACGTTTGAAATGTTGAAACGTTCAATATCGTTCTATACTGCAAGCTGATGAGTTGTCAGAGCTTTAGAAAAATTTTCATGCGTTTAAAGTATCAAGACTCACCGCCTGCCTTTAACAGACAACTTAGAAAAAAAAAAAAAAAAAAAAAAAAAAAAAAAAAAAAAAAAAAAAAAAAAAAAAAAAAAAAAAAAAAAAAATATTTTTTTTTTTTTTTTTTTTTTTTTTTTTTTTTTTTTTTTTTTTTTTTTTTTTTTTTTTTTTTTACAAGGTTATTGACGTTTAAGCTAAAGTTGCAAATTCTAAATTTGTGTGAAAAGATGACAACATGGATTTATAAACATTTTTTTATTTTTTTCACAAGCGTAATACAAAATTATTTTCATAATAATAATAATAATAATATATATTAAATGCGAGCATACTACAAAAATAAACACTCACATTCGATGTGGGATCGGTTCCATTCCCAAATGCAAAAATTTTGAAATGCCTTTCGTCACGGCAATCCACCTGTGACATTCTGCCCTCGAGCAATATACACACCTGCTCGAGTCTATGGTGGCATCTGGTTTCAATACCACCGCTTTTAGTTCCCTGGCTGGATGATAGGGGGGTAGCCTCGCCAATACTTCACCCCATTTTGATTTGGTGATGGCGTCCGTGTGGATCAAAAAACGGACCCGCATGTCGTAGAGTTTCTCCAACAGATGCTGAGGGTGCATGGGTCCATCCATGACGTCATATACGTAACCGTTGGTCAGGGTGTGTCCGTCTTTTCGAATGCACAGCACGGCAAAGGTCTGTGAATGCCGCCCTGTATAATGAGTCTTTCGCCTACGTTCGTAGCCGTCTCGACGATAGTTATGACTCGTCTCCTCGAAGGCTGGCGGGGGAGAGTGAGAACGCACGTCGTTGATGGTGCTGGGCTTGGCAGGTGGGGCAGACGTTTTGACAGTCTTTGAGGCCTTAGAGTCCACTGGTGTCTGGCTCGAGGTGCTGGACTTGGCAGGTGGGGCAGACGTTTTGACAGTCCTCGGGTCCACGGGTGTCTGGCTCGAAGTGCTGGACTTGGCAGGTGGGGCAGACGTTTTGACAGTCCTCGAGGCTTTAGAGTCCACGGGTGTCTGGCTCGAGGTGTTAGAGTCTACGGGTGGAACAGAGATGAGACAGGTGGGAAGCCTGGACCTGGAGATGGGTGATTTCAATCTTTTGGGTGGATTGGAGAGGCGAGGTGGAGAGGTGGAGATTCGCTTCTCTCGGGATCGATAGTCAGAGGCCGAGACCAAGGGTATTCTGGCAGGATGAGCACGAGAGGGGGCCACTTGGACGATGGAGCGTGGAGTAGGTTTCAGTGTGTTGGCAGGTGGTGAGGCCACAGGCATGGGTGGCGACATGGGTTCAAAGAGCTGAGGCTCAGGTGAGGGAGGCAACGGAGAAATCAGCTTCATCTGGCCAATATCCATAGAAGTGGGTGTCGGAGGTGATGGAGGAGGCGCCGACTGGAAATTCAATTCGGTCAAATCGTCTTCGTCAGAGGAGGAAGACGACGAGGAAGACGACGAGTCAAAGTCCGAAGAGTCAGCCATGGATAGAAGAGCAGAGAGAACTGGCAAAGGCAAAGCACTGGCTCTGAATGATCCGAAGGCTCAGAAGGCTCTACCTTATATACTGCTCAGCAAAAAAAAAAAAAAAAAAAAAAAAAAAAAAAAAAAAAAAAAAAAAAAAAAAAAAAAAAAAATTTTTTTTTTTTTTTTTTTTTTTTTTTTTTTTTTTTTTAAACGTTGGATATTTAAGTCGAGCATCGAGTCGATACTCTAAATTTTTTTTGCTCGACTTAAATATCCAACGTTTAAATTTTTTTTTTTTTTTTTTTTTTTTTTTTTTTTTTTTTTTTTTTTTTTTTTTTTTTTCTCCTACGTTGTTGTGTAACACGTAGCTCGTCTAAAGTGTTGAGAGGTTTTTTAATTTTTTCATCATTCAACTTTGCAAGTTGTGAGAGCTTCAAAAAATTCAGATTCTAAAATTTCTGTTACATTACTCCAAACGAAATAAAGCAAAGATGAATCTTCCGAGGTACAGCACGTTGTATAGTAATTTTCATGGTTATACGGAAGCCAAAAATGAAGGAGATTTGATTGTGTTAAATTTTGCAGATGCGAAATTTGATCCTTGGTCCGTGTTGCATTTGTATCGATACGATACCATCTGTAGAAATACAACAAAACCTTTTGCTCAAGCACTCAAAGTGTTTTTCAATACAGAAGATCCCATCACTGTCGTGTGCCAAAATAATACTTGGAGCGCTCTCTTGGGTAATTCCAAGACCATTATGCCTATGCCCGAGGAATCTGCTACATTTCAAATGTATGCCACCCCTTACTTTGTAAGCGATCCCGCTCTTGTCGCCGAATACATGCGAGGAATATCTCATCAAGCGTCAGATATTATATTTTCTTACAAAAACTGCGTTGTCTATTTGGATAAGGAGGATTTACCGTATCCCGGTGGAAACTATTTTGGAAATTGCAGACCGTGTACAAATGCCATGTATCGCATTTGCATTTTGAGTAAGGAACCATCCCAACACGTATTGTCAGTTGCTGAAGAATGGCGCAGCAAACAGAATCTGGGTATTGAAACTCGATTGTATTTGACCAAAGATAAAATTACAGATGCAAAATTGATTCCCTTTCAAGTTGTTGAAAGACCTTATTTACCAGAAGAGAGGGCTGTCGGAACCGGGGCGATACAAAAACGCTTGTCCATAAACAGGCCCCACCTTATCATACAAGACATTTTAAATTCGTATCACCGTAATCATGTCGTCACTCTCCAAGGAAAACCTTCAGATGACGTTTTGCAGCGATTGGGCGTTATTGTGGAATGGCCATTTCGCATTACGTATGAAGGAACGCGAGCCCATTCACAGGAACCCAACGAATTTGTGGCGTTATCTGTAAATGGTCAATTGCCTAAACGTATTTTGTACGTCCGATATCCATATGACGTGTATACAGAATTTCATGAAGTTCCCACCACCGCGTGGACACCCATTTATTATGTCCCGACATTTTTAAAATTACCACCCAATACAGAAAAAGTGAGCGTAGACTCGACGGTGCTGGGATACGTGTACAATGGAGGATTTTTCTGTTTTAGCTTCCCGATTTTGGAGGGACGCCCTGCGTTAGAATCGCAACGAGGCATTCAATACATTTTTCAAACTGCGACACTCACGGATGAATTTCAAGTGATGGAATCGTTTCGATTTGATCACGTACACGCAGTCAACAAAGGTATTCAAAAGGGTGTAGCGTATCCATCGTGGTGCCTCACAAAATCCGACACTGTACTTCCTTCCAAAGTTCAAATGCCAAAGTTGGTGATGGAGTGGTTGAATTTGTTTCGGTACAGCAAAAGCAATTTTGTCGATGTCAAAATGGTTCCAATGGCGTTAACATTAGTTCAGCACAAAGTTTGCTTTCAAACAAAAATTACAACCCCTCATAAAAAGGAGGGCTACGTGTACATGTTGAGTGATGACGACATTGAGCTGCAGATGGGTCAAAACGAGACAAATTACATCAACAGTAATCGTGTATCTAGAGGAGATGAAAAGACTTTGGAGGAACAGAGTACATGTGTGATAAGTTGATTTTCAAGTCGAGCGAGTTTCAAGAAATTCTAAAGTTGTGAGTTTAGAGAAATTCTAAACTTGTGAGTTTAGAGAAATTCTAAAGTTGCGATTTGAGGGCTTGAAGAAATTGTGACGATTCTGAGATTATCAAGACTCAACGCGTGGCTTTAACAAACAACGTTAAAAAAAAAAAAAAAAAAAAAAAAAAAAAAAAAAAAAAAAAAAAAAAAAAAAAAAAAAAAAAAAAAAAAAAAAAAAAATTTTTTTTTTTTTACAATGTTAATTTCTTATTTTTCAACAGACGATGAGGTGCAACAATTAGATGGGTATGATTCCTGGTTCCTTTCAGCAAAAAATCCACAGCCACCCAATTCAAATGAGGGTTGATTAGCAAAACCAAAAAGTATAACAATTCCAATCGAGTCACTTCATAGAGCATTGTATTTTCTCTCGCCCAGGTTTTGGCCAAGTCTTCAATGATTGTGACAATTTCATCCCTTCGTGAACATTGAATGGCCATTTCCCCATTAAATCGAATGTCTAATTTGACAAAAAGAGGTTGATTAATTAAAAAATACAAGTATCCGCAATCATTTTTGTTTTTCAAAAGATGTTCGATATACGTCTTGGCCATTTGCTGTACCGTAGGACATTTGACCAGCTCTAGTGTTATTCTTTTGGTAAATGGTTGCATTGTTTTACATGTTGGGATTTCTTTCTCAATGTCCATCCTGTGTCGTTTGCGCATGAGCTGAATCAATTGATCGTTTGGTAAATCCAATTGTCTCAGCTGTGGAATCATATCGCTCTTGTCTTTTTATAAATTTTCCACGCTATCCACAACACTATAAGCGCTGTCGTGATTCCCGCTGCCCAATAGAGTAACGGTACCAAATAAGCCACCCAATTCCAAGCCCCCAACGTTAAACCTTGAGCATAATGGGCCAACGCTTCTCCAATCGTGGGTCGACGGCATTCCATTTCTTGACCAGGCAAACAATTATAAAATTGACAATCGCATAATTTACAGCACGACTTTTCCTCGTCTTCGTCGAAATTTAAACAAGGATCACCTTGCACGGTTTGCGAGCAGAATGAAAGCTCATCCACTGGATCCGGTTGACAACAACTGAGGTCTTTCACTTTACACACAGAGTTTTCGGATTTTAAAAAACAACCCGAATTGGATTGAATGTAATCGTTGATGGCCGACACGCCAACACCCACCACAGTGGCAGCAGTGACCGCCACCAAACCTTTTTTGGTAAACACTTTGGAAATGACGCGACGCAGTGAATCATTCTTACTCACAAAAGATCGTAAGTGCTTTACATTTTTTACCGTCCCCCTAAACCCTTTGAAGCTTTTTCCTATTTTGGGGCGCTTAAACACCCATTTTTTCCAAGCGGCCATTGCTTGATTTTCAAAGTAAACAAAGTAAGGAAATGGAATCAACTGCTTGCCTTTTGAGTGGAGGAAATACCTTTTGCACTGGACGTAAGAACAGTCACTTGAACAACCTCTTGTGTGCCAAACATTTGAAAGAATATTACGGACTCGAAATATATGCGCATTGCATAGAAAAGCCTACTTCTTATAATTTTACGGGTTGGGTTTTGAAGCCATGCGATGGAATCATTTTTAAACGAAACGAAGTCATTATCCCCGTGCAAAGTTTCATCGATAAAACGTATCGAAATAAAAATGATGCAAATACGCCAGCGCTGACTAATAAGGAAAAAACGTATTCCATGAATCACGTATTGGACAAATTTATGCGAAGAGCAACTGACAAGACTCAAGTCGTTAAAGGTGATCGGAAAACATTCGAAATGCTTCGAAATTTATCCGAAGTATCTAAAAACGTAAACCTTAACCCTAACACAGCTTGTGAACTGGATCCAGTCAACATTGGTTATATCCGATCGAAAATGACAGTATCGGAAACGTTTATTGAAAATCATGCCAACAAGGAGCATATGAATGGAATTGTATTAACCACGGATAAACGAATGAGTCTCATGGAAGCACAAGATTTGTCTCTATGCCTTAAATACTTTCTCAGTAGATTTGAAACCTCCCAACACATTGTACAGGATTTAAATTCAAAAACGTTGGAGGTGGACAATACAAGCTACAGTTGTGCGTATATTGAAGGTATTGGTGTTGTGGCCAGCAATGATGTTGAGTGTAGTGCCCCGCTCGTCATTTTCGGATCTTCCAGAGGAGTTCACGAAGTAGGGGCAGCATCCGACTTGGGATTCTATGCGGAAAATGTTATCGTGTATCCCAAAGAAGTTGTAAACCAAAAAGTCTCGAAAAATATGATTAATCAACAAAATGCATTGCGTAGAACAATAATTGCTGGACGTGCCTATTAAATACATACTCGATTAAAAAAAAAAAAAAAAAAAAAAAAAAAAAAAAAAAAAAAAAAAAAAAAATTTTTTTTTTTTTTTTTTTTTTTTTTTTTTTTTTTTTTTTTTTTTTTTTTTTTTTTTTTTTTTTTTTTTAATATATACTTTTAGCAATAGGCAGTTTTTTTTAGTTGAAATCAATAACTTCTTCTTCCACGACAACGCACTCAGGTTTCTCCATTTTCATCATTTTGCACGAGTACACATCAATTATCCCGTCGTCATCATCGTTGTCCAAAGCTCTTTTCTGAGAAGCATCTTGTGGTACGTCAGGCTTAGGTTCCCAAAAAACGTCTCCCAAAAATACTTTCGATTCTTTTAAATTAGATTCTGGAAAGGCAATCATTTTCAACACGTTGCCACCTAGACGAACACATTCATCCCGGCTTTCCTTTAACGTATAAAAATATCGGATATTAAATTCCAATTTGAGAATAGCGATAAATGTTCCCTCAAACATTTGCGATATTTGAGTATCAAATCGATTCAGAACCCTACGCCCATCATAGATGGCTGTTTTCACGATACAACTATGAAAGTTGTTTAATTTTAAATGTGCGCCTTTACTAATCATTTCTTCTCTGGCATCATTGCAGTACTTGCAAAACATGCTGCATGCACCAAAATTTAATTTGCTCGTGTCTGAAAACTTTACATTTTCCACATCGCTGTTCATCGCTGCACTCAATACGTTCAAAATGGGACACTCTTTTAAATTAATGGCGAAATACTTGCTGTCACTGCGTTTTGAATCCTTGTCGTACGAACGATAGACTGAGCATTGTCCAACTAGAATCACTTTAACGGATTCGTTGTTCAAGTTTTGAACGCGAAATTGTTGGTTGTATGAAACTTTTGCAGGACCATAAAGAGATCTGGCATCGGTTTGTAATCTCTGGTAAAATGAGTCGTTTTCCAATACTTGCTTCCAGTCTTGTGTTGTGAGATTTAAGGCATCGCCTTCGGCAGCCAACTCCTTAATCTGTTCGGACAGGGTTTCATTTTTCAAAACTCGAGCGATGAGAGAACTGTAATCTTCCATGTCTTGATTTGGTTGGTTTCAGTTGTGAGTGAAAATTGTTTCGAGGCAACCGAGCTTTTAAACACAACATCGTAAAAAAAAAAAAAAAAAAAAAAAAAAAAAAAAAAAAAAAAAAAAAAAAAAAAAAAAAAAATTTTTTTTTTTTTTTTTTTTTTTTTTTTTTTTTTTTTTTTTTTTTTTTTTTTTTTTTTTTTTTTAACGAAGCATTGACGTTTGAACTTGGACCAGTATTATCTAAAGTTGTGAGCTCCGAGAAATTCTAAAGTTGTGAGCTCCGAGAAATTCTAAAGTTGTGAGCTCCGAGAAATTCTAAAGTTGTGAGCTCCGAGAAATTCTAAAGTTGTGAGCTCCGAGAAATTCTAAAGTTCCGAGGCCCCAGAAATTCTAAAGTTGCGAGGCCCCAGAAATTCTAAAGTTGCGAGGCTCTAGAAATTCTAAAGTTGCGAGTTGGAGGGCTTCAAGAAATTCTGATAAGACTGAGATCATCAAGACTCAACGTCTGACTTTAACCAGCAACGTCAAAAAAAAAAAAAAAAAAAAAAAAAAAAAAAAAAAAAAAAAAAAAAAAAAAAAATTTTTTTTTTTTTTTTTTTTTTTTTTTTTTTTTTTTTTTTTTTTTTTTTTTTTTTTTTTTTTTTTTTTTTTTTAACGAAGCATTGACGTTTGAACTTGGACCAGTATTATCTAAAGTTGTGAGCTCCAAGAAATTCTAAAGTTGTGAGCTCCGAGAAATTCTAAAGTTGTGAGCTCCGAGAAATTCTAAAGTTGTGAGCTCCGAGAAATTCTAAAGTTCCGAGGCCCCAGAAATTCTAAAGTTGCGAGGCCCCAGAAATTCTAAAGTTGCGAGGCCCCAGAAATTCTAAAGTTGCGAGGCTCTAGAAATTCTAAAGTTGCGAGTTGGAGGGCTTCAAGAAATTCTGATAAGACTGAGATCATCAAGACTCAACGTCTGACTTTAACCAGCAACGTCAAAAAAAAAAAAAAAAAAAAAAAAAAAAAAAAAAAAAAAAAAAAAAAAAAAAAAAAAAAAAAAAAAAAAAATTTTTTTTTTTTTTTTTTTTTTTTTTTTTTTTTTTTTTTTTTTTTTTTTTTTTTTACAATATTTGTATGTTTGAGCTCTCGAGCCAATATTGTCTAAGGTTGACAGCTCCCGGAAATTCTAAAGTTGAGACCTTCGACAAATTCTAAAGTTGAGACCTTTGACAAATCCTAAAGTAGGTCAGGTAACGGGTCTCGATAATCTCAACTCGTGAGAATTTATTTTTCATTTAAACAAACTCAATTTTTTTCTTCCAGGTCTTGATTTTTCCACGGGAGGAATTATCTTTTCAATCGTTGATCCTCCCCATTTTCTTTTATTCAATATACTATGTATTTGATCTTGTGTGTTTCCCGTCATACGATCAGTCCTCTCACGCAAGACACGACCATCCGATATAGAAACCTCGTAAATGTGGCCGTTTATCAATGCATCTTCTTCCAATGATTTGAACCGATGCTGAGGAATGTAAAAGTATCCATCGTTGTACATGACATCCAAAGAATGGTTTTCTTTTACTTTAAAAACATTATCGCTTTCCGTATCATGGATAATATAGCCGTCTGTATTGAAATCTGGTTCGGGTAACTGAAATGCTGAAAAATAATATTTTTGCGCGCGATACCCTTTAGGCAAAGAGATACTTGGCAAATACTCCAAAAAAATGTTTCTCTTGCACCAAGGTGCTACCAAATGTCCACGGACTTGATACACATCCAGCAAAATAATTGTGTGACCCAAGTTTTCTGCAGAAAATACAATTCCGTCATCAATTGTGATGCCCTTGCGGAGTTTTTGCAATCCACCTTCCCATTTTTCTACAATGCGATCCGAATAGCTATATACCATTCCAAACGTACCATCCCATTTATGAGCCACCAAATGGGTATCAGAGTAGATGAGATCAGGAATGCACGTCACTGGTTTTCGGGACATGTGTTCATCTAATGTGTAGGTTGGGTGTGGAAAACCGCGTAAATAATTATAGATTTTTTGATATTTTGTTAAACATGATAACAACTGCTCTCCGGGAATGGATTCAAGGGATTTTTTAAACACACCATACTCCCATTCAAATACTAACCGAAACATTCCATCGATTGCTTGAAACGTGTAAATTTGGGCACAATCATCCAATTTTAAAACACGTCGCTTTTCGATCCGAAACGGACATTGAAAATTGCCCACTGCATCCAGAAATGTCTTGTGATTCTCCATATTCCATTCTTCATATGGGATTTCCTTAGAATGTATCCATCTGAACCATAAACGATCGTGATAAACCATTTTTGTATTTAAAATTGTTTTGATTTCAAGAGCTCTGTCACGAAACCGAAAATGGGGTTTTATATAATAGACTGGGCGAGTCACGACAGAGCCAAGCCATTCAGACGCAATGTGATTTAAAATATAGTCGAGACTAGAACTGTTTTGAACGACCAATCGAAATTCGTATTCATGCATTGTATAATGCGTGGAATTGTTCTGAAAGATACAGCAGCCAATTCAATCGGTGCTGAATAACAAAATATATGCTTCCCAAGTACAAAATCAGAATGAATACTCCCCAATAAATATTTTTCCAAACGATATGAAGCACTGCTGGTATGGATACTGCTGGAACCGCAACGAGAACCAATACAATTTGGGCCAGTTGTTTTTCACTAGAACCAAATGATTCCTTTACACGATCTGCATCATCCGCGGCCAATATGTTTTCAATTCTCTGTGTTAGAGTAGTACTGGACATTTCTTGTTTCGTCTTTACCTTTTAACAAGGTTTAAAAAAAAAAAAAAAAAAAAAAAAAAAAAAAAAAAAAAAAAAAAAAAAAAAAAAAAAAAAAAAAAAAAAAAAAAAATTTTTTTTTTTTTTTTTTTTTTTTTTTTTTTTTTTTTTTTTTTTTTTTTTTTTTTTTTTTTTATCTTATTGTTGTCTGTTGCCTCACAACTCCAAATGGCGGTGGTTGCGTGCTGCGATTCATAAACATACGTATGCTCAGACCAAGACCTACAATCAATAATCCCATTATAATGAGTAGGGTCACCACCAACCAATTGTTTGTTGAAACTGGGGTTGTTGGTTTCACAGGAGGACCTCTTATGACGGGAGGGTTGTTTTGAGCTGGAGGGTTGTTTTGAGCTGGAGGGTTGTTTTGAGCTGGAGGGTTGTTTTGAGCAGGAGGGTTGTTTTGAGCTGGAGGGTTGTTTTGAGCAGGAGGGTTGTTTTGAGCAGGAGGGTTGTTTTGAACTGGAGGGTTGTTTTGAGCTGGAAGTTGTGCATTTTTAATAAAAGGTATTGTATTATATTTTTTCTTGGGTACCCTTGGACTACTAGTATGTTGGACCTTTGTTAAATAATCGACATATCCTTTGTGTTTGCGATATAATCTCCCAATGATATTAACTTCATTCACTTGGGGATTGATACCTGTATTTATATAGGGTTTGTTGTCGAAAGATGGGACGATCACGTACCCATCGTTCGTTTCGGGATATCCCAATGGAAAAAGTGTTTGGATAGTAGGACCCGGTGTCGAGAAATCCTTAATATATTCGTTATTGTATTCATCTACAGGATATCCGATAGCGTCTCCAAATACTCGAGCATACGTTTGGTTTAAAATGACTTCCTTTCTGTCCAAAGACAACTCATCTGTTTTGATCCGGGGGTAAATTTCCTTGCCGTCGGACCGTTTCGCGTATCGGTCAATGTCTTTACCATTCATACGTGTGACATCACTATCTGTAGTTGGATCTGTAATGTAAAACTCGTTCCCGTCTTTGTCTTTTGGAAATATAACTTTTCCATGTTTGGTAAGGGCATAAATGTAGTTGCCATTTTTCAATCTTGCAAACGACATAATGGTTGGGTAAAACTCATCTCCGTTCGCCTTTCGGGCGTACACCTCGTCACCTCTTTTGTTTGTTGCTATGTTGTCCATGTAATATTCATCGCCGTTGCTGTTTTTTGGATAAACGGGTTTACCGTTGTGACACAAAGGGTAAATTATAAGACGATTTATATCCATAATCCATTCATTGTCGACCACAAATTGACACCCTTTTCTATATTTTGGATAAAATGGAGCTCCTGTGCTCATTGTGGCGTATTCGGGACGTTTATTATCCCTAAAGACATACTGATCACCATTACGAAGTTTTGGATAAAATTCATTTCCCAAGCGATCGCGAGCATATTTAAACGATCCGGTACTCGTTTTGAGGAGTATTTCAGGCGTCGGGTAATATTCGTCATTGGAGGCAGTTTTCGCGTAATACGCTTCACCTCCGCGCTTGGCAAACACAGAATTCTCACTTGTCTCATCAATATCATCACTAGTGGGATAAAGCTCACGTCCATCCAGGCTTTTTGTATAGCTTTCGTTGCCAAATGCATCCACGATAAAATATCTAATGTCGTTTTCGTGATCTTGGGACATGTCGGAATCCCCCATTTGAACGTCAGGCTGTGTGTACATTGTACTTGATTTATCAGATTAATGCAGAGTCGCGCCTGTAGGTTTCAAACCTTTATAATACCTTGGATACATGGCTACACCTTTTTCATCGACTGCATAGTAACCGTTCAAATTGTCTTTAGCGGGTACTTCTTTCCAAACACGAAAAATGTAATACTCGCTTCCGTTGGCTTTTTTAGGATAAATCTCCTTTCCAGACAAATTGCGCGCATAGTAGTACTCATCGTTATTTTTAGGCGCTACTTCGAGATTATGAGAATCTTTGGCATAGATTGGATTTCCCAAGGCATCACGCGCATAGTGTTCCACACCACCGATTTCAAGGTAAGTTTCATCACCATTTTCATCTTTAGGATACAAGGGTTGTTTGGATGTCAAGTCGAATGGATACACGATTAAATCGTCTTTGGTAAACAAATATTGCGGAATTCCATCTACGTTTTTTGGAATGTATTCAACTGTACGCAATATTCCATCGACTATAGATTGATAGGAGGGATAACAGTTAAATTTTTCATTTAAAATTAAAAATGGGAGATGAAAGGGATTAGGGAAATAAATGCCTTCTGTATCGATAGTCGCGTAACGCACAACCATCGGTATGATGGTTGATTCAAAATGTTCATCTGGTTCATGCGCCGTGTCCATCGGGGGCAGTGCAGGTGTATCTTTTGATGGATTCAAAGAATTTTCAATTTTGTTTGTGGGGACAGGTGTTTCTTCGAAAGGAGTTGCAGTGTCATCGGCTGGTGGTACGAATGAAGAATTTGCAGTATCACTGGCTGGTGGTTCGACGGAAGGATTTGCAGTGTCATCGGCTGGTGGTTCTTTAGAAGAATTTGCAGTATCACTGGCTGGTGGTTCGACGGAAGGATTTGCAGTGTCATCGGCTGGTGGTTCTTTAGAAGAATTTGCAGTATCACTGGCTGGTGGTTCGACGGAAGGATTTGCAGTGTCATCGACTGGTGGATTTTCGGAAGGATTTGCAGTGTCATCGGCTGGTGGTTCGACGGAAGGATTTGCAGTGTCATCGACTGGTGGATTTTCGGAAGGATTTGCAGTGTCATCGGCAGGTGGTTCTTTAGAAGAATTTGTAGTATCACTGGCTGGTGGTTCAACGGAAGGATTTGCTGGTGGATTTTCGGAAGGATTTGCAGTGTCATCGGCAGGTGGTTCTTTAGAAGAATTTGCAGTATCACTGGCTGGTAAATCTTCAAAAGAATTTGCTGGTGGATTTTCGGAAGAATTTGTGGAGTCATTTGCCGGTAGTTCTTTGGAAGAGTTTTCAGTTTCATCCATTGGTTCTTCCTCAGAAGTATTTGGCGCGTCATTTGCTAATGGTTCTCCCGAAGAATTTGCAGTTTCATTTATTGTTGGTTCTTCAGAAGGGTTTCCAGCGTCATTAGCTGGTGGTTCTTCGGAAGGGTTTCCAGCGTCATTAGCTGGTGGTTCTTCAGAAGGGTTTTCAGTGTCGTCCATTGGATCTTCTCCATTTGAACGACGCTTTTTTGGAGCAGGAATCGCAAAAGTGGAATAATCATCGCTTTTTACTTCGAGTTCATCAGGTTCTATCATGAGTGGTCTACGGCGATGTTTCGCATTGTCAAAAGCCATATCAGGATTCATCACCGGAATGATTGAATTTGGAACGTCATACCATACTTTACCTCCGACCATACCTATTTCGGAATCATTGGGGACAGCCTCAAGTCTCTCCAATCTAGCCTTTCGACGTCGCTTTAGAATGGGTTGACTTTGATCACGTCCAATATTCATACCTTTATTTATGTTTAAGAAAGATGATTGTGATACTGTTATGTGTGATTATGGTTTTTGTTGGCTGGAATCATCGGTTTTATAGAGCCTATATAAACCTTTCATGGTATACATTATACAAAAACGTTATGCCTAAAGAGTGGCGCTTGTATATGATTCAAGAAAAACCTCTGGGATGGATCGTTTAATCATCGGCACGTTGATGGCTACAGCTGCTTATACGACAGGCGTTATTACGTTATGCATGCTAATAACAAGAAAGTGGTATTTATTGCTATTTTTTATCATAAATATATTAATATTTATTTTTTTCTTCTTCAGCTACATCAAAAAGTGGTTGTTTTTGGAATGGTTTAGTGATGTATTTGATCTGTGTTATTGGTTTTGCAAAGCGAGACAATGGTGGCAGACTCCTTAATCTCATGAGCTTAAGAAATTTTTTTTCGTAGACTGAATTAAGAAAATTTTGATGAGCTGAGATGATCTAAGACTCGACGCTAGTAAGTAGTGAGGGCTCCATAAATTTCGATGAGCTGAGATTATCGAGACTCAACGGCTGACTGAAATTATTCATGATACAACATTTGTAAGTTGTAAGGGCTTTGGAAAGTTTTGCTGAGCCTAGATATTGAAGACTCCACTGTCGCAAGTTGTGAAGGTTCCAAACAAGGCTATGGACGTTTGAGCTTGAGCCAATATTGTATAAGATTGAGAGCTTCAAGAAATTCTAAAGTTGCGAGTTGGAGGGCTTCAAGAAATTCTGACGAGACTGAGATCATCAAGACTCAACGTCTGACTTTAACCTACGACGTTAAAAAAAAAAAAAAAAAAAAAAAAAAAAAAAAAAAAAAAAAAAAAAAAAAAAAAAAAAAAAAAAAAAAAAAAAAAAAAATTTTTTTTTTTTTTTTTTTTTTTTTTTTTTTTTTTTTTTTTTTTTTTTTTTTTTTTTTTTTTTAACGAAGCTATTGACGTTTGAACTTGGACCAGTATTATCTAAAGTTGTGAGCTCCAAGAAATTCTAAAGTTGTGAGCTCCGAGAGATTCTAAAGTTGCGAGGCCCCTGAAATTCTAAAGTTGCGAGGCCCCAGAAATTCTAAAGTTGCGAGGCCCCAGAAATTCTAAAGTTGCAAGTTGGAGGGCTTCAAGAAATTCTGACGAGACTGAGATCATCAAGACTCAACGTCTGACTTTAACATGCAACGTCAAAAAAAAAAAAAAAAAAAAAAAAAAAAAAAAAAAAAAAAAAAAAAAAAAAAAAAAAAAAAAAAAAAAAATTTTTTTTTTTTTTTTTTTTTTTTTTTTTTTTTTTTTTTTTTTTTTTTTTTTTAACGAAGCTATTGACGTTTGAACTTGGACCAGTATTATCTAAAGTTGTGAGCTCCAAGAAATTCTAAAGTTGTGAGCTCCGAGAAATTCTAAAGTTGTGAGCTCCGAGAAATTCTAAAGTTGTGAGCTCCGAGAAATTCTAAAGTTGTGAGCTCCGAGAAATTCTAAAGTTGTGAGCTCCGAGAAATTCTAAAGTTCCGAGGCCCCAGAAATTCTAAAGTTGCGAGGCCCCAGAAATTCTAAAGTTGCGAGGCTCTAGAAATTCTAAAGTTGCGAGTTGGAGGGCTTCAAGAAATTCTGATAAGACTGAGATCATCAAGACTCAACGTCTGACTTTAACACGCAACGTCAAAAAAAAAAAAAAAAAAAAAAAAAAAAAAAAAAAAAAAAAAAAATTTTTTTTTTTTTTTTTTTTTTTTTTTTTTTTTTTTTTTTTTTTTTTTTTTTTTTTTTAACTAAGCTATTGACGTTTGAACTTGGACCAGTATTATCTAAAGTTGTGAGCTCCAAGAAATTCTAAAGTTGTGAGCTCCGAGAAATTCTAAAGTTGTGAGCTCCGAGAAATTCTAAAGTTGTGAGCTCCGAGAAATTCTAAAGTTGTGAGCTCCGAGAAATTCTAAAGTTGCGAGGCCCCAGAAATTCTAAAGTTGCGAGGCCCCAGAAATTCTAAAGTTGCGAGGCTCTAGAAATTCTAAAGTTGCGAGTTGGAGGGCTTCAAGAAATTCTGATAAGACTGAGATCATCAAGACTCAACGTCTGACTTTAACACGCAACGTCAAAAAAAAAAAAAAAAAAAAAAAAAAAAAAAAAAAAAAAAAAAAAAAAAAAAAAAAAAAAATTTTTTTTTTTTTTTTTTTTTTTTTTTTTTTTTTTTTTTTTTTTTTTTTTTTTTTTTTTTTTTTTTTTTAACGAAGCTATTGACGTTTGAACTTGGACCAGTATTATCTAAAGTTGTGAGCTCCAAGAAATTCTAAAGTTGTGAGCTCCGAGAAATTCTAAAGTTGTGAGCTCCGAGAAATTCTAAAGTTGTGAGCTCCGAGAAATTCTAAAGTTGTGAGCTCCGAGAAATTCTAAAGTTGTGAGCTCCGAGAAATTCTAAAGTTGCGAGGCCCCAGAAATTCTAAAGTTGCGAGGCCCCAGAAATTCTAAAGTTGCGAGTTGGAGGGCTTCAAGAAATTCTGATAAGACTGAGATCATCAATACTCAACATCTGACTTTAACCAGCAACGTCAAAAAAAAAAAAAAAAAAAAAAAAAAAAAAAAAAAAAAAAAAAAAAAAAAAAAAAAAAAAAAAAAAAAAAAATTTTTTTTTTTTTTTTTTTTTTTTTTTTTTTTTTTTTTTTTAACGAAGCTATTGACGTTTGAACTTGGACCAGTATTATCTAAAGTTGCGAGGCCCCAGAATTTCTAAAGTTGCGAGGCCCCAGAAATTCTAAAGTTGTGAGCTCCAAGAAATTCTAAAGTTGTGAGCTCCAAGAAATTCTAAAGTTGCGAGGCCCCAGAAATTCTAAAGTTGCGAGTTGGAGGGCTTCAAGAAATTCTGATAAGACTGAGATCATCAAGACTCAACGTCTGACTTTAACCCGCAAAAAAAAAAAAAAAAAAAAAAAAAAAAAAAAAAAAAAAAAAAAAAAAAAAAAAAAAAAAAAAAAATTTTTTTTTTTTTTTTTTTTTTTTTTTTTTTTTTTTTTTTTTTTTTTTTTTTTTTTTTTTTCTACTTTGTCGTTTGAACTTCCATCAATTCATTACTGGCTGTTTCGACAAATCCATGTTCCATTGCTACACGGTCAATATACTCAACCGTTTTCTTGAAATTTTGTTCGAGTAAAGTTTCAAGATTTGGATAAACGTCATCGCCACGCTTAATCAATTGCATTATGTCAGTTTCATCATCAATTATAGTCTTTAAATCATATCGGACGTAGTAAAGCAAAAGTTGAAAAATTGCACTTGCTCTTGATTTAACATCTATTTCGCTTAAACGTTTCAATTTTTCTCGTATTTCGAGCAATAAATCCTGTGGAATTGAGGGAATGCGTTTCCATTTAAAGTGTGAATACAATGAAAACACGTTTTGATAAAATATTATAAACAATTGGGTCAATTGAGCCACGGTAATTTTGCTATTTTCAACAGCATCATATTTCTTTTGCAATCGTTCAAATTCCATTCTCCAATTTTCATTTTTTATTTCCTCATCTGCTTCCATGCGCTTGCGTTTTCCTTTTACCTCTGGCTTTAAATTTGAAAAGTTTTCATTTAAGTGAGTAATTTCTTTTCGTAAGTTTTTAACTTCCAACGTCAAGTTTGAATGTTCGCGTCGCAAATTAACATTATCCTTCTCTACTATTTTAATGTGTTCTTGTAGTTTGCTGGCACCAGGATACTGTACACTCGTATAAATTTTTAATTGTTCGTGGTTAAGTTCCTTTTCACTTTGTAGAGCTCTTATTTCCATGTTCTTTTTGTCGATGTTTTCGTTTAGCATATCGATATCCCGACGCAATTTTGAAACAGATTCGGAAACTGATCTCTCGTTTATTTTTTGTGTCAGTGTTTTTTCCACGTCACGTAATTTTTGCAATTCCTCAAACATTGCTTTTTGCGCACTAGTGTTTTTCTCATTCGTTTCTTGGAGAGTAACGTTTTCTTGAGTCAATTTTTCGAGAGCGGTTTTACAATTGTCAAATTCAATGTCTTTTGCCTTTAAATACTTTTTGTCGTTTTCCCTTTCTTGGGTCAAATTTTTTATATCCTCATTCATTGTTTTGAGATTGTCATTACATTTTTTAATTTCATCGTTTTTCTTTTTTATTTGCCCCTTTAGCTTTTCGTTTTCTTGGGCCCAGTTTTGTGTTTTGTCATTTTTTGTTTTGAGATCGAAATTACATTTCTCAATTTCCTTGGTTTTCGCTTCTATTTGCTCTTGCAACTCTTTCAGTTTTTGGAGATGAGTATCGGTCAAATTCTGCAGTTGATCGCTTCCTTCTTTCTCGAGTTTTTCCTTTTCTCGTTTTAAAGTCTCATCGAATTGTGATTGCAATGATGCTACTGCTTGTGTCAACCCTTCCTTTTCTACAGTCAAAATATTTACAGTTTCGGTCAAACCCTGTATTTTCCGACCTTGTGCTTCAATGGTTGCCCAATGTTCAACAATTTTTTCTTGTTTTATTTCATTTTCCTCTTTTAATGCAGAGAGAGATTCAACTATGGAATCTTCACACACTTGCATTTTTTCCGTTTCCAATTCTTGCGATAGTTTGATGTTGTCTGCTTTCAAATTGCTTACAGTGGTATTCAATTGACTGATATTGTTTCTCAGCGACGCAATGTTATTATTAAGTTGTTCAATTTCATTACTACAGTCGTCATATTGTGTTTTCAATTCCTTTTCCTTGGCGTTTTTAGCGTTTTCGAGTTCAGTAATTTTATCCTTGTACGGCTTTACTTTTTCTTCTATAGACTGTTTCAATGTATAGAGTTTAGACACCCATTCAGATATATTACTAGAAAATTGCGTGTCATAGATATTTTCCAAAGCATCTTTCAATACTTTTACAATAGACCTGTACAGAGTAAATTGTTTATTCAGATTGTCAAATTGTTTTTTCTTTTCCAACATTTTGGTTTGGATTTTGGCCCCCCACTCACTCATAGGGTTAGAAAAATCCTCGCTATGGACATGTTCCAAGACACCTCTCAATGTTTCTAAATGGGTTGTATAGTACTTTAATTCATTTTCAATCGATTCGTGATGATTTTTTATTTCAAACATTTTGTTTTGGATATGATCACCCCATTGATTCAAGGTGTCAGGAAATGTGTCACCATAGACATTTTTCAAAACACCTTTCAATATTGCTAAATTGTCAATATAGAGATTTAATTCGTTATTCACTGATTGGCATCGATTGTTTAAATTTGTAACTTTTTCTCTGATTGGCGACTCCCATTGGTTCAGATCCTCAGGGAGTGTCTCGTGTAAAACGTCTTCCAAAACATTTTTCAACGTTTGTATGTCTTCATTCTGTTCTGGTACACTTTCGATGGCCAATTGGGCGGTACTCGGTAAGGCCTGTTGCACCGACGATTCATTTTCAATAAACATGGAATTCGAATTGGGCTGAGCTTCTGGTGGTTCCTCAATCTGGGGTCTTTCAATCCATTGCAGTTGCAGGGTCTCCAAATGCGCCTGTAGATCCATGAAACGTGATTGAATATAATTTTGTAAATGGTCAGTTTGGTTCAGTGTGCCCATGCGTTCATGGATAGACGAAAGCGTCGCTTGTACGTCTTGCCGCAACGCATTATTGGTCGTTACTAAATTCATATTTTCATCCACCAAAGGTTTAAAAAGTAACATTAAATCTAGTCTAGGTTCGGTCTCCTCACTCGTTATCATGGGTATTTCGACTAGAAGCCGTTGCGCCATACTGTTTCTAACCCGGTGATATTGACCCATCATATCCGTTTGGAATTTTTTGTATCGTTCAATCAGCTCAATCAGTTGCTCTTGCCAATTCTCTCCGTATCCAATCTCTGCAAAATGCATTTTTAAATACTGAGTAATTTTGGAATCCTTATCGATGCGAGCCAGTTGAGTATTGCTTTCCGTGAGATGCTGTTGCAACTCGTCGATGCGATTGGACAAATGGACGACCGGTAAATTATTACCCAATCCCGTAGATACTTTTTGCAACAATTCTCTCGCCAGTCCCATAATATTTTGCTGACTGCGACTAATTTCAGTTTCCAATTCAGTGTAGGCTACACCTGCTGTGACATAAGTTTTCAATTTTGTTTTGAGCGATTCGAAATGAGCCTCTACTTTAAACATGCCCAACATTTCAGTCATTTCTTCGTGTGTAATGATACGATTCATCAGTCCTTCGAGTTTTTGATACAGCGCGTCGCCAATGAGTTGCACGTTGAAAGTGGGCAACCTTGACATTAAATTGTCAAATTTTTCATCTTTATCCTTTTCAAGTTTCGACAGCAAGAGATTCATTTTTTCCTCGTGTTCTTTGGATGTCGAAAACTCTTTCGACCATTCCTCTTTAAAATTGACCAACATCTCCTTGAGAGCAGTCTTCCATTCGCTCCTGTGGATATCCGTCAAACGCTCAGGCTCCATATTTTCTCGTAATTTTTTATTCTCCTCTCCAACACCGGCAATTTGATTCCGTAGACGCGAATTTTCCATTTCATGGTCTTTCAGTTTGGCTGTCATAGACTCGACCTCTTCTTTCATTTGATTCTCTAGCTCTGCATTTCTCTTTTCATAGCATTTCAGTTGGGCTTTCATAGACTTGACCTCGTCTTGTAATGACTCGAGTTGATTTTCAATATTCAGCTTCTCCCCTTCCAATGCGTCGACTCTGTCTTTGAAATGATTCTTGGACGCTTTCAATTTTTTTATAGTTTCGTCCCAGTTTGACGTTTCGACAGACACCTGGCATACGCGTGGCTCCTCGGATGTGTCCACGTGACACATCTGAAGCAAAAAATCCAAAAAACTCTTGCTGTGTCGATACAGTTCGGGATGGCGTTCCACCAAAGGTTGACTCATGACGAATGCCTCGGAAATGTCACGGGACACATTCCTTTTCAACGTTTGCACGTGCTGCAAATGCACCAAGTCGTTCGGATTCCTTTGGGATTGTAAAATCGCCGCCACTAATGATTTAAAGACCATCTTGTTTCAACGGATCCATTTAAAAGTTGATACACTTGCAACAAATCGTTTTTAATGTGTCTATGCGGTTCTGTTTTTTGAATCGACAACCAATCCAATAAGGCCATCAAGATCCTTTTGTAACGTTCCAAATTGCTCTCGTAAAACTGACATCCAAACGTCCGCCAAGTAAGGATATCTTTAAAGAGTGGAAACCAGTTGCGGCACAGGGTTAATTTGGAAGTGGGTACAAAACAGCAAGCCTTATTATTCGCGTCCAAGTACCATTCTTTGGTGTAGCTAATAATCATCAAAGATACGTATTCTACTTTACCGTTTATCAATCGAAAGGCAATTCCCACGGGGTGCTCATTGCCGAAAGTGATTTGACACGTGTAAAAGTCTGGTGGCGGGAGATGCGGAAGAGGTACAAAGTGTTCCGTGCGTTCTGCAATTTGAAACAATCTTTTTCCAAAGAGTGCGCAGGGATCGCGACCATGATGTCTTACCGTGTCCCTTTGAACCATCGCGAAAGCCAGGGCATACCACGTACTTATAACGTTGATATCTCTTGTATTGCGTTTAAAATGCCTCATCAGTGCCGCTGTATTTATGTCAAACATACATTTGGATGTGTGTAAAACGCAACACTCTAAGAATGTCTTTAATGCTTCAAAGGCCTTTGTCTTTCTCGCACGCTTCCAAATTTTTTTAAATGGATTCCTTGTGGTCACAATGTACAGGGTTTCTCTGTCAAACACTGAAAATATTACGGATGATCGTGGGAAAAACGACAAGAGAATGCTGTGCTCTGTAGGTGTAGCATTTGAGTTTGCAGGCATGACAAACATCAGAGGGGTTCCAACATATCGTACTTGGAGTGGACGATTGCTTGCCTCGACCAACATGCAAGTACTACGAGGAATGTCTATAGGATTGCAGTCCCCTCCAAAGTGTTTCAAGACAATAACTGGATTCGTGAAGCGCACGGCGAGAAAAGTAAAACTTTTGTGTTGATTGCCACTCACGCACAAAACGTCAGACAGCACTTCATGACTGATATCATATTGAGCCAATTCTGGGCCAGCAGGCAACACTATAATGGCATTTGGAGGATTGGAGGCCTCTGATGATTCAGTGGATGCGTTTTGTCTCTCGTTGGAAGAGGCGACGGGTGGTTGGGTGTCCATCGAATCGAGTGGCAATTCTCGAGACACTGGTTCGGATTGTAAATTTTCCACATCTGGAGAGATGATGCGTGGTAACTCGTCGTGGGCTGGATCAGACTCTACCGCTTCAGCGTTTAAAACAGATAAATTCTCGTGCGTTGGATCAGGTGATTCGACAGACTCTGCTTCCATGGATAACTCGTCAGGCGATGGATCAGACTGTACCGCTTCAGCGTTTGAAACAGGTAAATCTTCATGCGTTGGATCAGGTGGCTCCGCTTCCATATCTAGAGGAGGTAAATCCTCATACAAGGCATCAGGTGATTCGGCTCGCCCCGCTTCCATATTTAGAGGTGGTAAATCTTCATACACTGCATCATATGATTCGACTCGTTCCGCTTCCACCAAAAAATCTTCATTCTCAAAAATAATCTCTTCATCAATGAACACAACGCCTTGCCCACGGGGAAAAGACATCGCTTTTTTTAAATATATATGCTTCAAAGCAGAATTTCTACGTTGAATGCTCATCGAGGTTTAGGATTTGAAAGGATCCACTCGCCATGTGCTCTGAAAGTTATAAAGACAATTTGAAAAAAAAAAAAAAAAAAAAAAAAAAAAAAAAAAAAAAAAAAAAAAAAAAAAAAAAAAAAAAAAAAAAAATTTTTTTTTTTTTTTTTTTTTTTTTTTTTTTTTTTTTTTTTCTGTTAGCTTTCGATGAAAGCTTCCATGCTGACATACAACGGATTCTTCAAATGTGCATTTCGCCATTGGTTTTTCAAGTTCTGCTTTGCATGCCAAGTTTTTGCTTCAGCTTTTGCAATGTTTAGACACCACCAAACGTTTATCCCCTCTTTTCCCAAACGTATAGCTTGGTAAAGGCGATATAGCAACATATACACGTGAAATACAATCAATGTCGGGAAAATGCCATACACGATCCAAAACACTTTTCTGTACACGCTATTCAAAGGCAGCAAACATCTAAATTTTCCTGTAGTGATTCCTCCTCCAGAATAATAATCATAGTTGCATGAAGCCATTTCGGGAAATAATAAGGATATGGTATTCCAATGCCAATCAGACTGCGACCAAGCGTAGTTGAAAAAAATATTCAAAATTATCGGAATCAAAACATTTTGCGCGAGGTAAACACATTCTAATCCAAACACTTTCCAAAACAAGCGGTTTCCTTGAGATGCCTGAATAATTTTAAAAACTCTCACGGAATCATCTGTGGTTTTGATTTCGTGTGTAATTTCTGTCATAAATTTGGACATTTGATTCGACCAAATACGAAAGGGATAATGAAACATAAACGCCAGCAATAAAAGTACCACCGATACCCATTGATAGTAATTGTGATATAAAATTCCACTTGAAGACTCTGTAAAAGTACTATTAATGAAGCATTTGGTGTCCAACAATTCTTGGTGGACACGATGCCCATCTACTTGACAGATGATGTTGCTACCGAAAAATTGTCTGGTCATGGCAAGTCCAAAGCAAAACAAGAAAACATTTCGTACATGTATTTGTTGCACGTCAATCAATACGCTAAAGCTCTTTTGTGGAACCTGGGAGCGTTTCCATTTCAGCAGTTGCGTAACGTTAAACATGATTGCTTGTTTTGAATGTGTAATAAAGTAAAAAATATGAATCTACAGATGCTAATGATTGGCGTACTCTTGGTAGTAGTGTTTATAGGATTTTTGTCCTTTGCGTATTCAGCGTATGGAATGTATTACAGTACTGCAACTGCAACCACGGGAGCGGCTTTGATCAGTTCGCATCAAATGCACTATATCATACAACTGATTACATATCTCGTATCGTTTGGTGTGGGTGCAACAATGTTTTATACTAGAAAGCGCTGATGAGTAAAAAGAGACCTTGATGCTGTAGCTGGATGGTCCATCAACAACTGACTAGTTTGACAAACGTAAAACTTTTGTAAACATTTGAAAAAAAAAAAAAAAAAAAAAAAAAAAAAAAAAAAAAAAAAAAAAAAAAAATTTTTTTTTTTTTTTTTTTTTTTTTTTTTTTTTTTTTTTTTTTTTTTTTTTGTTGATTTTGATTTTGATTGTTTTTTTTTTTTTTTTTTTTTTTTTTTTTTTTTTTTTTTTTTTTTTTTTTGTCTTAGTCCCCCGAGTCTTAAATCTCGATGCATTTATGACGGCTCTTCATGAATTTTGTCTGAACACGTATCGCAGAACCTTATTGAGCGAAAGGGTCTATTGCAACCGTTGTTACACAAATACAACTCCAAGACTTTTTGACATCGTATACAATAAATTTCAGAACACATGTTTTATTTTTTTTCGGCGTTCGTCTTGACTTTAAGAGATTTTTGTAAGAGGATGTCGAGGATATCTTCAATTCAGAAATGATGATTGTGAGATAAAGCTTATTAACAAAAATAGTCTAAAGTTGAGAGATTGTTGAAATTCTAATGATGCTAGTTCGAAGTAATTCTAAAGCCGAGGGCTTCAAGAAATTCTGACGAGACTGAGATCATCAAGACTCAGCGCTTAACTTTAAAACACATTGTTAAAAAAAAAAAAAAAAAAAAAAAAAAAAAAAAAAAAAAAAAAAAAAAAAAAAAAAAAAAAAAAAAAAAAAAAAATTTTTTTTTTTTTTTTTTTTTTTTTTTTTTTTTTTTTTTTTTTTTTTTTTTTAATTTGTGTCATCAATTTTGTCGTCGTCATCTCTAACATTGTAATCATACTGTCTCATATAATCAGTAGCCAGACTAATAACATCAAGCTTTGGTCCGCAATATCTCACACTATCCATAGGTAGTAATGCATTCAAATACATAAATGTGCCCATATCCAGAGTCGCTATTTTTGCTTGCCATCCATGAACTTTTTCTGCGGGTTCATTCAAATGCTCGTGGTAAAATTCCGTTTTCAAATATAGTTTCATCTGTGTAATAGGTATCTCGAAATGCTTGGGTGGTAAATTGTGCCAGTCCTTAAAGGGTGATTGAGGTAATGCCCAATTTTTCAAAACTTCGTTAAACGTGAAAGACGTTAGAGAATCCTTTTTTGCGACCACAGCGTAATCGTGGTTTTCCTCATAGGTGGCAGCAAAGTACAAAGAATACGGTACACACTCTCCATTGTAATGCATCCATTGAATCTTTGCAACGTAATCAATATTTGTAGGCCACCTAATAGTCGGTAGTTCCATCTTTTAACAAGTAGTGATGAGAGAATGTCCAACAAGTAGTGATGAGAGAATTTCCAACAAGTAGTAGTGATGAGAGAATAGCATATGAATCCTGGGTTGATCGCGCAAGCTTTTAAACAGTGCTTTAAAAAAAAAAAAAAAAAAAAAAAAAAAAAAAAAAAAAAAAAAAAAAAAAAATTTTTTTTTTTTTTTTTTTTTTTTTTTTTTTTTTTTTTTTTTTTTTTTTTTTTTTTTTAGCAAGATCCTATCCGTCTTTGTGATCGAGTAGCAAACTCTTCATAGTCAGAAAAGCTGACTCTGTAGGTATGGTAACGCTTCTTCTTAAACGTATTTTTCCATCGTCAACCATATATGTCCTTGTTGTCAAATATCCAATTCTTTGGTACTTTTGCAACACAACAGTCTCATTTCCCTCTGTAGATAATTGCAATTCAATTTGTCCTTCGTATCCAAGGGGAAAGAATTCATTGTGTACTTTAACACCTTTTAATTGGTTGCAGAATTTAGCTGCTTCATTTGGTCGCAGTTTAATTATTCTTTCTATTTTTACAGTTTCAATTTTTCCAGGGTTTAAAATGATTTCTCTATTTGGCAAATGCAATGGATCTTCATCGAACCACAATAAAAACTCTGTTTCTTCTTCGGGAATTTGATTTTCTACCTCAGCTTGGCCGTTTAACTCTTGTTCAGTCGTGTGATTTTGCACTTTATCCTTTTCCTCGTTGAGCAAGTGTAATATACGTTCCGACATCTTCCAAGTAGTGATGAGAGAATGTCCAACAAGTAGTGATGAGAGAATAGCATATGGATCCCGGGTTGATCGCGCAAGCTTTTAAACAGAGCTTACAAAAAAAAAAAAAAAAAAAAAAAAAAAAAAAAAAAAAAAAAAAAAAAAAAAAAAAAATTTTTTTTTTTTTTTTTTTTTTTTTTTTTTTTTTTTTTTTTTTTTTTTTTTTACAGTTTCAATGTTTTGCTTAATAGATGTTGGAAGCTTTCGCTACTCATGACATCTGTAAAATGTAACGCGTTCAATACATCCATTTCAATAACAGTTTTGCCATCCATCAAGCGTCCCTTGTAATCTACATACAACCCTTGTAAATTGAAAACCATCTTTGAATAACTGTAGCCGGGTTCCCAAATTTTACACGTTTTACTGAGCGCATCGTTTGAAGTTTTGGCATGTGCCAATGCTTGCACTGCGTCCAATCCATCCCAAAACGAACTTTTAACGTACATGTCTTCCTGATAACCAATGCACCCAAACATTTGATACAAGTGTTCATAACTGCCTTTGGCACCCGATTTAACCATAGACACCAGACATCCATTGGTTTCTTCTGCTTTTTGCTTAAACGTTTCAAAAGATCCCCTTCCAAACTCGCTCAACATGTCCATTTCTTTCAGCGTCAAACCGAAACATATTTCGTTTTGCAACACCTCCAAATAAAATAATCTCAGACGGTCAATGTATTCAAACGTTTTCTGGGATCCATAATGGTCGTACAACACTTTAAACGTAGTATGTAAATTTTTCGCCTTGAAAGGTAAAAAATCAATCTCCTCATACTTTAAGAAATAGACCACCAGCATGTCCTGGTTGGGCGTCAGCTTTGGGCCCTGCATGACAAAACAACCCAAAGAATATTCGGAATTTAAAATGGTGGCGGCTTCGGCTTGCGACAAACCATTGGGTATCACGTACAAGTTGCATTCATCCCCATCGAAATCACCATTAATAGCTTGCAAAATAGTTAATGGAATTCCAAAACAATCATATTCCCATCCAGGAGACGAAACGTACAACCCTACAAAATTACCGGGTTGTAGGGAGGGCATACGATTCAAAATGATCCATTTCTTATGCAAGTTGAATGATTTTACAATGTGGATAGGTAATCGGATTTCGTTGGGCCGTAACGTGGCGTCCGGAACAATCATGCCCCGCATGGACAAGGTGCATCGCTTGCCGAATCCATGATATCTCATGATGGTGTATTTGCCACCCGATCTGCGTGCTATGCTCCCGTAATTCAATGGCGTTTCCAAGATATCCATCAACATTTTGTCTACTTTTACCTTGGGTTGAACCACTTTGGTGCGTTGCGTCATGGGTTTACCTTGTACAAATTTCATGACTTTTTCATACGTGAGTGTGGATTTGACTTGCCAATAAATGGGATCGGGAAGAATTAAAAAATCTTGATTCGATACTATACGAAACTTGTCCAACGTGCGTTTCAACACGGGTAAAGCAAACGTATACCCAGGCGTGGGGACTGCAATCGATTGGACGGGGTAGGACCGAATACTACCATCATAATAAAACTGCTTACAACATACTGTCCACGACACCTTTGTAAATTTTAATGTATCTTTGCAAACTAAACATTTGGTTTCGTTGGTGTGACTCTTGCGCCATGCTTTTAAAATTTCAATTACATCCTCAGGATGGTATTGAATAGGACAATCTTGTAAAGACAAGAGAGATATCTTGTAATTATCAATCGCCATGGAACGTTATCGACGACGAAGAAATGGTTCCGAGTATTATTCCAAAGATAAGAAGGGTTTTTTAAAGAGATTAGGTGGTGAGGTGTATGCCCGTGACAAGTACGGAAACCAAATATATCCAGACTGTCAAGATTATATATTTGCTCGTGACAAGCGGTTTGAAGAGTTTTACGCTAGTGACGTTGATGGAAACGAGTATTATCCTCTTCGAAACAAGAAAAGTTGTTTAATACAACAAGGACAAAGTGTCAAAATTGCAAAAATGTATGACGGCACACAACGTTATCCGGTGGACAAACACGGTAACGAGTATTACTTATTGCATGAAGGGAAACCGTTTTTATTGCGAAAAAGCGATGGTACGCCGTATTTGGCAAAAAATCATAAAGGTATTTCAATGATTCCTTGGAATTTTTTGCTAGAGTACGTAAAAGATGATACTCCTTATCTCTATTGCAAAGACTCTACAGGTAACGGCGTGTATGTACGTGGTTCAGAGTTGCCAGCAGGTCTCGAAATGTTGTGTGATTGCATATGCCGGTTGACGTTATCTCAACCCTCCTTAATCCCTTGTTGCCTGCGATGTGTTGTTTAATATTTGCGTTGTCTTGGCATCGAGAGATTATCCAAATTCTTCATCATTTAAATTTTGCAAGTTGCGACAGCTCCAAAAAATTCTGATGAGGTGAGAACATTGAGACTCGCCTTAAAAGCACAATGTAAAAAAAAAAAAAAAAAAAAAAAAAAAAAAAAAAAAAAAAAAAAAAAAAAAAAAAAAAAAAAAAAAAAAAAAAAAAAAAAAAAATTTTTTTTTTTTTTTTTTTTTTTTTTTTTTTTTTTTTTTTTTTTTTTTTTTTTTTTGACATTGTCGTCTTGTGCCCTTGGGCAGTTTGAAACTCTCACCCCCTTTGGATTTTAGGATTCTATTGTCCTACGCAAGTTTCTAATGATGATGTGATCATAATACACAATTGCAGATTCCACTTTTCGTTTTTTGTTTGTCAAATCTTCAAACGTTGCGCTTCTTTTGCTTTTGTTTTCTTCTTGCAAGATACTGTTTTCAAATGTCAAGGGCTCATCCTCTTGATCCAATATACTATTGTGACGTACCGATCCCAATTGTAAATCAGATTTACGGTATTCGCTAAATTCCTCCTCAAACTTTACAATTAAATCTGCCTCTGGAGTTGTGTTATTTTTGGTATTTTTCAGAAATTGACGCACAGCTGATCGAAGATCCGTCATGGTGGTAATGTGATCATCGCTCATTTGCACATCCATATGCGTTTTAAACTGATTGTAAACATCCGTATTAAACAAATACATTTGAGTATATTCCACTACACTGGGTGGCTCGTCTCGATAATGCAGCAACCCATCTTTAATACTCATGTGTTTTTTCAAGTGATACAAGAGTATTAAAAAACATCCCACAAATGATCTTTCGACGGCATATTCATCTTTTCCATATCGATTCAGCTGCACTTGTTCCGAAGTTGTTTTCGGTGGCTTGTTGACAAATCGCGACAAAAAGGGAATGGCTGTGACGCGATCTTGAAATGCTTCAGTGGCTTGACAATCTGGTACGTTGTTGGTCGACGTAAACAGCTTGGCAGTGGGTATGCCTCCTTGACTGGCCTCATACATGTTTCGAAAGGTGACGCAAGAATTTCCCGTAATTTGTTTGACACGATTTTCGTTCAATTTACCTTCCAGTTCTTCGGATGTCACGATGCGACAGTTGAAAATGGTCGAAGCCAAGTCGGGAGTCGCGTTACCCGCGGCATTGCTGGGTTTCAAATTGTCCGATTGGATACAATGGTAATAGCCTCCAAACACGCGGCCCAGAATCTCAAAGAGTTTGCTCTTTCCGTTGGATGTTTTGCCTTTGCACACGAAAAATTTTCTCTCATAATTGGTGGCAATGAAAATGCTCGCCAACACATCGCACAAGTACATGAGCAAATCGTGTTCAAATGCAGTGTACTTACACAAATGAACGTAAAAATGCATCATGGATTTGGCATAGGGATCGTAAGCAATGTGCGACATTTCTTCTTGAATCATTTCGTGTAACGTGTCAAACAAATCGTCCGTCCGATCCGTAAACAACGCTTTTAAATATTTTAAAAAGAAAAATTTGTCAGTCATCAATTCGTACAATTTTTCCAAATCGGGAGAGTTGTGATACAATTTGATCATTTCTTGCCTGGAAACGTCAATGCCGAGACGCTTATCGGATAAAAACAACTCGGGTACCGTAGCTCCAATGTGTCCAGTCAAGATGTCTAGTAAACCGTCCTGCAAACGGATAAACCACTTGTGACGATCCATTTGAATGTATTTCTGTTCCAGATTCGAATCACTTGTAATGGTGGACGTCACTGCCCTGAGGTTAAATTTCTGAATCGTTTCATCGTCGGGTCCACCCAATTTGCCACACCTCTTGTACTCTTGCAACCACGAAACGATGGATTGCCACAAATTGCTCAGGTGCGATTCCTTTTCACTTTCGCTCGAAATTTCTTTCCACGATTCAATCAAATAATTCCAAATGTACGTCGATGGTTTTCGCAACGAATTGAGCATGCGCAACACCTTGATGGGAAAGTGACTCTCTTGGATGCGTCGATACAGCTCCACCATTTGCTGTGGCGTCGTCACACTCAGAATGGCCCGCTGTGAATCGGTCACAATTTGCTTGAGCTTGTCCTTGTTGCGGACGTAGCGATTGCACAAATTGTTGCCACAAAAATAGATGGTTTCTTCTGTGAAATCCTTCATGGTAACGTTGGTGTGTTCCACATCCACCAGTTCCATGCGATCCAAGAGCGGAAAAAAATCCTTGTCCAAGGTTCCTTTTAAATGCGCCACCATCACCACAGAGGAAGTGTTTAAGCATTTGCACAATGCATAAAACATGGGTAAAAAGTAAATGCCGTCGTTAAACTCCATGATGGTCTTGATGGGATTGGAATCTCTTACAAACCTGTCGTTATTTTCTCGCAATCCTTGATTCATTTTATGAAAAATGGGATTGACATTGGTAGAGTTGGGTGTCAAACGTGCTCCGCGCTCGTACCAACTCTTTAAGGCGGCGTTATTGGTTTCGAAATTGCTTAATAAAAATGTATTGAAATGTAAATAATGATGGCTTTTCAAGAAATGAGTGCCGTCAAACAATAGTTTTTTCCCTTTGAAAATGTATCCCATGGCCGAAGAACTCTTGTATGAAAATGAACAAATGGCTTGAAAATCACTCGATTCATTTGGAATGCATCCAATCAGGGTCGGGTAGGACAATTTATACAAGGCAGGGAAGGGTGTTGCGACGGGCATCATAAAATTCAAAATGTGTTGTCGAATCTGTTGCCTTTCGACAAACAGAAATTTGCGAAAATACGACTCTAGATTGTATTTGACGCGTTTAAATGATTTTTTAATTTTTTCCAGTTGAACATCCAACGGCTTACTGAAATCAATCATGTATTCATTTTTCTCGTCCACGTAATGTATTTGAAGCGCCATGTAGGGTTGTGTGTCGGGTTTGGCTGATCCCGCAAGTGTCATGTTTTGCAAAATATCGAGCGTATAGGTTCCCCTGTTTACAATGGAATATCGTAAGATGGGTTTCAAAGATTCACACAACAGTATGTAATCGTCGTGCGATATGAGAAATTCAGGTAAATGAACGTGAACACCATGCCCGTCGGATCGAGCAGCAATAATATATGTAAAATGGTTAACGTGTGTCAAAAATGTCATTTTGAGGGTGGAATGAATCTCAGGAAGAATGATATCGAACAAGGATTCACTCGTTTGACCATCCGCATGGAAATCCAAATCCAAAACCACGGAATGACATTCGGCCGATGCCAAATCCAACGTGCAAGCTATAAATGTATTTTGTAAGCACCAATGATGAGCAAAATGGAGATAATCTTGCTTTTTTACATAGGAAATACCACCTGTAATGTTATAGAGGAGGTATACATCGGAGACGGGAGCTTCTTCCACAGTATTGACTCGATGTAGATATATAGACATTGCTCTCGGCTGACGTCTTTATTACACCATCGCAACGCATCAAAGAGATTTTTTTCAGCCAATCGAGATATAATCAATTAAAAAAAAAAAAAAAAAAAAAAAAAAAAAAAAAAAAAAAAAAAAAAAAAAAAAAAAAAAAAAATTTTTTTTTTTTTTTTTTTTTTTTTTTTTTTTTTTTTTTTTTTTTTTTTTTTTTTTTTTTTTTTTTTTTTTTACATTGTTGCATCTCCATGTTGATTCTGGCTTGTTGATTCTACTACTTCACGTTGTTCAAGTGCTGACACAATTTTAAGAGCACTGGCAAACGCCACAGCGGACGATTCCTTAAACAGTTTACCTTTTTCATTTATCAATTGATGAACGGATTCCTCTTTCTTAAGCAATGGAGCTACATTCTCAACTTCACGTATGACTTTTAAAATAAAAACATGCAGCCACTCATTCACAATATCCAGTTGTTGAACATGAGCGTCGATTTGAATTTGTTTAGTTAACCTCGTACATTTAATTTGATCCAGCAAACGTTCAGATATTTCGTTGTAACATATGGGACAAGTCTGATACTTATTCATCCATAGATTGAGACATGGCACGTGGAACACGTGGTTGCAGGGCGTTTTATAAATGGTCGCAAGCTTAATAAAAGAAACGAAACAAATTGAACATCTGTCTTGATCCCTCTCCATCTCTGAATGTCAGTCATGCAGAAAATGAAATGCATGTCTCTGCACACAAAGATATATTGGAAAAAAAAAAAAAAAAAAAAAAAAAAAAAAAAAAAAAAAAAAAAAAAAAAAAAAAAAAAAAAAAAAATTTTTTTTTTTTTTTTTTTTTTTTTTTTTTTTTTTTTTTTTTTTTTTTTTTTTTTTTTTTTTTTTTCCACTTATTCCAATTCTACATTTGAGTGTTGTCTAAGTGCTAATGCAATTTCAAGAGCACTGGTAAACGCCACAGCGGATGACTCCATGAACAGTTTACGTTGTTCATTTATCAATTGATAGACGGATTCCTCTTCTTTAAGCAATAATGTTACATTCTCAATTTCACATATGATTTGTAAAATAATTACATGTAGTCGCTGTTGACAAAAATCAAGGTATTTAGTATGAGTGTCAATTTTAATTTGTTTTGGTGTTTTCTTCAACGAACCTTTTGATATTTCAAAGCGGCACATAGGACAGGTTTCATGTTTGTTAATCCATTGATCGAGACATTGCATGTGGAACACGTGGTTGCAGGGCGTTTTATAAATTTTAAGCTGCTTGAAAGAATGAAGACAAATTGAACATGTATCTTGATCACTTTCCATTTCCATCTTTGCAAGTTCCAGGAAATTCTTAAGTTGCGAGTGGACTGCTTCAAGAAAATCTGACGAGTCTGAGATCATCAAGACTCAACGTTTGATTTTTGTAGCCTTTAAAAAAAAAAAAAAAAAAAAAAAAAAAAAAAAAAAAAAAAAAAAAAAAAAAAAAAAAAAATTTTTTTTTTTTTTTTTTTTTTTTTTTTTTTTTTTTTTTTTTTTTTTTTTTTTTAAATCCTGACACAAGCTCTGACGCAATTTTAAGAGCACTGGTAAACGCCACAGCTCAACTTCACGTATGACTTTTAAAATAAAAATATGCTGCCGCTCATTCACAATATCCAGGCGTTTAACATGAGCGTCGATTTGAATTTGTTTAGTTGACGTCGTACATTTAATTTGTTCCAGCAAACGTTTAGATATTTCGTTGTAACATATGGGACAAGTCTGATGCTTATTCATCCATAGATTGAGACATGGCACGTGGAACACGTGGTTGCAGGGAGTTTTATAAATTGTCGTAAGTTTAATAAAAGAAACGAAACAAATTGGTCATATCCTCTTCATCTGACGATTCCGAGTCCTCTTCATCTGACGATTCCGAGTGCTCTTCATCCGACGATTCCGAGTATTCTTCATCTGATGATTCCGGGTGATAATCTCGATTATCATGATATTTATCACAGGCAACGTCAAGAAGTAATTCTGGTGTTACGTTCTGTATAAATGAATCTATACAAGTGATTGAAGTCGGATAAACAACAAGTTCTTTATCTTCATCTAAGCACACTACAATCTTTCGTGTCTTTCGATATCTTCGAACTTTTAGATAAAATTCAACTACGTTCACGTCACCGAAATATATTTCTCTAACCTTTGGCAAATGCCCCTTATCGATATCCATACTTCTATAATCTCCTTGTATGTTTTCCAAAATAGCTCTAAAATGTCTGTTTACAAACAAATCCCTGATTCCAAAGACCGAACCATCAAATCCTTTAGTCATTAAAATTCGAAAATTCAGACGTTGGTTTCCCTTACGTCTATGACAAAAAACATAACTCTTGTAAAATTTGAACTGCTTTTTTATAACGTAGCTCATGTTTGGATTAATAAAATCTATTCCTCGGAACTTTTTTAAAATTTTGTTTTCCAAAATGGCAACCATTAAAAAGTTGATGGGTCTCAGTTGAGGTTTCGTTTTTCTTTGAACAAATTTATATTTCAAATCATATTCAAACCACTTTGGTAGTTTTAAGTCATTTAAGTGATCATAATTTTCAATAGAATCCGAAACTGCGGCCATAGACATTTGGAAAAGGCTTGGACAAGTGTTAATATCATTGGAATCGCAATTTCGTAGCTCAGTCGGTTCAATCATTTTCGCCAAATATCTTGCTTTGCATTGAATATGTATTTTTCTAGGATATATTTTATGTTCTACAGATGAAATCAGAGGATCCATAGCCTTTGGATATTTTCGAAAGTTGATGGAATTTAAACATTTTATTTTGATGGAATCGTGATTACCAAAGATTTTTTGAAAGAGTTTGAGTTGATTTATTCCATCTACAAAAATAATGGCGTTGTTTGGAATAAGTTCTAAACTGGATTGTCTGTCTGTTTCATTATCAAGTACTTTCAAATAGATCATTTCTTTCGTCAAAATGTTGAATAATGCATATTTCAATCGCTTCTTAAATGTATTGTACGCTATATATCCAGAAAAAATCATGACTATAGGTAAATAGTTTGCGCTCAGTCCTATGCAGCTGATGATGATGTGATGAATCCAGATATCACCAACAATTTTTATATTCTCGAAAAAAAAAAAAAAAAAAAAAAAAAAAAAAAAAAAAAAAAAAAAATTTTTTTTTTTTTTTTTTTTTTTTTTTTTTTTTTTTTTTTTTTTTTTTTTTTTTTTTTTTTTTTTTTTTTTTACGGAGAAATGTGATTATGTTGTTTTTCCAAGTCAATGGCAAGAAGTAATTCTGGCGTTAGGTCCTGTATAAAGTAATCTATACAACGGAGTAAAGTTGGATATACGACAAGTGTACCATCTTTTCTTAAACACACTATAATCTTTCGTTTGTTGCGACATTTTCGAATGTTTAGATAAAATTCAACAATGTACACATCACCAAAAGTTTCGTTCACTTTTTTCAAATGCACAGTATCTACGTGAATATTTTCATAATGTCCTTGTATGCTTTTCAAAATAGATCCAAAGTGTCTGTTTTCAATCAAACAATCTCCATAGACGGCGTAAAAAATTCCTTCAGTCACTAAAATTCGAAATTTCAGTTGCTGGTTTCCAATACGTCTCTGAAAAACATACCTCTTGTAAAATTTCAGCGGCTTTTTCATGTCTTTCAAAGCTCTGCTCATATTCGGATTAATGAAATCTATTCCTTGAAACTTTTTCAAAATTTTGCTTTCCAAAATGGCGGCCATTAAAAAGTTGATGGGTCTCAGTTGAGGTTTCGATTTTCTTTGAACGAATTTATATTTTAATTCGTATTCAAACCACTTTGGTAGTTTTAAGTCGTTTAAGTAATCATAACTATCAATGGAATCAGAAACTGCAGCCATAGACAGTTGGAAAAGACTTGGACAAGTGTTAATGTCACTGGAATTGCAATTTCGTAGCTCAGTCGGTTCAATCATTCTCGCCAAATATCTTGCATTGCGTTGAAAGTATTCTTTCGAATAATATATTTTATCCCTAAATAAAAATGGAATCAGTGGATCCTTAGCATTGGGATATTCTTGAACGTTGATGGAATCTAAACATTTTATTTTGATGGAATTGCGTGAACCAAAGAGTTTCTGAAAGCATGTGAGTTGATTTATTCCACCCACAAAAATAATGGCATTGTTTGGAATGCATTCTAAATTGGATTGTCTTCCTGTGTCATTAGGTACTTTCAAATAGATCATTTCTTTCGTCAAAATGTTGAATAATGCACATTTAAATCGCTCCTCAAATGTACAGCATGCTATATATCCAGTAAAAATCATAACTACAGGTAAATGTTTTGCGCTCAGTCCTGTTTAGCCGATGACTCTTTGCCTAGATCTCACTGACTTTTTAAATAGATCAAATTTTTTTTTTTTTTTTTTTTTTTTTTTTTTTTTTTTTTTTTTTTTTTTTTTTTTTTTTTTTAAACTCTTCTACTTAACGCTTGGCACTGGATGCAAATTTAAAATCTTGTACGTGCTGCAATTGTTTAATGCTGACGCCATCTCTGCAATACCGTCCAAGAGATTGTTCTCTCTTTCATTGTTGAGTAGCACTTCCTTCAAAATGTCATCTGTGTATTCAGAATCTTCAAACACCAGTTGGTGAAAGCTTTGACTTGCCCGTTTTTTCGATATAAATCCAAACAAGTCAAACTTTTCAACTTTTTTGCGTCTACCATTTTGCACAACTTTTGGAGTTAGATACTTGCGTTTTGAAGCATCGTATATATTTTGCGAACAAGCCGATTCGAAATTTTCTGATTGTAGATCCTCTGGAGAACAAAAATCCCCTTGCACCTGTTGAGCATACCACAGGCTGTGAAAAATTTTGTAATTCCCATCGAGTACAGCTGGATATAATCTTTTAAACTCTGCTGCCGCCAGCTCACTTTCAGCCGGTTGAATATTGGCATACTCCAGTTTCTCGTTGAAAATCTTTTGAAAGACGGCGTTTTTAGTTAAAAGATCCTTTGCAATTTTTTCTACATCAGGAGTTTCCATCGTCTTGTTTAAATCATGGAATTTTACGCAAGCGTCATCAGAAACCTCGCTACCAAACCAATACGCAGCATCGGTTTCAATTCAAATACAGTATGCGTGGAATATGAGGATGGTCAAATACTTTCCGAAAAATTTGATTTGGCATGTAGAATGTTCTTAATCACGTTGCAAAATGTTCACTATCGACGAAAAGAGGCCAGTCCTGATTGCATTTCCATACCTTTAGGATATTTTCAGCTGTTTGGATGGAAAGAGGGTGATGTCGTTGGGTTTTATAGAGATGATTTAGAATTGGCTATCGTATTTTCATAGACGCTACAATATCATCCATTTTCTCGCATGTATACCGATATTTCAAGTATTTAAACATGGTGATTGACACGAGTGCCAAAAAAATAATCAATGTGAGCACAATGAAATGCAAACGAAATGTAGTTTCATGAGTCTGCAATGTCAAAACACCAATAGAGTATAGTAAACCACTTGCTAGAGATAAAATTCCAAAAGGTTCCAAAATGGAGACACTCAACATTGTATTCGCTCCTTTGCTGCAAGCAAATTCAAATACACTTGATTCCAAAATGTTTCGTGGAAAGTCAAAGAGTTTTGTAAATTTCTATGAAAAGATTCATCCGCTGACAGCATATGAGCTAAACTGGAAATTGTTTCTTCCCGGCGACTCAATGAATGATTGACGAGAAAAAAGTAGAGTCTTTCCCACAAGTGATTCCAAGTGGGGAAGAGGTTATTCTTTTGAATAAGGAAAGCTTGAAATGAATTGGGATCCAAAGTGTTTTGTAGAAATGTTTCCAGCCCAGCAAATGTCGTTTGCAAAATTTCTTCAGACGTGTATGAAGGATCCATGTATAACCTTTATTTCAATCCAATAGTTTTAGCATCGACACTCAAAGCAGAGCTTAAATATACAACTTCAAAAAAAAAAAAAAAAAAAAAAAAAAAAAAAAAAAAAAAAAAAAAAAAAAAAAAAAATTTTTTTTTTTTTTTTTTTTTTTTTTTTTTTTTTTTTTTTTTTTTTTTTTTTTTTAAAAAAATTTTTTTTTTTTTTTTTTTTTTTTTTTTTTTTTTTTTTTTTTTTTTTTTTTTTTTAATCGTTATGTTTACGCTTTTACTTTTATACTAAAGCCGCAATTCTTACAAACGCGATATAAACTAGGCGGTTCATCTATAGCGCGATCTTGACGTAAGGTATTGTTGAAATCTGGTTGTTTGCAACAATCACGCCGCTGTTTTCTTTTCAACCACTTACTAGATGTTTCATCAGAGAATAACAATTCCATTTTAAATGGCGAATGGAATGACTTGCTTCAATAGGTTGTTTCTCTAGTATAGTGTTGAGACCTTCAACAAATTCAAAAGTTGCTAATTCCAAGAAATTCTACAGTCGCTAATTCCAAGAAATTCTACAGTTGCGAGTTCCAAGAAATTCTACAGTTGCGAGTTCCAAGAAATTCTACAGTTGCGAGTTCCAAGAAATTCTACAGTTGCGAGGCCCCAGAAATTCTAAAGTTGCGAGGCCCTAGAAATTCTACAGTTGCGAGTTGAGGGCTTCAAGAAATTCTGACGAGTCTGAGACCATCAAGACTCAACGTCTGACTTTAACCAGCAACGTCAAAAAAAAAAAAAAAAAAAAAAAAAAAAAAAAAAAAAAAAAAAAAAAAAAAAAAAAAAAAAAAATTTTTTTTTTTTTTTTTTTTTTTTTTTTTTTTTTTTTTTTTTTTTTTTTTTTTTTTTTTTTTTTTTTAACGAAGCTATTGACGTTTGAACTTGGACCAGTATTATCTAAAGTTGTGAGCTCCAAGAAATTCTAAAGTTGTGAGCTCCGAGAAATTTTAAAGTTGTGAGCTCCGAGAAATTCTACAGTTGCGAGGCCCTAGAAATTCTACAGTTGCGAGTTGAGGGCTTCAAGAAATTCTGACGAGTCTGAGACCATCAAGACTCAACGTCTGACTTTAACCAGCAACGTCAAAAAAAAAAAAAAAAAAAAAAAAAAAAAAAAAAAAAAAAAAAAAAAAAAAAAAAAAAAAAAAAATAATTTTTTTTTTTTTTTTTTTTTTTTTTTTTTTTTTTTTTTTTTTTTTTTTTTTTTTTTTTTTTTTACGAAGCTATTGACGTTTGAACTTGGACCAGTATTATCTAAAGTTGTGAGCTCCAAGAAATTCTAAAGTTGTGAGCTCCGAGAAATTTTAAAGTTGTGAGCTCCGAGAAATTCTAAAGTTGCGAGGCCCCAGAAATTCTAAAGTTGCGAGGCCCTAGAAATTCTAAAGTTGCGAGGCCCCAGAAATTCTAAAGTTGCGAGTTGGAGGGCTTCAAGAAATTCTGATAAGACTGAGATCATCAAGACTCAACGTCTGACTTTAACCTGCAACGTCAAAAAAAAAAAAAAAAAAAAAAAAAAAAAAAAAAAAAAAAAAAAAAAAAAAAAAAAAACTTTTTTTTTTTTTTTTTTTTTTTTTTTTTTTTTTTTTTTTTTTTTTTTAACTATGCTGGTATCATTTCTTTTACTCGTTGCATTCCTTGGGAGAATAAATTCTCCACCCAGACTCCGACCGATTTCAAGTGTTCATCATTGTGTGACGTCATGTACATCATGTAAGCAGTCAAACCGATTGTCAACAATATCAATAGTAAAAATATCCATCTCCCCGTTAGAATAGCGACAGAAAGCAATATACAGTTTACATAAACTGTCGTATAAAACAATACACCGTGTATAATGGATCGGTCACCCATCCTTGTTTCTCATTCCATTTCAAAGTCAATCGCCTTATAATTCAACGTGTAGGTTGGAAAACCCAAAGATCTCGTTGTAAAGTCTCCTCTCTTCATTAAAAATCCACCCCCAAATCTAGACACTCGACCTTGCAAGTCTTCCGTCAACACCACGTCAGGTGGATAAGTGAGTTGGTATTGGTATTCTATAACGACTTTATTTCGAAACGTTTGCAAATTAAAACCCTGGGGGTATTTTTTGTCATCAATCTCGTATCCTTCTTCTGGAATGCGGACGTCTAAACCGTCAATCTTGACAATTGGTGTGGGATCTCCCCACACTATTCTTTTGACCTGGTTTTTTGTAAAATAGGCCGTAGAGTAGCTTGGCATGGTAAAACTCATGCTCGGCGCCATACAAGCAAATTTTTTCCCTTGTATCAGTTCAATGCCCGTCGTGCTGGAGGATGGGCAAAACAAAAAGGGTTCGTTTTCATCGCACGTCATGTAAATGGTAGAGTCCCACACGAAATTCCCAGACCGGAGTCGATTCCCGGGCTCGCATGGATCGTCGTACGTCTTCTCCACGGGCCTCTGGGACCAATACAAACGTTTTTCGAGCGATTCCTTTTTAATCAACCTTTCATTTTCCATCAGGCACTGCGAACCGTCTTCGAGCGATAGTTTAAACGAGGGTATGAGGGAAAGAAACGGATATTTTGCGCACTCTGGATGACTGCACACGTTAAACGCTTCCAAATATGTCTCAGACGCCTCGCAAGTTTTGGTGGGGAGCTTGTAGTTCCACGGCTTTATCCAATTACTGATGCTCAACGAATCAAAGGAAAAGAAATCGAGTCCTTCGAACGAAAAGACATTTTCTCGGCGTGGCTGACACAATTTGGTATCGAAATAATGGTTCGCAGGGCATTTTTCAACTGTTTCCGTCTGACAATCATAATACGCGTCGGGTTGTCCACCCATGGGTACTTTTTGAACAGTGTTGTCACAAGCCGATTCTCGCTTAAAACGTTTGTTTATCCGTTGCCCTGGATCCAAGTGAACTCGTTTTCGCGTCTCTTTGAACTCGTAACCTGTGACGCGATCCATTTGAGATGAGTACTTCCAGTTGGGTACGTGTTTTAAAAAGTGATAGGCTGGCACCACAATTTCTGGATCGGTAGAGTGGACGTTTTTACCAAAGGAAGGGACGGAGCATTTCTTGCCATCAAACACGAGTGGTAAATGAGTCAAATCATCCCCTTCGGATAAATAGGGGTCCCAATTTGGAGAACACATGTTAACGCGTTCCACTTTACCACCCATGCACACTCTATATCCTGGCGAAAATGTGAAAGGTCCATTTTGCTGATCGGGGAGAGGGATGAGCGTTCCATCTGGTATATTGAAACAGGCATCCGACTCGCATACGGCTGTGTCGAAATATCGAAACCCCTCTGGACACGTGTCGTACGTCATTTGATTGTCTCGACAGACGAGTAGCGTTTTGGAATTTAAAATTTTGGGTTCCTTGTGAAACTGGCAATAGACGGACGCATCAGACGTGTTGACACATTTGTCGTGCATGAAAATTTCATCGGAAGGGCATTTTTTAGCCGCTCTCGTTCCCTTTTCGCATTCATAATACAAATTTAACTCATAAGGATTGGCAAAACGTTTTCCATCCTTTTCACCCGAGCAAGGTTGGATGGGTTCACATTGTTGGTTGGTAAACAGGTGACCAGGAGGGCACATGTGCAGTTTATCGATTTGGGAACCTTGGCACGTAAAGTAAAAAACTCGTTTGTCTCGTAACGTGGTAGTGGCATTGGATTCAAATTGCACATTATTTTCGAGAGTTTTATCCCTTTTTAAGTACTCGTACAAGGGTTTTCCAGTAGCCAACACGCGAAAACCGTTGGGTTGACCGTGGCAAACATCTCCCAAAGTAATGGTTTCGTCTTGAATTTTGAATTCATTGGGCAAATCTACTTTCCAATCGACAGTAGAGTGGGTCGAGTATTGAAATGTGGATCCATTCAACTCGAGTTGTTGAGTAAACGTTGGTTTGGAAGGGACGTATGGAGTCGAGGGTTTAGAAACGGATAAGGAGTCAGATTGCGCCATGTAATAGAAATACAGTAAAAAAATGACTAGCGCTAATGCTGTCACCCACATTGTAAACTTGCTTTTGTTGTATCATGTGGGGAAACGCAATGAAAATGATCCCGCCACCAGATCTCGTTTCCCCGTGTTTCCAAGTCTAAAAGGTCGAATATCGTGTAAAAGACAAAGAGGGGGTTCGGGATATTTTACGCGAGTGTTTGGCTTCCTCGTTCTAATTTTATCCATTTCCAAAATCATTTCAAACCAATAGTGTCCAGAAAAGAGTTTGTGAACAAAGCTTGTGGAATGTGACGAGGGTGGGAGGCGAGAGCCTAGGACACGAGCAAACGCGCTTTCACGTATCTCAACGGGTGGTGTTTTCTTTTCCGTCAAAACTGTGGAAGCGAGTGTGGTCATCCAATCATAAAAATCAAACGCTTCAAACATTTCATTTTCAGTCGAATCATCGGGCGGGCATTCAGTCGGCAAGTCGGCCAACAATTCTTTGGTGAGGTCATCCATAGATTTCAGAGTGTTTGAGAGCTGCAAGAAATTCTAAAGTTGAGGCCTTCAACAAATTCTAAAGTAGCGAGTTCCAAGATTCAAGAGATTCTAAAGTCGATGGCTTCAAGAAATTCTGACGAGTCTGAGATCATCGAGACTCAACGCTTGCTCTTAACCTACAACGTTAAAAAAAAAAAAAAAAAAAAAAAAAAAAAAAAAAAAAAAAAAAAAAAAAAAAAAAAAAAAAAAAAATTTTTTTTTTTTTTTTTTTTTTTTTTTTTTTTTTTTTTTTTTTTTTTAACAATATCATTGAAGTTTGAAAAATAAACGGCTACTTACACCACCACGAATGAGAATGAGGCATTCGAGATACACCAGCACTTTCATAGTCACTCTCACAATCACTTGAATCGGATATATCTCGATAGTCTTTAATTATATCATCAAGTATTTCAATACTCTCCTTTATATTACTTTTTTCCAATTCATTCAATAAAATCGCATCTCCAACGGGAAATTGAGCATAATCTTCTACAAGAAACTGCATGGCTGATCTTCGTTGAAGTACGTAGCAGTCCAACCTCGTTCGGTACAAGTTGGAAATTGTTTCAATGTAGGTCTTGATTGGCTGGAGGCAATAGACCATCCATTCTGCAATTTCTTTTTTCTCCTTAACTGTGAAATTTTTGCACTTTATACCAATTTCAAAAATTATGTCAAGAACCAATTCTACTTTAGCTTCGCTTGAAGGGAACTTTGTAATGTTATTATATTCTTTAATCAGGTGATTTAAGGGATCCAATAAATGTGAAAAAATTTTAAAATGTGAGACTTTGCAATTTTCAGATTTCAAGTATTTATATAATTCTCTCCATTGTTCTAATGTACGGAAATTTGCAGAGTTGAAAATACTTTGTTGGGTTTTAAAGTTATTTTCTAGATCAGGTATGCCTTTTAAAAGATTATTCAAATCACTAAAGAGCTTGTTATAATAAGCGTCTTTATGAACACTTTCCAAACTTTTCACCAAGTCCTTTTGGGTTACCATATTGGATGCGTTTCTTGATTGATTGAAAAAACAGGAACCTAACAACCTAGATTAAATTTTTTCATCGTAATTAATGTTTGAGCTTGAACCAATGTTGTCTAAGGTTGGGACCTTCAAGAAATTCTAAAGTTGCGAGTTGAGGGCTTCAAGAAATTCTGACGAGTCTGAGATCATAAGACGTCTAGCTTTAAACCACAACGTCAAAAAAAAAAAAAAAAAAAAAAAAAAAAAAAAAAAAAAAAAAAAAAAAAAACTTTTTTTTTTTTTTTTTTTTTTTTTTTTTTTTTTTTTTTTTTTTTTTTTTTTTTTTTTTTAAACTTGTTTCTAGTTATTCTTTTTCTCGTTCGCTGTCATCTCTCGCCGGTTCAACTTCATCACATGGAGTGGATGATTTTGAAATTCCTTCGAGTAGAGCCAATGCTACTTCGATAGCTTCAAGAGTTTTGTTCAACTCAGTGTATGACTCTTTATATTTTTTCAGATGATTCTGCAAAATATTAAAACGAACATCAGTCCGATCTAACATATTTATAATCTGTGTAATATCATCCATAATGCTTACTGCATCATTACTGAGGTGTCTTCGGTCACGATACATACTTTCACGGTACACATTAATCTGACATTCTAAGTGGTCTTCAATCAATTCACTCATCTTGTTTAATCAAAACTAACAAGAGCTCAAGACAAGTCATTTCAAGGCATGACTAGATACAGATTTAAAAAAAAAAAAAAAAAAAAAAAAAAAAAAAAAAAAAAAAAAAAAAAAAAAAAAAATTTTTTTTTTTTTTTTTTTTTTTTTTTTTTTTTTTTTTTTTTTTTTTTTTTTTTTTTTTTTCCAATAATGTGTGCATAGAGAAAAACTTATTTTTCTTTGTCAATTGGCAATTGGTTATTTATAATTGGGTGATTAAATACATGCATTTCCGTGTTGACCATGGAATTGTGAAACTCCATAGTTAATGAATGAACGACATCAATTTCTCTTTTCAAAACGATATATTGTATTTCATCTTTGTTAAATTTTGCAAGCAAGTTTGACAAAAAATATTTGAGATATCTCATGCTTGTCTCGGCCCTATCTCTGGCCCGACATGCTTTTTCCTTTTCGATATTAATGAGGCATTGTCTATGTGAATTCATCTTTATTTATCTTTTTTGCTCGATTCTGAATTTGCATGTTTAACAGTGGCCTTTGTCGAATCCATTGGATATTTTTTTTTCTTCTTGGGAGCAGTGGATTCAGATTTCTCACATTTTCGTTTTTCCTTGGGAGTGGCAGATGCTTCCAGTGCTCGTTTTTTCTTGGGTGTGGCAGAACGTTTGGATTCACATTTGCTTTTCTTTGAAAGTGTGGCAGATTGTTTCTTCTCCAGAATTTTATTTTTGATGGGTAATGTGTTTTTAGATGGGTGGCTGGTAGTGGGTCCATCATCCCACTCGTCCGGCTGCAATTTTCGTGTGATACGCACTTTTTTATCAACCACATGATTGTTGACACTGAATGTGTATTTTATTCCCTTTTCCACCAGCATGACGATATTTTGTTTTCGAGCGTGCCAATACAACAATTCGGCATGCATCAATTGTTTCCATTTCAATGTATTCATGACCATGTCACATTCTTCTATAGGCGTCTTTGATCTTTTCCAAAAGGCCATGTTTAACAAAATGCAAAATGTCTTTTTGGTGTTGATAAACATTTGCGCATAATCCACCCATTTACATTCTCGCGCGTCCATGATAAACGATCGGCAATGTTTTTCGCTCACATCTGCTCGAGAATACGTGTATTCAATGTAATCGTTTGCCTTTTCTGGGTACCTTTCCAACATGCGGTAAGCGGCGCAATTTTGGGATTTGTACTCGCTCACGTGTTTTGTTTTCTTGATGATGGAGTATTTCGTCGGATCTCTGCATTTGTAACAAGCCTTTTGAATCAATTCGACCCACAGTAACCATCCACGACTTTCCAAGGAGAGACCCTCCTCCAACCAAGCGTTGGATACGGCATTTTCTGGCACATCTTGTATGGCCATAGGAGTTGAACGGGTCGAGTAGATGAAATTCCACACATTTTCCAACACCAAGGCTGTCATGAATTCAACGAGTTCATTCACCCGTTTCTGAAAACATTTGGCCACCACTTGTCCCTGCACCGATTCGTAAATGTAGCGTTTTCTGGATAAGACCAGCAAGCGTTTAATGCGTTTCTCATATTTGAGCTCCACGTGAGGCAAGTTTAAAAAAGCATTGATGCTTTCGCAATGGTCGTGTGGCCATTTTTCCACCATCAAGCTATCGGTGTCGGCATAACACACGCGATATCCCAAACGCTTGCAGTAGTGATACGACCCCAGCAATTGATAGCGTGCGAGTGTGACGATAATCATGGCAATGGGCAAGTACGACAGACACGACTGTTTGTTGCCCATGATGCCGTAGAGGGAATTTATCAAAATTTTGATGCACAGTTGGACATTGTGATGATAAATATCCTTGGTCTCCTTGTATTGGCGCTGGTGTGATTTGCGTAAATTGATAAAATGCTTCACGATACAAGGCAGGAAACCCTTGGTGTGGGGGTTGATGACCATGACGAACGATTCCGACTCGTAAGATGGATATCGAAAATGCTCGACGTTTACATTTTTTTCAAAATCCTCGTCTCCATGAATCTTGTACGGAATGGCCAACATGGTTTGGGTGTTGGGGGAGGCCAACCATTCTTCTCTCGTCAAAATGGTGCAGGTGCTGTAACAGAGATTGCAATTGAGAAGGGCGCTCGGGTACATGCTCACAAAATCCATTTCGGCCACGTCCTCGTAAGCCGTTTGAGGAATGCAATAATTTAACGCTCCCTGATAGGTTTTGGCGTTGGTTACCATCAACGCATTGTATTTTTTGGGATCGATGGGACTCTTCATAAACTTGCTGTTGAAAAAATAGCCCAATCGTGAGCCATACGTTTTGAACAGTTCCAACAAAAAGCTTGAATTACCCATGTACAACGCACGCCCGGCATCCCAAGCCGTGAAATTGGCTCGTTCCACTAGAAACGACAAGACCATTTCTTTGGTAAAGAGCTTGTACACTAGAAAGGAATCCTTTAAACAATAACGCACATAGTCTTTGAACGTTCCAAATTGATGCTGGAGCAAACGACGCGGTTGTAAAATCTTGAAACACTCCTCCGCCTGATTGGAGAGAACGAGGGAAGGAGTCACATTGGGATGGGTATACCAAGACCAAAGACCCGTTGAATGGATGGGTACTTTGGTTTCACCGAGCTTTGCTCGCGCCACATCATCCAATTTCAATCCTGGTAAATCGTATTTTGAAAAGACGAGAAAATACTGATACAAATCCAACACCAACTTGTTTTGAAACGTGGCTACGGTGGTCGTGCCCACGAGTTGGGAAGTGTACAGTTTCAAGATTTTGTACATTTTTAGCCACAGCAAGCGTGCAAACACACACGGAATGTCAAATCCAGTAATGTTGTAACCCGTTAAAACGTGACAGTCTTGAATAAACACGTGAAAATCGTTCAGCATGTGTCGTTCGGAGGTGTAGGCGATTGTGTCTTCCATGGAAAGGCCCTCCATCTCACAAGGCAAACGATACAATAGCCATTTGCGCACACCGTCCCGCTTATTCCATTTGTACAAGCTAATCATGACAATTTCGTCCGATGGGTCCATTCCGTTTGGAATATGATCGGTCCCGTCCATCGGCACCGTTTCCAAATCAAACGCTCCAATGGTCCAATCGGGAGACTGTGTTTGTTCCGGATGCATCTGAAACGATTCCAATAACCACTCAGACTGATGAGACACGGTGTACCATTTGTAAAAAAATCCGGCAGAATTGTATTTGAAGCAAAGATCAATGTACAGCCGAACCAACCAATCATCTTTTTCGTAATAACTCAATTTGTACTTGGACAAGAGCCTTCCCACATCAGCCACCGAAACATTTTTGACAAACACCTTGTAAAAGGGTTTGGTGGGAGAATCCAGTTTTCCAGAATGCAATCGCGATTCAAAATAGGGTAAAATCTTGCGAGTAGATCCCAAACTAACATGTCGGACGGGACAATTTGGAAAATTTTCTCGAATGGATTCCACCACCTTGTCAATGTGGTTTGTACAAACACCTATCCATTCCTCATATTTTCGAGTGACTTGGTTAATTTGTCCAGACTCATCCAAAAACGTGGTTTTGACTTGAATAATGTGAGGTTCATAGCTTTTCTTGTTAAAGACGGAAACCACCTTCTCCCAGCGGATCGAGTACAGCATTCTTTGACGTGAGCAAGCCTCGAGCCTCTAGTATTTAAAAGGCGATTACAAAAAAAAAAAAAAAAAAAAAAAAAAAAAAAAAAAAAAAAAAAAAAAAAAAAAAAAAAAAAAAAAAAAAAATTTTTTTTTTTTTTTTTTTTTTTTTTTTTTTTTTTTTTTTTTTTTTTTTTTTTTTTTTTTTTTAGCAAAGCTATTGACGTTTGAACTTGAGTAAGTGAGCTCCGAGAAATTCTACAGTTGCGAGCTCCATGAAATTCTAGAGTTGCGAGCTCCATGAAATTCTAAAGTTGTGAGTTCCAAGAAATTCTAAAGTTGTGAGTTCCAAGAAATTCTAAAGTTGCGAGCTCCGAGAAATTCTAAAGTTGCGAGGCCCTAGAAATTCTAAACTTGCAAGTTGGAGGGCTTCAAGAAATTCTGACGAGTCTGAGATCATAAGACTAAACGTATAGCTTTAGACTACAACGTCAAAAAAAAAAAAAAAAAAAAAAAAAAAAAAAAAAAAAAAAAAAAAAAAAAAAAAAAAAAAATTTTTTTTTTTTTTTTTTTTTTTTTTTTTTTTTTTTTTTTTTTTTTTTTTTTTTTTTTAGCAAAGCTATTGACGTTTGAACTTGAGTAAGTGAGCTCCGAGAAATTCTAAAGTTGCGAGCTCCATGAAATTCTAGAGTTGCGAGCTTCATGAAATTCTAGAGTTGCGAGCTTCATGAAATTCTAGAGTTGCGAGCTTCATGAAATTCTAGAGTTGCGAGCTCCATGAAATTCTAAAGTTGTGAGTTCCAAGAAATTCTAAAGTTGTGAGCTCCATGAAATTCTAAAGTTGTGAGTTCCAAGAAATTCTAAAGTTGTGAGTTCCAAGAAATTCTAAAGTTGTGAGTTCCAAGAAATTCTAAAGTTGCGAGCTCCGAGAAATTCTAAAGTTGCGAGGCCCCAGAAATTCTAAACTTGCAAGTTGGAGGGCTTCAAGAAATTCTGACGAGTCTGAGATCATAAGACTAAACGTATAGCTTTAAACTACAACGTCAAAAAAAAAAAAAAAAAAAAAAAAAAAAAAAAAATTTTTTTTTTTTTTTTTTTTTTTTTTTTTTTTTTTTTTTTTTTTTTTTTTTTTTTTTTTTTTCAAAGGTATGGTGATTGCAAACTTTTTCGGCAAATTGGACAAAAATTATTTATCAGCATCCAATTGTATAAACAAGCCTTATGGAAAATGTGATTGCATCCAGTCTTATTTGCAACGTCATGTGGTTTATAGGTAGCCAAACAAATTGAACAATCAGTTTTCAAATTTTCGACCGCCATGTCTTTCTTCTCAAGTGAAGAATTGTATTTCCACATATTCGAATCCCAATCTTTAGAAATTGTTCCAAAGCTTTTAAAAAAATCAAACCAGTAGCTTTGGGTGTAACTCTGATAGTTACATGTGCACCTGTTACTTTTCCTAGTTTTACATTTTAATACTCTTTTCATTGCTTGAAACATGTTTGTTGCGGATAATGGCATTGGACGTGATACGGATTACCACAAGAGAAGACCCAATGGAATGAGTGTGGTAGATGATGCCGAGGTAAATATCACGAGATCCAATTCAACCAAGTCAATTTGTCAGAGGACCATCCGTAATCCAAATCGTCAGACACAGATTTTCTTCATTAAAATTATCAAGCAAAAAGAGCAAGTTGTCAGAGCTTCAAAAAATTCCAATGCGATGAGATTATATAGTTTTAGTGTTTGGCTTAATACTACATTGTAAAAAAAAAAAAAAAAAAAAAAAAAAAAAAAAAAAAAAAAAAAAAAAAAAAAAAAAAAAAAAAAAAAAAAATTTTTTTTTTTTTTTTTTTTTTTTTTTTTTTTTTTTTTTTTTTTTTTTTTTTTTTTAAATGTGTTTTGTTTTTAATCTCCTTCGGCAAAATGGACAAGAGTTTTTTATCAACATCCATTTTTGTAAGCAAGTCTTATGAAAGATGTGTTTGCATCCAGTTTCATTTACAACCTCATATGGTTTAATGGTATCTAAGCAAATTGAACAATCCTTTTTCAAATTTTCGACCAACGTGTTTTTAATCTCAATTAAAGAATTACATTTCCAAATAATCGAAACCAAACCTTTAGAAATTGTTCTCAAGTTTTCAAAAAAAATATTCCAGTAGCTTCGCGTGTAACTCCGATACTCACATCTGTTCTTGTAGCTTTCCGTTACTTTATACATTATTACAGCTTTAATTGCTAGAAAAATGCTCGCCGTGGGTGATGGCATCGGATGTGATGTAAATTGCCTAGCGGGAAAGAGTCTGGTAGGCAGAGGTAAGATCACGAGGTCCAAGTCGTTTTCGTCTCCAGAAGGAGAACGTTCGTAATCTAATTCAACCGAGTCGTCTTCGTCGGAGGAGGAAGACCAACTGTTATCGAAATCGTCTTCATTCATCCAATCGTCGGAGTAAGACCATCTGTTATCGAAATTGTCTTCATTCATCCAATCGTCTTCATCATCAGTCGATATCATTCTTCATCAAGTTGTCAGAGCTTCAAAAAATTCCAATGCGATGAGATTATTTATATGCGATGAGATTATTTATATTATTGCTTCATACTTTTTTTTTTTTTTTTTTTTTTTTTTTTTTTTTTTTTTTTTTTTTTTTTTTTTTTTTTTTAAACAAGAATTTATTGACACAATTTTGCAAGTCTTATGAAAAATGTGTTTAATTTGTTTTCAAATTTTTGACCAACATGTCCTTCATCTCGAGTGAAGAATTGTATTCCCACATATTCGAATCCCAATTTTTAGAAATTGTTTCAAAATTTTCTGAAAAATCATGCCAGTAGCGTTGGGTGTATGCTTCTAGTAAGTACGACCGAACAAATGAAGGCATCCAATTTAAAATCCTCCTGTTTACCAAGTCCTTATCAATTATTCTTTGTACTTCGATGGAATCTAGACTCAAGTCCCGTATCATTTCAAAAGCACTAATTTTTTGTCCATGAAAGCGTTCATTCCGGAGATGAATCAATCTATTATTTGAAGAATTGGCCGGTTTGCAGTGCGGACATGTCTTATACATAACATTCCACAAATCATAACACCTTTGGTGAACCGTATGTCGACAACACTTCCAAGTGCTCACGTTATAATCCAGCAAACATATTCGGTCACTGCAAATGAAGCATTCTCCAGGTAGAATGGTGTATAGCATATTAACAGAATTATGCTTTATGTATTATTGAGTTGTATCGAGCTTGTGACACGTCATATATTCAATAAATTCTAAAGTTGCGAGTTGATGGCTCCAAGAAATTCTGACGAGACTGAGATTATCAAAACTCAACGCCTGGCTTTAAACTACAATGTAAAAAAAAAAAAAAAAAAAAAAAAAAAAAAAAAAAAAAAAAAAAAAAAAAAAAAAAAAAAAAAAAAAAATTTTTTTTTTTTTTTTTTTTTTTTTTTTTTTTTTTTTTTTTTTTTTTCACGCTGAGCATTGAGTCTTGTTGTAGTTTAACCAATCCATATGAGCAGCATATTGGTGATTCATGTTGCAGTTTGTTACATAATCAATTGTGAGCCAGTTGGCATGACGATTGACCAACAACGCATAAAATATCAGCAGATACAAGCACGTGGCATCAAAGTGATCCGTTTCCTTTGGATAAAATTCTTTGGCAATCTCTTCAATTTCGGGCAATGCATTCTTCTCTATTAATGAAAAATCATTGTATTTAATATACACTGCATGGGAGCACCGATCGCGATCATCAATAATATTGTATAGAAAACCATAGTCCACCAGTCCCGTTTGTATATTTTTTACGTGAGCAATGGCTTCTGGTTTAAACTCTCGTACCAACTCTCTCGGTACTGTGTAAAAGTCTTTTAAAACGTGGCTTTTGATTTTGAATTTGCTGATGCGATACTCGTTTCTCACGGCAACGGAATCTACGAGGCGATCCAAACGCAAGTTTTGCGCTTTCAACATTTTTAAATCGTAATACTCGCTAGGCTGGGTACGCTTACAAGACATGTTCTTTAATTATCCTTGTCTATTGAATGGCCATTGACACAAAATCTAGAGGAGAATTTCCAGATTTCACAGGTACGCGAAAACTCAACGCCTCTTCATCAAATGGACAAAAAATGGGTTTCTTTTTCCAACTAAAGTTTGTCATGCAATTGACGCGTCCGGTAAAAACGTTTTGCTCCACCCGCGAGCGTTCCACCACACAACGAGATGTTTCATCTTTTTCGTGTAAATAAGGTCCGCACTCGCATTTGTTACCGATAAACTTCATCATGGGTAAAGGATTTGGAATGTCTTGAATGCAATAATCAACTGAACACGTAAAAGGTAAAGTGTTTACCATCGCGTGCCCACGGGCGTCGGGAGAATCACATTTGCATCGGAAACGTAACGTTTTTCCATCAGACAAAGTTTCGTATGCATTTTCAATATTTTCCGCTGGTTTGTTTTTTAAATGGTCCCACAGCACATTTTTACTGTTGTCTCGAGCATCATCACTGTAACACGGATTTTGAAAAATGGATTTGTTTCTCGGAATACAGGTCCAGCCAGATGACGAGAATACGTGATGCGATGTTGTTTGATTGCAGTCACCCACTCCTTTGGGTAAGCAATACGTTCCCGGTACCAGTTTCTGATCCATTAAATATATGGATTCCCCCTCCATCACCTGAAAGGAGACGTACTCTCCATTTCCGCAGATTTGATGACAGTCACAGGCTTCGTCCGTGGGACATTTGAAACCGTATAAAGGACAGGCGAACGCGTTGACGGTGGATATCCACGGACCTTGCAATAAATGGGCCACAGGAGACTCGTTCAAAAATGGTTTGTAAAACAAATTGATGATGGTCACGATCAAAATCAAGAACAAGATGTATTTTCTCTTTACCATTCTTTGTCTATTGTTATTATTGTTCCATTTAGATCCGATTCCGGGTCGACCGCATCACAATCATTATGCCCTCGTGTATTCGTGGAACGAATTTAGGGTCGTACGCATATTCCCACAAAACTGGTACGTGTTGATTGACAAAAATGGTGTATTTTCGTACGAGCCCACGGAATCATTGGAAACGTATATCCCGGCTATTCGTTTGGATAATCATCGAAAATATGACATTTTTCACTATCGTTATTTACTAGATTGGATGAAGGAAGCACCCGTTGTCATATCGTATCCATTGGAAAAGAAAAACTTGGTCGACATTTTAAATTACATTACGTCGACAGCTTAGCCATTTGGGCACACACCAACTTGAACGCGCCGAATGAACTGGAACCATAAATTTTCAAATTTGAACATTTCTCTTGGAGCGTGGAAATGATTTTGTCTGTATAACTCATCTTTAGAAATCCAATTCGCTCAATTCCAGTCATTTCCAAATACATGATGAGCACATCCAAACCATCTCGACTGCATACCGTCCCATGTTTTTTACAAATCCGAAAAGGATACATGGGGAAGACACTGACGCCTTTCATGGAGCCTTTCATGGTATTGGGGAAGGGCACAATGAGCACACCGACTGCTTTGGAAACCAAACGATTCAATATTGGAATTTTGGGATCGAATGAAACAAAATCCTTTTCTTGAGAATACATTTCGAGTAGATTCAACCAACGATCAATGAATGCCGCCAACCTGTCAGATTCAATGTATCGCAATGTGCTATAATAGTGATCAGCGACAATCTCCTTGGCTCGCAGCAAGTCAAACATTTTTAAATGGAAATGTTTCGTTAGCTTGATCGTTCAGCTTAAATACAACACTGTAAAAAAAAAAAAAAAAAAAAAAAAAAAAAAAAAAAAAAAAAAAAAAAAAAAAAAAAAAAAAAAAAAAAAAATTTTTTTTTTTTTTTTTTTTTTTTTTTTTTTTTTTTTTTTTTTTTTTTTTTTTTTTTTTTTTTTTTTTTTTTTTTTTACAGTGTTGTTTGAATCTCTATTGAATCAAACGCTTTACGATTATTTTTCTCACGATCCACTTGCAATTCATTCAGAATATTTTGCATGTCCAGACTTTTCAAACACAACAATTGTTTTAAATCTGATTTAATGTCTTGTTGTTTCATCAACTGTTTAAATGCCTTATTCATGGACACCACTTGACCATGATATATGAGGCGATCATCAGTCCAAGATTTTATTTGTTTATCAGCAGCATAGGATGATGTAAATGAATTAAAATAGGAGTGTCTCTTCAAATGCTTCACATTTTCTATCAAGAAATAATGTTGCTCATACACAACGCCATTCAATCCTCTAAATGTTAAATGTACCATTGGAAGATTTTCAATTTCAGATTTTGGAATATCAAAATGAAATCCAGTTTCTTCTTCAAACTCTCGATAGGCGGCTCTAAATAAACTGATAGTGTTTATCTTTTCGTGTCTTTTGACTGAATATGGGAGTTGACCATGAGGAAAATCATACACGTCCTCAAATATCTCGTCATTTTTATAGCGTTGATAATCTATAACATCATGTTGCGGCAAATTTACAAGAATTTTCTTTTCAAACCATTCGTGTACAATTTTTTGATTACTCTCGTACGGTATCTTCTTTTTATGTAGGTAATGATAAAAATCCTGTACACAGTATGGAACTTTTCGGCGCAAAAGAACAATTTTGTCGGTTGATGTCTTTACGACAAGTCCATAAGACGTGGTTAATTTGCTTTTCATATTGATACTTGAGAATATAGGAATGGCTGGTTTTGCTCTTGCTTTCAAACAAGTGTTGAACATTCACTCGTGGCGAACTTTTAAACAGCCTTTAAAAAAAAAAAAAAAAAAAAAAAAAAAAAAAAAAAAAAAAAAAAAAAAAAAAAAAAAAAAAAAAATTTTTTTTTTTTTTTTTTTTTTTTTTTTTTTTTTTTTTTTTTTTTTTTTTTTTTTTTTTTTTTTTTTTTTTTTTTAATTATTATTATTTATCCTCTTCTGTTGTTACTTCATTTTCTTCGACACGCTTAACTTTAATTTTTTTGCGGTGGCCTTTTTCTCCACCATCGCCAGGTCGCTTGTTGCTACAATCTCCTCTCTCACCTTCTGTTACATCCTCTTCTTCGACACGCTTAACTTTAATTTTTTTGCGGTGGCCTTTTTCTCCACCATCGCCAGGTCGCTTGTTGCTGCAATCTCCTCTCTCACCTTCTGTTACATCCTCTTCTTCGACATGCTTAACTTTAATTTTTTTGCGGTGACCTTTTTCTCCACCATCGCCAGGTTGCTTGTTGCTGCAATCTCCTCTTTCACCTTCTCCATTTTTCTTTTTCCATTTTTCATGTGAATCCAACCGCCAGCTTGCGACATCTACGAGATCTTTTCCAATTTGTTCCAAGTAAAAGTTTGAATAAATACTTCCTTTTCCTTGGAATACACCCTCCAAAATCTCTTTCATATGTTTGGGATTCGCAATGCCATCAAAATCTCGATACAATTGCCGAACTGCTCTTATATGCTTCCCTTTAATGTCGTCCGGTCCAAATTTAAAGGCATCCACATATGATTTTAAATCATCTCCCAAGAATCCGTCGACGGCAAAAAATATCCACAACTGCCTCTTGTCCTTGACGAAGCGATTGAAACAGGTTGCTATCCTTGACAAATCCGTTAATCTAACATAATCTCTTCCCAGCACTCGTTCAACGCAATGCTGGTCTTCAGCATTCTGAGTCTTTTTCCTCTGCTTCCAAAGATCTTGCAACATTTTATGCAATTCAGCATCCATCAAACATTGCCCCTGTTTGATGGATTCTTGTATTGCAGTCCATGACAATTTGAAATTTTCTTCTGCCAATCTTTTTAAAATACGAATCACCAGAGTCTCATGTGTTAAATGTGGGTTGTTTTGAGCAAGAGTCAATTCCTTATAAAATAACCATGTAGAAGTTGCATACTGCTGCTCATTAGTAAAACTTTCTGGTTCGAAAATTGCAACAGTGTTTTGAATATCATCCATGGTCGAGCAAGGTCCGGCTGGAGAAGTAGAACAATCCTTGGATGTGTAGAACTTGATTTTGATGTTTGCAAAGACTCGAACTTATATAGCTTTAAAAAAAAAAAAAAAAAAAAAAAAAAAAAAAAAAAAAAAAAAAAAAAAAAAAAAAAAAAAAAAAAAAAAAAAAAAAAAAATTTTTTTTTTTTTTTTTTTTTTTTTTTTTTTTTTTTTTTTTTTTTTTTTTTTTTTTTTTTTTTTTTTGTAATTAAAAATAATATTGTCTAAAGTTAAACAAGATTTCTCAAGACTCAAACTTTAATTAAAATTGTATAATCAATAATCGCCCAAAGTAAAAAAATTACCTGGAACGTAATTCAATTTTTTGCATCTCGGAATTAGATTTCACGACCTCAACTGTCAAATACAACACATTTCAATGTTGTATTTTTTTTTTTTTTTTTTTTTTTTTTTTTTTTTTTTTTTTTTTTTTTTTTTTTTAAATCACACAACACTATTTTAAAAACAAAACACATTTATTGATTCAAGTTTACATTCAATTATTCTTTACATTTAACATTTAACAACCAGTTACATTACGCACGCTCAAGTTTAACGGCTCGATAAACTTGATTGCTGGCCGATTGCTGTAGGATCCAGTCTTTCGGCTTGTTGTCAAATCCAGAGGCACGTCTGGATCGTCTTCCTGGCACGTCTCTGACGTCGGATGTATCGCAGGCACTAGATTGTCCAGCGTGGGCATGTCTCGTGTCGTGGGCCATTCATACACCTCGCAAGTTTCTTGTAATTCCCTTATGACGCTGTTGTAGTCGTTTTTTTCGTTTTTTTCCTCTAAGTTGAGCATCATTTGCTCAAAGAGTGTGCCCTCCATGTCTGGTTGGAAGAAATCTTCCAACAGAGTCACTTCCTCCGTTTGACTCGCCCCCAGGGAGGGAGGCGACTCGAAAAGGACTGGCTCAGATGGACCAGGCATCATGAATTCTGGCGCTGGTGGATCAGGCATCGTGAATTTTGGCTCAGATGGTCCAGGCATCAGGAATTCTGGCGCTGGTGGATCAGGCATCGTGAATTTTGGCACTGGTGGATCAGGCATCGTAGGCTCTGGCACTGGTGGATCAGGCATCGTGACTTTTGGCGCAGGTGGACCAGGCATCGTGAATTCTGGCGCAGGTGGACCAGGCATCGTGAATTCTGGCGCAGGTGGACCAGGCATCGTGAATTCTGGCGCAGGTGGCCAACTGATGGGCTCTATGAATGCTAAGGGTTCCATTGGCTCGGGATGAAACACCGGAGGCGGTGGCGGCGGATTTATTCGAGTCTTTTCAGCTGGCGGACCCAATCGAGATCTCTTTGCCGGAGGTGCCTCCTCCAGCATGGGCACGGGTGTGGGAGGCGGCAATTTGTAAGGCTGGGGCTCAAATTCCCGGTGGTCTCGGTAATCATATCCCTCCGTCACCGGGCAGTCTCTCTGGACAATGTCCAAGGTGAAGATTGTTTTCTGTACCGTCATCACCACATACTCGACATTTTCTGGAATACTATAGCGTTTCCATGGCTGAAACACAAAGAGGTCATATTTAAACTGGTCCGTTGGCTTTAAGCTCTTTCGCACCGTCCAAGGCTTTTGGACCCGACTAGAGAGCACGTACAGTTGGAGGGGTGCGTCTGAGGTCTGGTAGACGTGCTTCGTTCCACTCTGCACGGTCCTAAATCCAAACGTAAATCCAAATTTTACAATAAACATATTGTCCATTCTGAATCCCAGCCGTTGGTCTGAATTTTTCAAGTTGTTTCTGTGTGGGTTTTTGATCAGTTTACGGACTACCTTGTCCCATTGCGGCTTACTCGGCGAACAGTGCCGCGCCTCCGACACACACCGCAGGAAATTTTGAATTGCTTTTTTTTTCTCTATCCACTTTAATCCAAGTATCGAGTAAAACATTCTATAATTCTCTTGCTCCTGAAATGCTATGAATGCGGTGACTCGTCCCATCTTGGCAGCATGTTCAAAAGCATCCAAGTTATCCTCCAGGCTAAGAGAACGGAGTGAAGAGCTCAGGGTATTCGGAAACACATCCATGGTTTGACACGAGTTGAAAGGCTTTTCGATCTCTTGAGTCGAAAGTGAAGTTTCTCTCGCGGTGCCTCTGCTTTTATAGCCGAAAAGCAGGATGTGCATCCGTTTAGTGGGCGAGTCTATTTAACAGATGACGTCAGGGGGTGTTTTGCTTCCAAAAGGTTTTTCGCACACGGGAATCAAGCTTGGCGCAATCTATCTTGAATTGTTTTGGGTAGAAATTTCTTGGTAAGAGTTGTGCAATGACTCAACAAGCTTGATCCTATAGATGATTTCGAACCATTGAAATGTCTCATAGATTTTGAAATTGTTTAACAAGCTGGGTTAGATTTGGCATTTGACTCAGTGGATGATTTCTTGAAGAACTGACTTTATCATGGTTGATAGGCAACGCTTTATACATCCATACGAAAAAAAAAAAAAAAAAAAAAAAAAAAAAAAAAAAAAAAAAAAAAAAAAAAAAAAAAAAAAAAAAAAAAAAAAAAATTTTTTTTTTTTTTTTTTTTTTTTTTTTTTTTTTTTTTTTACACTATTGAACAACGGCTCAACTTTTGTTTTAATTCCACCAGTCGTTTACTTTTTCGAATCGATCCGTTTCGAGTTTTTCTTCTTCCAATTCGTGCCAAAGCGGGTGGTTTTGCTTTGGGTGTCTCCTGTTTCTCCAGAAGCTCCATAAGATTTTCTACAAATTTCGCGTCTCCGAATTCACTTGGCACGTCGCAATCATCTACACTAAAATTTTCCGGTTCATCAGGATTGGGTAGAAGCACAACGTTTGAAAAGTATTTTTTTAAAAACATAAAGGTATCCTCGTGTATAACCCCGATGGTTTTAGATGGTAAATCCCAAGAATGCAAAATTTTAGCGATCCATGAATCTGTTTCAGATATTTTTCTAGCGGCCAGCTGGGTCAGAAACGAGTGTATTTGACCCAAATTAACTTGAACATATTCCACATTCTCGTAATATCTTGGAGCAAACGATTCATCAGAATCATATAGGTAAACCAAACCCATAGTCTTGACGGATTGAGGAGATGGAATCATGACAAATGTTTCTTTGGGATTGAGTTTGCTGCTAAAGGTAATTTCCCAAGGAATCTTTGTTGGTAAAAAATCTCCGTCATTATAGTATTCCCATTGGGTTGCAAATACAACGTTAATGTAGTAGTCTGTGTTAAAGTTGGCCATGGTCACAAATCTTGAACAATTCAAAATCAAGATTGGACACTTGCTTTATGCTAGCTTTAAAAAAAAAAAAAAAAAAAAAAAAAAAAAAAAAAAAAAAAAAAAAAAAAAAAAAAAAAAAAAAAAAAAAAAAAAAAAATTTTTTTTTTTTTTTTTTTTTTTTTTTTTTTTTTTTTTTTTTTTTTTTTTTTTTTTTTTTTTTTTTTTTTAACGTAGCTAATGTGTGAGCTTGAAATAAGTGAGGACTTTGGGCTTAAGAACACATGTTATATTTATCTATGGTTGGTTGCTTTCAACAAATTTTTTTAGAGTTTCGAAAATGTCAGTGTCTACATTCTGTTTTCCAACATTGACGCTTTGAAGTGCTTGCTCAACAAATTGCTTTTGTTGTTTCAATGTATTGTATTCCTTGTACAACTGTTGGAGCTGCTTAAAAAAGTTTTCCTCCACCGGGTCCTTGTCAACAGTTTGAGACATTTCGTCTGTCGTTTGAGTTGTTTCATCGATGGTAAGAATCACTTTAGGTGTTTGAGCCTCTCGTGACATTTCATCCGCCGCCGTCGCTAGAGTCCTTTCCTCAGCAGCAGTTGCTAGACTCCTTTCCTCACCAACAGTTGGGTTTGCTCGAATCACGTCTCGAGAATTTTCAGGCCTCACAAGTTGTGAGCCATCATTCAAATCATCTTTCCAAACTTGATTCTCAGATTCCATGCCACTATTGGAAGGTATATTCATCTCTCCAGAGTCGTCCATTATCATTCTATTATCACGTGCACTCTCTATAAACTGTTCTAACCAACTTTCAAATGTTACGCCGGCGGGATGAGGTTTCAGCACATGACAATCACTGTACAATTTACCAAATTTCACGTGTTCGTAGGTCACATTAAATTTTTCAATCTTTAAGATGTATAAAAAATAGTCATACATTGTTGAACTTTTCGATTTTATAATCTCCAATGCCGTTGAAGTATTGATTAGTCTACATCTACTACTAACAGAATGTTGGGCTAATCCTTCTGATAAAATGTCTGCACCCATCACAGATCTGGTGATGACGTAACTAGACCTTTGCAAATCGTAGGGTTTGCTCATTTGACACAGAAAACCAACATCTACCACTCGCCAATAAAGAATTCCATCCTTTCCCACAACACATGACATGGGAGTTGAAGAGTGATCCTTATACAATCTTATCCACATGGTTGCAGAGCTTTCAATCAGGGACGAATTCATCTTTCTATACAGGCAGATCTGAATTGATCTTTCTATACAAGCACACCTCGACTTAAATAACAGAATCAAAAAAAAAAAAAAAAAAAAAAAAAAAAAAAAAAAAAAAAAAAAAAAAAAAAAAAAAAAATTTTTTTTTTTTTTTTTTTTTTTTTTTTTTTTTTTTTTTTTTTTTTTTTTTTTTTTTTTTTTTTTTTTTTTTTTTACGCTACTGATTTTAGGAGCTAACCAATTTTATGCATCAGGCTCTTTTGTCAAGAGTCCTACAACTCTCAAAATTTCAACGTTTAACATTTTCAATCTCTCGTTCATCTGTAAAAGTCCTTGCTCCAAATGATTCTTTTGAAATTCCAGGTTTGTGTTGGTTGAAAGCAATAGACGAAGTCGGTTAAACAATGCTTTATCCACCTCGACAACCGATTGATCACTTGAACCAGCATCATTTTCAGACTCGGGTTTGTTTGGAAAAGATTGATCCACCCTTTGAGGTATTTCAGGTGCATGGGATACCGTTTCATACGCAGCCACTCGAGGCATTTCGTTCTCAGTCTGAGGCATTTCATACACTTCCAACGAAGGTATTTCATCAGCAGTGTGAGGTACGTCATTGGTATTGGGTGTCATTTCATCAGCAAACGGTGAAATTGCTAACGCCGAATCTTGCGTATCCTCTGGCTCCGTAATGATCGAGTCTTCATTCAAAACTTGATTGGCGACATTCGCAGTACTAGTCGAAGGAACATTAATATCTTTAAGGATGATTTTTTCCCGTTGCACATGTTGAATAAACGATGCGATCCATTCGTAGAATGCAGCACCCTCAGGACTGGGATACATTGCAATACAACTCTTGAAAAATTTACAACCCTTTGTGATTTGTAGCGTTGTTTTAAATTTGGCTTCCTGTATCGCGAACAAAAACTTGTCAAGCATCTCTCGCTTCCACCATTTCAAAATGATAATCACAGTGTCTGTATTAACCAACTTGCATCTCTTTAGAATAGAATGGTATAAAGATACCTCGGGTAAAACGTCTTCACCCTTAACAATATTACGTACAATGCATCGGATTTTGTGCAATCTATAGGGTCTATTCATTTTACATAGTACACCCACTTCGACCAGACGCCAATAGATACATCCATCCTTTCCCACAACTCCAGATAGAGAAAGAGAATCGCTGGAATCCAAATGCAACTTGAACCACATTGTTGAAGGCTTAACAGGACTCGTGGATCAGAATCAAATCGTTACAAGTTTAATGTGATGTGAGGACCTACCGACTTGCGTTTATAAGACTGTCGTAAAAAAAAAAAAAAAAAAAAAAAAAAAAAAAAAAAAAAAAAGAAATATTTTTTTTTTTTTTTTTTTTTTTTTTTTTTTTTTTTTTTTTTTTTTTTTTTTTTTTTTTTTTTTTTTTTTTTTTTTTAAACAATGTAATTTAGAATTTCAGAGAGTTTTTAAATCAGAGAGTTTAGAGAGTTTTCAAATCAGAGAGTCTAGAGAGTTTTCAAATCAGAGAGTTTTCAAATTTTTTCATCCTGCAACATTTGCAACTTCTCATTCTTGAGGGCCTCCATGGCTCCTTCAATTCGGTGCAGACTCTCGTTTGCCAACGCGTATGATTCTGTAAACCGTTTAAAATCGTCTTTTATCTCGCGATGGAGGACGTTGCTCTCCTCACTCAATGTTAGCACTTTCTCAATATCAAGTTGGAGTTTTAAAACGACGTCTCTGAAGATTTTTCGCTTAGGAGGTATGCAATTTCGATAAAAGTCGATTTTGTAACGTTCGTCTGGACGTTGGCTTTGCATGTTTATTCCATCACTCCTGTATTTACTTGTTAGATTTCCGAGTAGTGTTACAATATCAAGAAGGTTGTAATGCGCCCAACCGGACGATTCATAGAATTGTTCGCCTAGTCCACAAATCGATCGAAATAGGGATTCGTCTTCCTGAAGCAATGGTTTCACACTCTCCAGGCAGTGTTCAATTTTTAAAATGCATTCTCTGAATTCAAATTTCGCATTATACAGCTCTTTGTCGTAAAAATCAATTTGACATTGCGTAGGCACATTAAATGTTTTTCTGTGGTAGTAAGTTGTTTCACACAAATCTCTCGATATTTTTTTGCGGCACACGGGGCAAGTCTGACGTACACGGACCTTCAACCATAGATCGAGACATGGCCTGTGGAACAAGTGTTTGCAGGGAGTTTCATAAATTGGTTTTAGCAATTTAAAAGAAGTACAACAGATTGGACATTCATCCTCATCCACATTCATCCTCATCTCCATTCTTAAAGACAATGCAGAAAAAAGAAATGTTTGCTCCAAGAAATCGAGATGAGTGAAGATCGTAAAGCCTCGATACTGGCTCTTTCATACATTATTCGAAAAAAAAAAAAAAAAAAAAAAAAAAAAAAAAAAAAAAAAAAAATTTTTTTTTTTTTTTTTTTTTTTTTTTTTTTTTTTTTTTTTTTTTTTTTTTTTTTTTTTTTACATTATTCGAAAGGATGAGACATTGTTCAATACAACTTTTTTTATTAATCTATTCAAAATGATTTACAGCATTACAGCATCCATGATATATTGGTTTAAAGTACATATTCAGGCAAAGTATCCAGAGTCACAGTCTTTATATCGTGGGCTGGATGATATTTCGGCCACGTGCTCAGGATGTCGCTCCATAATTTCTGTGTCGTGTCGTCTGGTAAGACGAGGGTCGTTGCATTCATGTTTGACAGTTTATCAAAGAGCACTTGGTTCGCAATGGATCCCTCGCCAGACTTGCACACATAGCCATTGGTGATTGTCAATCCATCAGAGCGCAAGCAGCAGATGGATCGCGTAGACAATCGAAGAATCATTTGTTCAAGCTTGGCACGACCCGTGTTGTAAAAAAATGGGGAAACAGTCTCTCTAGACCGAGAGCGTTTCCCCATTTTTTTACCCATCCCTTTTTTGGAAAAAGAGATGGAAAAACCGTGCGTGTTCAAAAAAACGCTTTACATCACGTCACAGTCGTGGGCCAACCAATTTCTGAGAGCACACAGTTTGACGTTGCCACAATTGTTTCTCATGGATCTCGAATGAAATCCACACGACTTTTCAGCATCGAATGGGAGGAGGTCAAATCGTGGGCAACCCCAGGTCCCCAGATTGACGGAGGGTATGTCGAGCTCTTGTAAGAGTTTAGCAGTCGCATCACAACCTTTAAACGCCAGGCGGTTGCCCCCTGGATAGGCTTTCAGGAGCTGTAGGTAGATATTTTGCAGGATGGTTCGGACGTTAGATTGTGGCTGCACAGATTCGTGAGGTCGACTTATCAAGCAAAGTCCATGTACGTTGGCGTAGACAAATTCAGCTGACAACAGATCGAGGTGGCTTTGCGGTGCAGAGTCGATGGAGAAGCCGACACGGATCGGTGGTTCCTCGTTCCTCACCGAGAGAGCAGAGAGTTCTCGCACGTAAAACTGTTGGTTGATCACGTAGCCGTGGAGATGAACAAATCCACAAATGTGAGATTGCTGGGTCATGATGGCTAGAGTTGAAGCGAGAGGAATATGGTTTGGCTCTGGAGAGCTGCTTCTTATATATACTGTTCAAAGGGGATATGACGCATCACATCCTGTGATTAGGATATCCGGTCCTTCCATAAAGTGTGTAGACCCCGTCGAGTTTTAAAACAGTTTGGGTGTGGCATGACCATTCTTTCAGTGAGCTTTCAAATCAAAGAGTACATCAATAATGTGAATTGTGTGGACAAACCCTACATTATAAATCCTAATTTAAAAAAAAAAAAAAAAAAAAAAAAAAAAAAAAAAAAAAAAAAAAAAAAAAAAAAAAAAAAAAAAAAAAAAAAAAAAAAATTTTTTTTTTTTTTTTTTTTTTTTTTTTTTTTTTTTTTTTTTTTTTTTTTTTTTTTTTTAACGAAGCTATTGACGTTGGAACTTGAGTAAGTATTATCTAACGTTCTGAGTCCCAAGAAATTCCAAAGTTGCGAGCCCCAAGAAATTCTAAAGTTGCGAGGCCCCAGAAATTCTAAAGTTTCAAGTTGGAGGGCTTCAAGAAATTCTGACGAGTCTGAGATCATAAGACTAAACGTCTGGCTTTAAACTACAACGTCAAAAAAAAAAAAAAAAAAAAAAAAAAAAAAAAAAAAAAAAAAAAAAAAAAAAAAAAAAAAAAAAAAAAAAAAAAAAAATTTTTTTTTTTTTTTTTTTTTTTTTTTTTTTTTTTTTTTTTTTTTTTTTTTTTTTTTTTTTTTAACGAAGCTATTGACGTTGGAACTTGAGTAAGTATTATCTAACGTTCTGAGTTCCAAGAAATTTTAAAGTTGAGACCTCTAACAAATTCTAAAGTTGCGAGTCCCAAGAAATTCCAAAGTTGCGAGCCCCAAGAAATTCCAAAGTTGCAAGTCCCAAGAAATTCTAAAGTTGCAAGTTGGAGGGCTTCAAGAAATTCTAAAGTTGCGAGGCCCCAGAAATTCTAAAGTTTCAAGTTGGAGGGCTTCAAGAAATTCTGACGAGTCTGAGATCATAAGACTAAACGTCTGGCTTTAAACTACAACGTCAAAAAAAAAAAAAAAAAAAAAAAAAAAAAAAAAAAAAAAAAAAAAAAAAAAAAAAAAAAAAAAAAAAAAAAAATTTTTTTTTTTTTTTTTTTTTTTTTTTTTTTTTTTTTTTTTTTTTTTTTTTTTTTTTTTTAACGAAGCTATTGACGTTGGAACTTGAGTAAGTATTATCTAACGTTCTGAGTTCCAAGAAATTTTAAAGTTGAGACCTCTAACAAATTCTAAAGTTGCGAGTCCCAAGAAATTCCAAAGTTGCGAGCCCCAAGAAATTCCAAAGTTGCAAGTCCCAAGAAATTCTAAAGTTGCAAGTTGGATGGCCTCAAGAAATTCTGACGAGTCTGAGATCATAAGACTAAACGTCTGGCTTTAAACTACAATGTCAAAAAAAAAAAAAAAAAAAAAAAAAAAAAAAAAAAAAAAAAAAAAAAAATTTTTTTTTTTTTTTTTTTTTTTTTTTTTTTTTTTTTTTTTTTTTTTTTTTTTTTTTTTTTTTTTTTTTTACATTATTCACAAGGATGAGACATTGTTCAATACAACATTTTTTATTAATCTATTCAAAATGATTTACAGCATCAATGATATATTGGTTTAAAGTACATATTCAGGTAGCGTGAAATACCACCCACTACTGCAATCCAACGGTGACACTCTTCTCGACCGCAAGACTCGCACATTCCGATGGGTGGCTCAGGCAAAGTATCCAGAGTCACAATCTTTATATCGTGGGCTGGATGATATTTCGGCCACCTGCTCAGGATGTCGCTCCATAATTTCCGTGTCGTGTCGTCTGGTAAGACGAGGGTCGTTGCGTTTAGGCTCGACAGTTTATCAAAGAGCTCCTGCTTCGGAATGGATCCGTCGCCCGACTTGCACACATAACCATTGGTGATTGTAAATCCATCCGAGCGCAAGCACAGGACTGCAAACGCATTTCTGTGTTGGTAACGGTAGTATTTGGGTGGTGGCTGAGCACGAGGCGTCTCCCTCCCTCTCGAAGGATAGCGTTGGAAGGCAGACTGTCTAGAAAAATCCAATCTACGAGGTGTGCATGAGAACTTTGTCGGACGATGACGAGGCGTATAGAAATCTCTGGGACGCTTCCAGCCAGAGGCATCAGAGTTTGAATTTCTTGGACGCTCAGACATTCTTCGCCACGTGCCATGTTGGCTGGAATCGTGTATCCTCTCCGTAGACTCTGTCGAAACGGGTGGATCCACAGGAGTAGGAGTCATGGGTGGCGAGAATAGTGAAATAATTTCAGTGTCCTCTTCATTTTGGTCACGAGCATTGGCTTGCACTCGAGCCATTGTGGCTGTAAATTCACTATTGTCCTCATCAGTTGAAATGTATGGATGATTGCTGGCCATGATGCTATTCAGTCGTCCAATTTCCACAGGTCTTTGGGTTGTGATCAAGTCAAGCTAAGAGTTTTTTCAGACTTTATCTCCGGATGCTGGAGCAGCAACGAGTGATTTTCAACTGTGTGTGAGCGCCTTTTATACTCGCTGCTCAAAAATTTGAACCAATCACAAGCGACTTTTAAAGAGGCTGGTTCCAAGAAATTGGCAAGGTGTGACAGCTCCAAGAAATTTGCAAGTTTTGACAGCTCCAAAAAATTCTGATGAACTGAGATTCTCAAGACTCTACGCATGGTTTTAAATAGCAGCTTCAAAAAAAAAAAAAAAAAAAAAAAAAAAAAAAAAAAAAAAAAAAAAAAAAAAAAAAAAAAAATTTTTTTTTTTTTTTTTTTTTTTTTTTTTTTTTTTTTTTTTTTTTTTTTTTTTTTTTTTTTTTTTTTTTTGAAGCTAAAAAATTTTTTAAAGTTGTGTTTAGATTTTTCAAAGTCTATTTTCAAGGTCATCCAAACGGCAAAAAAAATTCACTAGATCCACACTAGTGAGGGGATGATGGGGGGTACCATCATCCAACTTAAAACTAATTGTAAATCTAAAACTAATTCTAAACAACGCAAAATTTTCAAAGTCCATTTTCAAGGTCATCCAAACGGCAAAAAAAATTCACTAGATCCACACTAGTGAGGGGGATGAGGTACCATCATCCAACTTAAAACTAATCTAAAACTAAATCTAAAACTAAATCTAAATCTAAAACTAAATCTAAATCTAAATCTAAATCTAAACCTAAAACTAAATCTAAACCTAAAACTAAAACTAAATCTAAAACTAAAACTAAATCTAAATCTAATCTAAATCTTAAACATTCTATCCATGGATAGGGTCATGATCAACACATAAGCTCCAAAAAAATATCTCATAGGGGGGTGCAAAACCCCTACGGAAACGCTACCTCGGTATTGCCAAAGCAACTCCGACCTGCAATATGTGCATCATAGCCGCCGTAGCGACTACGGGTTTTCTCGTTGGGCCGAAGCCCCTACGGGAACATGCTCTTCTCGATGACATCGTCGTGATGTCACCATCCTCCCTCTCTCCGCTGGACCGCAGAGTCTCCCTCTCTAATGAAACATTAGAGTTTTTAATTCAGCTATTTCTCTCGATTTTTTTTAATTCAGCTATTTCTCTCGATTTTTTTTAATTCAGCTATTTCTCTCGATTATCTCCAATTTCTCTCGAATTCTTTAAGGCAACGCTTCTTCTGTCATCTCATGGCTGGAACATTCCATCGGGTCGTCTCCACCTGAAAAAAAAATACTTACCTGCTGGTCTGGACCTGAAAAAAATAAGCTCTCCTCATAGCTGCCGAAGCCACTACGGAAACGCTACCTCGGTATTGCCAAAGCAACTCCGACCTGCAATATGTGCATCATAGCCGCCGTAGCGACTACGGGTTCTCTCGTTGGGCCGAAACCCCTACGGGAACGCTACCTCGGTATTGCTAATGCAACTCCGACCTGCAATATGTGCATCATAGCCGCCGTAGCGACTACGGGTTTTCTCGTTGGGCCGAAGCCCCTACGGGAACATGCTCTTCTCGATGACATCGTCGTGATGTCACCATCCTCCCTCTCTCCGCTGGACCGCAGAGTCTCCCTCTCTAATGAAACATTAGAGTTTTTAATTCAGCTATTTCTCTCGATTTTTTTTAATTCAGCTATTTCTCTCGATTTTTTTTAATTCAGCTATTTCTCTCGATTTACTCCAATTTCTCTCGATTTTTTTTAATTCAGCTATTTCTCTCGATTATCTCCAATTTCTCTCGAATTCTTTAAGGCAACGCTTCTTCTGTCATCTCATGGCTGGAACATTCCATCGGGTCCGGACCTGAAAAAAAAGCTAATCTCGTTACGACAGACGTCCACAGCTGAATAGGATTGTTTCATCCGAAAACTCAATTTGCGCAGCAAGCAAAGAGACATGCAAAGAGAAAGACATTATCCGCTTCCAGTTGGCCAGGCTAGTCGCAGATAATGTTGAAAAGGAGCACACACATGCAAAAGGTATAAGATAGAGAGTAGCAGCGGCAGCGGTCCCTGCGCACAATCCTATTCAGCTGTAGATTTATCCATCGTAACGAGATGACTGTAGAGGCTCTCCAGGCCTGGTGACTGCTTGCCAATACAGTGAGGATCCCAGATCTCACCAGCGCTTTTAAAGCCCAATCTCAAAAAAAAAAAAAAAAAAAAAAAAAAAAAAAAAAAAAAAAAATTTTTTTTTTTTTTTTTTTTTTTTTTTTTTTTTTTTTTTTTTTTTTTTTTTTTTTTTTTTTTTTTTTTTTTTGAGATTGGGTTTAAACGAGCCAGCGAGTACCCAGTCTCTTCACTCCTCATTCAGGATTTGAAAGTTCAAGAAGTATTTTGTCATCAATATCATTATTCAAAATCCATCGTAACGAAATGACTGTAGAGGCTCTCCAGGGCTGGTGACTGCTTGCCAATACAGTGAGGATCCCAGATCTCACCAGCGCTTTTAAAGCCCAATCTCAAAAAAAAAAAAAAAAAAAAAAAAAAAAAAAAAAAAAAAAAAAAAAAAAAAAAAAATTTTTTTTTTTTTTTTTTTTTTTTTTTTTTTTTTTTTTTTTTTTTTTTTTTTTTGAGATTGGGCTTTAACTAGCCAGCGAGTACCCAGTCTCTTCACTCCTCATTCAGGATTTGAAAGTTCAAGAAGTATTTTGTCATCAATATCATTATTCAAAAGTTCTTCCTCGAGTCAAGACGTGTCTTCAATTGCTCCTGGTCGACGGCAAAGGCTGCAGATCGTTCCGGCAAATATCAGAGAGAGCTTCGGCAAGGCAGACGGCAATCGTCGGCCAGTCGTTCATCTAGTTCAGACTTGTAAATTTTTCAGGCATATCTTCTCAAGGTGGAGTCGCGGCTGCGACTGATTTCCAACGCTGAAGGAGCTCCTTTTAAACCCAATTTTGAAAAGTTTGAACCAATCAGAAGCGACTTTAGATTATATAAGAGATTGATAGTCAATCTATAATTTGAATGCTCCCGGGTCCATCGGACCCCCATGGGACATTATTTAAAATTCAAGCAAAGTATATCGTGTGGGGTATCAATAGATTTGTCTCGATGAGCTGAAAATTTTGGTGGCCCCCGGGGTCGGATGGACCCCCCATGGTACAATTTGAAAAATTCAAGCAAAGTATATCGTGTGGGGTATCAATAGATTCGTCTCGATGAGAAAAATATTTTGGTAGCCCCCGGGGTTGGATGGACCCCCCATGGTACAATTTGAAAAATTCAAGCAAAGTATATCATGTGGGGTATCAATAGATTCGTCTCGACGAGAAAAATATTTTGGTAGCACCCGGGTCCATCAGACCCCCCATGGATAAGAGTTGGAAAAAAGTTTTCTCAAAGTATATCATGTGGGGTATCAATAGATTCGTCTCGACGAAAAAAATATTTTGAGGGCCATGAGACCCCCCATGGAGCACAGTTGGGAAAAAAGTTTTCACAAAGCATGTCATGTGGGGTATCAATAGATTCGTCTCGACGAGAAAAATATTTTGGTAGCACCCGGGTCCATCAGACCCCCCATGGATCAGAGTTGGAAAAAACAGTTTCGCAAAGTATATCATGTAGGGTATCATGTAGGGTATCAATAGATTCGTCTCGACGAAAGAAATATTTTGAGGGCCATGAGACCCCCCCTGGATCAGACTCGGGAAAAAATTTTCACAAAGCATGTCATGTGGGGTATCTATAGATTCGTCTCGACGAGTAAAAAATTTTGGTAGCACCCGGGTCCATCAGACCCCCCATGGATAAGAGTTGGAAAAAATTTTCGAAAAGTATATCATGTGGGGTATCAATAGATTCGTCTCGACGAAAAAAATATTTTGAGGGCCATGAGACCCCCCCCTGGAGCACAGTTGGGAAAAAATTTTCGCAAAGCATATCATGTGGGGTATCAATAGATTCGTCTCGACGAGTAAAATATTTTGGTAGCACCCGGGTCCATCAGACCCCCCATGGAGCAGAGTTGGAAAAAACAGTTTCGCAAAGTATATCATGTAGGGTATCATGTAGGGTATCAATAGATTCGTCTCGACGAAAGAAATATTTTGAGGTCCATGAGACCCCCCATGGAGCACAGTTGGGAAAAAATTTTCGCAAAGCATATCGTGTGGGGTATCTATAGATTCGTCTCAACGAGTAAAATATTTTGGTAGCACCCGGGTCCATCAGACCCCCCATGGAGCAGAGTTGGAAAAACGTTTTTGTAAAGTATATCATGTAGGGTATCATGTGAGGTATCAAAAAATTTGTCTCGACGAGAAAAATATTTTGGTAGCACCCGGGTCCATGAGACCCCCCATGGAGCAGAGTTGGAAAAACATTTTCGCAAAGTAAATCATGTAGGGTATCATGTGAGGTATCAAACAATTTGTCTCGACGAGTAAAATATTTTGGTAGCACCTGGGTCCACGAGACCCCCCATGGAGCAGAGTTGGATTTTACGCAAAGACTTTCCAACGAAATATATCGAGTGAGGTATCAAACAATCGATGAGTCTGCCTAGAATAACCTGGAGGAACCCCTCAGGGATTCACTCTACGATGACCCACTTCCAAAGGTTGCATTGGAAACGTGTCTGCCTCCTCCTGTCACAGGGGGGTCCACTGAAAAAAGGTCTTTAACAAGGCGTCAATGGCGGGAGCCGTCAAACCAGACTCCAGATTCGGTTTGACGGCTCTCCACGGCTCTACGCCTACTCGACACGCAGTCACTCGAAAAAATAGCTGAGCACCGTGACCCTTGCAAAATAAAATTGGAAACGCAAAACGACACAATAAATAGTCTCAAGCCTCGATTCTCACTGCTCTTTTGTCGTGACACCATGATTGGAAACGTTCTCACTGCCCTCTCGTGAAGCAGTCCATTGTGTATGTGAAATGGGTGACCCCCCAGAAAGCCCTGTCCAATGCATTTCCAAGGGGTCTGCACCCAAACGCCCAATGTTGGCGTTGTGTGTATTTTAAAAAAATGGGACGAGTCCCCAATGAGGGGGACTCGTCCCATTTTTTTAAAAAAAAATGGCTTTTGACACAGAGTTAGATTTCGTGTCGGCAAAGGGGACATGTCCTGTGTGGACGCGTGCGCAACCAATTGTCCAGACACTGTGCGTGAAACACGTGCTGGCAACGAGTTGGATGAGGCATTTCCAACATTTCCTCCAAACAAATCGGGCAAGGCTCGGGTGGGGCGTAATACCAGCTTTCAAAAGGTAACGAGAACAGACAATTTCGAATTTCGCTGGCTAAGCGAATCCGCAAATCGTCTGTCAAGTTGTAACCTTTCCTAAACCAGTCACACACAATATTCGACAACCATCTCATGCCGAAGCTATCAAAGCTCCAGTAAGCTGGGCTCAAGTGACTGACATTATTCTCGAAACGCAACTCTCGATCGAGAAATTGCTTAAAAGCACCCCTCACCTGCCTCACATCGGAATAGCCTTCCGGGTCGAGGAATCGAAGCACTGGATGCGCCTCGTCCCCCAATTCCACGACCTCTGGCTCTCCCATCAACAACACCTCCCGAGGAAAAGCATAGCATGGAAACACCTCATCGGGGGATTTGAGAACGAGATTTCTTACAATAAAAAGATTTGCCATTTTGAATCGACTCTATGTCAAAAAATATAACGGCTCCTCGGCGTGCAAGCCCTTTTTATAGACACACAGAGGGCGCTCCAGTCGTCCTGAAATGTTTTAGAAAATGCCACGTGACCTGAAAAGAATCACACGATGCATTTCCAGAAAGTCATGCGATGAGATTCACCTCACCGGATGCACTTTCAAGAAATCGAGCGACACATCGCATCCGCCAGATGCACTTTTAGAATGTCACAGGATGCGTTTCCAGGAAGTCGAGCGACACATTACATCCGCCAGATGCACTTTTAGAATATCACCGGATGTAATTCCAAGAAGTCGAGCGACAAAACACTTTCGCCAGATGCACTTTTAGAATATCACCGGATGTAATTCCAAGAAGTCGAGGGACAAAACACTTTCATCAGATGCACTTTTAGGATATCACGTGACAGGACATGGGAATTGTGATTGAAAGGTCAATGACCCAAGGCCATTAGAGTGTTTGGATGATGCATGGAGAGATTGTCTCGAGACTCGAGGCTCGGGGCTCAGCTGAAAAAAATTTTTTAAACCGGAAGTGGGCGTGGCCAAATGACAACTCAAAACTTGCATTTCGAAAATTTCAAATTTTGTCTCGACCCAAATTTTGCTGGACCCAAATCTGTGGCCGAGTGAAAAAAAATTTTCATAAACCGGAAGTGGTGAAAAGATAAGTGTCTCAAGGCAAGGGTTTTCCAAAAAATGTCACGCGATTCCAAAGCCCATTTTCACCAAAAACCCGCATCCCAATACACGTCAAACCTATCCATTGGCATGTGACGCATCCAAAGCAACGCGTCCATTGGTCTACAGTCCAATCCATCCATTGGCATGTGACGCTCGATGGCCATCCCATTCAGTCTCGAGAAAATTTTTGCTGGACCCAAATCTGCGACCGAGTGAAAAAAAAAAAAAAAAAAAAAAAAAAAAAAAAAAAAAAAAAAAAAAAAAAAAAATTAACCGGAAGTGGGCGTGGCCAACAACTCAAAACTTGCATTTCGAAAATTTGAAATTTGTCTCGACCCAAATTTTGCTGGACCCAAGTCTGTGGCCTCGAGAAAATTTTTGCTCAACCCAAAATCTCCGGACGAGTGAAAAAAATTTTTTTTCAATTTTGTAGTTATAAAAAATATTCTAATTTTTAATTGAATAAAAAAATTCTTATTTGTAATTAAAAAATGCTCATACAGCTCTTCTACCTAAGTACAAAGTGATTTGCAAAGTGAAAAATTTTCATTTTCTTATAATACACACCTTTAAAAACCCACAAAGCGTCGTTTTAAACGATGAAATATAATAGATGGAAAAAATCCAACCCTGCTCCAGGATGTCAGATCCAGGTGCCATGGATTTCAGAACCCCCCTTCCATGGATGACCCTGCACCTGTCCAGTGTCTCAAAAAAAAAAAAAAAAAAAAAAAAAAAAAAAAAAAAAAAAAAAAAAAAAAAAAAAAAAAAAAAAAATTTTTTTTTTTTTTTTTTTTTTTTTTTTTTTTTTTTTTTTTTTTTTTTTTTTTTTTTGTTTTTTTTTTTTTTTTTTTTTTTTTTTTTTGGTAGTACTAGGGTGATGGTGTTGAACCAGCAGCTACATTGACAGTGACGTGTACTGTTGACGCGACTTGTCTTCTCAAATTTGCCACTTCTTCAGCCTGAGTGGCAATTTTTCGCAAAAGTGTTTCAATTTCGTCTTGTTTCTGCTTCTTCAAGCTTATAATTTCCGTCTCCAGCTGGTCAATCCGACGTTTCAATACATTTCTTTCCGATACGTTTTCTGCATTGATTCGTTCCATCTCCACTCTTTGCTTCTCCCTCATGTATTCCACGACACTCATCTGACGGGCTTGTGGTTGACTCAACGTGTAATAAGCATTTGCCATGCGTTGGCGCAAGGAATTTCCCTTTTGAATCTGAAACATCATGGCTTGTTCGTGATTCGAAAATGTAGGTTCACCTCCCGTGGGCTGGACGCGCATTACGTCGTTCTCGAACCAATACGCTCCGTAATCTCCGTCTGGATGAGGCGCCCAATCCCATCGCAATTGAATGCAACAGTTTGGAAGCGTCATAATCTCAGACACTTTTACGCGATACGTTTTGTAATTTGAACCAAACTTTTCACACTTCCAATCCAGTACGAGTTTATCGCGAAGTTTTCCTTTTAGCCATGTCATCACACCGTGGCGGAAGAGACTGGCCATGTTCATGACGGAATGCTCGTGTAACGGGCGATTGATGTAAAAATGTCCGCGTCGCCCCTCGCCCGGCTTCTTGGATCCGGAGCATTGGGATTTTTCGCTCGATACGTAATGAATGGCATTGGCCAAATGCATGGGCGAAACAATTTTTTTATGTCCTTTGCAATAGCGCTCGTTGGCACGAGATTGTTTAATCGACCTCCAAACCTTCAGGTAGGCAGCTCGATCTTGAACAGCCACAATCATGTGGCGATGCAGTTTATTAGGATTTATGGTATTTCGTATGTCAATCTTGCAACCATCGCACAAGCACCAAAAGGACGACACCACCAGTTGACCCTCGTCAAACACGGACATTTTTTGTTTGAAACTGGCAAAGGCGTAGGATCGAATAAACACGTGATAAAGTGTCCACGCCTTGGAAAAATACATTCGAAACAGGGCCGCGGCCTCGCGTCCCAAATTGCTTTCGTCGTTGAACGGGTAAAGGGAACCCGTGTTGGTCAATGCTCGAAAGTCGCCGGGGTAGTTGTCGTAAAATCCAACTTCTTGTAAATCTGTGTCGAGGACTCTATGTTTAAGTCTACGACGTAATAATGAAGGGTCAAAAGATTTACATTCACATAAATCGGGAGTGGCAGAATTGATTGCAGATGCAGCACTGGTTCCAGCAGTGGCGTTGTCAGAGTGGATGAAGCGTTTTTTTTGTCGTTTTCTATTCCTCCTTTTGAACGATTCAAAGCATTCTTTTCTGTGATTGTCGTCTTCAGTCGAATTTGAAAATGGATATGCTCCGCAAAGAATGCATTCAGTTTCTTCATTTAAACCATGTTCGGAACGGCAATGAGTCTCCCGATACTCTTTAAATAACAACTTTTTAACCTTTTTTACGCAATGTGGACAGGTGATGATTTGCTTGTCCCAATATCGGTACCCCCAGTACAATTTCAATCTCAAATCTGAATTCAATTTCATGTTGACGAGGTGTCCAAAATGTACCCAATACGAATCAGAATAGTCAAATGCTTCTCAGTGATGGAGCAATGGAATCTGCTGAAACGCTTTCACTCGAATGGAAAATTATCAAGACGCTCTCTTAGATATACCACAATTCAAAAAAAAAAAAAAAAAAAAAAAAAAAAAAAAAAAAAAAAAAAAAAAAAAAAAAAAAAAAAATATTATTTTTTTTTTTTTTTTTTTTTTTTTTTTTTTTTTTTTTTTTTTTTTTTTTTTTTTGAGACACTGGACAGGTGCAGGGTCATCCATGGAAGGGGGGTTCTGAAATCCATGGCACCTGGATCTGACATCCTGGAGCAGGGTTGGATTTTTTCCCATCTATTATATTTCATCGTTTAAAACGACGCTTTGTGGGTTTTTAAAGGTGTGTATTATAAGAAAATGAAAATTTTTCACTTTGCAAATCACTTTGTACTTAGGTAGAAGAGCTGTATGAGCATTTTTTAATTACAAATAAGAATTTTTTTATTCAATTAAAAATTAGAATATTTTTTATAACTACAAAATTGAAAAAAAATTTTTTTCACTCGTCCGGAGATTTTGGGTTGAGCAAAAATTTTCTCGAGGCCACAGACTTGGGTCCAGCAAAATTTGGGTCGAGACAAATTTCAAATTTTCGAAATGCAAGTTTTGAGTTGTTGGCCACGCCCACTTCCGGTTAATTTTTTTTTTTTTTTTTTTTTTTTTTTTTTTTTTTTTTTTTTTTTTTTTTCACTCGGTCGCAGATTTGGGTCCAGCAAAAATTTTCTCGAGACTGAATGGGATGGCCATCGAGCGTCACATGCCAATGGATGGATTGGACTGTAGACCAATGGACGCGTTGCTTTGGATGCGTCACATGCCAATGGATAGGTTTGACGTGTATTGGGATGCGGGTTTTTGGTGAAAATGGGCTTTGGAATCGCGTGACATTTTTTGGAAAACCCTTGCCTTGAGACACTTATCTTTTCACCACTTCCGGTTTATGAAAATTTTTTTTCACTCGGCCACAGATTTGGGTCCAGCAAAATTTGGGTCGAGACAAAATTTGAAATTTTCGAAATGCAAGTTTTGAGTTGTCATTTGGCCACGCCCACTTCCGGTTTAAAAAATTTTTTTCAGCTGAGCCCCGAGCCTCGAGTCTCGAGACAATCTCTCCATGCATCATCCAAACACTCTAATGGCCTTGGGTCATTGACCTTTCAATCACAATTCCCATGTCCTGTCACGTGATATCCTAAAAGTGCATCTGATGAAAGTGTTTTGTCCCTCGACTTCTTGGAATTACATCCGGTGATATTCTAAAAGTGCATCTGGCGAAAGTGTTTTGTCGCTCGACTTCTTGGAATTACATCCGGTGATATTCTAAAAGTGCATCTGGCGGATGTAATGTGTCGCTCGACTTCCTGGAAACGCATCCTGTGACATTCTAAAAGTGCATCTGGCGGATGCGATGTGTCGCTCGATTTCTTGAAAGTGCATCCGGTGAGGTGAATCTCATCGCATGACTTTCTGGAAATGCATCGTGTGATTCTTTTCAGGTCACGTGGCATTTTCTAAAACATTTCAGGACGACTGGAGCGCCCTCTGTGTGTCTATAAAAAGGGCTTGCACGCCGAGGAGCCGTTATATTTTTTGACATAGAGTCGATTCAAAATGGCAAATCTTTTTATTGTAAGAAATCTCGTTCTCAAATCCCCCGATGAGGTGTTTCCATGCTATGCTTTTCCTCGGGAGGTGTTGTTGATGGGAGAGCCAGAGGTCGTGGAATTGGGGGACGAGGCGCATCCAGTGCTTCGATTCCTCGACCCGGAAGGCTATTCCGATGTGAGGCAGGTGAGGGGTGCTTTTAAGCAATTTCTCGATCGAGAGTTGCGTTTCGAGAATAATGTCAGTCACTTGAGCCCAGCTTACCGGAGCTTTGATAGCTTCGGCATGAGATGGTTGTCGAATATTGTGTGTGACTGGTTTAGGAAAGGTTACAACTTGACAGACGATTTGCGGATTCGCTTAGCCAGCGAAATTCGAAATTGTCTGTTCTCGTTACCTTTTGAAAGCTGGTATTACGCCCCACCCGAGCCTTGCCCGATTTGTTTGGAGGAAATGTTGGAAATGCCTCATCCAACTCGTTGCCAGCACGTGTTTCACGCACAGTGTCTGGACAATTGGTTGCGCACGCGTCCACACAGGACATGTCCCCTTTGCCGACACGAAATCTAACTCTGTGTCAAAAGCCATTTTTTTTTAAAAAAATGGGACGAGTCCCCCTCATTGGGGACTCGTCCCATTTTTTTAAAATACACACAACGCCAACATTGGGCGTTTGGGTGCAGACCCCTTGGAAATGCATTGGACAGGGCTTTCTGGGGGGTCACCCATTTCACATACACAATGGACTGCTTCACGAGAGGGCAGTGAGAACGTTTCCAATCATGGTGTCACGACAAAAGAGCAGTGAGAATCGAGGCTTGAGACTATTTATTGTGTCGTTTTGCGTTTCCAATTTTATTTTGCAAGGGTCACGGTGCTCAGCTATTTTTTCGAGTGACTGTAAGTACCGAAATCGTCAGAATTTTTCTAAGTACCGAAAAGGTCAGAAATTTTCTAAGTACTGAAATCGGCAGAATTTTTCTAAGTACCGAAAACTTCTGAATGTTTAATAAGTATCAAAATCGTAAGAATTTTTCTAAGTACCGAAAACGTCATAAATTTTCTAAGTACCGAAGACTTCTGAGTGTTTTCTAAGTACCGACATCGACAGAATTTTTCTAAGTACCGAAAACGTCATATATTTTCTAAGTACCGAAAAGGTCAGAAATTTTCTAAGATCCGAAATCACCAAAATTTTTCTAAAAACCGAAATCGTCAGAATTTTCTAAGTACCGAAATCGGCAGAATTTTTCTAAGTACCGAATCGTCAGAATTTTTCTAAGTACCGAAATCATCAGAATTTTTCTAGTACCAAAATCAACAGAATTTTTCTAAGTACCGAAATCGACAGAATTTTTCTAAGTTCCGAAAACTTCTGAATGTTTTCTAATTACTGAAAAAGAAAGAAATTTTCTAAGCACCGAAATCGTCTGAATTTTTCTAAGTACCGAAAACTTCTGAATGTTTAATAAGTATCGAAATCGTAAGAATTTTTCTAAGTACCGAAAACGTCAGAACTTTTCTAAGTACCGAAAACTTCTGAGTCTTTTCAAAGTACCGAAAAAGGCAGAAATTTTCTAAGTACCGAGAACATCGGAAATTTTCTAAGTACCGAAAACGTCTGAAATTTTCAAAGTACCGAAAAAGGCAGAAATTTTCTAAGTACCGAAATCAACAGAATTTTTCTAAGTACCGAAATCGACAGAATTTTCTAAGTACCGAAATCGTCAGAATTTTTCTAAGTACCGAAATCGTCAGAAATTTTCTAAGCACCGAAAACTTCTGAGTCTTTTCAAAGTACCGAAAAAGGCAGAACGTCAGAAATTTACTAAGTAGCGAAAACTTCTGAGTCTTTTCAAAGTACCGGAAAAGGCAGAAATTTTCTAAGTACCGAAATCAACAGAATTGTTCTAAGTACCGAAATCTTCAGAATTTTTCTAAGTAACGAAAACGTCATCAGAAATTATCTAAGTACCGAAAACTTCTGATTGTTTTCTAAGTACCGAAATCGTCAGAATTTTTCTAAGTACCGAAAAGGTCAGAAATTTTCTAAGTACTGAAATCGGCAGAATTTTTCTAAGTACCGAAAACTTCTGAATGTTTAATAAGTATCAAAATCGTAAGAATTTTTCTAAGTACCGAAAACGTCATAAATTTTCTAAGTACCGAAGACTTCTGAGTGTTTTCTAAGTACCGACATCGACAGAATTTTTCTAAGTACCGAAAACGTCATATATTTTCTAAGTACCGAAAAGGTCAGAAATTTTCTAAGATCCGAAATCACCAGAATTTTTCTAAAAACCGAAATCGTCAGAATTTTCTAAGTACCGAAATCGGCAGAATTTTTCTAAGTACCGAATCGTCAGAATTTTTCTAAGTACCGAAATCATCAGAATTTTTCTAGTACCGAAATCGTCGGAATTTTTCTAAGTACCGAAATCGTCAGAATTTTTCTAAGTACCGAAATCGTCAGAATTTTTCCAAGTTCCGAAATCGTCAGAATTTTTCCAAGTTCCGAAATCGTCAGAATTTTCTAAGTACCGAAATCTTCGGAATTTTTCTAAGTGCCGAAATCGTCAGAAATTTTCTAAGTACCGAAAACTTCTGAGTCTTTTCAAAGTACTGAAATTTTTCCAAGTTCCGAAATCGTCAGAATTTTTCCAAGTTCCGAAATCGTCAGAATTTTCTAAGTACCGAAATCTTCGGAATTTTTCTAAGTGCCGAAATCGTCAGAAATTTTCTAAGTACCGAAAACTTCTGAGTCTTTTCAAAGTACTGAAATCGACAGAATTTTTCTAAGTACCAAAATCAACAGAATTTTTCTAAGTACCGAAATCGACTGAATTTTTCTAAGTTCCGAAAACTTCTGAATGTTTTCTAATTACTGAAAAAGACAGAAATTTTCTAAGCACCGAAATCGTCTGAATTTTTCTAAGTACCGAAAACTTCTGAATGTTTAATAAGTATCGAAATCGTAAGAATTTTTCTAAGTACCGAAAACGTCAGAAATTTTCTAAGTACCGAAAACTTCTGAGTCTTTTCAAAGTACCGAAAAAGGCAGAAATTTTCTAAGTACCGAGAACATCGGAAATTTTCTAAGTACCGAAAACGTCTGAAATTTTCAAAGTACCGAAAAAGGCAGAAATTTTCTAAGTACCGAAATCGTCAGAATTTTTCCAAGTTCCGAAATCGTCAGAATTTTTCCAAGTTCCGAAATCGTCAGAATTTTCTAAGTACCGAAATCTTCGGAATTTTTCTAAGTGCCGAAATCGTCAGAAATTTTCTAAGTACCGAAAACTTCTGAGTCTTTTCAAAGTAGTGAAATCGACAGAATTTTTCTAAGTACCAAAATCAACAGAATTTTTCTAAGTACCGAAATCGACAGAATTTTTCTAAGTTCCGAAAACTTCTGAATGTTTTCTAATTACTGAAAAAGACAGAAATTTTCTAAGCACCGAAATCGTCTGAATTTTTCTAAGTACCGAAAACTTCTGAATGTTTAATAAGTATCGAAATCGTAAGAATTTTTCTAAGTACCGAAAACGTCAGAACTTTTCTAAGTACCGAAAACTTCTGAGTCTTTTCAAAGTACCGAAAAAGGTAGAAATTTTCTAAGTACCGAGAACATCGGAAATTTTCTAAGTACCGAAAACGTCTGAAATTTTCAAAGTACCGAAAAAGGCAGAAATTTTCTAAGTACCGAAATCAACAGAATTTTTCTAAGTACCGAAATCGACAGAATTTTCTAAGTACCGAAATCGTCAGAATTTTTCTAAGTACCGAAATCGTCAGAAATTTTCTAAGCACCGAAAACTTCTGAGTCTTTTCAAAGTACCGAAAAAGGCAGAACGTCAGAAATTTACTAAGTAGCGAAAACTTCTGAGTCTTTTCAAAGTACCGGAAAAGGCAGAAATTTTCTAAGTACCGAAATCAACAGAATTGTTCTAAGTACCGAAATCGGCAGAATTTTTCTAAGTACCGAAATCATCAGAATTTTTCTAAGTACCGAAAACGTCAGATATTTTCTAAGTACCGAAAACTTCTGAGTCTTTTCAAAGTACCGAAAAAGGCAGAACGTCAGAAATTTACTAAGTAGCGAAAACTTCTGAGTCTTTTCAAAGTACCTAAAAAGGCAGAAATTTTCTAAGTACCGAAATCAACAGAATTTTTCTAAGTACCGAAATCTTCAGAATTTTTCTAAGTAACGAAAACGTCATCAGAAATTATCTAAGTACCGAAAACTTCTGATTGTTTTCTAAGTACCGAAATCGTCAGAATTTTTCTAAGTACCGAAAAGGTCAGAAATTTTCTAAGTACTGAAATCGGCAGAATTTTTCTAAGTACCGAAAACTTCTGAATGTTTAATAAGTATGAAAATCGTAAGAATTTTTCTAAGTACCGAAAACGTCATAAATTTTCTAAGTACCGAAGACTTCTGAATGTTTTCTAAGTACCGACATCGACAGAATTTTTCTAAGTACCGAAAACGTCATATATTTTCTAAGTACCGAAAAGGTCAGAAATTTTCTAAGATCCGAAATCACCAGAATTTTTCTAAAAACCGAAATCGTCAGAATTTTCTAAGTACCGAAATCGGCAGAATTTTTCTAAGTACCGAATCGTCAGAATTTTTCTAAGTACCGAAATAAATCAGAATTTTTCTAGTACCGAAATCGTCGGAATTTTTCTAAGTACCGAAATCGTCAGAATTTTTCTAAGTACCGAAATCGTCAGAATTTTTCCAAGTTCCGAAATCGTCAGAATTTTTCCAAGTTCCGAAATCGTCAGAATTTTCTAAGTACCGAAATCGTCGGAATTTTTCTAAGTGCCGAAATCGTCAGAAATTTTCTAAGTACCGAAAACTTCTGAGTCTTTTCAAAGTACTGAAATCGACAGAATTTTTCTAAGTACCAAAATCAACAGAATTTTTCTAAGTACCGAAATCGACAGAATTTTTCTAAGTTCCGAAAACTTCTGAATGTTTTCTAATTACTGAAAAAGACAGAAATTTTCTAAGCACCGAAATCGTCTGAATTTTTCTAAGTACCGAAAACTTCTGAATGTTTAATAAGTATCGAAATCGTAAGAATTTTTCTAAGTACCGAAAACGTCAGAAATTTTCTAAGTACCGAAAACTTCTGAGTCTTTTCAAAGTACCGAAAAAGGCAGAAATTTTCTAAGTACCGAGAACATCGGAAATTTTCTAAGTACCGAAAACGTCTGAAATTTTCAAAGTACCGAAAAAGGCAGAAATTTTCTAAGTACCGAAATCAACAGAATTTTTCTAAGTACCGAAATCGACAGAATTTTCTAAGTACCGAAATCGTCAGAATTTTTCTAAGTACCGAAATCGTCAGAAATTTTCTAAGCACCGAAAACTTCTGAGTCTTTTCAAAGTACCGAAAAAGGCAGAACGTCAGAAATTTACTAAGTAGCGAAAACTTCTGAGTCTTTTCAAAGTACCGGAAAAGGCAGAAATTTTCTAAGTACCGAAATCAACAGAATTGTTCTAAGTACCGAAATCGGCAGAATTTTTCTAAGTACCGAAATCATCAGAATTTTTCTAAGTACCGAAAACGTCAGATATTTTCTAAGTACCGAAAACTTCTGAGTCTTTTCAAAGTACCGAAAAAGGCAGAACGTCAGAAATTTACTAAGTAGCGAAAACTTCTGAGTCTTTTCAAAGTACCTAAAAAGGCAGAAATTTTCTAAGTACCGAAATCAACAGAATTTTTCTAAGTACCGAAATCTTCAGAATTTTTCTAAGTAACGAAAACGTCATCAGAAATTATCTAAGTACCGAAAACTTCTGATTGTTTTCTAAGTACCGAAATCGTCAGAATTTTTCTAAGTACCGAAAAGGTCAGAAATTTTCTAAGTACTGAAATCGGCAGAATTTTTCTAAGTACCGAAAACTTCTGAATGTTTAATAAGTATGAAAATCGTAAGAATTTTTCTAAGTACCGAAAACGTCATAAATTTTCTAAGTACCGAAGACTTCTGAATGTTTTCTAAGTACCGACATCGACAGAATTTTTCTAAGTACCGAAAACGTCATATATTTTCTAAGTACCGAAAAGGTCAGAAATTTTCTAAGATCCGAAATCACCAGAATTTTTCTAAAAACCGAAATCGTCAGAATTTTCTAAGTACCGAAATCGGCAGAATTTTTCTAAGTACCGAATCGTCAGAATTTTTCTAAGTACCGAAATAAATCAGAATTTTTCTAGTACCGAAATCGTCGGAATTTTTCTAAGTACCGAAATCGTCAGAATTTTTCTAAGTACCGAAATCGTCAGAATTTTTCCAAGTTCCGAAATCGTCAGAATTTTTCCAAGTTCCGAAATCGTCAGAATTTTCTAAGTACCGAAATCGTCGGAATTTTTCTAAGTGCCGAAATCGTCAGAAATTTTCTAAGTACCGAAAACTTCTGAGTCTTTTCAAAGTACTGAAATCGACAGAATTTTTCTAAGTACCAAAATCAACAGAATTTTTCTAAGTACCGAAATCGACAGAATTTTTCTAAGTTCCGAAAACTTCTGAATGTTTTCTAATTACCGAAAAAGACAGAAATTTTCTAAGCACCGAAATCGTCTGAATTTTTCTAAGTACCGGAAACTTCTGAATGTTTAATAAGTATCGAAATCGTAAGAATTTTTCTAAGTACCGAAAACGTCAGAAATTTTCTAAGTACCGAAAACTTCTGAGTCTTTTCAAAGTACCGAAAAAGGCAGAAATTTTCTAAGTACCGAGAACATCGGAAATTTTCTAAGTACCGAAAACGTCTGAAATTTTCAAAATACCGAAAAAGGCAGAAATTTTCTAAGTACCGAAATCAACAGAATTTTTCTAAGTACCGAAATCGACAGAATTTTCTAAGTACCGAAATCGTCAGAATTTTTCTAAGTACCGAAAACTTCTAAATGTTTTCTAAGTACCGAAAAAGTCAGAGATTTTTTAAGTACCGAAAACTTCCGAGTCTTTTCAAAGTACCGAAAAAGGCAGAAATTTTCTAAGTACCGAAATCAACAGAATTTTTCTAAGTACCGAAATCGACAGTATTTGTCAAAGTACTGAAATCAACAGAATTTTTCTAAGTACCGAAATCGGCAGAATTTTTCTAAGTACCGAAAACTTCTGAATGTTTAATAAGTATCGAAATCGTAAGAATTTTTCTAAGTACCGAAAAAGGCAGAGATTTTCTAAGTACCGAGATCATCGGAAATTTTCTAAGTACCGAAAACGTCTGAAATTTTCAAAGTACCGAAAAAGGCAGAAATTTTCTAAGTACCGAAATCAACAGAATTTTTCTAAGTACCGAAATCGACAGAATTTTTCTAAGTACCGAAATCAACAGAATTTTTCTAAGTACCGAAATCGTCAGAATTTTTCTAAGTACCGAAATCGTCGGAATTTTTCTAAGTACCGAAATCGTCAGAATTTTTCTAAGTACCGAAATCGTCAGAATTTTTCTAAGTACGGAAAACTTTCGAGTCTTTTCAAAGTACCGAAAAAGGCAGAAATTTTCTAAGTACCGAAATCAACAGAATTGTTCTAAGTACCGAAATCGGCAGAATTTTTCTAAATACCGAAATCATCAGAATTTTTCTAAGTACCGAAAACGTCAGAAATTTTCTAAGTACCGAAAACTTCTGAGTCTTTTCAAAGTACCGAAAAAGGCAGAACGTCAGAAATTTACTAAGTAGCGAAAACTTCTGAGTCTTTTCAAAGTACCGAAAAAGGCAGAAATTTTCTAAGTACCGAAATCAACAGAATTTTTCTAAGTACCGAAATCGACAGAATTTTTCTAAGTACCGAAAACGACAGAAATTTACTAAGTAGCGAAAACTTCTGAGTCTTTTCAAAGTACCGAAAAAGGCAGAAATTTTCTAAGTACCGAAATCAACAGAATTTTTCTAAGTACCGAAATCGACAGAATTTTTCTAAGTACCGAAAACGACAGAAATTTTCTAAGTACCGAAATCAACAGAATTTTTCTAAGTACCGAAATCTTCAGAATTTTTCTAAGTAACGAAAACGTCATCAGAAATTATCTAAGTACCGAAAACTTCTGATTGTTTTCTAAGTACCGAAATCGTCAGAATTTTTCTAAGTACCGAAAAGGTCAGAAATTTTCTAAGTACTGAAATCGGCAGAATTTTTCTAAGTACCGAAAACTTCTGAATGTTTAATAAGTATCGAAATCGTAAGAATTTTTCTAAGTACCCAAAACGTCATAAATTTTCTAAGTACCGAAGACTTCTGAATATTTTCTAAGTACCGACATCGACAGAATTTTTCTAAGTACCGAAAACGTCAAATATTTTCTAAGTACCGAAAAGGTCAGAAATTTTCTAAGATCCGAAATCACCAGAATTTTTCTAAAAACCGAAATCGTCAGAATTTTCTAAGTACCGAAATCGGCAGAATTTTTCTAAGTACTGAAATCGTCAGAATTTTTCTAAGTACCGAAATCGTCAGAATTTTTCCAAGTTCCGAAATCGTCAGAATTTTTCCAAGTTCCGAAATCGTCAGAATTTTCTAAGTACCGAAATCGTCGGAATTTTTCTAAGTGCCGAAATCGTCAGAAATTTTCTAAGTACCGAAAACTTCTGAGTCTTTTCAAAGTACTGAAATCGACAGAATTTTTCTAAGTACCAAAATCAACAGAATTTTTCTAAGTACCGAAATCGACAGAATTTTTCTAAGTTCCGAAAACTTCTGAATGTTTTCTAATTACCGAAAAAGACAGAAATTTTCTAAGCACCGAAATCGTCTGAATTTTTCTAAGTACCGAAAACTTCTGAATGTTTAATAAGTATCGAAATCGTAAGAATTTTTCTAAGTACCGAAAACGTCAGAAATTTTCTAAGTACCGAAAACTTCTGAGTCTTTTCAAAGTACCGAAAAAGGCAGTAATTTTTTAAGTACCGAGAACATCGGAAATTTTCTAAGTACCGAAAACGTCTGAAATTTTCAAAGTACCGAAAAAGGCAGAAATTTTCTAAGTACCGAAATCAACAGAATTTTTCTAAGTACCGTATTCGACAGAATTTTTCTAAGTACCGAAAACTTCTGAATGTTTTCTAAGTACTTAAAAAGACAGAAATTTTCTAAGTACCGAAAACTTCTAAATGTTTTCTAAGTACCGAAATCGACAGAATTTTTCTAAGTACCGAAAACGTCAGAAATTTTCTAAGTACCGAAAAGGTCAGAAATTTTCTAAGATCCGAAATCGTCAGAAATTTTCTAAGTACCGAAATCGTTAGAATTTTTCAAAGTACCGAAAAAGGCAGAATTTTTCAAAGTACCGAAATCGTCAGAATTTTCTAAGTACCGAAATCGGCAGAATTTTTCAAAGTACCGAAATCTTCAGAATTTTTCAAAGTACCGAAATCATCAGAATTTTTCTAAGTACCGAATTCGACAGAATTTTTCTAAGTACCGAAATTTTCAGAATTTTTCTAAGTACCGAAATCGTCGGAATTTTTCTAAGTACCGAAACCGATAGAAATTTTCTAAGTACCGAAATCAACAGAATTTGGTATAAGTACCGAAATCTTCAGAATTTTTCAAATTAATGAAAACGTCAGAAATTATCTAAGTACCGAAATCGTCAGAATTTTTCTAAGTACCGAAAAGGTCAGAAATTTTCCAAGTACCGAAAAGGTCAGAAATTTTCCAAGTACCGAAATAGTCAGAATTTTCCTAAGTACCGAAATCGGCAGAATTTTCTAAGTACCGAAAACTTCTGAATGTTTAATAAGTATCGAAATCGTAAGAATTTTTCTAAGTACCGAAAAAGTCAGAGATTTTCTAAGTACCGAAAACTTCCGAGTCTTTTCAAAGTACCGAAAAAGGAAGAAATTTTCTAAGTACCGAAATCAACAGAATTTTTCTAAGTACCAAAATCGACAGATCTTTTCTAAGTACCGAAATCAACAGAATTTTTCTAAGTACCGAAATCGGCAGAATTTTTCTAAGTACCGGAAACTTCTGAATGTTTAATAAGTATCGAAATCGTAAGAATTTTTCTAAGTACCGAAGACTTCTGAATGTTTTCTAAGTACCGAAATCGACAGAATATTTCTAAGTACCGAAAACGTCAGATATTTTCTAAGTACCGAAAAGGTCAGAAATTCTCTAAGTACCGAAAAAGGCAGAAATTTTCTAAGTACCGAAAACATCTGAATGTTTTCTAAGTACCGAAAACGTCAGAAATTTTCTAAGGACCGAAAAGGTCAGAAATTTTCTAAGATCCGAAATCATCAGAATTTTCCTAAGTACCGAAATCGTCAGAATTTTCTAAGTACCGAGAAAGGCAGAAAGTTTCTAAGTACCGATAACGTCAGATATTTTCTAAGTACCGAAAAGGTCAGAAATTTTCTAAGTACCGAAAAAGGCAGAAATTTTCTAAGTATTGAAAACTTCTGAATGTTTTCTAAGTACCGAAATCGGCAGAATTTTTCTAAGTACCGAAATCGTAAGAATTTTTCTAAGTACCGAAAAAGTCAGAGATTTTTTAAGTACCGAAAACTTCCGAGTCTTTTCAAAGTTCCGAAAAAGGCAGAAATTTTCTAAGTACCGAAATCAACAGAATTTTTCTAAGTACCGAAATCGACAGTATTTGTCAAAGTACTGAAATCAACAGAATTTTTCTAAGTACCGAAATCGGCAGAATTTTTCTAAGTACCGAAAACTTCTGAATGTTTAATAAGTATCGAAATCGTAAGAATTTTTCTAAGTACCGAAAAAGGCAGAGATTTTCTAAGTACCGAGATCATCGGAAATTTTCTAAGTACCGAAAACGTCTGAAATTTTCAAAGTACCGAAAAAGGCAGAAATTTTCTAAGTACCGAAATCAACAGAATTTTTCTAAGTACCGAAATCGACAGAATTTTTCTAAGTACCGAAATCAACAGAATTTTTCTAAGTACCGAAATCGTCAGAATTTTTCTAAGTACCGAAATCGTCGGAATTTTTCTAAGTACCGAAATCGTCAGAATTTTTCTAAGTACCGAAATCGTCAGAATTTTTCTAAGTACGGAAAACTTTCGAGTCTTTTCAAAGTACCGAAAAAGGCAGAAATTTTAGTACCGAAATCAACAGAATTGTTCTAAGTACCGAAATCGGCAGAATTTTTCTAAGTACCGAAATCGTCAGAATTTTTCTAAGTACCGAAAACGTCAGAAATTTTCTAAGTACCGAAAACTTCTGAGTCTTTTCAAAGTACCGAAAAAGGCAGAACGTCAGAAATTTACTAAGTAGCGAAAACTTCTGAGTCTTTTCAAAGTACCGAAATCGTCAGAAATTTTCTAAGTACCGAAATCGTTAGAATTTTTCAAAGTACCGAAAAAGGCAGAATTTTTCAAAGTACCGAAATCGTCAGAATTTTCTAAGTACCGAAATCGGCAGAATTTTTCAAAGTACCGAAATCTTCAGAATTTTTCAAAGTACCGAAATCATCAGAATTTTTCTAAGTACCGAATTCGACAGAATTTTTCTAAGTACCGAAATTTTCAGAATTTTTCTAAGTACCGAAATCGTCGGAATTTTTCTAAGTACCGAAACCGATAGAAATTTTCTAAGTACCGAAATCAACAGAATTTGGTATAAGTACCGAAATCTTCAGAATTTTTCAAAGTAATGAAAACGTCAGAAATTATCTAAGTACCGAAAACTTCTGATTATTTTCTAAGTACCGAAATCGTCAGAATTTTTCTAAGTACCGAAAAGGTCAGAAATTTTCCAAGTACCGAAAAGGTCAGAAATTTTCCAAGTACCGAAATAGTCAGAATTTTCCTAAGTACCGAAATCGGCAGAATTTTTCTAAGTACCGAAAACTTCTGAATGTTTAATAAGTACCGAAATCAACAGAATTTTTCTAAGTACCGAAATCTTCAGAATTTTTCTAAGTAACGAAAACGTCATCAGAAATTATCTAAGTACCGAAAACTTCTGATTGTTTTCTAAGTACCGAAATCGTCAGAATTTTTCTAAGTACCGAAAAGGTCAGAAATTTTCTAAGTACTGAAATCGGCAGAATTTTTCTAAGTACCGAAAACTTCTGAATGTTTAATAAGTATCGAAATCGTAAGAATTTTTCTAAGTACCCAAAACGTCATAAATTTTCTAAGTACCGAAGACTTCTGAATGTTTTCTAAGTACCGACATCGACAGAATTTTTCTAAGTACCGAAAACGACAGAAATTTTCTAAGTACCGAAATCAACAGAATTTTTCTAAGTACCGAAATCTTCAGAATTTTTCTAAGTAACGAAAACGTCATCAGAAATTATCTAAGTACCGAAAACTTCTGATTGTTTTCTAAGTACCGAAATCGTCAGAATTTTTCTAAGTACCGAAAAGGTCAGAAATTTTCTAAGTACTGAAATCGGCAGAATTTTTCTAAGTACCGAAAACTTCTGAATGTTTAATAAGTATCAAAATCGTAAGAATTTTTCTAAGTACCCAAAACGTCATAAATTTTCTAAGTACCGAAGACTTCTGAATGTTTTCTAAGTACCGACATCGACAGAATTTTTCTAAGTACCGAAAACGTCAAATATTTTCTAAGTACCGAAAAGGTCAGAAATTTTCTAAGATCCGAAATCACCAGAATTTTTCTAAAAACCGAAATCGTCAGAATTTTCTAAGTACCGAAATCGGCAGAATTTTTCTAAGTACCGAAATCGTCAGAATTTTTCTAAGTACCGAAATCGTCAGAATTTTTCCAAGTTCCGATATCGTCAGAATTTTTCCAAGTTCCGAAATCGTCAGAATTTTCTAAGTACCGAAATCGTCGGAATTTTTCTAAGTGCCGAAATCGTCAGAAATTTTCTAAGTACCGAAAACTTCTGAGTCTTTTCAAAGTACTGAAATCGACAGAATTTTTCTAAGTACCAAAATCAACAGAATTTTTCTAAGTACCGAAATCGACAGAATTTTTCTAAGTTCCGAAAACTTCTAAATGTTTTCTAATTACCGAAAAAGACAGAAATTTTCTAAGCACCGAAATCGGCAGAATTTTTCAAAGTACCGAATTCGACAGAATTTTTCTAAGTACCGAAATTTTCAGAATTTTTCTAAGTACCGAAATCGTCGGAATTTTTCTAAGTACCGAAACCGATAGAAATTTTCTAAGTACCGAAATCAACAGAATTTGGTATAAGTACCGAAATCTTCAGAATTTTTCAAAGTAATGAAAACGTCAGAAATTATCTAAGTACCGAAAACTTCTGATTATTTTCTAAGTACCGAAATCGTCAGAATTTTTCTAAGTACCGAAAAGGTCAGAAATTTTCCAAGTACCGAAAAGGTCAGAAATTTTCCAAGTACCGAAATAGTCAGAATTTTCCTAAGTACCGAAATCGGCAGAATTTTTCTAAGTACCGAAAACTTCTGAATGTTTAATAAGTATCGAAATCGTAAGAATTTTTCTAAGTACCGAAAAAGTCAGAGATTTTCTAAGTACCGAAAACTTCCGAGTCTTTTCAAAGTACCGAAAAAGGAAGAAATTTTCTAAGTACCGAAATCAACAGAATTTTTCTAAGTACCAAAATCGACAGATCTTTTCTAAGTACCGAAATCAACAGAATTTTTCTAAGTACCGAAATCGGCAGAATTTTTCTAAGTACCGGAAACTTCTGAATGTTTAATAAGTATCGAAATCGTAAGAATTTTTCTAAGTACCGAAGACTTCTGAATGTTTTCTAAGTACCGAAATCGACAGAATATTTCTAAGTACCGAAAACGTCAGATATTTTCTAAGTACCGAAAACGTCAGAAATTTTCTAAGTACCGAAAAGGTCAGAAATTTTCTAAGATCCGAAATCGTCAGAAATTTTCTAAGTACCGAAATCGTTAGAATTTTTCAAAGTACCGAAAAAGGCAGAATTTTTCAAAGTACCGAAATCGTCAGAATTTTCTAAGTACCGAAATCGGCAGAATTTTTCAAAGTACCGAAATCTTCAGAATTTTTCTAAGTACCGAAATCGTCGGAATTTTTCTAAGTACCGAAATCGACAGAATTTTTCTAAGTACCGAATTCGACAGAATTTTTCTAAGTACCGAAATTTTCAGAATTTTTCTAAGTACCGAAATCGTCGGAATTTTTCTAAGTACCGAAACCGATAGAAATTTTCTAAGTACCGAAATCAACAGAATTTGGTATAAGTACCGAAATCTTCAGAATTTTTCAAAGTAATGAAAACGTCAGAAATTATCTAAGTACCGAAAACTTCTGATTATTTTCTAAGTACCGAAATCGTCAGAATTTTTCTAAGTACCGAAAAGGTCAGAAATTTTCCAAGTACCGAAAAGGTCAGAAATTTTCCAAGTACCGAAATAGTCAGAATTTTCCTAAGTACCGAAATCGGCAGAATTTTTCTAAGTACCGAAAACTTCTGAATGTTTAATAAGTATCGAAATCGTAAGAATTTTTCTAAGTACCGAAAAAGTCAGAGATTTTCTAAGTACCGAAAACTTCCGAGTCTTTTCAAAGTACCGAAAAAGGAAGAAATTTTCTAAGTACCGAAATCAACAGAATTTTTCTAAGTACCAAAATCGACAGATCTTTTCTAAGTACCGAAAAGGTCAGAAATTCTCTAAGTACCGAAAAAGGCAGAAATTTTCTAAGTACCGAAAACATCTGAATGTTTTCTAAGTACCGAAAACGTCAGAAATTTTCTAAGGACCGAAAAGGTCAGAAATTTTCTAAGATCCGAAATCATCAGAATTTTCCTAAGTACCGAAATCGTCAGAATTTTCTAAGTACCGAGAGAGGCAGAAAGTTTCTAAGTACCGAAAACGTCAGATATTTTCTAAGTACCGAAAAGGTCAGAAATTTTCTAAGTACCGAAAAAGGCAGAAATTTTCTAAGTACCGAAAACTTCTGAATGTTTTCTAAGTACCGAAATCGGCAGAATTTTTCTAAGTACCGAAATCGTAAGAATTTTTCTAAGTACCGAAAAAGTCAGAGATTTTTTAAGTACCGAAAACTTCCGAGTCTTTTCAAAGTACCGAAAAAGGCAGAAATTTTCTAAGTACCGAAATCAACAGAATTTTTCTAAGTACCGAAATCGACAGTATTTGTCAAAGTACTGAAATCAACAGAATTTTTCTAAGTACCGAAATCGGCAGAATTTTTCTAAGTACCGAAAACTTCTGAATGTTTAATAAGTATCGAAATCGTAAGAATTTTTCTCAGTACCGAAAAAGGCAGAGATTTTCTAAGTACCGAGATCATCGGAAATTTTCTAAGTACCGAAAACGTCTGAAATTTTCAAAGTACCGAAAAAGGCAGAAATTTTCTAAGTACCGAAATCAACAGAATTTTTCTAAGTACCGAAATCGACAGAATTTTTCTAAGTACCGAAATCAACAGAATTTTTCTAAGTACCGAAATCGTCAGAATTTTTCTAAGTACCAAAATCGTCGGAATTTTTCTAAGTACCGAAATCGTCAGAATTTTTCTAAGTACCGAAATCGTCAGAATTTTTCTAAGTACGGAAAACTTTCGAGTCTTTTCAAAGTACCGAAAAAGGCAGAAATTTTCTAAGTACCGAAATCAACAGAATTGTTCTAAGTACCGAAATCGGCAGAATTTTTCTAAGTACCGAAATCATCAGAATTTTTCTAAGTACCGAAAACGTCAGAAATTTTCTAAGTACCGAAAACTTCTGAGTCTTTTCAAAGTACCGAAAAAGGCAGAACGTCAGAAATTTACTAAGTAGCGAAAACTTCTGAGTCTTTTCAAAGTACCGAAAAAGGCAGAAATTTTCTAAGTACCGAAATCAACAGAATTTTTCTAAGTACCGAAATCGACAGAATTTTTCTAAGTACCGCAAACGACAGAAATTTACTAAGTAGCGAAAACTTCTGAGTCTTTTCAAAGTACCGAAAAAGGCAGAAATTTTCTAAGTACCGAAATCAACAGAATTTTTCTAAGTACCGAAATCGACAGAATTTTTCTAAGTAGCGAAAACTTCTGAGTCTTTTCAAAGTACCGAAAAAGGCAGAAATTTTCAAAGTACTGAAATCGACAGAATTTTTCTAAGTACCAAAATCAACAGAATTTTTCTAAGTACCGAAATCGACAGAATTTTTCTAAGTTCCGAAAACTTCTGAATGTTTTCTAATTACCGAAAAAGACAGAAATTTTCTAAGCACCGAAATCGTCTGAATTTTTCTAAGTACCGAAAACTTCTGAATGTTTAATAAGTATCGAAATCGTAAGAATTTTTCTAAGTACCGAAAACGTCAGAAATTTTCTAAGTACCGAAAACTTCTGAGTCTTTTCAAAGTACCGAAAAAGGCAGTAATTTTTTAAGTACCGAGAACATCGGAAATTTTCTAAGTACCGAAAACGTCTGAAATTTTCAAAGTACCGAAAAAGGCAGAAATTTTCTAAGTACCGAAATCAACAGAATTTTTCTAAGTACCGTATTCGACAGAATTTTTCTAAGTACCGAAAACTTCTGAATGTTTTCTAAGTACTTAAAAAGACAGAAATTTTCTAAGTACCGAAAACTTCTAAATGTTTTCTAAGTACCGAAATCGACAGAATTTTTCTAAGTACCGAAAACGTCAGAAATTTTCTAAGTACCGAAAAGGTCAGAAATTTTCTAAGATCCGAAATCGTCAGAAATTTTCTAAGTACCGAAATCGTTAGAATTTTTCAAAGTACCGAAAAAGGCAGAATTTTTCAAAGTACCGAAATCGTCAGAATTTTCTAAGTACCGAAATCGGCAGAATTTTTCAAAGTACCGAAATCTTCAGAATTTTTCAAAGTACCGAAATCATCAGAATTTTTCTAAGTACCGAATTCGACAGAATTTCTCTAAGTACCGAAATTTTCAGAATTTTTCTAAGTACCGAAATCGTCGGAATTTTTCTAAGTACCGAAACCGATAGAAATTTTCTAAGTACCGAAATCAACAGAATTTGGTATAAGTACCGAAATCTTCAGAATTTTTCAAAGTAATGAAAACGTCAGAAATTATCTAAGTACCGAAAACTTCTGATTATTTTCTAAGTACCGAAATCGTCAGAATTTTTCTAAGTACCGAAAAGGTCAGAAATTTTCCAAGTACCGAAAAGGTCAGAAATTTTCCAAGTACCGAAATAGTCAGAATTTTCCTAAGTACCGAAATCGGCAGAATTTTTCTAAGTACCGAAAAAGTCAGAGATTTTCTAAGTACCGAAAACTTCCGAGTCTTTTCAAAGTACCGAAAAAGGAAGAAATTTTCTAAGTACCGAAATCAACAGAATTTTTCTAAGTACCAAAATCGACAGATCTTTTCTAAGTACCGAAATCAACAGAATTTTTCTAAGTACCGAAATCGGCAGAATTTTTCTAAGTACCGGAAACTTCTGAATGTTTAATAAGTATCGAAATCGTAAGAATTTTTCTAAGTACCGAAGACTTCTGAATGTTTTCTAAGTACCGAAATCGACAGAATATTTCTAAGTACCGAAAACGTCAGATATTTTCTAAGTACCGAAAAGGTCAGAAATTCTCTAAGTACCGAAAAAGGCAGAAATTTTCTAAGTACCGAAAACATCTGAATGTTTTCTAAGTACCGAAAACGTCAGAAATTTTCTAAGGACCGAAAAGGTCAGAAATTTTCTAAGATCCGAAATCATCAGAATTTTCCTAAGTACCGAAATCGTCAGAATTTTCTAAGTACCGAGAAAGGCAGAAAGTTTCTAAGTACCGAAAACGTCAGATATTTTCTAAGTACCGAAAAGGTCAGAAATTTTCTAAGTACCGAAAAAGGCAGAAATTTTCTAAGTACCGAAAACTTCTGAATGTTTTCTAAGTACCGAAATCGGCAGAATTTTTCTAAGTACCGAAATCGTAAGAATTTTTCTAAGTACCGAAAAAGTCAGAGATTTTTTAAGTACCGAAAACTTCCGAGTCTTTTCAAAGAACCGAAAAAGGCAGAAATTTTCTAAGTACCGAAATCAACAGAATTTTTCTAAGTACCGAAATCGACAGTATTTGTCAAAGTACTGAAATCAACAGAATTTTTCTAAGTACCGAAATCGGCAGAATTTTTCTAAGTACCGAAAACTTCTGAATGTTTAATAAGTATCGAAATCGTAAGAATTTTTCTAAGTACCGAAAAAGGCAGAGATTTTCTAAGTACCGAGATCATCGGAAATTTTCTAAGTACCGAAAACGTCTGAAATTTTCAAAGTACCGAAAAAGGCAGAAATTTTCTAAGTACCGAAATCAACAGAATTTTTCTAAGTACCGAAATCGACAGAATTTTTCTAAGTACCGAAATCAACAGAATTTTTCTAAGTACCGAAATCGTCAGAATTTTTCTAAGTACCGAAATCGTCGGAATTTTTCTAAGTACCGAAATCGTCAGAATTTTTCTAAGTACCGAAATCGTCAGAATTTTTCTGAGTACGGAAAACTTTCGAGTCTTTTCAAAGTACCGAAAAAGGCAGAAATTTTAGTACCGAAATCAACAGAATTGTTCTAAGTACCGAAATCGGCTGAATTTTTCTAAGTACCGAAATCATCAGAATTTTTCTAAGTACCGAAAACGTCAGAAATTTTCTAAGTACCGAAAACTTCTGAGTCTTTTCAAAGTACCGAAAAAGGCAGAACGTCAGAAATTTACTAAGTAGCGAAAACTTCTGAGTCTTTTCAAAGTACCGAAATCGTCAGAAATTTTCTAAGTACCGAAATCGTTAGAATTTTTCAAAGTACCGAAAAAGGCAGAATTTTTCAAAGTACCGAAATCGTCAGAATTTTCTAAGTACCGAAATCGGCAGAATTTTTCAAAGTACCGAAATCTTCAGAATTTTTCAAAGTACCGAAATCATCAGAATTTTTCTAAGTACCGAATTCGACAGAATTTTTCTAAGTACCGAAATTTTCAGAATTTTTCTAAGTACCGAAATCGTCGGAATTTTTCTAAGTACCGAAACCGATAGAAATTTTCTAAGTACCGAAATCAACAGAATTTGGTATAAGTACCGAAATCTTCAGAATTTTTCAAAGTAATGAAAACGTCAGAAATTATCTAAGTACCGAAAACTTCTGATTATTTTCTAAGTACCGAAATCGTCAGAATTTTTCTAAGTACCGAAAAGGTCAGAAATTTTCCAAGTACCGAAAAGGTCAGAAATTTTCCAAGTACCGAAATAGTCAGAATTTTCCTAAGTACCGAAATCGTCAGAATTTTTCTAAGTACCGAAATCGTCAGAATTTTTCTAAGTACGGAAAACTTTCGAGTCTTTTCAAAGTACCGAAAAAGGCAGAAATTTTAGTACCGAAATCAACAGAATTGTTCTAAGTACCGAAATCGGCAGAATTTTTCTAAGTACCGAAATCATCAGAATTTTTCTAAGTACCGAAAACGTCAGAAATTTTCTAAGTACCGAAAACTTCTGAGTCTTTTCAAAGTACCGAAAAAGGCAGAACGTCAGAAATTTACTAAGTAGCGAAAACTTCTGAGTCTTTTCAAAGTACCGAAATCGTCAGAAATTTTCTAAGTACCGAAATCGTTAGAATTTTTCAAAGTACCGAAAAAGGCAGAATTTTTCAAAGTACCGAAATCGTCAGAATTTTCTAAGTACCGAAATCGGCAGAATTTTTCAAAGTACCGAAATCTTCAGAATTTTTCAAAGTACCGAAATCATCAGAATTTTTCTAAGTACCGAATTCGACAGAATTTTTCTAAGTACCGAAATTTTCAGAATTTTTCTAAGTACCGAAATCGTCGGAATTTTTCTAAGTACCGAAACCGATAGAAATTTTCTAAGTACCGAAATCAACAGAATTTGGTATAAGTACCGAAATCTTCAGAATTTTTCAAAGTAATGAAAACGTCAGAAATTATCTAAGTACCGAAAACTTCTGATTATTTTCTAAGTACCGAAATCGTCAGAATTTTTCTAAGTACCGAAAAGGTCAGAAATTTTCCAAGTACCGAAAAGGTCAGAAATTTTCCAAGTACCGAAATAGTCAGAATTTTCCTAAGTACCGAAATCGGCAGAATTTTTCTAAGTACCGAAAACTTCTGAATGTTTAATAAGTATCGAAATCGTAAGAATTTTTCTAAGTACCGAAAAAGTCAGAGATTTTCTAAGTACCGAAAACTTCCGAGTCTTTTCAAAGTACCGAAAAAGGAAGAAATTTTCTAAGTACCGAAATCAACAGAATTTTTCTAAGTACCAAAATCGACAGATCTTTTCTAAGTACCGAAATCAACAGAATTTTTCTAAGTACCGAAATCGGCAGAATTTTTCTAAGTACCGGAAACTTCTGAATGTTTAATAAGTATCGAAATCGTAAGAATTTTTCTAAGTACCGAAGACTTCTGAATGTTTTCTAAGTACCGAAATCGACAGAATATTTCTAAGTACCGAAAACGTCAGATATTTTCTAAGTACCGAAAAGGTCAGAAATTCTCTAAGTACCGAAAAAGGCAGAAATTTTCTAAGTACCGAAAACATCTGAATGTTTTCTAAGTACCGAAAACGTCAGAAATTTTCTAAGGACCGAAAAGGTCAGAAATTTTCTAAGATCCGAAATCATCAGAATTTTCCTAAGTACCGAAATCGTCAGAATTTTCTAAGTACCGAGAAAGGCAGAAAGTTTCTAAGTACCGAAAACGTCAGATATTTTCTAAGTACCGAAAAGGTCAGAAATTTTCTAAGTACCGAAAAAGGCAGAAATTTTCTAAGTATTGAAAACTTCTGAATGTTTTCTAAGTACCGAAATCGGCAGAATTTTTCTAAGTACCGAAATCGTAAGAATTTTTCTAAGTACCGAAAAAGTCAGAGATTTTTTAAGTACCGAAAACTTCCGAGTCTTTTCAAAGTACCGAAAAAGGCAGAAATTTTCTAAGTACCGAAATCAACAGAATTTTTCTAAGTACCGAAATCGACAGTATTTGTCAAAGTACTGAAATCAACAGAATTTTTCTAAGTACCGAAATCGGCAGAATTTTTCTAAGTACCGAAAACTTCTGAATGTTTAATAAGTATCGAAATCGTAAGAATTTTTCTAAGTACCGAAATCATCAGAATTTTTCTAAGTACCGAATTCGACAGAATTTTTCTAAGTACCGAAATTTTCAGAATTTTTCTAAGTACCGAAATCGTCGGAATTTTTCTAAGTACCGAAACCGATAGAAATTTTCTAAGTACCGAAATCAACAGAATTTGGTATAAGTACCGAAATCTTCAGAATTCTTCAAAGTAATGAAAACGTCAGAAATTATCTAAGTACCGAAAACTTCTGATTATTTTCTAAGTACCGAAATCGTCAGAATTTTTCTAAGTACCGAAAAGGTCAGAAATTTTCCAAGTACCGAAAAGGTCAGAAATTTTCCAAGTACCGAAATAGTCAGAATTTTCCTAAGTACCGAAATCGGCAGAATTTTTCTAAGTACCGAAAACTTCTGAATGTTTAATAAGTATCGAAATCGTAAGAATTTTTCTAAGTACCGAAAAAGTCAGAGATTTTCTAAGTACCGAAAACTTCCGAGTCTTTTCAAAGTACCGAAAAAGGAAGAAATTTTCTAAGTACCGAAATCAACAGAATTTTTCTAAGTACCAAAATCGACAGATCTTTTCTAAGTACCGAAATCAACAGAATTTTTCTAAGTACCGAAATCGGCAGAATTTTTCTAAGTACCGGAAACTTCTGAATGTTTAATAAGTATCGAAATCGTAAGAATTTTTCTAAGTACCGAAGACTTCTGAATGTTTTCTAAGTACCGAAATCGACAGAATATTTCTAAGTACCGAAAACGTCAGATATTTTCTAAGTACCGAAAAGGTCAGAAATTCTCTAAGTACCGAAAAAGGCAGAAATTTTCTAAGTACCGAAAACATCTGAATGTTTTCTAAGTACCGAAAACGTCAGAAATTTTCTAAGGACCGAAAAGGTCAGAAATTTTCTAAGATCCGAAATCATCAGAATTTTCCTAAGTACCGAAATCGTCAGAATTTTTTAAGTACCGAGAAAGGCAGAAAGTTTCTAAGTACCGAAAACGTCAGATATTTTCTAAGTACCGAAAAGGTCAGAAATTTTCTAAGTACCGAAAAAGGCAGAAATTTTCTAAGTATTGAAAACTTCTGAATGTTTTCTAAGTACCGAAATCGGCAGAATTTTTCTAAGTACCGAAATCGTAAGAATTTTTCTAAGTACCGAAAAAGTCAGAGATTTTTTAAGTACCGAAAACTTCCGAGTCTTTTCAAAGTACCGAAAAAGGCAGAAATTTTCTAAGTACCGAAATCAACAGAATTTTTCTAAGTACCGAAATCGACAGTATTTGTCAAAGTACTGAAATCAACAGAATTTTTCTAAGTACCGAAATCGGCAGAATTTTTCTAAGTACCGAAAACTTCTGAATGTTTAATAAGTATCGAAATCGTAAGAATTTTTCTAAGTACCGAAATCATCAGAATTTTTCTAAGTACCGAATTCGACAGAATTTTTCTAAGTACCGAAATTTTCAGAATTTTTCTAAGTACCGAAATCGTCGGAATTTTTCTAAGTACCGAAACCGATAGAAATTTTCTAAGTACCGAAATCAACAGAATTTGGTATAAGTACCGAAATCTTCAGAATTTTTCAAAGTAATGAAAACGTCAGAAATTATCTAAGTACCGAAAACTTCTGATTATTTTCTAAGTACCGAAATCGTCAGAATTTTTCTAAGTACCGAAAAGGTCAGAAATTTTCTAAGTACCGAAATTTTCAGAATTTTTCTAAGTACCGAAATCGTCGGAATTTTTCTAAGTACCGAAACCGATAGAAATTTTCTAAGTACCGAAATCAACAGAATTTGGTATAAGTACCGAAATCTTCAGAATTTTTCAAAGTAATGAAAACGTCAGAAATTATCTAAGTACCGAAAACTTCTGATTATTTTCTAAGTACCGAAATCGTCAGAATTTTTCTAAGTACCGAAAAGGTCAGAAATTTTCCAAGTACCGAAAAGGTCAGAAATTTTCCAAGTACCGAAATAGTCAGAATTTTCCTAAGTACCGAAATCGGCAGAATTTTTCTAAGTACCGAAAACTTCTGAATGTTTAATAAGTATCGAAATCGTAAGAATTTTTCTAAGTACCGAAAAAGTCAGAGATTTTCTAAGTACCGAAAACTTCCGAGTCTTTTCAAAGTACCGAAAAAGGAAGAAATTTTCTAAGTACCGAAATCAACAGAATTTTTCTAAGTACCAAAATCGACAGATCTTTTCTAAGTACCGAAATCAACAGAATTTTTCTAAGTACCGAAATCGGCAGAATTTTTCTAAGTACCGGAAACTTCTGAATGTTTAATAAGTATCGAAATCGTAAGAATTTTTCTAAGTACCGAAGACTTCTGAATGTTTTCTAAGTACCGAAATCGACAGAATATTTCTAAGTACCGAAAACGTCAGATATTTTCTAAGTACCGAAAAGGTCAGAAATTCTCTAAGTACCGAAAAAGGCAGAAATTTTCTAAGTACCGAAAACATCTGAATGTTTTCTAAGTACCGAAAACGTCAGAAATTTTCTAAGGACCGAAAAGGTCAGAAATTTTCTAAGATCCGAAATCATCAGAATTTTCCTAAGTACCGAAATCGTCAGAATTTTCTAAGTACCGAGAAAGGCAGAAAGTTTCTAAGTACCGAAAACGTCAGATATTTTCTAAGTACCGAAAAGGTCAGAAATTTTCTAAGTACCGAAAAAGGCAGAAATTTTCTAAGTATTGAAAACTTCTGAATGTTTTCTAAGTACCGAAATCGGCAGAATTTTTCTAAGTACCGAAATCGTAAGAATTTTTCTAAGTACCGAAAAAGTCAGAGATTTTTTAAGTACCGAAAACTTCCGAGTCTTTTCAAAGTACCGAAAAAGGCAGAAATTTTCTAAGTACCGAAATCAACAGAATTTTTCTAAGTACCGAAATCGACAGTATTTGTCAAAGTACTGAAATCAACAGAATTTTTCTAAGTACCGAAATCGGCAGAATTTTTCTAAGTACCGAAAACTTCTGAATGTTTAATAAGTATCGAAATCGTAAGAATTTTTCTAAGTACCGAAATCATCAGAATTTTTCTAAGTACCGAATTCGACAGAATTTTTCTAAGTACCGAAATTTTCAGAATTTTTCTAAGTACCGAAATCGTCGGAATTTTTCTAAGTACCGAAACCGATAGAAATTTTCTAAGTACCGAAATCAACAGAATTTGGTATAAGTACCGAAATCTTCAGAATTTTTCAAAGTAATGAAAACGTCAGAAATTATCTAAGTACCGAAAACTTCTGATTATTTTCTAAGTACCGAAATCGTCAGAATTTTTCTAAGTACCGAAAAGGTCAGAAATTTTCCAAGTACCGAAAAGGTCAGAAATTTTCCAAGTACCGAAATAGTCAGAATTTTCCTAAGTACCGAAATCGGCAGAATTTTTCTAAGTACCGAAAACTTCTGAATGTTTAATAAGTATCGAAATCGTAAGAATTTTTCTAAGTACCGAAAAAGTCAGAGATTTTCTAAGTACCGAAAACTTCCGAGTCTTTTCAAAGTACCGAAAAAGGAAGAAATTTTCTAAGTACCGAAATCAACAGAATTTTTCTAAGTACCAAAATCGACAGATCTTTTCTAAGTACCGAAATCAACAGAATTTTTCTAAGTACCGAAATCGGCAGAATTTTTCTAAGTACCGGAAACTTCTGAATGTTTAATAAGTATCGAAATCGTAAGAATTTTTCTAAGTACCGAAGACTTCTGAATGTTTTCTAAGTACCGAAATCGACAGAATATTTCTAAGTACCGAAAACGTCAGATATTTTCTAAGTACCGAAAAGGTCAGAAATTCTCTAAGTACCGAAAAAGGCAGAAATTTTCTAAGTACCGAAAACATCTGAATGTTTTCTAAGTACCGAAAACGTCAGAAATTTTCTAAGGACCGAAAAGGTCAGAAATTTTCTAAGATCCGAAATCATCAGAATTTTCCTAAGTACCGAAATCGTCAGAATTTTTTAAGTACCGAGAAAGGCAGAAAGTTTCTAAGTACCGAAAACGTCAGATATTTTCTAAGTACCGAAAAGGTCAGAAATTTTCTAAGTACCGAAAAAGGCAGAAATTTTCTAAGTATTGAAAACTTCTGAATGTTTTCTAAGTACCGAAATCGGCAGAATTTTTCTAAGTACCGAAATCGTAAGAATTTTTCTAAGTACCGAAAAAGTCAGAGATTTTTTAAGTACCGAAAACTTCCGAGTCTTTTCAAAGTACCGAAAAAGGCAGAAATTTTCTAAGTACCGAAATCAACAGAATTTTTCTAAGTACCGAAATCGACAGTATTTGTCAAAGTACTGAAATCAACAGAATTTTTCTAAGTACCGAAATCGGCAGAATTTTTCTAAGTACCGAAAACTTCTGAATGTTTAATAAGTATCGAAATCGTAAGAATTTTTCTAAGTACCGAAATCATCAGAATTTTTCTAAGTACCGAATTCGACAGAATTTTTCTAAGTACCGAAATTTTCAGAATTTTTCTAAGTACCGAAATCGTCGGAATTTTTCTAAGTACCGAAACCGATAGAAATTTTCTAAGTACCGAAATCAACAGAATTTGGTATAAGTACCGAAATCTTCAGAATTTTTCAAAGTAATGAAAACGTCAGAAATTATCTAAGTACCGAAAACTTCTGATTATTTTCTAAGTACCGAAATCGTCAGAATTTTTCTAAGTACCGAAAAGGTCAGAAATTTTCTAAGTACCGAAATTTTCAGAATTTTTCTAAGTACCGAAATCGTCGGAATTTTTCTAAGTACCGAAACCGATAGAAATTTTCTAAGTACCGAAATCAACAGAATTTGGTATAAGTACCGAAATCTTCAGAATTTTTCAAAGTAATGAAAACGTCAGAAATTATCTAAGTACCGAAAACTTCTGATTATTTTCTAAGTACCGAAATCGTCAGAATTTTTCTAAGTACCGAAAAGGTCAGAAATTTTCCAAGTACCGAAAAGGTCAGAAATTTTCCAAGTACCGAAATAGTCAGAATTTTCCTAAGTACCGAAATCGGCAGAATTTTTCTAAGTACCGAAAACTTCTGAATGTTTAATAAGTATCGAAATCGTAAGAATTTTTCTAAGTACCGAAAAAGTCAGAGATTTTCTAAGTACCGAAAACTTCCGAGTCTTTTCAAAGTACCGAAAAAGGAAGAAATTTTCTAAGTACCGAAATCAACAGAATTTTTCTAAGTACCAAAATCGACAGATCTTTTCTAAGTACCGATACCAACAGAATTTTTCTAAGTACCGAAATCGGCAGAATTTTTCTAAGTACCGGAAACTTCTGAATGTTTAATAAGTATCGAAATCGTAAGAATTTTTCTAAGTACCGAAGACTTCTGAATGTTTTCTAAGTACCGAAATCGACAGAATATTTCTAAGTACCGAAAACGTCAGATATTTTCTAAGTACCGAAAAGGTCAGAAATTCTCTAAGTACCGAAAAAGGCAGAAATTTTCTAAGTACCGAAAACATCTGAATGTTTTCTAAGTACCGAAAACGTCAGAAATTTTCTAAGGACCGAAAAGGTCAGAAATTTTCTAAGATCCGAAATCATCAGAATTTTCCTAAGTACCGAAATCGTCAGAATTTTCTAAGTACCGAGAAAGGCAGAAAGTTTCTAAGTACCGAAAACGTCAGATATTTTCTAAGTACCGAAAAGGTCAGAAATTTTCTAAGTACCGAAAAAGGCAGAAATTTTCTAAGTATTGAAAACTTCTGAATGTTTTCTAAGTACCGAAATCGGCAGAATTTTTCTAAGTACCGAAATCGTAAGAATTTTTCTAAGTACCGAAAAAGTCAGAGATTTTTTAAGTACCGAAAACTTCCGAGTCTTTTCAAAGTACCGAAAAAGGCAGAACGTCAGAAATTTACTAAGTAGCGAAAACTTCTGAGTCTTTTCAAAGTACCGAAATCGTCAGAAATTTTCTAAGTACCGAAATCGTTAGAATTTTTCAAAGTACCGAAAAAGGCAGAATTTTTCAAAGTACCGAAATCGTCAGAATTTTCTAAGTACCGAAATCGGCAGAATTTTTCAAAGTACCGAAATCTTCAGAATTTTTCAAAGTACCGAAATCATCAGAATTTTTCTAAGTACCGAATTCGACAGAATTTTTCTAAGTACCGAAATTTTCAGAATTTTTCTAAGTACCGAAATCGTCGGAATTTTTCTAAGTACCGAAACCGATAGAAATTTTCTAAGTACCGAAATCAACAGAATTTGGTATAAGTACCGAAATCATCAGAATTTTTCAAAGTAATGAAAACGTCAGAAATTATCTAAGTACCGAAAACTTCTGATTATTTTCTAAGTACCGAAATCGTCAGAATTTTTCTAAGTACCGAAAAGGTCAGAAATTTTCCAAGTACCGAAAAGGTCAGAAATTTTCCAAGTACCGAAATAGTCAGAATTTTCCTAAGTACCGAAATCGGCAGAATTTTTCTAAGTACCGAAAACTTCTGAATGTTTAATAAGTATCGAAATCGTAAGAATTTTTCTAAGTACCGAAAAAGTCAGAGATTTTCTAAGTACCGAAAACTTCCGAGTCTTTTCAAAGTACCGAAAAAGGAAGAAATTTTCTAAGTACCGAAATCAACAGAATTTTTCTAAGTACCAAAATCGACAGATCTTTTCTAAGTACCGAAATCAACAGAATTTTTCTAAGTACCGAAATCGGCAGAATTTTTCTAAGTACCGGAAACTTCTGAATGTTTAATAAGTATCGAAATCGTAAGAATTTTTCTAAGTACCGAAGACTTCTGAATGTTTTCTAAGTACCGAAATCGTCGGAATTTTTCTAAGTACCGAAACCGATAGAAATTTTCTAAGTACCGAAATCAACAGAATTTGGTATAAGTACCGAAATCTTCAGAATTTTTCAAAGTAATGAAAACGTCAGAAATTATCTAAGTACCGAAAACTTCTGATTATTTTCTAAGTACCGAAATCGTCAGAATTTTTCTAAGTACCGAAAAGGTCAGAAATTTTCCAAGTACCGAAAAGGTCAGAAATTTTCCAAGTACCGAAATAGTCAGAATTTTCCTAAGTACCGAAATCGGCAGAATTTTTCTAAGTACCGAAAACTTCTGAATGTTTAATAAGTATCGAAATCGTAAGAATTTTTCTAAGTACCGAAAAAGTCAGAGATTTTCTAAGTACCGAAAACTTCCGAGTCTTTTCAAAGTACCGAAAAAGGAAGAAATTTTCTAAGTACCGAAATCAACAGAATTTTTCTAAGTACCAAAATCGACAGATCTTTTCTAAGTACCGATACCAACAGAATTTTTCTAAGTACCGAAATCGGCAGAATTTTTCTAAGTACCGGAAACTTCTGAATGTTTAATAAGTATCGAAATCGTAAGAATTTTTCTAAGTACCGAAGACTTCTGAATGTTTTCTAAGTACCGAAATCGACAGAATATTTCTAAGTACCGAAAACGTCAGATATTTTCTAAGTACCGAAAAGGTCAGAAATTCTCTAAGTACCGAAAAAGGCAGAAATTTTCTAAGTACCGAAAACATCTGAATGTTTTCTAAGTACCGAAAACGTCAGAAATTTTCTAAGGACCGAAAAGGTCAGAAATTTTCTAAGATCCGAAATCATCAGAATTTTCCTAAGTACCGAAATCGTCAGAATTTTCTAAGTACCGAGAAAGGCAGAAAGTTTCTAAGTACCGAAAACGTCAGATATTTTCTAAGTACCGAAAAGGTCAGAAATTTTCTAAGTACCGAAAAAGGCAGAAATTTTCTAAGTATTGAAAACTTCTGAATGTTTTCTAAGTACCGAAATCGGCAGAATTTTTCTAAGTACCGAAATCGTAAGAATTTTTCTAAGTACCGAAAAAGTCAGAGATTTTTTAAGTACCGAAAACTTCCGAGTCTTTTCAAAGTACCGAAAAAGGCAGAACGTCAGAAATTTACTAAGTAGCGAAAACTTCTGAGTCTTTTCAAAGTACCGAAATCGTCAGAAATTTTCTAAGTACCGAAATCGTTAGAATTTTTCAAAGTACCGAAAAAGGCAGAATTTTTCAAAGTACCGAAATCGTCAGAATTTTCTAAGTACCGAAATCGGCAGAATTTTTCAAAGTACCGAAATCTTCAGAATTTTTCAAAGTACCGAAATCATCAGAATTTTTCTAAGTACCGAATTCGACAGAATTTTTCTAAGTACCGAAATTTTCAGAATTTTTCTAAGTACCGAAATCGTCGGAATTTTTCTAAGTACCGAAACCGATAGAAATTTTCTAAGTACCGAAATCAACAGAATTTGGTATAAGTACCGAAATCATCAGAATTTTTCAAAGTAATGAAAACGTCAGAAATTATCTAAGTACCGAAAACTTCTGATTATTTTCTAAGTACCGAAATCGTCAGAATTTTTCTAAGTACCGAAAAGGTCAGAAATTTTCCAAGTACCGAAAAGGTCAGAAATTTTCCAAGTACCGAAATAGTCAGAATTTTCCTAAGTACCGAAATCGGCAGAATTTTTCTAAGTACCGAAAACTTCTGAATGTTTAATAAGTATCGAAATCGTAAGAATTTTTCTAAGTACCGAAAAAGTCAGAGATTTTCTAAGTACCGAAAACTTCCGAGTCTTTTCAAAGTACCGAAAAAGGAAGAAATTTTCTAAGTACCGAAATCAACAGAATTTTTCTAAGTACCAAAATCGACAGATCTTTTCTAAGTACCGAAATCAACAGAATTTTTCTAAGTACCGAAATCGGCAGAATTTTTCTAAGTACCGGAAACTTCTGAATGTTTAATAAGTATCGAAATCGTAAGAATTTTTCTAAGTACCGAAGACTTCTGAATGTTTTCTAAGTACCGAAATCGACAGAATATTTCTAAGTACCGAAAACGTCAGATATTTTCTAAGTACCGAAAAGGTCAGAAATTCTCTAAGTACCGAAAAAGGCAGAAATTTTCTAAGTACCGAAAACATCTGAATGTTTTCTAAGTACCGAAAACGTCAGAAATTTTCTAAGGACCGAAAAGGTCAGAAATTTTCTAAGATCCGAAATCATCAGAATTTTCCTAAGTACCGAAATCGTCAGAATTTTCTAAGTACCGAGAAAGGCAGAAAGTTTCTAAGTACCGAAAACGTCAGATATTTTCTAAGTACCGAAAAGGTCAGAAATTTTCTAAGTACCGAAAAAGGCAGAAATTTTCTAAGTATTGAAAACTTCTGAATGTTTTCTAAGTACCGAAATCGGCAGAATTTTTCTAAGTACCGAAATCGTAAGAATTTTTCTAAGTACCGAAAAAGTCAGAGATTTTTTAAGTACCGAAAACTTCCGAGTCTTTTCAAAGTACCGAAAAAGGCAGAAATTTTCTAAGTACCGAAATCAACAGAATTTTTCTAAGTACCGAAATCGACAGTATTTGTCAAAGTACTGAAATCAACAGAATTTTTCTAAGTACCGAAATCGGCAGAATTTTTCTAAGTACCGAAAACTTCTGAATGTTTAATAAGTATCGAAATCGTAAGAATTTTTCTAAGTACCGAAAAAGGCAGAGATTTTCTAAGTACCGAGATCATCGGAAATTTTCTAAGTACCGAAAACGTCTAAAATTTTCAAAGTACCGAAAAAGGCAGAAATTTTCTAAGTACCGAAATCAACAGAATTTTTCTAAGTACCGAAATCGACAGAATTTTTCTAAGTACCGAAATCAACAGAATTTTTCTAAGTACCGAAATCGTCAGAATTTTTCTAAGTACCGAAATCGTCGGAATTTTTCTAAGTACCGAAATCGTCGGAATTTTTCTAAGTACCGAAATCGTCAGAATTTTTCTAACTACGGAAAACTTTCGAGTCTTTTCAAAGTACCGAAAAAGGCAGAAATTTTAGTACCGAAATCAACAGAATTGTTCTAAGTACCGAAATCGGCAGAATTTTTCTAAGTACCGAAATCATCAGAATTTTTCTAAGTACCGAAAACGTCAGAAATTTTCTAAGTACCGAAAACTTCTGAGTCTTTTCAAAGTACCGAAAAAGGCAGAACGTCAGAAATTTACTAAGTAGCGAAAACTTCTGAGTCTTTTCAAAGTACCGAAAAAGGCAGAAATTTTCTAAGTACCGAAATCAACAGAATTTTTCTAAGTACCGAAATCGACAGAATTTTTCTAAGTACCGAAAACGACAGAAATTTTCTAAGTACCGAAATCAACAGAATTTTTCTAAGTACCGAAATCTTCAGAATTTTTCTAAGTAACGAAAACGTCATCAGAAATTATCTAAGTACCGAAAACTTCTGATTGTTTTCTAAGTACCGAAATCGTCAGAATTTTTCTAAGTACCGAAAAGGTCAGAAATTTTCTAAGTACTGAAATCGGCAGAATTTTTCTAAGTACCGAAAACTTCTGAATGTTTAATAAGTATCGAAATCGTAAGAATTTTTCTAAGTACCCAAAACGTCATAAATTTTCTAAGTACCGAAGACTTCTGAATGTTTTCTAAGTACCGACATCGACAGAATTTTTCTAAGTACCGAAAACGTCAAATATTTTCTAAGTACCGAAAAGGTCAGAAATTTTCTAAGATCCGAAATCACCAGAATTTTTCTAAAAACCGAAATCGTCAGAATTTTCTAAGTACCGAAATCGGCAGAATTTTTCTAAGTACCGAATCGTCAGAATTTTTCTAAGTACCGAAATCATCAGAATTTTTCTAGTACCGAAATCTTCGGAATTTTTCTAAGTACCGAAATCGTCAGAATTTTTCTAAGTACCGAAATCGTCAGAATTTTTCTAAGTACCGAAATCATCAGAATTTTTCCAAGTTCCGAAATCGTCAGAATTTTCTAAGTACCGAAATCGTCGGAATTTTTCTAAGTGCCGAAATCGTCAGAAATTTTCTAAGTACCGAAAACTTCTGAGTCTTTTCAAAGTACTGAAATCGACAGAATTTTTCTAAATACCAAAATCAACAGAATTTTTCTAAGTACCGAAATCGACAGAATTTTTCTAAGTTCCGAAAACTTCTGAATGTTTTCTAATTACCGAAAAAGACAGAAATTTTCTAAGCACCGAAATCGTCTGAATTTTTCTAAGTACCGAAAACTTCTGAATGTTTAATAAGTATCGAAATCGTAAGAATTTTTCTAAGTTCCGAAAACGTCAGAAATTTTCTAAGTACCGAAAACTTCTGAGTCTTTTCAAAGTACCGAAAAAGGCAGTAATTTTTTAAGTACCGAGAACATCGGAAATTTTCTAAGTACCGAAAACGTCTGAAATTTTCAAAGTACCGAAAAAGGCAGAAATTTTCTAAGTACCGAAATCAACAGAATTTTTCTAAGTACCGTATTCGACAGAATTTTTCTAAGTACCGAAAACTTCTAAATGTTTTCTAAGTACCGAAATCGACAGAATTTTTCTAAGTACCGAAAACGTCAGAAATTTTCTAAGTACCGAAAAGGTCAGAAATTTTCTAAGATCCGAAATCGTCAGAATTTTCTAAGTACCGAAATCGGCTGAATTTTTCAAAGTACCGAAATCTTCAGAATTTTTCTAAGTACCGAAATCATCAGAATTTTTCTAAGTACCGAAATCGTCAGAATTTTTCTAAGTACCGAAACCGACAGAAATTTTCTAAGTACCGAAATCAACAGAATTTGGTATAAGTACCGAAATCTTCAGAATTTTTCAAAGTAACGAAAAAGTAAAGAACGTCCTTTCCGTTAATTAACAAAATCTATTTTCTCCCACTATGTGCCCCCTAATTAGTGTATAAAAATTTTCTTTATTATGTTTGTTTGGTATATAAAACTCTAATTTCTGGCAGAGTTTGAAAATTATAAGTTAATATTAAAGGGAGTTACTTAGTGAGTCGTGTGCGAAACTCCGGAGTCGAAATTTATCCGTTTTTCAGCTATTATTTCCTCTATCCCAAAGAAAAATAATTATTCTTATATTTATAGCACTTTATTCACGTTGAAATTTCGAAAAATAAATTTTAAAAAGTAAAATAAAGTAGATAGAAAAAAAATTAAAAATTAATCCGTGACCTGGACCGAACCCCTGATCACCGATTCAACAAACTTCTTTCCCCATGGCGCTAACAACCGCATCGCGACTCACACGTTGCTTCCACGAATATATAGCTTAAAGAACTTCCTTCCCGTTAATTAACAAAATCTATTTTGGCCCACTATGTGCCCCCTAATTAGTGTATAAAAATTTCCTTTATTACGATTGTTTGGTATATAAAACTCTAATTCCTGGCAGAGTTTGAAAATTATAAGTTAATTTTAAAGGGAGTTACTTAGTGAGTCGTGTGCGTAACTCTGGAGTCGAAATTTATCCGTTTTTCAGCTATTATTCCCTCTTTCCGAAAGAAAAATAATTACTTTTATATATATAACACTTTATTCACGTTGAAATATCAAAAAATAAATTTTAAAAAATAAAATAAAGTAAGTAGAAAAAAAAATTAAAAATTAATCCGTGACCAGAACCGAACCCCTGACCACCGTGTCTACAAACTTCTTTACCCTTGGCGCTAACAACCACACCACGACTCACATGTTGCTTCCTCGAATATATAGCTTAAAAAACTTCCTTCCGGTTAATTAACAAAATCTATTTTGGCTCTTTATGTGCCCCCTAAATAGTGTATAAAAATTCCCTTTGGTACGATTGTTTGGTATATTAGGATTGATTTATAAAACGTGAAAATTCAATCATTAGATCAACATCTATTCAGGGTGGTCTGGCTTTTATTTTTTACACTATACATCGAGTTCTGTGAACAAAATGTTCTTAAATTTACTCCAAAGATATGATGAAAAAAACTGTGGGTCTAGGTTTTAAATCCTCCCAGCTGTAGAGCGGGTTCCAGCTTGTCAGGGAAATAAAGGCGGTAGGTGCACAATGCTGATTTTATTTTCACCACCACTCCTCGTTAGTCATAAATCGTGAAGTCTTAATATCGATGACCCTCTAGCTCACAATAGACTGTTGGGCGAATTTTTTCTGCACATAAATATTTTAAATAAAATTCTCTTCTCGCGAATATTTTATTGCTATACCATAATTAGGTTTGCAATAAGGTAAAATGAACGAGAGAAGGCCCCACATTTTAAAGGAACCGCAACGCATAGGAACCCTAAAGCCAAATTCGAGAAGGAAAAAAAATATGTAACAAAATATTAAAGAGTCAATTTTAAACTCCAGATTCAAATTTTATTTATTATTTTAATGAGATTGTTCGAATGAAAAGTTTCTAAAAAAGAACTATTACTTATACTTGTGTCGAGAAACCTTTCAAAGAAAGTTTTCGTATTGTACTTTCGCGGACCTTAAAAAAACAATCCAAACTCATTGTCTTATACTCGTTTATTTGCTTTCCTTTAAATGAGGCCCTTTGCAAAATATTTTCTTATTATTTATTAATATTTTCGCTGAAAAGGTTAATATTTGCTTTATTTCGTTTCCTTTGAAAAAGATTTTCGCTTAATATTTCTGCTAATCTAATCATGACAGCAAACAAAAATGCAAAAAATAAGGTTTACAATTTGCTTGTTTTTTAACATAAATAACAATATTTTTAAAAAAAAGATTTTAAAATCATTTAGTTTTCCTTTAAGGAGGAAAGGTTGGAAATTGCAATATTTTTGCGTCATTGAAAAAAGGTTTTTACCGCAAACCTTTTCGTAACAATGAAAGTAAAGTTAAAACTCAAGGTTGTCGTAAGGTTACATGCTTTCTGGGGTTGTTTTTACCGACTATCTTGGAATCAGGAGTTGTAAAGAGAATTTTAGGCTACTTTTGGCCTTAAAAAAGATTATTGTGTTACAGTGGGTTCCTTCTCATTGTAATATCTACGGAAACGAGATGGCAGAACATCCAGCTAAAAAAGGAACTGGTATTTCGCGGAGCTCCCAGAGAGAAATGATGAAAATAATTATATAATGATGAAATAACTATGAAAATAATTTAAATGAGCAAATTGGTGACAAAGTCAGGAGGGAGACTCTGAATAAGATTCTTGATCACGAGTTGCTGCCTTTAGGTTGGAAACCGGACGCGACTGCTTTGCCGCTCACCTCCATAGACTTAAGATCTTCCCCGATCCAAATTGTGTCTTGTGCAGGGAGGACTCCCTAATAAATGAAGAGCATCTGGGAGTTTGCCCAGCAGTTACTGATGACATCTGTGACAGATACTGGAATGCTAGGGCAGGCAGTGTTTTAACAGTCTGATTTTCCGTTTATATTTCTATTGTTGATATTCTATTTAATGCTTCTTTGTTCTAATTGTTTTTGTATTTCGAATGTTTTAATTTTTTATTTTATTTGTGCGGAGTGTTTTAACTCTCCAGCGAATGATGTACACATCAAGTTCTGCTGCTAAAAATAAAAACATTCAACATATTAAATTACTATTTTTGATTGATTGTAATAAATAAAATAACAGTGTTAATAGTGTTACCACGCTTTTCAAGTGAGCGAGGAGGAAAATAATCGATTTTGTGTCACTAAAACACGAAACGTTGAGCGCCCTTTCTAAAGGGACGGAGACAAGGAGTTACCATCATTACAAGCACGAAATTGAGTTAATTACGTTGATAATAATAATAAATGGTAGTAAGAAAACTTTTATATATTTTCGGAGAACTCTCATAGGTTTTCCAATATTCTCAGAGATATTTTTTTTTTTAAAAAAAGAGTTGATTATTAAATCAGTTTTTTGTACTGAATTTGAGCTCTTATTCATAAAAATTCGCTTTCGATATTTTTTACACGAATTTTACTTGAAACCCACATTGAAAAAATTTTTCAGCAAAATTTTTAAAAACATATTAGAAGACTTTAAAAAACACCCGAAGAGTTTGCGTAAAAGATTAGGTTATATTTTGTAGTATTGAAATGAAAAGAAAAAATTTTGTGGGTCACGAAATGTTTTGAGAAAAATAAAACACCAGTAACGTCAAAATTAGTTTAATTTTGCTCTAAAATCGCAAAATACGTAATTAGCGTTGAAATACCTTCAAAGAATTAATTGAAAAAATTTTGATTTCCACCAGATCATCTGCAAAAATTTGACCATTATATAAATTTATTTATTTTTGTAAATTTACTTTAATTTTATTTACATAAAAATATTTTTTACTTGTATTGATGTTCCTAATAACATTTAAGGAGCATCAAAATTTCATAAGTGCAAGGGCCATTGATGTTCTTAAGAACATAATGACTCTGGCCCTTGGTATAATGGTGACCGATGCACGTTAAATCTATCGAATCGCAAAGTCCTCCATGTTCCCATAATCATACCTCTGGGGGTACTGATTCAGGAGATTCCTTGTCTTCTGGATTGGTTCAAAATGACAGGACTACGGAGTTGAGCATTAGTAGTCATAAGCCCCAAAACTGGGTCAGCTGTTCAACGACGGACATAAAATATTTAATTGTTAAAAACATTTATCAAAATTTCCATGACGCTTTCTTTTAGAACTGTTTGATGTAGTTTTCAATTCCATATAGTTTCTTAACTTAAAAGATTTTAATCTAATTGAAAATCAAGACACAAACTAACGTTCTTCCTTCTTCTATGACTCACCACACGCTAATGATGAGATGAAAGTATGCGAAGTGTTGCCAAAGGGAAAAGAGTTCGGCTCTACGCCACCTGTAGGCCATTTCGATCGCCAATGTTACGCGCGTCGTTTCAATTTTCGTCTCTGGAAGTGACTTGCGATGTCTCAAGTCAAGTTTATATCCCCTTAATGATATCCCAGGCAGAAAATGCATGAAAACAATCAAATACCTCAATTATGCATCGGATCTAAAAATGCAAAGAAGAAATATTTCCAAAAGATGCTTTCACTGATACTAAACTCGACTCCCCAATTTCACCCTTTATCTCACCTTACCAAGCTCAACCAATTAAAAAAATTCGAATTAGGGACCCCTGCATTTTATTCCAGATCAATATTTTCTAGGAAAAAGCAACTTAATATGACATAGCTTACTGTATTTTGGTTGATATAGGCTACACTCTAACTGCAAAGTTAATATGGTTTAAAATATAGATATGTCAGAAAAATGTATGCCAAATAGCTAAAATAGAAATAGACTTGTAGTTTGATTTCAATTACTTCCATCGGGCCTATATGAATTTTTACCTCATTTTACTTTTGCGATTACAGTGTCATTTGTAAACTATTATTCAAAGACCTACAAGTCAAATCGCTGTATTTGTTTCTAGAAAACAAATCCGCAATAAAATAAAATCCATATAAAAGGTTCCTATTTCAGATTTTAAAGGTGCTCCACCTAGGGATCATTGTATCAGTCTTTTTGAAATATTTTTTTACTAGCATTTCTGTTTCAACGATTATTTCTAGAGATACTTTCGTACTTTTTGGACACCCTGCATATTTAATTAAAAACAATAAATGGAAAAGCATGACTAGAATTATAATACATTTTAGAAATAAGTAAACTATGAAATTTTATACACTTCTTTTTATGCGCATAGATAAAAATTTCTCCAGGATAGGGAATATTTAATCGTCTCTGAGGTTTAAATATTTTTTAAAGTGAAAACATTCGTATTTTTATGGGTCACAATTCTCGAAATATAAAGCTTAAATGTCATAAACTTTAAAATGTTATTTCGATCACTTCTTGTTTTTAGCTTGGATCCCAAAAATTTACAAATTAAAAAGATTACACCGACTCCGTAGCATAATTCAACCAGCAAAATAGTTACTTGGGTCAGTTACCCTGCCTTAGAAATTGAAGTGTCCAATTTCAATAGTTTGGGAACTACTTTAAGCTTAATAAATGAGACAATTTATTAATTACGATTTCAACACCTTCTAACTTTGACAGCGAATGTTTATTTAAAGAAATGCTAAAAAATTATTCAATATTTATGATTTTTTAAAAAAAAACTTAAGTTGAAATAAAAAATACACCGGGAACATTTTCATTTCGTCCGCTATTGGACTTTTGAAGGCTTTGCACTACATTCAATAAAACAGTTTTTGCTTCATTACAAAACGAACGCAGCAAACGAATCGCTACATACAAACACCACCACACTTTCAAGTGGTCTTCTTCCAAATAATCGCGTTACACTACAAAGTAATGACTATAGTTTGTCTAAAATAAGAACTGCCCCTGACATTCGTCTGGACCTATGGTGGGGACTAAGGTAACCAGGTATAACTATTTCAAGTAGGATTGCGGGGTCACTTTTTTGAAGTGGTTCCGTGTACGGCGAGAGACAGGGAATATCTTTCTTCGGTCTATTGTGTCAGTCCTAGAGTGAAGCCAGTCTTGTTTCCTTAGCACCAGACAGCCTTAGACTTTGTGGCGGGAGGAGTTCTTAGCTTAGACAAACTATAAAGCAGTTTTGTTACTTGTGACTCATAAATCAGACAACACAACATTTTCTTTTTATAAGAAAGACCTTTTTAATCGGTGACATTGAGAAGATTTTACAAGATGATTTTACTCTGCCAACTTTAATTCAAAAACATCACTTTTTTTTATAACGAAATAATGAGCTATACAAAGAGATTCTCAAGCTCGTTAAATCGCTTTATTTTTGAAAACCTCACTCTCTACCAACAAATTTGCCGCTTAACATGGTTAAAAGAGGAACGCCATTTTCATTACAAATATTTTTTCTTTTTAAAAAAAGAAGAGTATTGTTATTAAAAAAAAAAAAAAAAGAAATACCATGGACAGCAACTGTTAATTCATAGTCTTGAATTCTTTTTGAAAAAGAAGAAAGCAGTTGCATACAAGTGTTGATATTCAAAGTATAAAAAAATACAAAATTTTTTATCCGGTATAAATTTTCAAAATTCATTTCATAAAAAATATATTTTAGCTTGCTTAAAAACATTATCACATTGTAAAGGAGAACATTTTGCAGTATAATTAAAGGAATAGAAACAAAATGCAAGAGTACTGGTATGAGGATTTTATAACAAATTCAGATATTCGGAACACCATGAAACTGGGGGGGGGGGGTAATTCCATTTTTAAAATTAGATTTTTCGGTGACCTAAATCTATGAATTTCCATGATTTTTTTTTAAAAAAAATTGTTAAAATCATGACAAATTTTGTTCAATACCTAAATTCATGACTTTGCAGGTGCGCAGATACTATCACGCGGCCGATCAAATGGAATTTTTATGCACAGATTGTTTTTGAGATCCACTGGTGGAACAGTTCTTGTATATTTCAAAGTCGTTGTAAAGTTCATAAAAACACCATTTTTGTAAATCTATACGAGAGAGTGAGAATCGTGTGAAAGTGAAGATGGCTGCAGTACAGTGCGCTAATAAATAAACGGAACACTTTTGATCTATGCCGGGCTCTTTTCGTTCTAGGCCTTATCGGCTTGAGGGGCTGACCTCAAATATGCAAATTAATTCTAACAGAAGTTATTTTAAGTTACAAAATCACATACAGAAAGGTACTTGCCATTTCAGACTCCTAAAATATAAGGGGTAGCCGCTATCTGGGATATATGATCTCCCGAGATCAGAAAAGCTCCCCTTAATGTTACATTTATTTTTTTCTGCTGATTTTACCCTATTTCGAATTTTTTTTTAAACAAATTGTAAAATTTTTGCACACAACTATAAAAAATTCATTTCTCCAAAGATAATTCCATGTAGAAAATAACAATTCTTAAATATTTATTATTATTATTTTTAAAATGTATTTAATAATGGTCGAGACGATTTTGCATTGTTAAGGTATAAAATTTGGTACATAATTTTAAATAATGTATTTTTACATGACAAAATACAAAACTTGAGCGAAATCGGTAGAATAGTTCCTGAGAAATCAAATTTTAAAAATTCGATTTTTCAGGAACTATTCGGCTGATTTTGAAGAAATTTTGTATTTTGCCATGTAAAGATACATTATTTAAAATTTTTATACCTTATATATCAAAATCTTTTCAATCATTAATAAATAAAGCGATAAAAAATTATTTGTAGTAATAATTTGCATGTAATTATCTTTGGTTAATGGAATTGTACGAAGAAATTCGTTTAAAAAGTACTTGAGATACGTAAAAAGTAAAATTAAGAGGGTTAAACTTAGGACCGCCCAAGCTATTGTTTTACTGATTGTGGCTATCCCCTATACTTTGAGGGTCAGTAATTCGTCCAAAAAAAAAGACATGATTATTTACAGAAAGCACGTTTTTGTGTGTGAACTTAAAATATCGTTAGCACTAATTAATTAACATATTTAAGGTCACTCACCTCTGTGAACGATTGAGTCTTAGAACAAGAAGATCCGATCATTTGATCAAACGTTTTTCAGGGTTAATTATATTTTGCTCACTGTACATTCGATATCCTCCATTTAATATTATCATGTTTTTGATGAGAACTATGTAAAAATTAATTTTTAAAATTCGCGAAGCTTGCTGTCTTTCACAATAAGCTTGAATATAAAAAAAGCATATTTAAATTATTTATTTTATTTTGAACTAAAAAAAGCATCAATATTTTACAGGGAAAAGAAAAGGAATATTTTTTTCTATTGAGAAATTGAACGAATATAATTAAATTCCCATAATTTTTTCCTTACAATTTTGATTAAAATATATATGCTTATAAACTTATACTTATTTAATTGTAATATGACTTATAAGTTTTGAATCATGATTGTATTATTTCGTACTCAATAGTTAGCTATTTAGTAGTAATATTTCACGTATAATCGGAAAATTTTGTAAATCTGAGTTTTAAAAAATATAACGTGCATTTAAATAAAGAGAAAGAATTTTGGAGAATATTTTTAAAAAAAAATTTTGAATTTCAAGACGGAAATTGGAATTTTTAGAAAAGAATTCCGTAATTTTATAATTCTGAGTCTCAAAAATGGAGCTTCACTAGCAGTAGAAGATTAAGCTCGGACATACGGACAAAGCATTGTCTCTCCCTTCAAGAGAAATAAAGAAGGGGGGGGGGAGAGAAGTTTAAGCTCATGATTGCTTTGCGGACAGAATGATTTAAATGATTCAGCATATGTATACGATTCACAATAAAATTTCTGCTTTATTTTTAAAACAGATTTTTAAGAGTATAAGACAAAATTTAAGATTGAGACCTGGCGACTAAATACAAAAAAAAAAATTGTGATTTAGAATTTGTTTATTAGTTATCATTTGTAATCCAAAACGTTTAAAATAATATCCATAGTTTTTTTTTTTTAATTACCTTAAATTTTCACTTTTTGAAAAAGTGACCACATGGTATCAAGAGGGGTCACTTTTAAATATGTCACTGACCGGTAACAAAGTTTCCTAATTTTGCCTTATACTTAGGAAATAACTCTGGAAGAATTACTGTTTATTTTGTTAAGGAAAATAAAACATAGAACGTATTAAAAAAGATTGAAATCTGGACAATAGTTTTCGTTATTTTTTTGTTGCTGTTAAATGAAGAGGCGAAAAATAATTTCATATCTTCAATGGGATTTTGCATGAATAAAATTGATTCGTTACAAAATAGACAAGAAAAATACTTAAAAAATTATGATTAATTATGAAAAATTCTAAGAATTATTTTAATTTTATTTACAGACAAGGGAATTCAAAAATGGAATGAAGCAGATGAGTTAAAAAATTGGATCTGTTATAAGTACTGAAAAAGAAAATTTTTTTCGTTTCAAAATCAATATTACGAATTTATAAAAATTTTTATACAAAAAGTGCAATGTTTTTGTCATATTCACAGATGCTGCAGTAATTACAAATAGCTTTTTATTTAAGTAAAAAAAGTTTATCTGTTAACAGAATTTTGTTTTAGCAAAAATACTAGATAAGTTTTTTACTTAAATATCTTCCAATTTTAAACATATTTTATCAAATGTTAGCGTCAAGTAAAAAATTATTCTAATAGAAAAATCTCTATAAAATATTTAAAAAAAAAATTCTAGTTTTCTCAGTTTTACATATTTTGATAGAACATTTTCCTTGAGAAAGATTCCAATTTTTTTTTAAATTGAGTAGATTGAAAATTTGACGCAATACGAATCGTACTGGGGCTTATATAAATTTTAGAGTATCTTGCAATGAGTAAAAAATAAGAAAGCAGCACACAATCCTTAAAGGCGGAGTAGTTGTATTTTATAAAAGTCTGTCAAAATTATCACCTCTGAGTGTATGAAAAGCACAATTTTTAGAAAATGCCCTTTTTACCCTTATATTACATTAATCAAATAAGCTGCATCTTTCTTCAATGCAAAAGAAAGTTCAAACTTAATTTCTACGAGTTTCGTTAAACAAGTGCTCGTTTGAATTAATGCCTGCATTTTAATGAATTATGCAAAAAAAAAACTGCATTTTTTTTAAAAATTGGCATTCATATATGCGTGTAAACATTTCATCAAATTAAATTGTCAGATTTTCTCATAATTGTGGTAATTTACTATAATGTATAACATTCAATACAAATTAAATACATTATTCAATAACCTTAAAATCCAGCGTACTAGTGTGTACTTTTTAATTGTACACGGAAATATATCAATCATAAGGTTGTTGAACTAATGAATGGTAAACTCTGGGTAATTATGAGTGTTTCATGAATTTTCTCATAGTATTTGTGTAATAAAATAAATTAGTATTGCAAGAAGTATTAAAATAGTTGATTTTTGTTTTTAAAAATATTAATTATCATATGATATATATTTTAGACAAATTAATTCAAACGTATATTTTTAAAAAATATATTTGTTAAAATGTATACAGTAGTTATATAGTTGCTAAACTTATAATGAATTTTTTTAAATTTAAGTTTTGCATGGGGGGAGGGGTTAAAAATGCAGACCCTCCACCTTGCATTGTAAAACATAGTAACAAATATTTACTTCGAGTCAAAAATAATGACGATGACGTCATACTTTTTGCCACTTTTATATCGCGTTTATTTTAGAATTCTTATGAAATCGGACATTTTATTTATTTATTAAAAAAATGTGAAATCAACTCAACAAGTGTGAAGAAGAATCGATAGATTCTTAATTTTTTAGAAATTATTAGTAGTAACATGGACTGCAAAAATTTTTCCACTCGTTTTTTTGGCAGCGGAGATGGTAGAGTATGAGGTTTTCAGTGAGGCAAGCAGAGGTTTTAAGAGAAAATAAAAATCTCAAAATGACAAATCGGATTTTTACACACATCGAAAATTGCAAACTTTATACAATATGCGTTGCTCAAAGCAATCGGAGAATTTTCTGATGAAGACAAAAATATGTTGCTTATTTCATGTTGCACTTTAAAAATAATTCTCCTTTAGTTCACGAATCAAATAGAAAATTTTCGGACCATATTTTTTGTAAAAAGAATAGACGTGTTTAAGGTAACATGATTGGCAACCTCCTCACATTTCACCTCTCTATTACTATGGTTACGGAATACCATAGAAATGAAGAGAAGAAAAGTGTGAAATCACGTCATATTAAGGTTCTATTTACAAAGAATATAGAAATACAATAAAGATTTTAAGCAATTGTAGTCAAATGAAATACATTTCATACAAACCGAACACCCAAAACCTTTTCATAAACTTCATTCAAACGATTCTTGTTAAATTCATTTCTGTTTCAATTTTATTTAATATTTCTCTATTTTGCCATACGTGGAACTTTGTTTAATTAAATCTGTTATTACTTAAATAAAAATTTTGTTTAGAGGTGGAACACACTGGCCAGATATCTATTTCACTAAATGAATCTTTTCGAATGAGCTTTAATAAAATTTTTATTACTTACTTATTGACAAAATATAATTTTTATAACTGTCGTCTGTAAATTATTTAATTCTGCAAATCGTCTGATTTGCAGAATTAAAGTAGTTGGGATGTTAATTTTTGTAGCCGTTAGATACTGAAAAAAACATTTGCCTCAGCAAAATTCTTGTAACAGATAATGCCTAGAAAAAGATCTTTTTAAATTTATTTTGAAAAGCTAACACGACTAGAGTCTAAATTTTCGTAACAGATGAAAAAAGTTTCAGCTTCGAATGACATCAGAATCATCAACAACTCACATAATTGACGTCATTCTGCATTTCTGTACAATCAAACTAATAAACATTTCAAAAGGTTTACACATGTCATTTTCAACATTTTTATTCAGCAGAGAAACTTATTGCATACTTCAAGATCGAAGTTTCGGCTAATTTTTGGGTGTTCGCTTACACAATGTTATAAGCAACTTCTAAAAGAAACAAGTTTTCACATTAACCCTTTTGCTATAATTTCGACGCACAGATTCCAAAGAGAATCAGAGATTCTTAAGAGTTCTAGAGAGGAAAAAAAAATTAAACTTAGACGTTATTTTAACGTGCGCCGCAAAATGTTTTTTTATTTTTAATATTTCTATTTGGTTCAAAAACGTATTGTTCATTTATTTTTATTTCATTATTACATATTTTTTTTTGCCTAACTAATTTATACATTTATTGTCATAAAAATTACAGCAACTAGATAAAAGTTGAAAGAATGAAACGAAATTTTACATATGTAAGTTCAGTGTTGATATAAGCAAGTAATTGTAAAATGATCATTTTAATGTAGGAAAAGAATTTATCATTTTAATGTAGGAAAAAGAAAAATGATCATTTTAATGCAGGAAAAAATAAAGATCAATGTGGGTTATAGAACCCTCTTGGGCCATCTCTAGTGCGAGTGCAGGATTCGATACGTTCGGGCATAGAGGCAATACAAATCCCTTATCATATCCTATTCCACAGTTGCTATAAAAATACCTCCAAATCGACTAAACTCGGAGGCTATCCTACCCAGATATGCTCTTTCGGAGACAAATCTGGGGATCTAGCAGGCCATAGACGTAAACAGGTAATGTGGCAGAGGCATTCATATGACACTACTCCTGTGTGTTTCTGAGCATTGTCTTACTGAAAAATGACTCTTAGGAATATTGCCATGAGTGGCAACACACGTGGGATCAATATTGCGGGACGTATGCAATGGCTCCCATCACACCAGCTGCAAAAGCAGTGTACGGCGTAAACAGGATAAGGGCACTCACCATGGGGCTCCCACACAAAGGTGCTCACTGAAGAGGACCCTAGTTCCGATATAGTCTAATCCTATCAACACCAACTAAATGGACAGTAGCACAACTCTTCGACAGATAGTAGGGGGTGTCATCACATACAGGGTACATGCCACATTTTAGATTTTCAAATTCATGACTAATTCCAAGAATTTTTCACAACTTAAGGCAATTACTATTTTCTTCGACAAAAACGCAACAGTAAATTTAAAAAAGCATTATAATAACATTAATTGAAATGATAGGTATAACCAAAACTGTTATACTCTGCATCTTCATATTTATAGATTTTAAATTTAAAAAAAAGAGTAAAGAAAGAGTTGAAGCGATAAAATAGCTAAAAAAAATACAAAAGCAAATAATGTTTTCTCTCCTTTTTCTGCAGAATTATATTCTAAAAATACTTTTCTTGTTCATCGGAGAGGAAAGAAATGCTCCCGATCTTTCAGTTCTCATTTCAAAATTTAAAAAAAATCGATAATGACTGACTTACTTCAGCTAGAATTTTAAATTGATAAAATGAAAAAATAATAAATAATAATAATAATAATTCTGAAATCAGAGACGTTGAAAAGATAATTCGCTCTAGAAATTTGTTTTTTCCTTTATTTTTTGGAAAGAACATGATAAAAACATTTTAATAAAATATGACTGAGTGGGGATTTTGTTACAAATTCAGATATTCGTAACACCATGAAATGGGGGGGGGAGGAATTCCATTTCTGAAAAAACTTTTGGCAACCTAAATCCATGACTTTCTGCGATTTTTTTTTAAAAAAATAGTTAAAATCATGACTTTCCAGGTGCGCGGATGTCCTGTACTAATTGCCTGTACTAATTGGACTTCTCAAATGCGTGTTTCGGTTTGAGATTAGGTTGTTGTAATAAGTAATATCGGATTTAAAAACTATGGATAAATCAATAGCAATAACTGCCAAAAATTCAATAGAATTATTGCCTCAAAAATTAACTAATCAAATGCACGATTCGAATTCTTCATATTGTTTAAAATATATCTGGATATATCTGGAACACCATGAAATGGGGGGAGGGGGTTCGTTTTTAAAATTAGATTTTTCAGCGACTTAAATCAATGACTTTCCATGTTTTTTTTTTTAAAGAAAGTAGTTTAAATCATGACATTTCATGACAAATTGTGTTCACTATCGAAATTCACGACTTTCCATGATTTTTCATGACTTTCCAGGTGCGCAGATACCCTGCACATACGATAATCACTAATATTGCTGCCACTCATCTCAGAGATGCCAACAAGCTGCGGGGCTGTCACGTCATCTCGATCCCCTGATTTGTTACTGAACCAGCATATCTGGGATGGCAGCACTGCATCAAAAGGGACCTCTACTGTATCACTGAAGGTGGCCCCAAGATCCATTCATTTGTATTGTTCCGTGCAATAAATGATTATTTTGCTTAGATCATATACTTATAATAAACTTATATATGTAAAATTTCATTACATTCTGACAACTTTTATCTAGGCGTGCAAATTTTTATGACACTAAGTAATATTAAATAGTTATTAATTGAATAAATTATAAATTTTTTTTTAAGAAACCAAAACAGTTTTTATTTTATTTCATATGTATTAAAACCACTTTGCTTTTCCTCTTTTAATGTAAAAAAATGTAATAGCGAAAGGGTTAAAAATAGACAATACTGGAAACAGGCAATGTTTACTGAGAGTCACTGATAATGAGAGTGAAACAAATACACACTGATAAATATCTTAATGTGAAGGAATCACACTGTATTATTTTTCATTTGCATAGTTAAATTCATTTGTAATGAAACCCGTTTTTGAAAAAGTTCGTTACTTTACATCTTCAGAATATTTTAAGGTATCCGACTACCTTCGGGACAAAATTTTTGAAAAATAAATATTTTCCACAACATTATTGCAATTTATATTGTATATTAATTTAAATAAACATATTTAATAGAGAAAATTTTAATATACAGGAAATTTTTTGTTTAAAGAGTATTTTTTAGATAATTTCAATGAAAATAACTCATTAATGGAAAGCACTCTACACAAAAAACTATTGTACATACAGCTATCAAACTTCTTGAGCCGTTTCGTATAACCCTCTGAAGTGTTATGAACCTCAACTTAAATGATATCATGAAATTAAAAAAATTTATGGAGTGTTAAGCATATTTTTCCATTTTTTTTCACATTTTCTTCACATTATCTACGGCAAAATATCTCATAAAACAAAAAATAATACAGTTATCTGAATTCTGGAGGTCTGTTACATAACCACCAATACAAGAAACAATCTCTGAAAGTTTGAAGACAAATTTATTATAATTAGTTGAGTTATCTTGTTTTCCGTAGACAAAAAACAGCAAAATTTTCATTTTGAGAAAAACACAATTAAAGTTTATAATTACATTTTTTCTAAAAACTATGAATGTTTGTCAGTAGGAAGTTATTATATTTTATAGGGGGCACAATCCTTCACACATTTTCTTAGTTTTATTTAACGTAGCGATATTTTAACGTATTATTTAGCGATATTTTAAAGTATTTAGTGAATAACATCAAAAGTCTACTACTTATAAAGCATTTAACACAGAAACAATTTTTTATTAAACAACCATCTTACTGTATTTTTACACTTTAATATATATGTCTAAATATAGTTTTTATTAATAATTGGAAGTAAAAAATATTTTTTATAATATTTATAATAGCTCAAATCTAGAATTTTCTTCTAAATGCAATTTGTTATCATAGCAAACCGGACAACATAATGAAGCTAATATCATCATCAGGATCTCAATATCAATTATTCGATTGCCACACAGATTGTTTTTATCCAAAGGCATCAGTTCTTTATTGACATCCATAGAAATAGATAATTTTGAAGAGCTTGAAGTAATAGTTTCATCTGCTTTACACAATTTTGAATAAATGGTATAATCAACTTTACTCAAATCATCGCTTTTGTTGGTTACCGTAATATTTACGTTTCTTAGATCGAGAAGTACGGCCTTTACCCATCTCAATAAATTTATCAAAATGAATAACAAATTTTTTTGAAAGAAATCAATAAATTTCTTCAAAACAAATCAAAATCAAGATATAGAAAGTACGCTTCAAATGTAAACAAACTATCAGAAAATATGCTAACTTTTCATGTTACCCACAAACAGTAACCACGAAACGTAAAATCTAATTAAAATATAATTCAGATTATTAGCCGAGAGTTTAAGAGCTTTTAAAAATTAAATATCTAAGAAAAATAAACACACAAATAGAAATGGAACCGAAACTATTACCTACTACCGGCTTCATTTTTGTAATTTCCGGTAAGTTGGACAGCTGTCATCTGTTACTAAAATAGCTATAACTAAATTTCCGTTTGACGTGCATTCAAAAACAAAACAGTTTTGAAAACTAGAAAAATTGGGCATTATTATAAAGCAATAAAATAAAAAAGTGATTTTTTGTGAAAATCCTCTTTTTTAAGGTAGTCGGATACCTTAATGTAACATCCTTGATTTCATGAAGACTTTTTTAAGTTTTTATAGTAATCTTGTTAAAATCCAAGATTTTTAGATTATCAAAAATTTAATTCAACTCACTAACAGGGCCCTACTATGAGGAACTTGAGAACAGTTCCCCCCCTTTAGAAATGGCCATTTTTATGCTTCAAAATCAAAAAGTTTTAATTATAAACGTCACACTTAAAAAAAAAAAATTCGAAATGTTAGAAACACTTGTATAAATTTTTCAATATTACCTTATTCTGAAATAAAGAAATTCAAAATTATTATAGAATACTTATACAGGATATTGAAAATCTATGAGAACATTCTAATTATATTATTCACATAAATTTATGACAATCATAGAAAATGAAATTAATAAATAAAACTAATAATGTTTTACAAAACATAAAAGTAGGCATATGAACTATTGATATACTGTAAAACATATTAGCCCGTCTATTTTCAGATTGATTGGAAATAGCATGCCCAGTAGGTGCCCTGTTCGCATAATGTATTCAATTAAGATTAACATTTTTGAGATTTTTATTTGATTTTAGTTATAAAAGTAATTCGAATTAACACTCTTTGAACACGAAACAGCGAAAATCTTATTTATTTTACAATACTTTGAATAGGGAATTCTAAGTTCATGGTTCTAAATTACTCATTTCCGGAAACACATTGAATACTAATTTGTGACAGCTAAAAGCGTTGTTTTGCACACTTTACACCGAATTTTAGCTTTTAAAAAAATTCTTCTCTAACCTTCATTCGGTTTTCTAATAGCACAAAAGACAGCGTCACAAAATGTGATTTAATAATTTGTAATTGTCGCTACCACTTTATTAGCGTTTCAAGGTTGCGCAACTCTCCACACTTTTCTCCAAACTGTCATTTCGACAAATCTTGCTTTTCTCTCACGACAATATAATCGAATATACCGTCGAGGGGGGGGAAAAAAGCAAGATTCGTAGATACCATGGTTACAGAGAAGAGAAAATCACGTAATCTTCTGAAGCCAAATTCTATTTGCAAAGAATACAACAATGCGCCAGGCTAACTGAGAAAAAAAAATCTCCTGTATTTTTCAGTCTGCCTAATATTTTTAGGCTTATTAAAACCAGTGTAAATGACTTTAGGGTAAATAGAAGATGCATCCTGAATTTACATCTGCTGGTGCTCTGAACAAAGTATAGTCAAGGGAATCAATTCAGTTTATTACTATTTTAAAAGAAGTGTAACGGCGTTTTCACATACGAAAGACGGAAATGTTTTTTTAATGTGTTAATGTTTCTGAATACTTGAGAATTTAAAGTCAAAACTATAATCTAATCACAATAGTTAAAATTCTCGTGGCTGTAAAAACTTATAAGGATTTTTTTTCCAAACGCACATTTTAATGAAATTGTTTTTGTAAATAAATTCAACTATTATATGAATACATAACTAAAAGTTTAATTTTAACTCTGTCTAAATTTTTTTTCAATTAGCTTTATTTTCTCGTTGCGATAATTTTTCGAATAAGCGAAGATTGTTCTCGTCTCACTCTAATCTAAGGGTGCACAACCTTTTTGAGTGAAGGGCCACTTGCACAGAAGGTAGATTAACGAAGGGCCGCACGCATATTTAGTCATGTTAGTGGCAAAAATGATAATTTTTATAAAAACAATAGTGTTCTAAGCATTAAATATTTTTGTCAGTAAACTTAATAATATATTTCCAGAAAATTAAATACTCTTAAAGATTTCAATTTATTTTAAAAAAATATTTCTTTTTTTAAAAAAAACTTTTATCATTTTTCTTAATAATTTATTATATATATATATATTATTATATTGGGAGGATATAAATTCTAACCAAAAGGAATCTTACAGAAAGAAAGTGCAAAAAATATTCGCATTTTATAGAGTATTATAAATTTGAATTAAATATTTTAATTAAAGAAAATTTATGTTCAAAAAAAATTAAAAGAAATTTTTTATTACTTTCAGAAATTGCTGCTGGCCGCACGTCAACAGTCGGTGAGCCACACGTGGCCCGAGGTTATGCACCCATACTCTATTCATACTTTTTCAATTTGACATTTGCTGGACCAAAACTATGTGAAAGTCTATTCTCTGATTTTTATATCCCAAATGAATGGAAAGAGAAAAATCTGACATTTTGATCTCTGCAGAGTGGTCAAGTAAATTTCTTTATAACAGTTAGATCGAATTCTCACATCGGTTTCAATACCAAAGTAGTGAATTACATTAAATTTTATATATATCTTACTTTTTCTTATTTTCCCTTCTACTTGTTCGGAGAACAACCCTCCTGAAATACCAGATCCATTTTGTAATTGGATTTAAAAAATTCTCTTTTGTTCTTAGTTTCTTTTAGACAATAGGTGTACAACATTTTTATGACGCTGTCTCTAATTCAATAATATTCAATGAATTCCGTTTTTATCAAAATGATGCTGATTAGGAATTATAAAAAAAATTTTGATGTTAAAAAAACGATGTACATTTTTTTTAAAATTATATTCATTTTATCCTTTGGAAATTCATTTTTAAAAGACATTTTTTTCCAGGTAAATCTTCAAGATTTTTGTTTCTTTTCTGAAATAATGTTTGATATAAACCGATCATTCTTTTTTAGAAAAATAATTTACTACGTTCTCGCGAAATTTTAGTTTTATTTTATATGTGCGTTTTATTGAATCAAAATTCTGTGAAAATGCGACACAGTTTTATATTCACGAAGAAATCTTTACATAAAACTCATTGAAATACACGGGGTGTCAGTAAAAAATGTACACACCCCCAAGCAGTTACAAAATCGGTGTCAAAACATACAACAACAATCGAATCAATAGTTCTTTTAGACAAGTACGTTCTTGCTGAAAACGTGTATATCGTTAGACATGCCATATAGATGCAATAGATGGACAAAAAATCTATTTTATGTATTTAGCGGAATTAACCTATTTTTTTGGAAATCACTTTCTTTTTTATTCTTAGGATTAATGCATTTTTAAAAGGAAATATTAACTTTCTGTTTGAAAAAATATTTTGAAGAAATAAAATTTTTTTAAAAATATTTTGGGTTAGAAAATTTTCTTTTAATTAATAATTTTTAGCATTTTAAAGTAATTATAATCAGTAATCGTTTTAATAAATTTAAAATTATATTATATTAAATTAAAAGTTGATATTTTTGCTAGATTTTTGAAATGAAGTGTTTAGGAAAAAAAAGTATTCTTAGTTGCTTAAATGCTATCGTTTTCTCTTTCATAATTTTGTTGTTCATAATTCATAATTCATCTTTCATAATTTAGTTCATAATTAATTTAGTTCTATTTATACTAGAAATTTATATCAATTTTATTGCCTTCAAAATTCTGGGTTTAATTCCCAAAAATTAGGATTTTTGATGGAAGTTTCGATTAAAAAACAGCGTATTTAATCACAATCAAGAGAAAAAATAAAATAGCTTTCATTGGTTTTTGAGTTTCTAATTGAATTTACAAAATGCATGATTAAATGCATGCAAGAAAATTCGATAAGTGAACAAAAACATATTCAGAAAAGGTATTTTGTTTAACCTTTTTTTAAAAAAAAAACTAACAATATACACATTTTTTTAAGAAAAAAGACAAACAAAATATTTATGTTTCGAAAATATATTTAACTTTTCTTTGTAATTTTGTTAGTTCCAATACATTTGAGCTGAACGCTTGCAGCACTTTTGATATTATTTTTTAATTCAATCAATGTATCATACTTCATATATATATATATATCATACTTCAATTAAAAAAAAAAAACGTTATACAAAATAAAGACCTCTTCAAATTCACCCCGACTTCCTGTTATAGAAGTTGGTCCCACGAAGTGTATGCACATTTTTTTGAGACACCCTATATTTACAATACAAAATAATTTAAAAGGAATTATTTTGAATCAAATATTTGCAGCATATATACGTCAACAACAACTATCTAATTTACATCGATACAATATTGGAGCTTTCCAATATGCATCATATAAAAATGCATTCTATAATCTCTCACACTTTTACAACAAGTTTAAAGATTTTCATAATAAGAATGAAATTTTTTATTATTTGTATTTAATAAATAAAAAATTTGTTCTCAATGCAATTGTATTTCATGTATCATCTCTCATTATATTTTTCATATTAATTCGAATAATACAATCGTTCATTTTAGACCATCTGAAGAATTTTATATAATAATCATACTTTGATTTAAAATGCATTATAAAAATATTATTTGCTCCAGTCTTGCGTATCCCCTAATTGACTTGAGCAGCAATATACAGGTTGTTCCAAAAGTTATTTCTTTTTAAGCACAAATATCGGATAAAAAACGAATAAGTGAAGTAAAATGAACGAATTGCATCTCCTGTCGTCGTTTTTTTTCTTTAAATGTACCAACATAATCTACAAGAATACGATCAAAATATCCAATATTTTTGTAGTTAAGCCTACTATTGTCAGTTAGTTTAAGAACTTAACATAGTTTAAGTATTTCTTTCCTTGCTAAGTAGATGTGAGATGGTACATAAAACTTCCCTTAAGAAAAAACCTTTATGCTCCGATTAATGGCTTGAAATATATTTTCTTAATTAGCTTATTTTTGTCCAAAATATCCAATATTTTTTAAGGTAAGCCTACTATTTTCAGTTAGTTTAAGAATTTAACATAGTCTTAACATTTCTTTAAAACGTGCCATTCAAACAAAACGAAAGCTATCCCTTTATGAAGGTCAATTAGTCGATTTGAAATCACATTTTCAGTCATAATGATATATAACTTGTATATAAACATAATTAAGATATTATAAAATATAAACATATGATAAGACATTATTTCATTATTAAATTATCTAAATTATTATAATCTTAATTATCATTATAATCTCCTATTTTCAAAGCATTTAATTATTTTATTTATTAATATATTTTATTAAATCAATTTTCAGTAATTTTTTTCCACTTATTTGAATTATTATTTGTAAACAGCAAAATTCAAATTCTTGTTCTGTAAGCAGGATACTTTCTTCCTTTTGCAAAAGAGATTTTCATTCAAATGCTTTAAAAAATTTAATGTGTGAATATTTAAATTGCATGATTTAAAAAAAATTGTATGGATGGTGTTTTCAATATAAATGTAAAGATTAGCAATCTCGAGTCTGCTCTAGTTCCGGTTAGAAAGTTTACAACTGCTTATTACAGCCTTCTCTACTTGGCGATATTTTCAAACGGACAATTTTGTTTTCAATAAAAGAAGTAAATTAGATCATTTCTGAGCTCAAATCTGCACTATTTCATAAGATATTAATGTTATTAAGTAATTCTGGTGAGTTTGAAGCGAAAATTTGTTTTAGTTATTTATAGATATATTGCTAAAAAATTTGACATGGTTGCTAGATTTTGAATAACTCGCTTTTTTGGCAGTCCTGATTTGGCCTCTTTCTATTTGTTTATTATTTGTTGTAAGCTATACACCATCTTACGTTAGTGTTAGCATATTGTTCGAGGAGCAAGATTAACTTTATAAGTAATACCACGTTTGTAAGAATCTCAAAACACAGTGATCACGTTGTGACCCAAATGGCTTTAAAATACGACGGAAACAGTAACCCGGAAGTATAGGCGGTCTGCAGCTGTCCCTAGTGTAGAAAACACCATCCATATACTTAAAATGAAATAGTTTCAAAATTTATGTGTTCATGAAAAAAAAAGGAATCATTTAAAAATATTGAAGTGGGATTTTTTGGTAGTCAGAAAAATAATCCCATTATTCTGACGTTTAAATTGCATAGTTAGTAGTTTTGCATCCTTGTAAACAGGTTCTCCATTATATCAAAAAAAGGAGCATAAAGGGTTAAACTAAATTAATTTTTAAAATAAAAATCTGTCTTTTGGATACGACCTGTACAAGTGTATATCAATGCCACACAGACATACATAAATTATTATGCAACAAATAGTAAAGTTGTGGTGACACTTCATTGTCTTAGCTTATATACAGATTTTTTTAAATATTTTTTTAAATAAATTAACAAGAATAACAGTCACCATAGAAAAAGAAGGAGAACAACAAAATAGTGCGAGCGCAGGCGTCTCCACAAAAATTACAAAAATATTCCCGCTCTTCATTTTGTTTGCATCTTTTGAAGACCATTTTTGTGTGTTAGGGAGAACACTTCGATATACGACTGGAAAAAAAGGACAGAAGGATTTGTTTATCGAGTGTCTCCCTCTCACCAATGATCCACAATTCATTATATAAAAGTACTCTCGAAAGCAGCACCTCATATTTGGGAATGTCAAATTTCTGTGCCACTCTTGAAAGTCGTTCGTTTTAAATATTTACCATCGTAAATTGAACACAGAAAACATGCAATAAGGATAATTTTTTTTTGCTTTTCTTTTCCAAATGAAACTCTGGCACATGGAAACTGTACTTTTTTAAACTTCTATTGCTCAATACAATGATTTCAATTTAAAGATCACGAGAAATCTCACTGACTGAAATCTTCACAAAAATCAAATTCTTTCATTGTTTATTCTAAATTTTGGAAAAACATTCATTAACTTGGCTCATAATTTCATACCCCAGCATCAAAAAATTTCTATAAGCTTTAAACAGTTTAATGCCAATTGTTCACTCAAAACTTTTAAATATGATAATATTAACTGCTTACTATTAAACACAATTAGTCTAATAAGTTACTTTAATCAATATCAGTACAATATAAATGCTTAAAATTCCAAATATTCAATATTTTACTGTTATTTATTACATATTTTTCTTTATTTCATCCAGAAATAACTCACCTGTGTTCGTATAGCTTTATCTTTTCAAAAACTTGTGTAAAATGAATGTTATACATTAGTTTTTAATTTCTGAACCAATAAACAGGAAAAAATAAATTTTTAAATTTCCACTCATGACATTTATTGATGCAAAAATATTATTATTAAAAAAACAAACAAACTAAGAAGTGTCTTTAAAATAATGTTAAGCAATAGAGGTTTAAAATATCACGAAAATCATATATTTTGATATTCTATCAAAAGTATATTGATTGGGCACATGTGAGGGGGGGTATTGATAGAGGGAAATTTGTTCTTTGTTTCAATAAGGAAGATCGCAGTAGACCAAACAGAGCCAGCGGATTATTCTGAAGCGCAGAGAAAGGTTCTTCAGAGTGTGGATATTTTGACCAACTCACGTGAATCGTGTGAAGACTTTCTTGGCATCGCGTTCATCTCCTCTTCCTGATCACATATTGTCACACGATGCTGAAAGAGAGATTTGACATCAAATATGCAGAAATACTTTAAATGATTCATTTAGATTCATGATTCATTTGAATACTGACTGATTTCAAAACTAAAAATCGCGAGGAAAATCGTGAGAAAGCTGTAAAAATTGTGCTTATTGTGAAAGCTGTAAAAAATCTATATTGAAATTTCGGTAGTTAGTTACAAAAGTTACCAACACATGTCACCGCAAATCATTGATGACTGGATAATTAATTCTAGAGTTGAAACGTGAAATCAGATTGCATGGCATGCAGTGTGGCTACTAAGTGCATGGGTGAGAGCCCTTATGTAACAAGACGGAAAAGAGAAAAAACTGGTACGTAACACATTTCCTTCCAGCATTTTTTTTTTCGAAAAAAATAAAATATCTGTAACTATCAAGATTTCTTTTATAATTTAAGCATGTAAATAAAACTGCTTCTTTTCCAAGATAAAGTAGATACTGTTAAATAATTTCAAAAAAGAATAAGTAAACTCCTGCGAAAAACTAGCTATAACTGAGAAGATTTATTTACTACCAGCCTTTCCTCTTTTCCGTCTCGCTTTCTACCCTCGACTAAACGTCGTGCGCTTCTGGTACTGGAATAACACAGATTCGATTAGTCATACAAAATTTGTATTCTTTTTAAGACTTTTGTATATTGTATAGCACCATCTGTTTTCGATTTATGTAATTAAATTACAAATTTTCAGTATAAAGACTTTGAAGTTTTCACAATAAACATACAGTTTACTTCCTTCCTCTATGTCTATAAAATCAGTAAGTCCTAGAATGGACACCCAGTACATAAATTCATTAAACTTCTGGTTCCATACTATGCACCTTATTGCACTACAACTGGAAGTTCAATAAAGTGAGAGGTATTTACTGGAACACAATTTTTACCACCTTGAGAACTGACACACTTGGAATGACTGATATTCCGCGGCTGTTGCCAGATTACGAAGCTGTTATTTTTCTACATAGACTAAAATGATGAACTGTAACCACAATGCTGTAAGTACTGCTCAAACGCTGCCGTAGCAGACTTTGATAGAGACGTGTTGTTTAGAACTATTGACCGATGGGCATGCGCGCATTGAGCAGCATCATAACGTAAATGAGTGAAATTGATCCTCCATATGCTGCACGATAATGTTCCAAATTTCGTTCTGTATTTCTGTAACTTTATTAATCACTGTGAAAATATTAAATGCTTCCTTTTTAATCTTACATGTACAAATCATTTACTTTTATTGTTTATTAAAATTATACTGAGTGATCAAATATATTAGTTAAACGAGCTTTTTGAAACCTCCTGAAAGAAAAATGTTGCAACTAATAATGTTAGATGGACTTGAAAGATCTTTGTTGGGTTCGATTTCTATAGCAGGAAGCTGTGTCCTGAATATCAGTTCACCCGTTAGTTATTGCATTTGAATCTGTAGGAAGGCTCTCTCGCAATATAAAATACTTTTGTTTTGCGAATAATATGCTATTTTTATAACTGCTGTGAATTTGCACCTACCGGAAAAATACACCGGGTAAGCCATTGTACATTTAGCCATTGTACATTGTACATTAAAAGAATAGAAAAATCAAAAAATGCTTCGATCTTCACTACTGTTTAATAATTGTACATTAAGAGCGATGATTAGAAAATATAAGCATTGTTTGTTTGAGTAATTCTTATAGAAAAAATCTAATACTACTGACATGCAATCTAATATTACTGCCATGCAATTTGTATTCATTCTCAGCCATGCGATTTGAATGCATTCGCATGCTATTTGTGATATTTGAAGAAAAAAATTCCAATTTTTCTCTTTATATGAAGAAAGCCTCGACTTATAACGAAAGACACCCAGTAAGTCCGTAGTGTTTCTACCACTACAAAAATATAATTCCAATTCACTAGTATATATGACATGTTAACTCGATTATATGGTGGAGTACCTTTGAACACGCCTACCTTAGCAGAAACGCCCACAACGATTTGAACACGCCTACTTCAATGGATGAACCACAACTGAACAGTTGACTTGCTACTTGTGACTGCGATATTGTGCTCCTCACGCTGTTACTTCTCAGTCTCGATCTCTCACAACGTTGGCCTGTGTACACTTGACTGCTAATGGCAACACAGGAGTAATCACGACCGTGAACTTAATACAGCTCTCACAATCAGCAAAAGTACGGTGATCTAAATACAGCTCTCCCGGCTTCTCACGAAAATCAGCAGCGCATCAACTAGTGGTATTCGTTCATCGAATTCCATCACAGATATAATGCTGGTGGGGGAGTACTGCAGTGTTTCTACCACTACAAAGATATAATTTCAATTCACAAGTATATAAGATATGTTAACTCGATTCGGGGTACCTTTTCATAGATAAAGGTTGACATTGTCTATAATTATTATCTCCCACAAGTCGCTTAGGGTGTCTCAAAATTCATACCAAAAGTAGTTTTGAAAGAAAACACGTCATTAAAAATTGTGAGATTCATGAAGTATAGGTTTAAGTGAAGAGTTGCATATGGAATAAATATTTCAAGAGATTTGCTGGGATATTGATATAATCATCCTTCTTTTTTCATATTGACATTCTCCATGCTCTTTTTCAAAACTTTTAAGGACCGATTTGCATTATCGAGGTTGCGTTTCTTAGATGCGAGTCAATATTCTCCATCAAAGTATCGAGCCTGATGGCAAAGTCTTATACTTAAAAAAAAATGAAAAATAAAAAAGACCAACTTAGTTAAATTGCTTGATCTGGGTGAACAATTTTAAACCGAACCCAGAAGAGGAAATTAAAAAAAGATATAAAAAAAAGAATCAACAAAAAAGTTATGATTGCCTTATTACGATTGCCCATTGGTCAAATGCTTTTTCTTTCCGGATTGACTTCGTTAAACGCCACAACATTTGAAATCATGGGTTGCCGTCTCAATGGATGTTTGTCGTCGGATGGATTTTCATGTCCTGCCTATGTACGTGTTTAGACGTCACAAAATACTTTTCCTTCTTCAGCTTTCATATTTGTATTGAAATCACCATCAAGCCAGTAATTATAAGTTAATAATAAAAAGGATATAAAAATATTTGAAATTATTATTATGTAAATACCTTAAAAATGCCTGCTAGTGAAAAAAAAGAAGAAAAAAAACCTGCTGTCGCCATAGCAACGCGTGCAATGACGACGCACTGTTTTACTATTGCTCTTGAACACAGTTGAGAAGTGTGTGGACGCCATCAGATCCAAATTAAGACCCATTTTGCAAAATGGGTAATAATTTTAAATATTTTTTAATTAAAAAGACGCATTACGTGCCCGTTTGTGTAACCGGTCAGTTGTTATAGGCTGTCCTTCATTGGTGACATTTTATTGGAGCAAATCTTGAGACATTGTGCCAAGCAGGAGAATAAAGGTGGATTTGGGAACAACAAATTTAATTCCTCACTCAAACAATTATCCTCACTCATTTCCAAATATTCATAGTATTACCCGGCATAACAAGTATTGTTAGTTACAAATGATTCAAAAATTTGATAGATTATTATAAAGCAGTAATAAAGTATTTTCGATCAGCTTCTGTAAACTGTATTAAGTAGAAGGCCTTGATGAAGAACTGTGATATTTCAAAATAGGATTCCATTTGGGCTCCTTGTGTTTATCTTATAGCCCACAATTAATCTATCCAAAAATGTAATTAGTTTATCAGATTTTGAGAAACCTGGACCCTATCTTGTACGGTTATGTTGGTTGGGTACCTTCGAGAGAAAGGTTTCGAGAAGTATTTTTGGAGGAACTTAAAAAAGATGGTCAGTGGCTTAGAAGATCAAATCTAGAGCTTTATCACTCATATAATGAACCTGACATTATTAAAGTTAATAAACGACAAATAATAAAATGGACAGGCAGCGTAATCAGAATTGACGAAGACCGTAACACAAAAAGAGTTTTCAATGCCAGACCAGTTGGCATACGAAAAAGAGGCAGGCCAAATTTGAGATGGGTAGATGGCCTAGAAAAAGATCTTTTGGTCTTAAAAACAAAAAACTGGAAAACACTAGCAGGAAAAAGGTTAGCCTGGAAAAAACTTCTTGAGAAAGCCAAGGCCCACCCTAGCCTGTCGAGTCATTGTTGATGATGATGATATATATATTTTTTTTTTAAATATTTTTCATCCATAGATAAGTACATATCTAAGCATTGTTGTTATTATGATTGTAATTTAAGTCTTAAAATAAGATTTGAAATTTAAACATGTGGTCTTATTTCTGTAAGAACGACGATAGTGTTTTGAAACAAAAAGGAGGACGTGCTTATTTTCTGATTTGACTGTGCAAATCTGCGCTTTCTCAGTTACGCGCAGGTGAAGGGAATGCAACCGAAGAAAGTAATTTTCTCAAACTAATCATCTTCAACGTAACCTGCAAGACACGCCATCGTAGGTAAATCGTGGCAGTTGTCGATTCAGAAGCCAAACATGTTCGACACACACACGTGACGTCGCTCACACGTATCCAATTAAATCTCATGGTTAGACATAATCACTTTTTACTTCTCCTCGAGCTGCCCGATTGGGTATAATATAGCCTACGTCACAGGTTGTGTTGTTCCTACTAAATTTAACCCATGAACGGCATTTTCTGCGAGCCTAACTTCAAGCCACAAATAAACAAACGAAGTGTTCGATCGTTTAAATAGCTGCTCGCCAGATTTTATTGCATTATAAAGAAAAGTTATTGAAACTAAATACAACTAAATAAACAACAACTAAAACAAATAACAACAACTACTAATAACAATAACTAAATAAACAACAACTAAATTCCATTCGTTTAGCATTGCGTCATATGTTGTTCCTACTAAATCGAAGTAGTTGTGTTTTTTTCATATTATACCCAATTGCGGCCAACTTCAAGCAAAAGACTAAAAAAAGTAATATTTATTACGACAGCTTTCTTTAAGAGAAATGTAAAATTCGAATTTTTAACTAACTGAAAATAAAAAGTAAAGAAAATTTCAGCCATATGAAAATGTTGTTGAAAATTTCAGTGTTCAGAAATTTTAAAGAAGAATTTCAGATTTTTGTTTTTAGGATAAAATTCCATTGTTTTCGAATTGAGAAAAGCTTGCTTCTACTCTACTTCTACTTCTGCCTCTAAGAGAGAAATTTTTTTTCCACTTACTTTCGACGCATTCATCGGCCTTATGGTAGGAGGCGTGATAAACGTTGGCTTCCAAATCCACGCTCTACACACAAACACATAAAGAGTCAGCAAGCACACAAAACATTTAATAACACAATGGTGTTTAAATTAATCACAGTTCACCTCTTGAGTTATTGGTGCCACCAAAATAAATAAAGTAGATAATTTAAAATACAATAAAATAAAAAAAATTAAATAAACATTTAAAAAAATAAAATAATAATAAATAAAAGATAATACAAAAGAGAAAAAAATTAAATAAGAACAACAGAATAAAATGAATTAATGTAATAAATAAATAAAAACATTTTGTTAAGTTCACTTGAACTGAAAGTGTAACTTCTTTCTTTTGCTAGCACTGTAGTGCAAGTTCAAATTTTTGCATATAAGAATTGTTAAAAAGAAGAAAAAAAATTCTCTAAGAAATAATTTAAACCGGACATTCAGACGTCTAAAACTTAATAAGACAGTGGAGCTTTAAAAACAAACTTTTGTTTTACTCTAGAACCCAAATATTTTGTGAATCAGCGCTATATACATATATTATTATACATCTACTCACATTGTACACAGTCTTACACATTATACTCATGCACAAAATGTCATAAATAAATTTATGGAGACAATAAAAATATCACATTGCGACAATTGTTTCATAAAAATTTTTCGCTTTTTTTTCTTTCTTTTTTTTTATTATTTGAACCTATTCAGCGCTAATAGTCTAATAATGATTTTTTTTTTCATTTGGAAATATATTTCTTTTTAAAACTTCACAGAACGAAAAAAAAATTTTTTTCCAAAAAATTCAATTACTTTTTATTGTTTGTGTAATAAATCTATCTAAACATTTCACATTAGAGAATTTCCAAAAGAGAGTGAAAATAAAATAGAAGAAATTGCTAATTGCCTAAAAATAAAATACAAAATAACCTAAAATATAACTCAAAGGACTTCGAATGAAATAATTAAGAAAATTCTACTATTACGTTTAATAAAAGGGAAGATTCATTAACTCAACAGCAAAATCACAGTATTGCCATTCCGAAAAAAAAAATCTTACACTCTCTCAAAAACTATTTACGTTCCAAAATTATCACCATAGCAACTACAAAAGTCTACTCGTTGCCATCTACTAGCTGACATATAATAAGTAAATTATTTTATTAAAAAATACGGTAAGCATAAACACATAACATCTTATCTAATGTTCTAAAATCCTTTAACACTTAGTGGTGAACATTAATATTGTATTTAAAAATAGTTCTCGTAATAAAAATTCTAATTTCAAATAGCAATAGATTTATAGGTTAATATTAATTTTTATAAATAAACAGATTTCTTTTTTTATTGATTATTTGATTATTCAAGTCCAAATAAGTGAGGCTCATTACAAATTTAAAGAGCATAAATAGTGCGCATTTAAAAAAAAAAATTTTCTTATGTAAGTAAACCACTTTAGAGTATTTAAATAATCAATTTGATCCATTAACAAAGTTATCAGCTTTGTAATTAATCACTAAAAAAATTTATGATTTTTAAATTTAATGTTAGAGCAAAAACAAATTCTTGCTATCATTTTAATGAGTTTATTTTTTAAAATTAAAGCTAACTAAAACTATTTTTTACACTGGCCACGATGAAATGGATAAGTTTATCTAAGCAGCAGATCTTGGCTTACCCGCTATTATCTTGGCTAATCTAATATAGCTTAGTTTTTTTCTTCAGAGTAGTTTGTATTCAATGAGGAAGAACATGTCTCCAAAAACCACAGTGGTTATTAGAAATAGAAGCTGCAAACTTTTACTTAGTTATTGATACACGAGCAAAAAAAAATAACATTTTTTTTTAATATTCGACGTCGTCATCCTCCCAAACATTACCTCCATCAAACATAATTATTTTAAAAAAGCATATTACTGACAGATGCAATTCGATTTGTAAGACTTTTAAAACTCTTGAAAAAAAAGTGCTTAAATTCATTATGAAAACGTAATCAACATTTGTTTTTCAATAAGACTTTAAAAAAATAATTTTTATTTGAACATATAAAATGCATTTGAAGCATATTTCTCTTTGAATCAGAAATGGTGCCTGGCAGGATATTTAAGAGACCTCGCCATCTCGGATTTTAGGTTAAATTTTTAATTTGTATTTTCGTGATATATTTTTTGAACTTTTGATGATATATTATTAGACATTGCAATTCCTTTTTAAAAAGATAGAAAATAAATTGATTAGATTAGGAAAAAATAGCGCTTGATAATTTCTTAATACTCGTATGAATGGTTCCTTAAAACATTAAAGCAATAAAATGATACGATTTTGTGTTTTGAGTAAGCAATTTAAAACTACACGACTAAAATTAAACTTTGAGAATTTTATTTTTTTACGGATGAGAACGGATTAGAATAACACTGAAAAAATTCTTTTAATGTTAATTGCATTCAAAAAATCTAAAAACTTGGCAACTGCCAAAAAAGTTAAAATTGTTAATTTTAAAAGAAAGAGAATTGGAGAGTAAATGTGAGGGAATGTTGAGGACTTACTTGATACTTCTTCCTTCCACAGCAGCATGTGAGGAGTCTTCTTTCGTGGAAGGAGAAGGAAGGGGCAGGAGATAGGGGCGGCGTCGAAGAAGGGCGGTTTGGTTGTCCGTTGTAGGGCACCTCCAATTCTACGAATTGGCGATCCTGAAAGGAAAATTACATGCGTTACTAATATTACTTACAGTCCATGGCAACACATTATTAGACTCACTATAAAAAGATTCTTATGTAAAATCCTATACAACTTTATTGTTTTGAAGCAGTTCGCACTTCCATTCGTGTATTAATTGGTTAACATTGTATAATGCAATACGTTAAGAATAAATACAAATGGGAAGTCTATAAGAAAATCCCCTGAATTCCATTACATGCATGTTTAAATATAAAAGTATTCGCGATCGCAACGAACTATAGGGGGCGTTGTTGTATGAGACTAATACCTGCGATTTCTATATGAACAGTCATTCAGTTACTCTAGAGACGTCGTTAATGTAGCACGTAGCATTGCAACGTTCCTTCTTTATTGTGGCTAATTAAATTTAAAAAAGAAAAATGCTTGATATTCTTTCTTATGCAAACGAAAACAAAATGGTATCTCTTTTTATTAGAGAAGGAATATCCAAAACACATCGGAAAAATATTTGTACATTAACAGAAAAAAAACATGTATATTCTTATAACAGTTAAAACCTAATGCCCGAGAAATAGTACTACTAAATTTAATGATATAACATGAAAGACCCATTTAAACTTTACATTCTATAGTTTTAAGAATCATATTACTTCAAAAATTAAAATGAACGAAAAGTATACATAAGCCTCATAATTTTATGAAATTTAATTTTGTAAACAAAGTTTTTTGACAACAATTTTTATCAAAAAATTTCAAGTTTCAATAAAAATCATTATTTAGAAACTAAGAAATGTAAAATAAAGAATGCTGACGAAACAAAAACAAAAAAACAATTCTTTTTTGTCGCCATTTTTAGTGCTACGAAAATTCGTCTTTGGGATTTGCCAAAAACAAAACAAGATGCAATTTTATTTTTTCAGGAGGGAAATATTTTACCGAAAAAACGAAAATGCACCAGTTCCCACAACATGAAACTTTATCTTGGTAAACGTACGTTTTGGAAATGTTATTTCATTTGGAATCTTATTTATCAGAGTTCATATGGCGATATGATTGTTTTGAATCTATGCTAAACTCTATATCGGCTCATTTTCCACCGAAATACGGTCATATATTCTGGCGCAAAATATGTCATTATTAAAAAACCACAGTGAATCTCATAATTGGATCTAATTATTATAACCTATTATATATAATTCTCTTACGTGGCTCCCAAATTTTGGCTGTATTTCTTTTCCGCCGGTGGCAACGTTTGCTTTGTTTTGTTTACGTTTTGAAAACACCATTCCGTCTTTTAATGATGTGTTTCTGATCTAATATCTATAATTCTCTTACGTGGCTCCCAAATTTTGGCTGAAGTACTTTGTACAACTAAATAAGATTCTTTTCACAACACTTAAGTATTTACTTTATTTTCTTCATTTATAGAAAGAACAGTCGACAAAGAATTCTGTAAGGTTAAAAAACATTTCGCTAAAAAAAGAACGAATTCTAAAAGAAATAAAAAAAAAACTTAAAAAATAAAAATGCTGTTGTCAGCCATTGAATTTTTTGAAAGTTAACTTAGCAACATAAATCATAATGACATAGAAGAGCAACTAGATCAAAATTAAGATACCTGAGCGCTTGACGTAACAAATCCTTCAATTCTATAAGTGTTTTATCGCCAAATGCCCAAATTAACAATTGTGTTTTTAAAGAAATTCTCTCTCCCTCTCTCTCTCCACTATTCAGACTACTATTTCATATTGTTTTACAACACATGGCTTTAACACTCTGGTGGGAAAGACTTTAAAACAAAACTTATAACAGTTACTTTTCTCAACAACTGAAATTTAGAATAATGTGATTAAGAAAAATATGTGAACTGCTTGCAATTTCAAATTAATATTGAAATGTACAGGTTTAGAATTTTCTACAGTGAAAAGTTTTCGGAATTTTAGCATTCAAAAAAGTATACAAAAGCTAGACGTTAAGAACGTATCCAATGAGCGAGCTAAGCGAGCATTGGATTTCGAAGCAATCCGAAATGAACTGGGTAGCAGTTCCGGGGGTTGGTAAGCGCCAGCGAGCAGGGGACGAAGCCTCCTAGTATACTAATATAATGCTTGTTATAACAAATATTTTTTATTTATATGATATATAGTTTAATTTATATAATCTCCGAATTTATATTATATATCATCCCATTTAATCAATTTATACACGAACGTAAACAAGTGCAAAAACAATAAAGCTGTATGGTATAGGCTGATAATCAAGATTTTAGATAGAATCTTATAGTGCGTCTAATAGTTTGGCCAGGACTGTAAGTTACGCAGCCTATATTTTTTCAATTCTGCCACTATATATTTACACAAAGATCACAAAAATTTGCACAAAGGTACTACGTAAGCAATTAATAAACAACGCTCTTTAGGGAAGCTATTTTGTCAGTTGCACGGACTCCTTTAAGTATTTGAGATTTTTTCCAAGGAATACAAATGCTCTGAAATGGTGTGATAGAGTAACGTGAAACTGTGCATCATTCCATATGGATCTTAAGACTGCTTCTGCAACAAAGGTTACAATGGGTAAAAAAAATAAAAACTGACGTCAATACAAAATAAATAAATACATAAATAAATAAAAGGAGAAAAATACGCATTTTAAAGTCTTTTCCTACTTCCAAATGAGAACAGTGTAAGAATGGATAACCTATTAAATGATTTAGAAAAAGAAGGCAAAAATAATCACAGACTCTCTCTAGATGCATGACATTGTTAGAGAGACTCCACATACAGGTCTATGATAGGAGTGGATGGACATAATGTATAACATGGACATAATTATAACATGGAGTGGTTAAAAGGACATACATTTATCCGGAGCAGTCTCACAAAATGGCAGAAATATTTTCTTTTTTTCTTCTTCTTGCTTTTAAAATTAATTTTAAATGTATTAAGGAAACTATTGTAGTAAAAAGTACTGTAGTAAAAAGTATTGTAGTAAAGAAAAGGTCCACAACCTAACATTTTGTGAATTAATCAGCTTTTAGATCAGCTATACTTGCTTAACTTCATTTATAATAGGGAAAAAATTACAGAACTATGAAAAAAGGGAAAAAGTAAAAAATAATAATAAAAATAACAAAACTACAAAGGAAAAAAATCCTATATATATATATATATATATATATATATATATATATATATATATATATATATATATATATATATATATATATATATATATATATATATATATATATATATATATATATATATATATATATATATATATATATATATATATATATATATATATATATATATATATATAAGTGTATATACTGACCGTGGTCTTTTCGAGGCACCTCAGCAGATGGTGGTGCTGCATCTCAAAGATATCTTCGGGAAAGTCGTCGATATCTTGTCCGCTCTCCTTCGCCGCTATCCTCGCTTCCGCTGCTTTTTTCTTCGTCACAAAGGCTGCACCGCTCGTCACTTTGGCGATGCGAATGCGGGCCATGCGAGCCTTCTGCAATAATCAATACACATTCTTACTAGCTTGTATAAAATTATGAGGGGGTTAATAACTACAAGGAAAAGTGTTATTTCTAACTTTTAAAATAAACAACATACAGTAAAATGTACATGCACCCAACACATTTAAAATTACAGTGCTGGTAATAATCTGAATCAGGTATTCCAGTCAGTGTATAGTGAAACCTAATACGTTATTTATTTCTTGATTGAAAACTTCATTCGCTTCAAAAATATTCAAATAGGAATCAACAGTCGACGGATTTCAAGCACTCAAAAGCAGACGCTCCTTTTCAAGGCCTGCCAGACGTGAATAAAATTGTAAAAAAAAAGTGGTAGTGATTTGAAATACAAAACAAAAGTTGCCAACGAAAAAAGGAAAAATGAAGGAGAGCAGCAAAATTAGGAAAACTACAACAACGGAGAAAGAAAGAGATGAAACAAAAAAAAAATCACAGTGGCAGACAGAGGCAAATGAGAGTAGAAGGCATTTCCTTTTGCAAGGAAGATGTGGTGAGGAAGTCATATAATTAAATCAGCATTCATATGAATAAAGCAAGATTCCAGGGCATCGATCTGAGCTGATGTGACCAAAGTGGAGATCATTTTGGTATTGTCGAAATTGAATTTATGCCCAAGAATTCTCCATTATTGATTTCTCGTTTTCTTTACAGCGGTCTGAATCTAAATTATAAAGCACGTCTAGTTTGTTCGTCAAGGTTGTACTAACAAGGAAGGTTGACGATACGTTTGTTTTAGTAGACAATAATACTTATTGTAAGGAGTTACTTTCTGTTGTCATCTAGGTTGACCCCAACGTTCAATTTATTTGATTTATTTCACATTCTTAGATGTCACTAAATACCCTAATCCTTTTCCTACCTCGGTTTATCGTAAACATTTTGCCGTCTCCTCATACTAATTCTAATCATCCTCAATTGTCTGATCCCTCTTTCGTTTTCCTTAGCTCTGCCTTTCCTTTAAGCTCCGAACTTAACTTCCTTCGTTGCGGACTCTTGTTAAACTCCCACTCTTCTTCTAATCCTTACTGAGAATTTGTTCGTTTAACATTTTTTTTCTTCTTATCTGTTAGTTATAAAATTTCTAATATTCTTTCCCGTTTTGGTTTCAAAATCATTTTTAGGCCTGCTGACAAAATTAAATTCTCTTAAAGATCCTATTAGTTTTGATAATCGTTGGGGGCATTTACCACATTCCTTGTTTGTGCAACCATCGAACAAACTAGACGCGCTTTAAAATTCCCCGTTATCAATAATACGAGAAATCATGAGTTGCTGCCCATTCAATTTCATTTCCACCCCGGTCCCATTAGCTAATATTGAAAACCTAGAAGCGTTTTGTTTTTCTTCATATGAATGTTGATTCCTTTGGTAACGACTGTAGTTTCACCCTACCTCTCTTTGGAGCTTGGAAGTGCATTTTACCCTGATTTGCCCCTCTCGGCCACTGTGGTTTTACATTTTTTTGTATCACTTTTACTTTTTATTTCGTTGGAAACTTTTCATTTTATATTTCAAATCACTTTTGGTTCTTTTCATTCACGCCTGGCAAGTTTTAAAAACGTCCGCCTGTTTTAGAGCGATTGAAACCTGTCGACTGTTATTTCCAATTTGTAAATTTTTGAAACGAATGAAGATTTTTATCAAACAATATCTTACAGCTTCAATTCGTGGGATTATTTATTTAATATTTAATTTATAAATATTCAGTATAAAAATGAATGCCTTATTACTATTCAAGTTTTCAGAGGAAGTCTTAAAAGCTGATTAGCACAAACAAATAAATAAATAAATAATGCTAGATTAAAATGGCCCAACTTTTGTGTATGGGGTGCACCGTAAGGACCAGCTTTCATATAAAATTTTAAAATCGAAAGAAGTATTCTTTTCCCCCCACGGATATTGACATTCGTCATTCGGGTATCAGAAGAACAGATTTTTCTGATCACTCTTTCAGGGACACCCTACTACTTTGACCAACGTTGCTCCCATAGTACAGAGAAGATAGGGAAAGTACGTTCATGCCGGGATTCGAACCCTAACTCATAGAAGCTCAGATAGGAGTCGGCTATGCGTAAGCAGTACAAATTCATATTCTGGATTAATATTTAGGTAAGGGCATCAAAGGAGGGATCACCAGAAACTCGTTAAATAGTTAATTCTTGAGCAGCGGTGGCTCAGGGGATAGAGCGTTCTCCTTCAAGGAGGTGAACCGGGTTCGAATCCAGCGATGGCTGGTCGATACGAAATCGCACCCGGCTTGCATTGACCATAATGCTGGCGTGAAATATCCTCAGTGGTAGACGGAACATGGGTTAGAGTCTCTTTGCCGTCAGGCTAACTGTAGTGAGGTTCTCGTGGTCTTCCTCTCCATGTAACGCAAATGCGGATTAGTTCCAACAAAAAGTCCTCCACGAATGCAAGTTTCTCCCAATCCAGGAGATCTTTTGTCTTCTGGATTCGGTTCAAAATGACATGGCTACGGAGTTGAACATTGGTAGTCGTAAACCCGAAATTAGGTCAGCTGTTCAACGATGGATATAAAAAATGAGTTAATTAAGGCTGGGATAGCCTGGTTGGTAGGGCAAGTCGCTTATTCGATCCCAACCAGGCCGACGATTCCCCCTTGTTGTAAATGGTGACACGTTAAATCTATCTGGTCACAAAGTCCTCCATATTCTCACAATGAATCAATGCCTCTTGTGGTACTGAAGGCAGGAGCTCTTCTGGATCAAAATTACAAGTTGCACATTGGTAGTCGTAAATCCAGAATTGACGGTTATAAAATAAAGTTGAAGGGAAGGGGTGTTTACCTTCTGCGCTTTTCTCTTATCTGCTCTCTGGTTCTGGTGGTAGATGCGACTGAAGTTAGAAACGATGACGGGTACAGGAAGGGCAATGACGAGTACTCCACTCAAGGAGCAAACGCCACCAACTATCTTCCCTGTGGGCGTTGCGGGCACCATGTCTCCGTACCTGAAATAAATCAGTCGAAACAATTAATAATGATAGTTTTGGTTCATAAAAGGGCTAAAAAGTGATAAACAAATATAACTTTTTATTCGCTTAAAACTCAATTAATTTTTATCATACACACAATTGCAAATATTTTATTTGGAATGATAGCATACATAACATGCTATTATTCTATAGTCAACCAATTACATGTATGTTTAAAAGTAAAATTATTGCTTATAAACTCGTGCAAATCATGTCATTATTAAAAAACTACAGTGCGCTTATAATTTGATCTAATTATTATAATATACTAATATAATGTTTGATATAATAAGTATTCCATATTTCTATAATACTAGGAGGCTCCGCCCCCTGCTCGCTAACGCTCTCCATAGTATTTTATCATCAAAGACATAGTATTGTACTTATGTAGAAGAATTCTACCAATGTTCTTATTGGCTTTTAAAAAAGTATATTAGCTATTTAGATTGTACATGGTAAAAAAATCAAAACATTAGCTAAATGAGAAACATATTAGCAAAATAAATTATCAAATATTGCTTCACTAATATTCTGCATTTTAAAGCGTGAAAATTCAATGCATAAATAAACGCGAAATATAAAAAAAAATTCAATGCATTCAATACAAACACTTAAACGTTTTTTAGACGTTTAGGTAACTCCCAGTAGAAAAATATCAATTCAACAGCGGCCTTTTAAAGCATTCTCACTTCAATTAATTAATTAATTCCCAATTGAGTTTAAATTATATATTGTCATGTTTTTAGTGCCTGAATCTGAATTGAACAACCTGATAATGCTCACTCTGGTTATTGTTATCTGGTTCCTCACTACGTGCTCTTGCGCGCCGAAACCTAACAATTAAAAATGAAAACTGTTGCCAGCGCGAGAAAAGAAATATCATCGGTTTTATTGATACATACATACATACGTATGTATTAGCGTTTTATATAATATAGATAGATATCGGCTAATTTATCCTATCATCACATTTATATTATATATTGTCTAATTTAACCAATTGATACACTAATGTAAAGAAGCGCAAGCCGGCTTCAGTCACATAAAAACAATAAAGCTGTTTAAGTATCACAATTAAGATTTTACATAAAATCTTAGAGTGAGTCCAATAATATGGCCAGGAACTGTATATGATTACCCCAGCAAGGCGATTCAAGGATTTAAAAAAATAAATAAAAGAGAAAATTAAGTTCCAAAATTAAGTTAAGAGCACCGTTTTCTGTATCGCCCTGGGCGTGACAACGTTTTCCGACATCACTGGTTTGTTATTGTTGAACTAATAATATTGTTGATATTACAACAATATTGTTGAACGCTCATTCCTGCTGAATACTTTCGTTCAACAATAAATAATTCCGACTAGGATGACAGAGACTGATATAGGGGATTAATATAGAGCAGGGGTGGCGAACCTTCATGCACCAACGTGCCATTTTTTCTAAAATGTATTTTAATGAGGTCATAGACGTGCCGACAAATAGTTTTGACTTCGTGATTATTGGGTAAATAATAATACTAAATACTATCAACTCAAAACTCTTTATTTAGTACGAAAAAAATTTTTTTTGCAATGTCTCAGTTATACGCGTAATTCAACTTAAAGTAACATAAGTGTGACTTCTGTTGTTGCAGATTAGATGACAAATAACTTATATTAGGTTGTAAGATGTTAGTTTAAGCAGAACTGTTAATTTTTTATACTAGTTATTTATTGTTCGCTTGTAATTTATGGTTATTAACTACTTTTTGGCATTAATTGTTCTTTTTTTGTGAATTTTAATTGAATTGTTAATATGCTTCATAGTGAACTTTGTGATCGGTGGCGTGCCCAAAATATTGTGTCTCGTGCCATAAGTGGCACGCGTGCCATTGGTTCGCCATCCCTGATATAGAGGATAAAATTAGGGGGATTAAGGTATGAACCTATACTTATAGTAAAAACGTAAGACATAAAAGGGGTAATTAGTGATTATAAAAATAAAAATAAAAGCTTATATGCTTGCCAAGTCTTGTTACTTTTCAATAGCTTCGTTTAAATGAATTTTTTGTTGTAATATCTCAATTGAAATTGAAGAAAAAAATTGGCAAGGCATAGGAAATAACTAACAAAACAAAAATCCTGCAAGCATATATTTAGTTTAGCAATCAATCGATAGATGGCGCCATAAATATTTACTCTTAAATCTGGTCTTTATTTTCTCAGGGACTTCATCTGCAGCCAAGGAAGAGCATCATTTTACGTTCGTCCTCTGCTCTTCTGGTATGGAACGAATTAAATGAAGCGTCATCAACATTGCGCGACATTTAAGTTGTTGACATCTTTGTTTTTCTGCTATTGCGAACTCGAGCATTTTGGAGCAGGGAAAAAAATATATTCTTTTTCGAGTGTTATGACATTTATTCATATTTTTTTTTAGATGCACCTTAAATAAATGAATTGATTGTTTGTGTTGATGTTTTTAAAAATTAAATTACAATGATTGTAATACATGTTTGCATCATACTTATGTTGTTATAAGTTTATTCTTATTATTTCTTGCGGTTAAAAAGCAACGTTTTTTTTTTTTATGCACAGTGGGCAAAATAAAATACTCAATAACTTCTGATCTAATGATCGCACCTTCATGTTCTCTCTTGAAGATTCGAGGGACTAACCACAAATATTCTAATTAATTAAAGCAGACAATATAAGTTATGAAATTAAATACAAAAACGTACTTTCTCTGAATAAACATACCCTTTTTTTTGTTAGATTTCGATTTCTGACCCGCGACGGATAGCCGAAATAGGGTCCCAACAGTTTGGTCAGGAAAGTGACCCAAAGTTTTGACCCCTTAACGTTAATTTTACTTCTTTGCGTATTTTACAAAATCTCGACAATTTTTTGAGCGAATTGAAAAATTTTTGCACACAATTGTAAAACTCGTTTATCCCAAAATAATTCCATGAAAAATATAAATTTTTGTAAATATTAATTATTTTCTAATAATTAATAATGGTCGAAAAACTTTTGAATTGAAAAGTATACAATTCTTTTATATTATTTTTATTGATGCACTTCTTACATGGGAAAATACAAAGTTTGAACGAAATCAGCCGAATAGTTGCTGAGAAATCAATTTTTAAAAAAAGTCGTATTTTCAAAATGCGATTTTTTAGGAACTATCCGAGCAAACTAACTCAAATTTCGTATTTTATCATGTAAAATCGTATTATTTATGATGATGACTTTTCGATAAAAAAAATTTTTCGATTTTTATTAGTTAAAAAAATAAATAAATAATTACAAAAATTTCTGTTTTGCATAAAATTATTTTGGGATAAACGAAATTCATAATTTGCCAGCAAAAATGTTCAATTGTCGTGGCAAAAAAAGCAATTCGCCTAAAAAATAGCTAGATATCGTGAAATACGCAAAAAAAGTAAAATTAACGTTCTCTTTATTAAACTGAAAAAAAAGAAGAAAAAAACGTTTTTGTGCCTTATTTTAAAACTTAAAATATCGTCTGCATCACATATTCGAGGTCAGCCCCTAGAACCCTGAAGATATTTGCTGAAAGGAAACAGAATAAACTTTTTTTCTTTAATTTTGCGCCCATTTTTAAAATTAGTAATGTATACTTTTGGACTAAAAGATATTGCCGCCCCATTGAGGGGGAGCAATAGCTGGTCGATGCGAATTTCTGAACCCGAATTTCGAACCGACCACAGTGCGGATGTAAAATATCCTCAGCTGTAGACGAATCATGCATTGGAATACACTTACCGTCAAGCTAACCGTGGGAGGTTTACGTGGTTTTCTTCTCCATGTACCGCACAAATGCGGGTTAGTTCCATCAAAAGAGTCTCCCACGAATGGAAACCAATACTTGATACTGGTCATCTAGTTTGGGTTCAAAATTACAAGGTTACGAAGTTGAATATTGGTAGTTGTAAACTCAAAATTGGGTCGACTGTTCAGCGACAGTTGTAATAATAATAATAAATGGTTCAGCGATGGCTAGTCGATACAAATTTAGCCCTCGTCTCACTCTGACCATAGAACGCTGAAGTAAAATATTCGAAGTAGAAGGCGGATCAAGGGTTGGATTCCTCTCGCCATCAGGATAACCGTGATAGATTTTCGTGGTTTTTTTCTTTATGTAACGCAAGTATGGGCCAGTTCCATCAAAAAGTCCCCTACGAATGCTAGTTTTTCCCCATGCTTTATCGAGAAGTTCCGTTGTCTTCTGGGTTGACTCAAAATTACAAGACCGCGGAGTTGCGCATTGATAATTGCCAAGTTCGAATCGGGTCTGCTGCTTAACACAGGTTACAAAATAAAATGCAAAATAAATTGTTAACTCTTGTCTTGTGGGTTCAAAATTACAAGGCTACTGAGATGAACATAGGTAGTCGTAAACTCAATACTGGGTCGTCTGTTTAACCGATGGTTAAAAAATTAAATGGATGGTTAATAGAGTCGTGGAGGCTAAGGGCACGTTTGTCTCCCATAGTCAGGTTTGAATCCCAGCTGTGTCTGGTTGTTACGAATCAGCACCCGGCTCAGACCGACCACAGTAGTGACGTATACTTTCAGTAGTAGATTGATCGTAGGTTAGAATTCCGTTGTCATCGGGCTAACATTGGGAGGTTTTCGTGGTTTTTCACTCCATTTAACCGTGAATGTAGGTTATTTCTATCAAAAATGTCTCCCAATGCTTGATCCAAGAGTTGCCTTGTTTTCTGGGTTCAAAATGACAAGACTACGGAGTTGAACATTAATAGTCAGATATAAAATAGAAACACATGCTCATCTCTTTCGACAGTCGGGATAATCACATTAAAAAAAGACTCGTCTAAGCTTGTTCATAATCGTCTATAAAATGAAATTTAGCCATTACACTTTTCTTGACTAATACGCAATAATTTTTTTTTTCATTTAAAAATTTTAAAGTTTATTATCTCATAATTGCACTGCATTTGTAAAACTCATTAAAATATAATATTTTTCAACTAGTTTCTTTGAATTGTTTCCATACAGGTACTTGACACATTTCCGGAATTTTCAATGGATTACTGCACAATAGACAGAAGCCTACATGAAAATCATGTTTAATATTTTTTTTCTTCATAAAATTAACGCTTTCTTGAACAATTTGAGTTTATCATTGTACAGAATCATGCTTTTCATATTGAAATTGACATAGCTCTGTTTATTTAGCAAAAGAAAAAATTGTCAAGCTTTTCTAAAATTTGCAATTAAGCTCGGTGTAAAATTGAGATAATTGTGTGTTATAATTATTATTCCTGGCTCAAATTCTTCTAATATTTAATAAAGGATTTTTTTCAATGAATGTTAATAATTTCTCTAAAAATCATCTAAATTAAAATGCTCTACTTAGAATTCGATCTTTTGTTAATTATAATGTTTGTATTATTCAGTATAACAACAGGAACAATATACCACAATGGAAATACAAAGAAGAATTACTATAGCCAATAAATGCTTTACTGGAATTCGGAAATGCATAAAATCTAATGTAATTGATAGAAAAACAAAAGTTTTATTATGTAAATCTCTGTTTAAGATCAATTTTAACATATGCTTGTGAAACCTGGAACCTATCTTGTACGGATGAGGTTATGTTGGGTATCTTCGAGAGAAAGATGCTGAGAAGTATTTTTGGAGGAATGGCTTAGAAGCTTTATCATTCATATAATAAACCTGACATTATTAACTTTAATAAAAGAATAAAATGGACAGTCCACATTATAAGAAGGGACGAAGACCGTATCACAAAAAGAGTTTTCAATGTCAGATCTCAAAAAAAAGGTAGGCCATAATTGAGATGGACAGATGGCCTAGAAAAATACCTCTTGCTCTTCAAAACTAAAAACTAGAGAACACCAGCAGGAAAAAGGTTGGCGTGGGAAAAACTTCTTGAGAAGGCCAAGACCCACCTTAGCCTGTCGAGCCATTGGTGATGATTAGAGCCCGGATTTTGATGACCTAAAAAATCTCAATTAATGCCCTTTAAAAGTGCAAAAAATGCCCTTACAAACTGCAAAAAATGCCCTTAAAAGTACAAAAAATGCCCTTAAAAGTGCAAAAAATGCCCTTAAAAGTGCAAAAAATGCCCTTAAAATGCGAAAATTGCGCTAAAAATGCCTTATGACATGACTTAAATAGAAGTAAAAATATTGAACTAAAACAATGTTTTACTCTTTAAAGTTATTATGAGTCGTTTCAAAAATATAAAGCAATGCAATACTTGTTCTACGTTCATTAAAGTTTGAAAAATATGTTTTATATCCTAAAATAGCAAAAAAAAGGAAAATATATTGACTCCAAAACATTTTCATTTTGTATAGAAACTTAAATGAATACAACAACTTCCATCTCATAATATTACTAAATATCAGAATTACAGTGGATTATTAATTTTTTTTTTAATATTTTGAAATGTAAACGAGCGTCTCTTGTCTGAAAGCAAATTTTTATACCAGGAGAAGCTTCTTTCAACGTCTACTGATGTTATTGGTGCGTACTTGAAAAGGACGGTCACACTTACTGACAATTCTTCTTCAATTTGAAAAGATGTTGCTTCACCTTTTAATATCCTAGAGATTTTTTTCATTGTTTGGAAGCCAGTGTAATAATAAAAAATTATAAATAATAATAAAAATTAGAAAAAAATTAACAAAAAATTTAAAAAATGCTTTAAAATGTAAAATACGCCCCAAAATTTAAAGAAAATGCCCTATAGATCTCAAAAAATGCTCTAAAGGACAAAAAATGTCCAAAAATGCAAAAAATGCAAAAAAAATGCAAATGTCATCAAAATCAGGGCCTTAGTGATGATGATTCAGTATAGTATAATTACCTGGCACAAACCCAGTTTCGGGCCAATCCTAGATAACAAACAAATCAAATGTGGTTCCGCACGTCAGTAACGCGCCATAAAATATATTCCAATATTCTCTAATTGGGTATAATATAGCCTACGTCACAGGTTGTGTTGTTCCTACTAAATTTAACCCATGAACGGCATTTTCTGCGAGCCTAACTTCAAGCCACAAATAAACAAACGAAGTGTTCGATCGTTTAAATAGCTGCTCGCCAGATTTTATTACATTATAAAGAAAAGTTATTGAAACTAAATAAACAACAACAACTAAAACAAATAACAACAACTATTAATAGCAATAACTAAATAAACAACAACTAAATTCCATTCGTTTAGCATTGCGTCATATGTTGTTCCTACTAAATCGAAGTAGTTGTGTTTTTTTCATATTATACCCAATTGCGCTTTAATTTAATAATTTGTAATCTGGTAAACTAGTTACGAAAATTTTTCAAAATCATATTTGCAAGATTTCAGTAGGTAAGAAGAAGTTTTATTTCGCTACTCTTACTTCGTACTTTATAATTTGCTTTTAATTCTGCATTTTTTAATTTTTTTTTTGTTTTAAATGTTTTATTTTCTGTTACTGTATTGATATATTTTGCTTCAGTTACATTAATGCAATATCAGAAAGCACTCTAATTTGAGAATATAAACGTGTGAGCTGACGACGAGGTTATATCTTTTCTTTATTTTGCTTTCTGACCTTTTTATTTTTTTTAAAAAAAAGCGGAATTAATCGGGACAAGCTATAAGAGTAGGCAGAGGCCAGAAAAAAAAATCAATCTTTATTAAGGCATTATGGAGCGAATCACACAAAATCGAAGCACTTCTCTATAAATGTTAGAGAAAATCCTAAACTGATGATCTCTTGCAAAAAATCACGTACAAAAAAGGAATTATCTTTTCGTTCAAATATGAGACTTTTTAAATATATTTTATTTAATAGTTTTTCTTCTATCTTTATTATTTTCTATGTTTTCTCTATCATTTTTAATTTATTTTATGAGCTCTATATACTTGCAGCTTATGAGCAGTAAGTAAAACTTCTTAATTTTCTTCGTTTTTCTCTTTTTTCCCCTTTTTCTCTTTATTGTGCTTTATTTCGTTTTTTTTTATTATTGTTTTTCATTTCTCAAATTAAGTTAACGAAAAATAGGTTTAAGTTTTTTAGTGTTTGTTATGCTATTGAGTCGATACATTTTACTTAGGCGATAATAATATAATGCTAGAAAACGTTAACTTCTGCTTCTGCGTTTACTATATATATATAAATATATATATTTTTTTTTTCTGACATGTCACTGTAAGCCTTTGCCCGCCATCGGCCATTACACCACTGAGTTTATTTTTAATACTTATTTTCACTGTTTTGTCTTTTACTCTTTTTTTTCTGTGTTTTTTTCTGATTTTCTTTGTGTAATTATCTTATATTAAAGGTTTCATTTATTTGCTGGTCATATGCTGTTCACAAAACTTATTGCTTTTAATTTATATTTTCTTTCATTTATAGTAACTCATTCCATCATTTATTTTTCTTCTACGTGATTGTTTTTGAAAAAAAATCAATGCAAAATAAATTTATTTTTGCATAGTTTAATAAAAAGAAAATAAGGTCTTTTTACCTTTTTCACAGCTTTTTATATTTCTTTGCCTACGATAGAAATGTCTAAATGGAAATAGTTTAATTTTAAATTTGGGAGTCATATTAGAAGTTGTATTCCATTTTCACTCTCATGACAGTTCACTCGCTTGATATTTCAGTTCTTTGTTGTGAATGAGAAAAGTAACTTCATCTGTTTGAGGAAATACGCTTAAGTGTTTGATCTAAGACTAGCATCAAGCTCACTTCGTTCGTTCATTGGATTCTGTGTTTGTTTTAATCGAACTTTGTAAGTATGATGATATTCTTTTTTTTTTTAAATGAAGCTCTAAAAATATAAATCTTATAATATGAATGTTTATATGAAACCTATAAACATCTCTTTCAATTGATGTAAAATGCTCTTTTTTCTATGCTAAATATTAAAATTTAGTATTTGAAGACACAATATATATTCGACATCACTATTCTTGCCCTTTATACTAACATAAATTCGAAAAATGAACCAAGGAAAAGAATTTAAAAAAAAGAGATCTTTGTTGTCAAGTAGCCCTTAATTCTGAAGCATCCTTTAAAATAAAAAATATCTGGATCTAAATTAATAAACACGATTAAAATAGAGCACCCTTGCTCTTTAATCAACATATTATTTTCGGGAACAAAGAGTTAAATACTACAGAACATGCGAGCAAAAAGAATTAATAAACTCGATTAAACTATAGAACATTCTTGCTCTTGAATCAATATATTAATTTCGGGAACAACGAGTTAAATAACATAGAACAGACGAACAAAAAGAATTAATATACACGATTAAAATATAGAACATCCTTTGCTCTTGATTCAATATATTAACTTCGGGAACAAGGAGTTAAATAACTCAGAACAGACGAACAAAAAGAATTAATAAACACGATTGGAATGTAGAACATCCTTTGCTCTTGATTCAATATATTAACTTCGGGAACAAAGAGTTAAATAACATAGAACAAAAAGAAACCCCGGAATAAAATGTTTTCCTACAATAAAAAAAACACTCTGTTGTTTTTATCTCATAAACTTCAGAAAATATCTTTGTTCTCTCTCTCTCTCTCTTGTTAATCGTCCAAGTAAATCCACAAAACAATTCATCTTTAAAAAAAAATATATAATAGTTGGCAAACGTTGAAGAGGATTTTGGATGGAGTTCACATAATAATCAGCACTGGAAGAACTTCCGATTTGGAAACGCGACTGTGAATGGATGTTGACATGCAAGAGACTCGTTTAACCCTTTCCCTCACCATTTTTTTGTTGTTAAAATAAAATGTAAAAGATCACCATATTTTTTTATTTCATTAATAAATACAAGGGACCAAAACAAAGCATAATACGCAATCTTGAAATTCACATTTTTAAATGCGTAAAAAAACATTTAATTCACCATCAGTTTACTATTCCGAGTTATCTCGGGGCAAATGAAATAAGTTAGTTTGTATAATAGTTCTTAAAGCAAGGAAGAACACAAAGTGATACTTTTCAAACACCGGAGAAGGGACAAGCCATTTTTTTTTCTATTTAAATTCGGCAACCATCGTGTGTACAATCGTACAGAACACGTGTGCAATCCCACAATCCTACAGCAAATCTTCCGAACAAAACTTGTCAAACCAATCACGGCAGATTATTTTTTCTTTCGGGTTGAGTTAAAACGGGATAAAACAAAATGGACTGACAAATTCTGCTAAGCCCGAGTTTTCTCGGGATAATAAATGTTTGCAATATATAGATACCCGAGTTAACTCGGGATAATCAGGGAAGCGCTTAACAAAGGGACGAAATTTAAAAAATCAAAGAGAATTCTGATTGGCAAAGAGCAGACATTCCTTTTAACACACTAGGACCAAATAAAAGGTGCATTGAAACATTCCTCATACTTGTAACCAACTACAGATTGTGTTTTGAATGGAATTTCTCTTCTTTTTGTAGCTCCTCCCCGTTTCTCCGGGCCGGGATAGCCTGGTTGGAAGGGCACTGGGCCCATGTCCTAGAAAAATAATCCACCTGAGGTCGTGGGTTCGATTCCCGCCGACCGAAGACTCTCCGTGTAGTAAATGGTGACGTCAAATCTGTCGACTCATAAAGTCCTCCATGTTCCCACGGCAAATCATACCTCTGGGGGCACTGATCCAGGAGTTTACTTGTTTTCTGGATTGGCTCAAAATAACAAGGCTTCGGAGTTGAACATTAGCAGTCGCAAACCCAATATTGGGTCAGCTGTTTAACGACGGCTATAAAACAATTATTAATTTAATATTTATAATTCTCCTCAATTTTTAATGTTTAATAATATAATTCTCCTCAATTTGTTCAAAAATAAATCAATTCTTCGTTTTAAGTCAGATATATTTTACAGAAATTAAAATAGCGTCGTCAATGTTAATAACACATTTATTGATATCTAGTTTACTTTAAATTTTATCCTTATATTTTTGTTTAAAATATATTTTGTTTTCACGCTTCTGTATAATATATTTTTATTTTATGGATTTAAGATGAATATAAGGTTCAATTTTACATAAATAGTGAATGAATCATTTATATTGTTTGGGAGACAGTCTACGGTCTTGTGCAAGTTATTGGGTACGTTGACAATGGATTCTTTTATCCCTAACTGGTGATCAACACCCAGCTCTCGTATTTTCTCGAAAGGGGTTCGGAGAGGCACCATTCGCTCTTCAGTAGGATTCAATTCTCTCAACTACTTTGATACTTTAGTGAGGGACGGGCTTCTTGCTTACCTTTCTGAACGGAATCCTTTCGTTTTTTCCGTTTGTGTGTGTATTCCCGTCTACGTTCTTTGGTTTTTTCCAGCCTCGGTAAGTTTAGGCCTTGGCATTGTTTTTTTCTTGTTTCAACTCTAACTTTTGGGACCGTGTCAATCAATTTGGACCTTCTTAATTTGTTATATTCACCTGAATTAGTATTGAAAACGATCCAGTTTGAACCGTAGGATAGAATTTCTGATTCTTAATTAAAACAAAAATATTGCTCAAATGATGAAATTCTCTTTTATTCGCAACTCAAGGAGTATTTATGGGATCTCTCTGGTCCCATATATCAAAAATAAACTCACCAACTTAATGCATAGCAATATTAAAAGTGAAAAAAAGAATTCTAAAAATATTATCAAACAGCAGCGGTCGCCATAGCAACGTATGCAATGATGACGCATGTGCACTGTTTACTATTACTCTTGATTATTGTAGTTGAAGAATTTGAGGATACCCTCAAATCCAAACCGAGACTCCTTTTGCCAATGGGTAATAAGTTATATACAGACTCATGCTTTGCATAAAAAAAATTAAACTTTTTTATTAGTATGTATATATAGAATTATCAATTAATAACAATTTCAAAACAAACTAAACAAAGATTAAGCAAAGAATTTAAGGAATAGTAATATTATATTACAACAAAGATTTATTAACTTGGGAACATCATTGGAAGTACATCATGTTATTGAATTTCAAAATTAAATTTACCCTGCGTACAAGCTGAACAAAAGTTTCTTTTATAAAAGTCATGCAATGTAAGTCTGCTATGTAAGATTTTGAAATATTAATAACATTTACATACAAATAATATGGTACAAGTATTTTTGATTACTCTCAAACAGGTATTTCTACATCAAAACAAATACTTTAATTATATAAAGTAGTGCAAAGTCATTGATAATATATATATATATATATTAAGAAACTGTTTTTAATTTTTGAAAGGGTTCTGAGGGTTCTGAAAAAAAGGATTCCCTGATGATTTCTTAGCATAATATTCACAATATTTCTGAAATTATTTGCACACACATTTGCATTCCTGACGCATGTGACTTTCAACTATTATTATCTCTCGCATTAACAGTCCCCAAAACACATTAAAAGTAGTTCAACATTATAAGTAAATAGACATTCAAAATAGTAAGCAAGTTTTAAAAAAAGAATTTAAAATCATTGTGTTAAGATGACATTTAAAAGTTTTTAAGTAAATAAACTAGAGTTAAGTAAATAAAAGTTCGTGTAAAATTTCACGGTAAGAGCTTAGTTAAATAGTAAAAGTTCTTTTAAAAAATCATAGATTCCTGTTAAAATCCCACAGTAAAACTTTCAGAGTCTAAGGAACAATTTAAAGCAGATAGTAGATGTAAAAATAATTGGAGGTAACGGAGTTATGAGATCAAGAAGATCTTTTAATGTTTGATGTATTATAACAACCATTTTGTAGACCAAAATTGCATACTGTAGTGTGACTACCACTACAACATTCACTAGTATATAAGACATGTTAACTCGCTTCTATGGTGGGCTAACTTTTCATAGACGAAGCTTGACAATGTCGATAACCCCACTTCGGACATGATGCGATCGTGCCTATCTTGACAGACTACGATTTGAACACGCCTACCTCGAGGGATGGTACTCAATGAAAAGTTGACTTGTGACTACGACATGATCCACCTCCTCGCGCTGTTGCTACTCAGTCTCGATCACGCACAACGTATTTACTCGACTGCTAAAGGCAGCACAGTAGCGACCACGACCGTGTACTTAATACAGCTCTCTCTATCAGCACTCAAAAAGTCCGGTGATCTTAATACAGCTCTCCCGTCTTCTCACAGGACAGCAATGACTCAACTAGTGGTATTCATTCACCGAATTCGATCACAGCTATATTTCTGGCTGGGCAGTACTGTAGTGTGTCTGCAAAATTATAATTACAATTCTCAAAAGCATATAAGACGTTAATTCCATGATGAGTTACTTTTTTATAGGTGAAGGTTGACATCGTCGATTACAACTCTTCCCACACATGCCATAGCAGCTCATCGGTATTATTTTCCATGAAACAGTCACGTGGTATCTGAAACATTATCTTCTCAAATGTTCCACAATACGAGCAAGCTTTTTAAAATATTTTTGAAGTACTGAACAACCCGTTACCATTCTTAGTTGATTCAAGTAGAAATTGAACTTTTCAAGTGTGGATATTTAAAAAAAAAGTCCTCCTGCCACTCTTACTGACTTTGCCAATAATTTTCCAAAGTTTCATGTCTCTCCAGTGTTGTTTTCGTTTGGCCTTTTTCCTGCGGCATTTTCTCGTCCACCCGCGTAGTTACCCACATGTGCTTTGACCCAATTCATTCTTTCTGTCTCTTCTATTATTTATGGATATTTGAGGCTGTGGAAGGAGGCGAGTCGGTGGCATTCGTTTGATTTAAATACAGCATGACAGAAATACTTGTACTGCCAACAATTCCATCCTCAAAGTCTTCCACGCAGGCAAATTTCTCCCAATGCTTGATCCTGGAGTTCCTTTGTCTTCTGGATTGGGTTCAAAATGACAAGGCTACGGAGTTGAACGTTAGTAGTTGTAAACCCATAAAAATTGGGTCGGCTGTTCAACGACAGTTATAATATAAAATAAAATTGCCATCTCAGCAATGGTTGGATTTTCCTTTCCCCATGACACAGTGAGAGAATCTTGAGGATGGTTACTTACAACTTGCTTCCCTCAGTTAATAACTAACCCAGTGAGCAGTAGAGGCTCAGGGGATAGAGTGCTCACCTCCCATTGAGGTGAACCGAGTTTGAATCCTAGCGATAGCTGGTGGATACGAATTCCGCACCCGGCTCGCACCAACCACAGTGCTGACGTAAAATACCCTCAGTGGTAGATGGAACATGGGTTAAAATCACCTTGCTATCAGACTAACCATGGATGGTTTTCGTGGTTTTCCTCTTCATATAAAGCAAATACGGGATAGTTCCATCGGCAAGTTCACTACGAAGGTAAAATTTCTCCCAATGCTTGATCCTGGAGTTCCTTTGTCTTCTGTATTGGGTTCAAAATGACAAGGCTACGGAGTTGAACGTTAGTAGTTGTAAACACATAAAAATTGGGTCGGCTGTTCAACGACGGTTATAAAATAAAATAACTAACCAGTTCTTCGGTTTAGCACAGAGATACAAAGTTTAAATGACTCTTGAAAATGAATGGAAATCTCTCCTTTTTGTTTATCTTTAAAAGTTAAGAACAAAAAATTTAAATGAAAAAAATTGTAAGTTACTTGCAACAACTTTCTTATATGAGAAACGCAATTCTCACGAAAAGACAAAAAACTATAATATACTATTAACATACAATCAATGCATAAAATTATTAAGAAATGTACTTAAGCACTTCTTTTCCAAAAATGATAAAAATTTTACCCAATTAAAATGCTGCAGAATTTTTTTTCTTTTATCCTAGTGCTACTAATTAGTGCTTGAACAACTTAATCTTCGTTTGTAAGCCTTTCTTACAGTTCACGATAAAGTTTTTCACTGAGAAATATTATTTCTGAGAAATATTGAGAAATATCATTACAATTCAAATAAATCTTTCGGTCAAAATAGAAAAAAATGAAAATCCTCTTGAAAAATGTAAAACTTCTTCAAAAACTTGAAATATATATGCGACCGGAGAAGTATGAAATGCCGGCATTATATATAATGCCTGATGTTTTTAGTCAAAGTATGAAATATGAGAAGTATTACATACTTTGCCTAGGCATTATATATAATGCCGGATGCTATTTAGGCAAAGTATGAAAATAAACGTCCTGGTGAGGTTATTTATGTAAATGATGTGCATGTTACTGTGAATGACCGAAATCGGTGGTTGTTGACTTTCACCGGTGAATTTTGACAATCACACAGTCGCTTTGGTGAATGTGCGAAATATTTATGACATCCGATTTGATATTAATTTATTCGTGGATATAAATACATTTATTCGATATTTTAATACTTACTGACGATAGATTAGAAGAAACATCAGTGCTTGGAGTATCGGGCAGATACGAGCAAATACCGGGCAGTGGCCCTTGACCTTGAAAAACCATCAGTGTAGGGTATACCGGGCAAATATATACCGGGCAATGATACTTGACCTCAAAAAACATCAGTGTAGGGTATATCGGGCAAATGTATACCGGGCAATGGTTACATTATAAGATATACATAATAGAAATTTATCTATTTGTGGTGCTAATGATTAATAGAGAAGGAATGAAATTCATTATCCCATAACATTTTTTTATCAAATAAGGGTAAACACTAAGCTCTTGACAGGTCATGTTTTGGCAGGTCATATTCGGTATATATATAAATTTTTTTTAGAATTTGATTTATTATATAACAATGAAAAACCATTGAAGCATTAAATTTAATATAAAATATACATTAAAAGATTAAATTTTAAATAGATTCTATTATTAAGGCTACAAGGGGCTCTTAATAAGTTTTTCTTCAAAAATAATGTTACATTGCTGTAACTTGCAGAGATTGTTTAAATTTAAATAGAGAATATAAAAAAAAATTATACATTTTTCATGCTATAACATGAAAAATTTGAATATTTTTTTAAAAAGATAGTCGATTTATTAATATTAAGTTTTATTAAAATTAAGTTTTATTAATGTTAAGATATTAAGTTTAAATAAGCTCATTGCACAAACTTTTTCCTTAAATTCAAAAATTATTTGTTAATTTCACCTCTATTTACATTTATCTTCAAATTGTAGGAAAGAAATTTACACATTTTACTACTAATTTCCGTATAGAGTAGAAAAAGCAAGTTTCAGCACACACACACAAAAACAATAACATGAAAATCGTCCCTCTATGAACCTTTTGGAACATTGAAATGACTCTTAAATATGATGTGACACCCTATTTTGAAATTTTCTCTCAACAAGTTTTTTTTATTGATCTAGAGAGTGTGTCAAAAAAGTTTCGTGGGATAGTCAACAAAATCATAGCGCATGGAACTATTTCAATTTCCAGTTCCATGTAAAAAAGAAAGTTTTTGTCATACAAAAGCAAAATAACACGAATATTGTAAAATGTTTTACAAATTCTTATGGTTTTAATAATTAATATGTATTTTTATATCAGAACCAACTACTTTTATATAAATTTAGCAAATTTAGGTAGTAGATATTCAGAAACTAAGGTGGAAGCCAATACGGTATTACAATAAAAAGAATCAGAAAAATTGCCAAAAAATACACAATTATTTTATTTTTCATAAATTTGCTCATTGAAATTTTGAACTTTGATAACATACAAACAAAATTGATATATCTAATCGTAAGGAATTAAAGAATTATGAGTAATAAACACTAAATTATAAGTAATAATTAAGGCCCGGATTTTGATGACATTTGCATTTTTTTGCATTTTTGGACATTTTTTTGTCTTTTAGAGCATTTTTTTAGATTTATAGGGCATTTTTCTTTAAATTTTGGGGCGTATTTTGCATTTTAATGCATTTTTTAAAGTTTTTTGTTAATTTTTTCCAATTTGTATTATTTTTTATCAATTTCCATTATTACACTGGCTTCCAAACAATGAGGAAAATCTATAGAATATTAACAGGTGAAGCAAAATCTTTTCAAATTGAAGAAGAATTGTAATTAAGTGAGACCGTCTTTTTCAAGTACGCACCTATAACATCAGTAGACGTTGAAAGAAGCTTCTGCAGGAATGAAAATTTACTTTCAGACAAGAGACGCTCGTTTACATTTCAAATTATCAAAAAACATTTAATAATCCAATGTAATTCTGATATTTAGTAATATTATGAGATGGAAGTTGTTATATCCATTAAAGTTTCTATACAAAATAAAAATATTTTGGTGTCAATATATTTTCCTTTTTTTGTTATTTTAGGATATAAAACAAATTTTTCAAACTTTAATGAACGTAGAACAAGTATTGCATTGCTTTATATTTTTTAAATGACTCATAATAATTTTAAAGAGCAAAACATTTTTTAATTCAATATTTTTACTTTATTTAAGGCATTTTTTGCACAATTTTTGGATTTTTAAGGACATTTTTTGCCCTTTTTAAGGGCATTTTTTGCACTTTTTAAGGGCATTAGTTGAGATTTTTTAGGTCATCAAAATCCGGGCTCTAGTAATAATGAATATAAGTACTAAAAATTATAAGGTTTCAGGTAACAGTAGAAATGTAAACAAAGAGGAGTGGCATGAGAAAGCGTAATTAACTTGCTCGTAAATGCTCAAATACGAAAAATTCTTTTTGCATGTGCATCATTTAATTAATATAAAATGGTCAACATTAGAAAAGCGATTTTTCAAGGGATTTTTACAATTTTGGGTGTAGCCATGTTAGTATTCAGATTATTACATTTGTTTAGTACTTATGAGACAATTTTAGTTTGTCAGGTGGTTGGTACCTTAGCAATTTTGATACTTCTGTACTTTCTTTTTATTTATTTTGTAATTAACTTCAGAAATCTTTTCAAGAATTTTGTATGGACCACTAAAGGTAGGTTTATTAGCATTATGGTGTTTAAAATCTTCATACGTTACAGTATCGTTAAGAAAAAATTCGATAGGAGCGAATCTTGGATTATAATAATTTTTTTTTTTTTCATGACATTGTATTGTTCTTTCAACAGCAATTTTTTTAGCTTGTTCTATTGGAGGATAAATTTCATCTGATAAAGAGTTAATAAATGGAAAATTTAGATACCGAATGTGGAGACAAATAATTTTCTTCACTTACTTTTTTATTACAGTCAAACCCCGTTATAGTGAACATGGTTTATAATGAACTCCCGGATATAATGAACGAAATGCTCGCTCCCTTGCCTTGTATACGTATAATATTATTATAACACGTGTAATACTATTTTTTGCTGTTATAGTGAACCATTACAAGAGAGGAAATTGGATGAACTTTTTTTTGCCTTCAACTGATTTTGTTTCTGCATTTTTTTGTTAATTTTAAAATTTCTTTGTAAAATGCATATACAGTGCACTCTCGATTATCCGTGCGTGGATTATCCGGTTTGTGGATTATCAGTGCTCATTCCGGACTCAACAAAATATTTTAAGAGAAACTTTTTCAAGATTAAAAAAATTTGATACATGAAGTTATAACACTACCCAATTTTTGGAAACAATATTCGTTATTGGATTGCTTGTATATGGAATATCAGCAGCATGGCCAAAGGTAAAATCGTCTACGTTATCACGATCGTGGAGAAAGATGGTACCTCTTGTTGAACAATCTTCTTCGGATATTCAAGAAGAATATAATAATAGTATTCTTGAACAAGCAGAAATCGAAGGTTTCGAAATTCTTGATGAAGAAAATTTAGAAGATTGATTTCAAAGTGATGCATGTGAGCCTGGCTTCCAGTATTTGACAGATGAGGACATCGTTATGCTGTTAAATCAAATAATGTTGATAGTAACTGGTGCAGAAGATGTAGTAAATGAGGGAAATACAATTTCTCATTCTGCTGCTCTGTGGAAACTTTATTAGTTTATATGGGAGTAGTATTTGATTACGGTGACATTAATGCGGTTCGTAAAATATGCGACAATATATGGCGCATTGCACATTTTTTTAAAAGGAAAATTCCTAGTCTAATGTTATACAGCAAGCAAATGTCATTAATTTTTATATTTTTTGTATTGGTATTGATTTTTTCTTTAATAAAATGAGCTTTCGGATTATCCGTGTTTTTCGATTGTCCGTGCGACCTGTCCCGGTGATTAACCCGGATAATCGGGAGTGCACTGTACTGATTTTTAAATCCATCTATTGAGTTGAATGTAGCCATAAAGCATTTATTCTTGTTTGCTTCTTTTATCACACTTTTCCATTCCTAAATAAAAACCATCCCTAAATTCTTTTGTACTCCAGACGAAGAATAATAAAAAATAAAAGTCAACACATTTTCTGTTGCGACATATTGTTTTTTAATCATTTTTGTATTTCTTTTTATGGGTCATTGATTTAAATAATGTGTCATGAAATTTAGTACTTCGGTATAATGAGTTAAAATTGTTCGCAGTACGGACAGAGCGAACTCCCGGATATAGTGAACCGAAATTTCGGTTCCTTGAAAGTTCACTATAGAGAGGTTTGACTATATAATTAAACAAACTTTGTTTTTCAAGTGAGTTTAAAGAATTTTTTTGGAAGAATCATTAATTTTACATTTCAAACTCGTTACTATGGTTTGTTCTAAGCATTCAACCTTCCGGTCTATGCGCTGTAGTCAATAATTGTTTGATTTTTCAATGTTTCAGACATCTACTAAACTGAGAAGAAGTAAATGCTGCATTTCGATCACTTCAAACTTTTTCAAGAGTTTGAATTTGACCATCAAAAGTAAACATAAGTTTCTGCTGCTATTGATTTAGATGCAAAAGACCACATACAGTCTTTGGCTAAATTATTAGACGCACTATAAAATTCTAAAGGTCTGGTTTCTTAATACAAGCGCCTTATCTGGGCGTCGGCGTGACGTCAACGTCACGCTGACGCCAACAAAATACTGGTTTGTTAGCTCAAGGCCTGGTTTCTTAGAACTAGCGCCTTATCTGGGCGTCAGCGGAAAGTTGACGTAGAGCTGACGCCAAAAAAAAATTTTTTGTTAGCTCAGCGTGAGCAGTTCGTCCAACGCAGACATTATCTCTCATTGCGCATGCGTTGATAACGTAAACAAATATTTATTTTGAATTTATATTGATTTTGTTATTGTCGACCAGTGTTTTAGAGAGCAAATAATGACTTTGTCCAAGAAGAAACACATTATAGCTGAGCTAAATGAAGAGTGTTATGCTTAATGAAGAAGCTATGTTTAATATCAAAATCAAAATCTTGGCTGATTTCAATGTGCTGTTGGATGTTGTCCGCCATTGCTTCTGTGGTTAACGTCACGTTGTAATCCAACTGCAGTTGAGTTGGACGGCAATTCTAGTTCAAGATGAGCGTTCGATGACGTATACTATCAAGCTCACAAATGGACCAATCAAAGGTTAGCGCTGATTTCCAGCTGACGGCGTCCTGTCCTAAGAAACCAAGCCTTAAGTGAAATCTTAATTATCAGATGTTTACGTATCAATTGTATAAATGAGACGACATATTATATAAATGTAGAATATTTATTATATCAAGCATTATATTAGTCTATTGTGATAATTAGATCAAATTATTAGAAGCGCTGTAGTTTTTTTTAATAATGACATGATTTGCACGAGTTTATCTGTGATACTTTTATATATAATTCTCTTACGTGGCTCCCAAATTTTGGCTGTATTTCTTTTCCGCCGGTGGCAACGTTTGCTTTGTTTTGTTTACGTTTTGAAAACACCAAAGCATTCTGCCTTTTAATGATGTGTTTCTGATCTAATATATATAATTCTCTTACGCGGCTCCCAAATTTTGACTGAAGTACTTCGTACAACTAAATAAGATTCTTTTCACAACAGTTAAATATTTACTTTCTTTTCTTCATTTATAGAGAAAATGGTCGGCAAAGAATTCTGTTAGGTTAAAACACATTTCGCTAAAAAAAGAACGAATTCTAAAAGAAATAAAAATAAACAACTTAAAATAAAAATGCTGTTGCCAGCCATAGAATTTTTTGAAAGTTAACTTAGCAACATAAATCAAAATGACATAGAAGCGCAACTAGATCAAAATTATGATACCTGAGCGCTTAACGTAACAAATCCTTCAATTCTAAAAGTGTTGTATCGCCAAATGCCCAAATAAACAATTGTGTTCTTAAAGAAATTCTATAAAAAGTTTTAAATAAACAACCTACTTCTACAACTGCTTCTTGAAGAACTTGGCTCATTGATTAAAAATATTGTTTTAATTTTATAGTACAAACTTTACTTCTACTTTCATTATTGCTATGACCCTCTTTCATTACATTTTACAACTTCATGCTAAATTTGAGGACTTTAAGTTGTTTTGTGGTTGAATACTGACATTTAGAAATGTGTGCATAAAAAAAATAATATTTAGAGGTTAAGAGTTGCCTCAGAAAAATTTGAATTGTTGACATTGAACTTTTCAATTTTTCACAAAAACGATTGTTTCCATTGTTTTGTATTGTTGACATCAAAACTAAAAATATTGTGTTTCAACTTAACAGTACTACCTTAATTCATACTTTAGAATTGCTTCGGAGAAATTTGAATTGTTAGCAATGACTTAAACAAAAAGTTTTATTTTAACTGACAAATACTATATTATAATTTTTACTTTTTCTATGACTATACTCATTTTCTTACTCTTTTTTTGTTTTTTATACATTTTATATTTTTGTGATAAAATTAAAAACTTATAGTTGTTCTGCTTCTGAACACTGATGAAAACACAAAATGATGGGCTTCATCAACAATCAAAAATATATTCATTTATTGTACAATTTCCATATTATTAAGGTGGCGCCCTTCAGAGAATTAAAAATACAAAATTATCTTCCTCAAAGCCGATGCTTTACATCCGGCGTTCAGTGGCAGACTACTATTTCATATTGTTTTACAACACATGGCTTTAGCCCTCTGTTGGGAAAGATTTTAAAACAAAACTTGCAACAGTTACTTTTCTCAACAACTGAAATTTAGAATAGTGTGATTAAGAAAAATATATTAACTGTTTGCAATTTCAAATTAAGATTGAAATGTACAGGTTTAGAATTTTCTACAGTGAAAAGTTTTCGGAACTTCAGTAGTCAAAAAAGTATACAAAAACTAGACGTTAAGAAGGTATCCAATGAGCGAGCAAAGCGAGCTTTGGATTGCGAAGCAATCCGAAATGAACTGCGAAAGCAGTTCCGGGAGTTGGTGAGCGCCAGCGAGCAGGGGGCGAAGCCTCCTAGTACTTTTATATTTAAACATATATGCAATGGGTTTTTATTCAGGAGATTTATTATATACTTTCTATTTGTATTTATTTTTAAGGAATAGCATTATTATGTTAACCAATTGATACACGAACGTAGACAAGAGCAATCAGCCGAGTAAAAATAATAAAGCTGTGTAGCATCACTTATTGTATAGCAATAATTAAGATTTTACCCAGAATCTTATACTGAGTCTAATAATTTATCCAGTATATCGAGTGTGGTGTTCAACTATTAAAGTTAAATATTTTTTAGTGGAATTATAATAATTAAATCCACCTACACTATCTATTGCAATTGCTTCAAAAGATTTGGCAACTGGGAGCATTTCCTGAATCAAACCAATTCATCTAGATTTTTTATTTATTTGACAAGTATGGCTATGTTTATTTAAATTTGTAATATATAAAGTAATAATTTCCTAATAATAAACAGTAGTAAGTAAATTATCATTTTTATTATTTTTTTGAATTCCAGGATGTCCGAATTTGTTATGAGTTCAAATTTGACCATCTGGTACCAAACGCAAATACAAGTTTCCGCTGTTATTGATTTAGCAGAACTAATATTAAGATTAACTAAGTACTAGGATTTGATTAAGTAGTTTTTTTTTAAATTCGTCTTTTTTTTTCAATTACAGTTGATTGTTTTTTAAACGATTATCAAAATATTCTCTGAAAAAATTATAATGGCAATGTGTTCGAATAAAATGTTTTTTTGCGTTTTAAAAAAATGTCGAAAAAAAGCAATAATAATAAATAATAAAAAAAATGCGTTCTAGTAAAATAAATTGACATCAAATACATAATGTATAAAAAAAACTAAACTTTACTTCGAGTTATTTAGACTTTATTATCCCCGGGAAAAAGCTTAGAAAAACCATTTTAAGCTTCATAATAAATGAACTGTCCTTAGAGGTTACAAGAGTTAATCCGGTGTCTTCGCATCAACAGATACTCTACATTAGGTCATTTGTCTGGAACAGGTGAATTCTCTTTTTAAAAGTCCGTCTCTCAAAGTGGGTGGGTGGGCAGTAGAAGTGTTTATGGGAGGGCTGCAGCTGGTCGATACCGTCGGAATAATTTCTAAAAATAGCAGCCCAGTGATTCCGTGGAGAAAACCAGGTGAATCATCTGTTCTCAAAAAGGAGACGAATTTTTATAAACGCTTTCACCTCACCTTCCTTCCGATCTTCTTTGTTGTCTTACTTCCTGTCTTTTTCACATCAATTTTTCAAACAGAGACAAACTCATTTTGAAACAGTTCTTTTTGTAATTCAGTCGCTGTACTTTTCTCCTCAGTCTTTTAAATCCCAATTATACTTAAACCTTAATACGAAGACAATCAAAGCATGAAAGCGGATCTCCTTTAAGGAAGTTACTTAAAGCTTTTATTTCATTTTTTTTTTTAAACCAATAATAAGATTTTTCAATTTCTATTTTACAATCAAGTTCAGACTTAAACAATTCTGTAACAGTTTTGATTTACATTTTAGTGTTATTCTTTGCTCTCATTTATCCTTTCCGATTTTTTTTCACAAAACTGTAGAAAAAAAATCCCCTCCCCTAAATCTTCCGTTCCAATATATCAAATTTTTCGGGTGTAAGAAATTTCATATGATATGCATATAATCCTTACAGACCCTGTCTAAATTATTAGATTATGTGTAAAATCGTAATTATCACGTGATACTCTATACAGCTGCGTTGTTTTTACACGGTTTGCACTTGTTTACGTAACAAATTGATGTTACGTAACAAATTACGTAACAAATTGTCACGTAACAAATTGATACACCACTAAGTGTATCAATTTGTTACCTTAGACGATATATAATATAAATGCAAAAATTGTGTTAGCTTTTTAACGACGGTTATGAAATAAAATAAAAAACCGTGCACAGTGGCAGCCGTAGTGGCCATGCCGTCAGGTTAACCATGGGAGGTTTTCCTGGTTTTCCTTTCCATGTAACACAAATGTGGGTTAGTTCCATCAAAAAGTCGCAAACGAAGGCAAATTTCTCTCAATACTTGATCAAGGAGTTCCCTTGTCTTCTTGATGTAGTTCAAAATGACTAGGCTATGGAGTTGAGCATTGGTAGTCGTAAACCCAAAATAGTTCAACGACGGTCGTAAAATCATACACATTTCTCCCAGTTTTTATGGAATTCAGTGGAAAGACAGTCCACCTACTCGTAACCCTATTATAAAACCACGTTTTGTATAACGTACAGTATTTTAAATATAGAATGAAAAACCACAATATATTTATTTCTGGACTCATTAAATATTGTTCGAGTAATTATTAATTTATTGTGAAAAAAAAATTTTATGCTTAGAGCAACACTAAACTTCCATGATTCTCTTTTGTTCTTCTTCATAACAGTTTTTTTTTCTCATAAATTTTTAGCAAATTATTTCGATATTTTTTTTCATTTACCATGAACAAAACGCTACAATCGTTTTGGATTTTTAAAATAATGTTCGCAGCAAACAATTATTTCCCTTTATAAAATATTCAATTATAGTCTTGTTCACATCGTTATCTATATTATTAGTCTTTTTAAAGAAATTCTCAATTTTGTAATATTTATTCTGTAAAATATTGCAAGAGTTTCTTGTTCAGGACATCAGATTTCCGTGCATTTCTCTGTTGTTTTTTATGCATCATCTATTAATTAGCAAAAAATGTCTATAATTGAATAATATAACGATATATATTTGCGTTGTTTCTATATACTCTTCATATAAATTGTACTGTCGCAACTCTATATTAATTTCATTAATTCACTTAAATTTTGCAATAAATTCTGTAAATATTGTAGAAGTCACGGACGTAGCTATAGCTTTTACAGGGGGGGGGGTCGAGAATTTCCAATATATATATATATATATATATATATATATATATATATATATATATATATATATGTAATATAAGCTACTAATATTTCAGTAATCATACAGTGTGTAAAATATTTGCTTATTGTAAGGAAAACAATGATCAAAGAGTATAGAAAAATGTTAATTACTTAAAGTAATAAATTTAATCTTTTGCGCCTTGTTGATAACTTATTTACAATTTCGTCGGAACTTTCTCGATGAAACTTTCGTTTCTTTCGCTCAATGAAACATGCAAAGCCTTCATTCCTCAGCTTATGTAAGGTGCAAACGAAATTTTTTTTCCTAATATTTCTTAAAAAATTATTTTTCAAGGCAAGACGTATATTATAAGAAGTTCTATGCGATATTTGGAAATATGGATATTAAAAAAAACTCAAGCTAAGGGTCCGGACCTCATGGACATCCCCCTTATATACGTCCGTGGTAGAAGTTATTAGATTAGTAATTCATTATTCTGGAGTTTCTACTTTTTAGAATTTGAAATTTTTAGTACTCACTTTTTGCTGAAGGGTAAAATTCTTATAAAATTTTTTCAATTTGTTTGGTTGTCAACTTGGTGTCAGCTGTTATACTCTTTAGTTTAATTAAACATGTTTTATTCTTTCAAAATGAATCAAATTAAATTTTTAAAGAGATTTAGGGCATTTAAAAGTTCATCATTTTTTATTTTTTCTAAAAAAATCGAATATCTTAAAATTACAATTAAAAACTTTTGAAAGGTTAAAAATGTTTCACCGAGTACAACATTTACCGGAAACATTGAAAGATCACAGTTTTACCTAATTCTATTCCTTATTCTCCCCAAACCTATAAAGAATATGTAATTTAATGTTGAAATTGATAATATTTAATGGGTATTGTTTTATTCAAATAGGAAGGTAATGCATAGATATAATTTACATCTGATTTTCACATGTTGGTCTTTTTTTTTATTTAAAAATGACAAAATAAAGGCTAAAAAATAAATTCATGGGTCAATAAGAATATTCAATAAAATAAGGATGAGATTAAATACGCAATCCTATCAAAAATGTTAAAAAATAGTTCTTCTTTTATTCAATTCTTATTATTAGTTCACACTCTTCCTACATCCTGTTCCAATTTTTAATTGTTACTAAAATACTTTTATTCGCCCACTCAACTTCAAATACATTTTTTTGTAACTTGTAAATGTATACATTTTTGTAACGTGTAGTTGTAACACTTGATGGTAATACAGTTTACTCAAATATTAATTCATTCATGAAATAGGGATGAGCGAAAAACGAAATGGAATTTTCTGATGGGTGAAGCGTTAGGCATTGTTATAAATTTTACTCTAAGTGATTCAGTGTTTCCCTCATTTTGAAGATAACATCAGTGATCATTTTTTACTTTTAGCTCTATTGGAACAATAAAAAAACAGTTTATTGCGCACATTTAATTATTCGCTGCGTCAGATAAATGCAATAAGGAACATGACGTGTGGTCCACGTCACCCAATTTATACTTTTGTAGTAGTGTGATACCACGCGCCTATTATCCTACTATTAGTTTATACTTTTCCTATGTATATTTATATATCTTGTACAAATTTTCAATCGAATACTTTTTACACATCTTTTCAAGTTCAACACACATTTTTTTTAAACTTGCATGTTAATACAGTTTTTTCAAATATAAATTCATTCATTAAATTTAATCAATTCATTTTATTTTTATATGGGTGAAAAATTATAATTACTTCGCCAAACGTAACTAAAACAAAATTTTTCTTTGCTGATTTTATTTTATTTTATAATAGATTTTTTTTTACAATACTTGTTAAAAATTGTTTAATAAACGTTTGTTAACATTGAGGGCATTGAAACATTTTTGACTAGCAAAGTGGGTGATGAGCTAAAAAAAAATTAAAAAAAAAAAAAAGGTTGGGGACCCTATGATTTATTCCAAGTTGAAACACAATGGATTTTATCCGCGCACATGAATTCAGATATGGAGGAAGAAGAAATAATGGGAAAGGTGTGGGCTAGTTGCCAGAAAGCACCTAGACAATTAAAGTCTTTAAAAGAAAATAGGTGAGAAATCGTAAAATAATCACTCTTGCATTCTCATTGAAAGCTGATGTTTTTCAGTTCTTGGCTTTTGTACAATTCCTCCCGTGGAATCAAGTAGCGTCAACAAATCTGGGATATTCCGCAGAAAAATATCTGCACTCCCATATTATTAGACTCGCACTCTAAGATTCTATGTAAAAATATAATTATATCAGGTGATACAGCTTTATTCTTTTTATGCAACTGAAACAGGTTTGCCCGTGTATCAATTGGTGGTTAAATGAGCCGATAGATTTAATATAAATTCGACGATGCAATAAATCAGACGATATATTATACAAATATAGAATATTTATTATATCAAGCATTATATTAGTATATTATAATTATGAGACCAAATTTTTAGACGCACTATAGTGTTTTAATAATGACATGATTTGCACGAGTTTATATGCAATATTTTTATGCTTAAACATACATGTAATGGGTTTTTATTCGGAAGATTTTTTATATATTGGGAGCACAAATTAGTTCGGTTCGTTTTTTTGTGGTCAAAAATACATTTATTTTTGAACAAAATGAATGGACAAATTAATCTTCTACTTTTACCCACCTCTCGGGCAATTTTCGAATTCCATCTCGAAAAAATGTCTCGTCTTTTGAGGCGATCCAAGTTAGGGGCCAATTTTCAATTTCTGCGAAAGAAGTGAACCGGTGACCTGCCAAATCATGCTGTACGAGTCGGAATAACCAGTAATCAGAAGAAGCAATGTTCGGTGAATACGGCGGGTGAAGTGAAATATCCCACTTGAGCTCTTCCAAATAATTTTTTACGACTTTTGCGACATGAGACCGACTATTATCATGCTGAAGAATAACTTTGTCACGTCTTTGCTCGTATTAAGGCCGTTTTTCTCGCGATGCACAGCTCAAACGAAACAATTGTAGGCTATACCGATCGCCCGTAATGGAATAGCCAGGTTGTAGTAGCTCATAGTACACAACACCATTCACCATTCTTGAAAAGCCGAAATCCTTCCCTACATGATTTATCAGTTGGATCATTGTCACCAAAAACTTCCACAAGCATTCGATGCTCTTCAGCTGCACATTTCTTGCAATTAAAGCAGAAAATTTGACATATTCCACAAAGTAAAAAACAGGGATTTTGTATGAAACTCAAAGTGATATAAACTGAATATTATTGACAGGTGTCTAACCTCTTTGAAACCACCGAAACCAGCTGTCACTATGAAACATTCATATCAGCCAGAGCTATCTTTTGAAAACGGACCGAACTAATGTGTACTCCCAATACTATAATCCCTGATAATTATAATTTTACATAGAATCCTATAGATTGTCTAATAATATGGCCCCAGGGACTGTACATGTAATTATATGCGTTAAAATGCCCTTTTTAAATTTAATTATTTCTTTAACGATTTAATTCCATACAATAATTGTTATGAACTGAATTAGTGGTCTCACCCTGAGTATGAAGATAATATAGTTTTTTTTCTACCATGAGGAAACTCTTGGTATTTTAAATGATTTCGCAACAGTGTATAAGTTTAACGTATAATTATTACGACCATTATGCGACGCATTTACGATTTGTACAAATGTTAACAACTTTATGCATCATCGATTATTAGTTTGTTAATTATCAGCTGTTAAACTTTTAGTAAAAAAAAAAAAAATACTATACGGGTTGATCTACAATGCACTGAAATGCAGGAACGGTTCGTATCAATTTTTAAGTGCAAGCAAAAATATTTTTGGAGCACCCCCCCCCCAACATTAAAGATAATATTAAATATGTGCGGGTAAAAATAAATTTTATTCTTAATTTTAAAAATAAATCAAAGTCTGCAACAAATTTTATTTATTTAATTTTTTTTAATATGAAAATGCAGTACAAACTACTTATATACCGTTTTTTTTTCTAAATTTAAATAACGCAAAAAAAAAATAAAATTATTGCATCCTAATCAATTTCAGAAGAGCAATCAAAATATTAGATATCTACATTTTATTTTCATATTTAACTACGCATCATTCATGCTTGGTATTTTCAGATGAACAGAAAGTATTGTTTTTGCGTAGAATTATAAATTCTGCCTTTTTCTGTTTTACACTTATTTTATTTAACAATGATACAAAAAAAATATAGATATATAATAAAAAAAAGGATAAATGTTAAAAAAAAATAGATAATAAGGTATAACAATTTGTATTGCTTCATACTTTAGTATTTCAAAATAAAAAATAGGAACGAAATATTGTGAAAAATTCAAAATTGCTTCAATGTATACACATTGGATTATTCATATGAAAACAGACTTTTCATTCTAAAGTTTCTTTTCTTGATTATGTGCATCCAATGATAAATATTTATTATAAATATCAGTACATTTGTTTTTATTTCATTCACAAATTCAAGTCATCTCGAAAAATTTAATAAATAAAGTCTCACATCACCTGATTTCCAAACACTCTGATGAGGTTTCCAAAGTGTTCAAAAACACAAATGATTTTTATCAATCCAGCATTTTAATATTGTAGGCGAAAAATTTCTGATATCATGCATTGTCACTTTGCGTAACATAATATTTTACTCTTTTTTAATTTCTAATTTTTTAATTTTCTTACACCTTACCTTCTTTTTTTAAATAGCGGTTTAAATTTGTTTTAACTTTCTGCTCAACCTTCCGCGATGGTCAACGCGGTCATTGCACTTCCTGTACTCCCCTCTAAATTAGCCTTTCTTTTTTAACTTAACCCATCTCTCTCATGTGACTTTCAAACTCTTGAAATTTAATCGGCTATTACGAATTTTTCTTCCGATACTTTAACACATTCGTATGGTGACACCTTTCCTCGAGATGCGGAATTAATTCTTTTTCCCTACTTTTTGACTTAAAATAATAATCAAATCATAGAATTAATGTCTACCCTTTTGTACCTTAGAATTTTCTTTGAAAATCCTTATTTTTTTCTTTAAATTATTCTCTTGTATTTATCTTCTTAAAACCCTTCAAATTTCTTTCTTCTGTATCTATATAATGTTATACCTGTGATTGCATAATTTTTCTAAATGACGCTTTTGTTGCCCATTTCTCTGCAAAAAACCTTAGCAATTGTTAAAAATAATTTCCCCAACTTCACACTCTAAAAACTGTACCTCTTAAATAAAAGGCACGAGCTAAATGTACCCTTTATTTTCTCGCGTTAGAGGCACATAACTAATGTGCCTTTAAAAATGAGAGGCACCACAAGAAATGAAAGGCATCAAAGCAAACGCGAGTCAATGCGCGGTACGAAAGGATTTTACCGGTTCCCTGTGCCTCTCAAATGGGCTTCCCCTTTTTTTTCTTCGGTACGATGTAACGGAGAAGAAGCGCATGCGCACATCAATGAAATATTTTATGACGAAATACAAATAATACAAGCAGACGATAAAATTAGAACACCAGAAAGTTGTTGATTTTTTAGTATTAGTTTTGTGTGGAATTTGAGTTTTCATATTACCCGTTACGGGTTTATCTAGTTTGTTTTATGATATTTTATCTATCCCGTTACGGGTGAGTTTTCATATATCCCGCTACGGGCACTTTTTTTAGTTTGCTTTATAAGATTTAACTATCCCGTGACGGGTACTTTATATTTGTTATTGTATTTGTTGTGGTGTGAAATAAATGTTTTTATAAAAAAACTGAACAGTTCTTTAATATAGCTTGATACGCTACCGCTATGTATTAATTGGTGGCAGCGGTGGGATCCGTTCCAGAAATGTTTTATTAAGTTTTTGAAAGAATTAGTGACAAATATTATTGTTATTTAGGATTTCCTACTTTAGAAAAAATTAGTGAATGAGATGTTTAAAATTGATGCCAAGAAGTGTGGAATTCGACGGTACTTCGAACTCTTTGAACAGAAAGCGAAGAGATTTAGTGTGAATTTCGATCTTTGGTTTTCGTGTGCTTTACAGCTTATTCCTGCTGAAAGGTCAGAAATTTATGATGATAATTATTATTACTTTAAAGAAAATCTCATTGCCAATTTTCAGTATGATCCACAAGCTATTCCGTGAAATAACGATCGCCAGAAAGAACATTTTAATGAGAAATGGAATTCGCCAAGATCTGAACGTGAATGTTTCTATTGTGGTGAAATAGGACATTTTAAGAAATACTGTAGACATCGAAATTCGGATTATAGAAAAGAGAATTATATCCGATTGTTGTAATCAAGTTTAAGCACGAAAGTAATTTTTATTTTAATAATATTTATAAAACAAATGCATGTTTAATGATTGGGGCAAAAATGCAGAATTTCACGTTTTTTAAAATACAATTAAAAAAAAAAATTCTGAAACAAGCTTTCCAAAAAAATTGCAGAAGGCTTTTCATATATTCTGAGCTCAAATAAAATCATCGATTAAATAATATTAAGTACAGTTAGTTCTAAAAAAATTGAAAGCTAATGTTCCCAAAATGGGAATGATGGCGCCTAACGGGTTAATATGTTTCGCCAAAATCTGGATTTTAAAAAAATTCATTTCAATGGAAAGAAATCTTTCATTTTACACTTTTTAAGTCATTTGTTTAAGCATATTTCATGTTATAAAATATCCAAGTTGTCAAAATCTACATCTATCATTTTAAAATATTCTATGTTTTTCCAAATTTGTGCAACTGTTACTAAATTGCATATTGCAACTGTTACTAAATTATGTAAAATTGTTCTTTATGCGTGAAAATAAAAGATATTAGATTTCATGATATTTAGTGTTTAATTTTTGATCCTTATAAAACTATTTTATGAAATCCTTAAATATTTAAAAAAATATCTAAATTTATAATAAATTTCCATTTTGAGGATGCTTTTTGGAAAAGAAAAAAAATTCATGAATTATATTGACTTGACTTAACAGAAATAAATATTATCTTTTTGTTCCTATATCTGATTAGAAAAGCATCATTGTAGTTGTTGAAGTATCATTAAGCGCTACATAATTAAAGAAATGGTATAAATTTACATATTTTATAATTGTCTATGAAAAAGCCTTAGACGGAATCCTTTGAAATGATCACTTTCAAGTGGCCAATATTCAAAGAATTGAGAAATATTTTTCATTAAGAATTATTATAATTAATATCTTGGTAATGGTGCAAACCAAACAGATAGTCCCTTTTTATATAAAGTGCTAGCAAATTACAAATAGGTAAAAAAAAATGTGTTCAAATCTGGTAAATAACAGGTTTTGGTACCACTAAATGCTTGTTTCAATGAGCGGTACATAAAAGCAAAATCTAAGGTACAATGTATCTTCCAAGTTAAGAGGTACATCTGATTTTGCCTCTGAAATCAGAGGTACATTGTGCCTTTCATTTTTAAAGGTACGTTGTGCCCTTAAAATTCAGAGGCACAAATGATTCAAATGTGCCTCTGAAATCAGAGGTACAGTTTTTAGAGTGCATATTCAATTATCTGCTTTTGTGTGCGAGTTAGAAAATGAATTAAAAGACTTCTGTTGTTAGTGTTATTTTTTTTTAAATCAAATTATCCTGTCTGTGGTGAGTACATGTTTGTCATTTTCTTGTTTGGGCATACGTTCGTTCTTTTAATTAGGAACATCATCTATTAAATGTTAAGTTTGTACTTGGATGTAGCAGGTCTTCATCATCTCTTTGATTTCTTTCAGTTCCACTCTTCTTTCAAATTTGGTGATACTAATTTATCCAATTTGCTCAAACCTAACACTTCATGAACTTTTGAATCTATTGGGTGATCGCACGATAGCTTTGTACTACCTTAACGATCCCATTCACCTTAATTTAATTACTTTTTACACTATTTTCGGCCTTAATTTGTTTACTTATGAAATTCAATAATAACCTGTTTTTTCACTCAAGAAACTATATCCAAATAAAAGTGCAAATTCATATTGCAATCCATTATCTATCTATCTTAAACATAAAAAAATTTACTTAATTTGCACCAATATTAATGAATTTTTTAAATGTAATAATTTACGTCATTGATTAAAATAAAACTTAAAATAAAAAATGTTATAAAAAACGACGATAAAATAACCGATTGATCTTTAAAATTTAATGAATCACTAAAACTTAAAAATAAAAATATTAACGCGATAAATCTCTTGACGTCTTAAGAATGAAAGCAACAATTCTCCACTTCTTAAAAAATTTTAATAGGTTATTAGAAAAAAAAACAACATCTAAAGACAGTAATATAATTTCTCATTGAAAAATATATAAGAAATTTTAAAAATATTACTCTCTAAATAAAAACATTTAATAAGCGAAAATAAGCAAACTTAAATATAAATACAATCATTGAATTTTAAAATGGGGAAAATAATATTATATATTTAGGATAATAATTTATAGGAGAGGTTAACAAACAATATTATTTTTAATTTTATTTGACATAATTTGAAGTTCAATTTTGTGAAAATTACAAAAAAGGAAACTTAAGTCACAAAATTTAGAAAATATAAAAACTTGAAATCTGAAGAAAAAATCAATATTAAATTAATAAAATGATAATATATATTACTAGTGGGCTGCGTCCCCTGCTCGCTAACGCTCGCCAACCCCCGAAAATTGCTACGCAATCTTATATGGTTTGCTTCGCAAACCAAGATCGCTTCGTTCGCTACTAACTTAGGCACATTGCAAATACACAAAATTAGAAGAATTCAAAACAATCATTCAAATCCATATAACAAAATTTTTTTTTTTAAAAAAATTACATCTTTTTAGTTAATACTAAGTCATTAAAATAAATTTGAATTCAAATAAATGACATGCAATTCGTTAAACCTATAAGAAATGTTCTATATTATAAAATCTTAAAACGTAACAGCACGACTGAGACTCATTTTTCAATGAATAACTAATAACAATAATAAAACAAATAAATTCGTGATATAAATCAAAATTCGTCAAATAAATTCGTAATGTATAAATTCGTGAAAAATGGCGCTTTCGACAAAATACTAAAATAGAGATCTATCGACAAAGACTACTCACTTCTGCTAGCTTAAGGTTATTTCAGCGCTATATGATGAGCGCTTATTTAAAAGCGCTATATGATGAGCCACCTCAGCTAGATTTGGCATGTGACATTTTTAGCGGCAATCATTGGTCTATTTTCTAACGTTGCCATTCGGGGAGTTGTAATGAGGCCTTTTTTTGTCGCCGTGTGAGAGAAATATATATATAGATTTTTTGGAAGTCTGCTTTAACATGTCTCGCGTATGAAATTATGAGATTACAGGATAATTAACTAATGATTTGAACTTAATTTGGAAAAATTTTAAATCGTACAAAAATAATGGTAAACGTAATGAAATTGAACTAATTTAATAACTAATTAAAAAAAATAATACTAATCTAAAATTATTTTATAGTAATTAAAAGGGAAACAATTTAATCATTTTGAAAATTTTCTCAAAAACTTAAATAAAGCATTGTTAACAAATAATATACTGATAAAATAAAAGAAAACAGTATGATTATTAAACTTTTTGATTAATATTGCATTTTAAAAACTGAAAATTTATAAAATTATCATTTAACTGAAAGAAAGTTAATCATAAAATATTAATTCTCAATGTTAATATAAATTAATATAAACTCAAAAACGTTTCCAATTTGAAGGTTACCGTCGGTAGATTGTTAATAAGTAAAATTACTTCTCTTTATTATTTCTCATGAAGTTTCAAAATCTGCATTCCTTAAGGTAAATGGTTTTCTCAAATGCAGTTGAATCTAGGTTTCAAATCTAGGTAATTGTTCATTTAGTTACGATTAACAGATTAATAAAATTTGCTTGCAAAAAGAATAATAATATGTTTTACAAGCAAAATGATTTTTTTATTTTAAATATTGACTTTAATGTTGTTGTAATTGAAATTCATTTACGTCGCACTAGAGCTGCACAATGGGCTATTGGCGACGGTCTGGGAAGCATCTTTGAGGATGATCCGAAGACATGCCATCACAATTTTGATTCTCTGCACAGGGGATGGCAACCCCCTCTTCGGTAGCCCGGCGACCTGATATTGATTTTAAATGGGGAAAAATGATGCATACAAAGCAACCATGGAAGTTGGTGAACTGATTAAACAAGGGGCGAGCTTTGAAATAACTAATAAAGAAAAAGCGTCTGCAGTTTAATTTGTAAAAATGCATAATGCCAAACCTATGCGAAAATTCTTCTTTCAGACGTAATTTTGAACGATATTTAGGATAGAGTGCTAAATTTTCGTTTGCACAAACGACTTTATTTCTTGATAAATGATTCTAGATAAATGATTAATGCTGGTATGAGCGAGTTGAATTATAATAATCACCCCAGCCAAATGAATTCAAGAAGGAATTTTCTTCATTGCATTTTCGGATTCGACTTTTGGACTCGTGTCAAGGTTTTCTAATTAATACAAAGGAGTTGATATATACCTGAACACAATTTCACGACGAGAATTCACTTTAATTTGATTCTCGGAATGTTTCTATTCTTTTTTTCCTTTTTCTTTTTTTGAATGTAAAATTGACAACTGATTAAAATTTTTTTCGTTTAAGTTTGCTTTTAGTTTATTAATCAGTAGTGATTATTTGTAATAGTCAAATTCTATTATTTTTTTTAGTCATAAATTGGAATCCTACTGAATATATATTAAAATATGTTAGCATTATCGGAAACGAAATATTTTTTAATTTTATATTCTATTTGAGTCGCTTTTTTTTTATTTTAAGGACGAAATTGTCATTATCTCAGCATTTAGTTTTTTAAAAATTAAACTATAGATTTAAGAAATAAAAAAAAAGCCATGGAATAAAAAGTTAATGAATTCTTACTTCGAATATTTCAAGTAAATTTCTATAATGAAATTAATATTTTACACTTACCAAAAGGATCAGATTTAATCAGATATTCCTGCGCAACCAATCAGTATAACGGATACGAAAAAAGTAAGTATTTACTCACATCTATACAATAGTATTTTAAGTATACTAATTATAGTACACTATGCAGGCCGATTACTAAAGTTAAATTTTTGAATTCCAAGAATTTTGTTGATAAGACAATATCAACTGACAATTTCTAGAACTGATATATTCTTAGCTAGTCCATACATGTTAAAATAATTTACGATATTTTTCACATTATTAAATCACATGGAACATTATTGCTGCAATCTCTCACAAAACTCTCTAACTAAAGAATTTTCTACTGGGAAATTAAGAAAAACAAATATTTTACTATGCGGTGTTCTGTCACGAGCAAATGCAAAATTTAATTAATTGAAAGACTAATTTGATTAGACATGGATTGAATACTTAATTGCACGCAACAAAACTGAGAAGAGCTTAACATTTCTTTGTATTTTATAGCTTAGCATTTCTTAGTACTTTATTGCTTATAATTGAAATAGAGTGTTTGTTTATAGATAGGTGTTTTATAGCTTATAAATCGATTACGCTTCAAGCTATTGTTTAGGAACTTTTCAGTACTTAAGTTATGAATCAGTTACATAATATATCTTTCAAATGCTCGAATAAATTTTATTGTTGCGAACCAAAAAAATACTAAGTTTTATACAGTTGTTTATAAAACCTTGATATTGTTGCAGTGCCATCGAATAATAAAAAAAAAAGAAATAATAATTGGTAGGGTGAAAAAATATCAACTTACAACAAAACATACGACTAAAATAATAAATCAAAAGCAAGACAAAACAAAATGTTTCTCTTCTAAAAATAAACAACCTCACCCCTCTTCCCTTTCACGCTGCAGCGAAACCACCAAAAATCACACCTGCTCTTAGACAAAAATCACAAAACAGGAGGTCTTGAAAACCTTTGTTAACCCGTAAAATTTTTATATCAAAATGTTCATTACTGTTTTGATCCATTTGTCGAAAAATATGCAAAATCTCACATTATGGCGTCTAATGGTTTATGAAAGTGCTCGCTCTAAACTTTATTTGAAAGAATTAATATATAAAACAATTTTTGTAAAAGAAAAAAATATTCTAAAGAATTACTAACTAAAATGGACTTTGTAAAAGAAAAAAGAAGTAAATTAAAAAAAAATGATCATGGTAAATTAATCATATGTTTAACTAAATGAATAATTTCGAGAAACAGGAGTGGAAAGATGTATCGTAAAAACTTCATTTTCTTAAAAAATTATAAATTTGGCACATTTCGAGCCCTCAGAAATAAACATTAATTCTCAAAGCTCGTCATACTTAAATGAGACAGTGAGGAAATGACAGGGCTCGAAGAAACTCAGAAATTTTACCCGTCCCAGAGTTCAACAACTCCTTTGAAACTAACCCGTCGCTTCTAAATAAATAAAAATATAATTTTCTCTTATTTATTACAAACATTTATATAAATTGCACAATGAATTAGTAGTTACTAGTATTACATTATACAGTAATAAAAGAAATACTAGGTTACTAATAGTAAAACCTAGTATTTCTATTATGAAATAATTTAAATGACGAAGGTCAAGCTATCTGGAATGTAAATTTATCCGAGGGTACTGCGTTTTTTAACTGAATCAAATATGACGTTCGCCAGTTCCACAATCAATCTAATGATTTGCGTAGGTTTCTGCACAGAAATCTGAAAAGGGTTTTTCATTTAGGTAGATGATCATAATTGCGTTTAACGCTTCTGTTTAAGACCAGTACGTAATGTGTTTTTTTGTAAGTTCATTGCTGAAAAGCAACTTTCAACCGCTACAGTACTCCCAGACAGAGAAAACATCAATTCCACCATGCGCAGTATATTGCTGTATTTCTAGATTAGAAGGTCATTTTAGAAGTGAGGCGCTGAACTCTTGTAAGATAACAAATATTGAAAATGTATCACAAACATTAACGGGAAAATGGCCATCCGTGCTGACTTCGGATTCGAGAAATTCGTTGCCCGCTGGGAATTTTGGACAGCCGAAGACGGGCGGTTTTTCGAGCCCTGTAAGCAACTGCATATTATAAATAGGAAAAAGTTAATAGGCCTGACAAAAATATATTACACTGTAGATTAAAGTAAAATTTATTGTATATATATTAAATAATAAAATGTTGTATCAAACATACATCATATTTATTTTTTTCATTATTTATAATGTCAAATTTGACTACTTGAAATATTCACCTTATTCTCGACCGCGTTTCATGTTTTCCACGGTAGGGGGTATAGAGGTTGTTTCAACTTCCGGTATAAGAATTTCTGCTGGTGTAAACCAAATTGCGTAAATCTGCATCTTAACTATCGTGTAATTGCATATCAATTTAGGAAAATTTCCCAAAGAACTTTTTTTATATCTTTATATGATATTTTAAAACATAAAGAACACATTTTCTCACAAAAATACGGCACAAAATTAAATTAAGAAAAACTAAGTATTCCGAGTCCAAATCCGGATTGTCAAAAAAAGAAATAGTCACTGTAATGTTAGGACGTCAGAAGAGGACCTCAAGACTTCCGGTAGTGTTTTTTTTTTTTTTTAGGATATATGGTGAATAAAAGAAATCTAATATCAAAATAAGTAGGAACCCCTGATAGCTCTAGAGTGAGACTAGCTCATTCGCTAGTGAGAGGTAGGCTTAGCGAAATTTTCTGAAATAGTGGTGACGACGACAATAACTTTTTTTTTTTAATCCAGACAATCAAAAAATATTTCCACAAGTTAACAACTTTGTGTTGTTTGTGCATTCTTTTTAATGTCGGGCACTTTTCCTATTGGCCTCCCGTGGTTAAGCCACGACTGTGGAATAGCGTTGTCCACGTCATACAACCACACAACCCGTTAATAGGGTGGGTTACATCCACACAGAAGAAACATACACAGAAAGAGAAAGTTACATCCATGCCGACGTCGGGAATCGAACACGCAAACACTGGCTCCATATTCCAGTGCAGTTTATGTAATATTTTATCGTAGAAATTTATTTAAAAATTAAGGTAGGTTTCTGCAGTGTTTAATTAGATTTGAGCAATTTTTTTTTTTTGCAACTCCCGGCAACATTTGGCTATTTTGCTAATCAAACTGTATTTACCTACTCACTGTTACACTCTTTTTCATATAATAAAGGTGCGAGTATTTATTTTTTAAGATAAACTAATTGGTATTGGCTAAGATAAGCTCGGGGGGGGGGGAATAAATAGAAGAAAAAAAAGGGCATTTTATTAAACTGTGGAATGGATGTCCGAAATGACATTTTTATCATTGCAGTTTAAATGAAGGTAAAATATTGAATAATTTTATTTGAAATAAGGCAAAATGAAATTTCATAAATATGACGGAATAATTAAAATCTTTAGTAAATCACAGATCGTGATTTCCCCTCCTTCTGAGGTGTATCAGATTATAATGATATCAAAAAGGAAAACATCATGATCGATAACACATTTAAAAAAAATAATATCACAAACATTTTTATGTGACGGTTGATAAAATATACCGCACCAAGCCATTAAAAATTTTGCACCATTTAAAAAATTTCTATGAACCATGCAATATGTTATAAAAAAATAAATCTGTATTGTCAAACATTTCATAGAAATACCTGAAAATAATTTTTTATTCAACGAATTTTAAAATGACATAGAACAGTTAAAGCTGAAAACTAAATATCGTTTGATTTTGTCATTTAGCTTGCTTGAATCATTATAAGTTAACACATATTTAGAGATAAATGTAATGTACATATGTATACGTGTAATGTATGTACATATGTATACGTGTAATGTATGTACAATGTATGTACAATGTATGTATAATATGTACAATGTATGTACATACATTCATGCATTGTACGTGCATAGATAGTACCTATGGAGATGCATACATGGAACATACGTGCATTGTACATGTGTGGATACATTCATTGGACACATATACATTGCAAATATGCATAGATGGGGATAGCATGTATATGTACACATGTAAAATTTGTACGAAAGAATTAGGTCCAATATATTTATGCACATAGGTACAGTATATGTACACACATATGTACATTATATGAACATTATATGTTTATTACATCATATGTACATTATATGAATGTACATCTGTACACTATATGTATATACATCTGTACAATATATGCTAATTGGTATTGGTATGCTAATTGGCATCTCGAATGTGTGTATGAGCATACGTAATGCATATCCAATGTATGCATGTACATCTGTACAATATATGCAGGTTGAAAGTATGCATGAATCTACGTAAATAGAAGTACGCCCAATGTACGTACAATCGTACACAAATGTATTATGCATATTTGGATACATACATTGAACATAAACATTTTGTGTATATGTACATCCATACATTGGACATGCATATCATGTACATGTATGCATACATATATTGTACATACTACTTACGTGACAATATTGTACAAATATATCTATATGTAAATACGTACAAAATGTATCATTATAAGGTACATTATACTACCTACTGTAAAATATAATAATTTATAAGAATACAATAGTCTTGTAATCGTGTATTTAGATTACATGTAATCATATATTATGATTACTTGTAATCACGATTACAAGTAATCGTGATTACTTTGTATTCATTTGTAATCACGATTACAAGTAATTGATTACAGTAATTTGTTATGTAATCACGATTACAGTTGTAATCAAAATTATGAATGTTTATAATCATGATTACAAGTAATTGATTACTGCAATCGAGTATTGAAATCACGATTACAGATGCAATCAAAATTTGTAATCATGATTACAAGTAATTGATTACCGTAATTTAAAAATGTAATCGATTACATTTTTGCTCTACTCTGATGTAATCAAAAATTTTGATTACAAATTTTGATTACATCAGAGTAGATTTGATTACTTGTAATCGTGATTACAAGTATTTGATTACTTGTAATCGTGATTACAAGTATTTGATTACATAGCTGTGATTATCTATAATCATTTACAGTTGTAATCGATTACTGTAATCGACGGCCAACTCTGGCATCTAATATTACGGCCAGGTATCCATCGAGTTTCTATAAAAGACGAAATTTTAAAGCCATCTTATTTAGGGTTATTTAACTGTTTTGTTTGACTATGGCAAAATAACTATTAAATAAATTGCTATTTAACCATTTTTCCCGAGATATTTCTACCATTGTAGTGGTAATGAAATAAAAACTGCAACACTAAAAATCGCATAAGCAGAAATTTCATCAGCACTATGGAATCACTTCAAAGATTGTTAGATAGAATGTTTAAATTAATTAGACATTTATGATGATAGAGAACATCAAATTTATTAAACGAAGCCGTCATATTCAATCGGCAACGCTTGTGTGAAATGATGATTATAATTAATACGCAATTTGTATTTCAACAAAGTTTCTAAACTCAGACAACCTCAGATTGTGACGGAATTTGTTTACAATAAAACGCAGAAACTTAAAAAATAATTCAAACCTCTTTTTTTCCACCTGACTTCCGTTATGTGATGATATTCTTTCTAAATGATTGTTTAGCCAACTAACTCATGATGTTACTGTAACAAAAATGAAAGATCCAACTCAAGAAACGGTTTAAACTATCATTTGAGAAAAAACAGAACATAGTTTGTTTTGCTTTCTTTTAAAATATCTTCTTTCGTAGCTCTTACTTCTATTTCATTTTTTTTAAAGTAAAATATTCAATGCATTGAAATGATTTTCATTCTTATGAATTTGAACCGAAATATTTCTTATTCTTCAAAGTCCTTACATTTAGACCTCTGATTTATTGAAAACTGTGTTCCAATAATTCTAATTTAATCATTTCATTTCTAAACATTTTCATGGAAAATTCAAGCTGTAGTATCGGTAATTTTTAATAATTTTATAACCGTAGTTGAAGAGCCGACCCAATTTTTGGGTTTACGACTACAAATGCTCAACTCCGCAGCCTTATTGTTTTGAGCCCAACCCAGAAGACAATGGAACTCCTTAATAAAGCATTTGAGGATGCTAGCCTTCGTGGGGAACTTTTTGATGGAACTTACCCGCATTTACGTTACATGAAGGGGAAAACTTTCCAAAGTTATCCAGAAGACTCTAACCCATTACTCGTCTACAACTTAGGGTCAGCACTATGGTGGGTGCTGGGATTTGAACTCGGAGAGGCAAGCGCTCTATCCACTGAGCCACCATGACTCTCTAGAAGAAATGTATCTATAACCGCCGTTGCACAGCTGACCCAATCTTTGAGTTTACGACTAATAATGTTCAACTCAGTCAACAAGAAATATTTTTTTAATAACCATCGTTGAACAGCCGACCCAATTTCGAGTTTACGACTACTAATAAACTACCACTATTAATAAACTACTACTACTAAACTACTACTACTAAACTGTTCAACTCAGTATTCTTGTAATTCGAATATTTGGACTTTGTTTTCGTGGAGAGTGTTTTTGCGGAATTAACCCACATATGCCTTACATGGAGAGAAAAATCACGAACCCCTCCCACGGTTAGCCTGATGACAAGAGGACTTTTAACCATGATCCATCTACCCCTGAGGATATTTTACGCCAGCGCAGTGGCTGGTGCGATCAGCCATCACTGGGATTCGAACCCGGGTCACTTCATTGGCAGACTCTATCTCCATAGCACTCAGCAAGAAATATTTTATTTCATGGAACAACCGATCCAATTTTAGGTTTACAACTACTTCAACTCTGTAGCTGTCTAACTTTGAACTTAATCCATGAGACAGGAAAATTCCAGTATTTGCGTTACACAGAGAGGAAAACTACAAGTGTATTACCATAGTTCAAGGTCGTTATAAAATTAAATGCTGCCGTAATTTCCAGAAGAACGCAGCCGACACTATTACCATGGTTTGTAATGTTTACACCCATTTGCAAGAGCTTTATAAAATCATAAACTTGTCGTGGATGATGTTAATGCAGTATTTTCAAATATTAATTCATTCATCAAATTTAATTTATTTTTTATAGGAGAAAAAGAAATTTAATTATTTAGTAAAAAGTAACTAAAATAAAATTTTTCTTTATCGACCTAAGTTGGAGTAGACTTTAAATTTTTTTTATATTCTTATTTTTTTCACTAAAGCAATAATTTGTTGCTAGAAACATTTGTCGCAAAGTATTTTGATTGAAAAATTAAAAAATACAAGCTTTATGGGTAGTCGAGATAATGGAATTTTAGCCAAATTAAAAAAGAAAAACATTCTTTTATCCTGCTAAAATAAAAAAATGAAGCCCTCCTTTTTTTTAAAAAAAGGAAGATAGTTAAAAAAATATATATAAGAAACGATAAAAAATATTTTTAAAAAATGTGTTGAAATGAGATATAATTTAATTAATTGTCAAAAGTTAACAATTAATGATTGAGTTCCAATTGAGCAACGTGGGGCATTTTCGAAATAATTTAAATAAAAGCAAAATAATTATGAAATCATTATAAGGAAAATAATACATTTTTTTTTTCATCTTCATGGAAGTATAATTAGGAATTAACTATTTTAATGCCGCATAAATCAATGAATCATAAAAATTTATCTATTCAATTTCCCAGCTTTTGCAGCAAACATTATTATTGTTGGTTAAATCTAGTTTAATTTGATAAGAAATGCCTATACATAGAATTAAAGCAAAACTGAAGCCGGCCGAAATTTGGAACCATGATTAAGATACATTTGGAGCAATCTTGGAAGAAAATATCTAACAAATAGGGAAGGTTAATAACACATTAGTCTTTAACTTTTTCATTATCAAGTAGTGAAAGCTCTTTTGAAATAAAATTGTTTACTTTTGAGAGCATAAATAAAATCTAAGAAAGCAGTACAAAAATATCCTTTATAGAAAAATTTGATCAGTTCAATAGAACTTTTTGAATATATATATATATACAATGTAGGGTTTAAGTTTTATCAAATCATTGTAAAGCTCATGTTTTTCAATTAATTAATTTGACATTTTCAAAAAAAAACATATAATTTTTGAAGACGATAGTAATATTATATGTGTATAGCGGTTAGAAGCCTTAACTGTTTGTGTCAGTACCTCAAATGCCAAAATTCATGAAAAATAAATAGCTGAAAATTAATGATTGGAAATTAATGGATTGAGATATTAATTACAAAATTTCTAAATTGTAGTTTATGAAAAAAAAATTATATAAATTGTTTTGAATAGTTTAAATAGTTTTAAGTTTTAATCACAAATAAGATTTAAAACAAATGCAATTGTCAATTTTAAAATTGATAGTTGGAAAGACAATTTTTTTCAAATAAAAATATTTAGTATCTTTTTTGTTTAAATTTTAATTTTAAAACTTTTGCACGATTCGAAAATAATTATGATAAAAAGAAATTTCTTTCAGAAAAAAAGTAGGTAATTCTGAACATTCTCCTAGTTTTCGAAACAGCAATAGACAATCTACCATATCACTATTTAGGAATTGACGCCGTTCCCATAGCAACTGCATCACGCCTGTCATAAACTACGTTCATGAATAATTTAATGACTCAACCAAGAATAATTAAGTCCAATTCCTAGCTTTAAAGCTGTTTTATGAGAAGTCACTAAAAAACAGTACTAGCTGTTATTTGAATATTGATTTTTTATTTTCAAAATGAAATTGAAAACTATTTGAAGTCCATGGTTTGAATAAATATGAGAATGCTAACATATAAAGAAGTATTTATTAATCTAATAAGTTTTTTTTCTTCTAATTTTTGGCTAGAATTTGAGTAATTATGAATAATAGAACTTTTATAACAGTCAAACATAAAAAAGTAGGTATGAACATTATTAGTTTTTTAATTTTCATGAATATTACTAATTTCTATTTTTTTACGAATGCAATCATTTATTTATATACTCTCTATAATTTGTATAATTAAAAATATAAAAGTTTATAGTATAGCCTATAAGAAAATAAAAATAAAAAATTTCTGAATATAGTAATTACTTTTCTACTTAGTGGGCTATAATGAATATGGGAGTTTATCTAAGAACATGTGTAAAAGAAACCCATGTTATGAATGCATTAGAATGAGACAAAGTGCAAGAAGTGGTAATATGAACCTGTTTTGCGTTTCTAAAAAAGTATATCATGTTCACTATACCTGACCATATTATGAGAAGCACTCTAAGACTCTGTGTAAAATTATAATTATCAGGTTTTATTATTTTTACACGACTTAAACCGGTTTGCACCTGTTTACGTTCGTGTGTCAATGGGTTAACATTGTAATACAATACGTTAAAAATAAATACAAATAGGAAGTCTACGAAAAATATCCTGCATAAAAACCCTTTACATGTATGTTTAAATATAAAAGTATTGCGTATAAACTCGTGCAAATCATGTCATTATTAAAAAAACTACACTGCGTCTAATAATTTGATCTAATTATTATAATATACTAATATAATGCTAGATATAATAAATCTTCTATATTTATATCGTCTAATTTAGCCAATTGATACACTAACGTAAGCAAGTGCAAACTGGTTTCAGTGGCATAAAACCAATAGAGCTGTATAGTATGACCTGATAATTAAGATTTTACATAGAATATTATTGTAAGTTTAAGAATTCGGCCAGGGATTGTATGTTGCTTTGTTTTCTTTTCTGTAAAAATTGTGAAAAGAAAGTGGGTTTCATAGATGAGTGATAGAGCGATTATTTCATGACGTATAATATGTTTTCATATTGTATTGTATTGAGCACTAGTTTTACCGCAAATGCACAACTGGGTATAATATAAAAAAAAACACAACTGCTTCCACTTAGTAGGAATAACATTTACCATGACGCAATGCTAAATTCTATGCCACTATCCACATAAATGCCACTATCCACATAAATCAATTATTAATCAAAAATCGAATGTCAATTACTTTTCTTTATAATGCAATAAAATCTGGCGAGCAGCTATTTAAACGATCAAACACTTCGTTTGTTTATTTGTGGTTTGAAGTTAGGCTCGCAGAAAATGCCGTTCATGGGTTAAATTTAGTAGGAATAACACAACCTGTGACGTAGGCTATAGTATACCCAATTAGTCTGAGAAGAAGCCTGACGAAAAAAAAATCTATCAGTTTCATTTGTTTTTATTCTTTTTAAATTTAATTTATATAAAAGTGAATTAAATTAATTTTATTTCTTTCAAAAATTTTTTTTTAAAAACTTAATTTGCTTGATCTGTTGGCTTGTCTAAAACGATTGGTATTGGCCTGTTTGTCTGACAGCAGGGCAACTCGCAAATATTGTGACAGACCACACGCGAATGGCAGGAAATTTTATTCTAATCAATTCGAAAAATTGCCTTTTTCTCACTGTAATAAAACTTTTAAATCAGTTAAAGTTGAAAAACGACTGTTACCAAACAATTGCACTGTTACTAATCAATTTCAATATTAATCAGTAGTTAAAATAAATAATTTAACTAGTATTTTTTATTATCTACAGTATTTTAGATGTACATAAATAATCTAATATTTTTTGAAGTTTTATATATATATATATATATATATATATATATATATATTTAATTATGATTTCAAGGAAAGATTAGAAATGTTTTTATACATAAAGCTAATGCATTAATTTAATGTGTTGTTTTATATATTGAACTAAAATCGGTTATTAAATTTTATTTTAACACTCCGTATTCAAAATTAAAATTTTTTTATCTGTTTCCTATGCTTTGTAATTAAATAAAACAGGAATTCAGAAAGCATCACTATCAAAGTAATTGAAAAAGGTATTAAAATATAAAGTTATTAAACTATAAAGTTAATAAAATATTAAGTTATTAAAATAAAAACTATAAAATGAAAGTCTTTAAAACGCGGAAAAATTATCAGCTTGTTAAACTAGTAGACTTTGAGCAAATTTTTTTACAGTTTATACTAAACTGGTTTTACTTATACTCAAAATACTGCTCTCGTGGATATTTTAAGTTAAAAAGTAATGTAGAATTCGAACTTTTTTCTTTGTTAACGGAATGCAGTTAAAAACTTAATCATGAAAATAAAGTGAAAAAAAAAAGCTGAAAAATTTAAAAATTTTCAGCTATTTACCGACTAAGTAGGTGGTGGTCTGTTATGAAAAAAGCATAGGTCATTTTGTGATAGGAAAATGGCAATACACAAATATTTTTTTTTTCGTTTTCCGCGGGATTGAAATAAATTTAACACAATAGTAATTCAGTTCAAACCATGAATGTATGTTAAAACTTATAACGGAATAAAAATGTGCAAAAAAGTATTTCTAGAATTTTTTTTTTCATTGGTGCCCTATACACGTGCTTAGTATATTCAATGGTTGTTCCGGGTTAATTTTAAGAAAGGGGAGCAAGGTCAGAAATAATTCATAACCTAAATTAGGTTAAATAGTCACAGAAAAATTTACCTTGAAGGCCCTCTCTAGAATATCTAACTATGAACGAATAAAAGAGACAATTATGTGGTTAGGGGCAGAAAAACAGTAGATGACCCCTTCATATGGGTGATTTCTACTCGGAAGAAATAAATGTCTTTTTCTTGGCTGAATATTGACTGGAAATTGTCTAGTTGAATCGAAAAATTAATACATACTGTCCCTGGCGATATTATAAAACTCAGTATAAAGATTCTACATAAAATTATAATTATCAGGGGATACTGTTTTACTCGGACGAAACCGGTTTGCACTTGTTTACGTTCGTGTATGAGTGGGTTAACATTGTAATGCAATACGTTGAAAATAAATACATATAGGAAGTCTATAAGAAGTCTCCTGAATAAAAACCCATTACATGTATGTTTAAATATAAAAATATTGCATACAGACTCGTGCAAAACATGTCGTTATTAAAAAACTACAGTGCGTCTAATCATTGGGTCTAATTATTATAATATATTCATATAATATAATAATTATTCTATATTTATCCAATTTATATTATATATCGTCTGATTTAACAAATTGACGATCGTCTGATTTATATATCGTCTGATTAACTGACTTGATTATATATCGTCTGATTTAACAAAACGAACGTAAACAATGTCTCGTAAAGCAGAGAATCTTACAGTGGCGTCTAAGAATGGGACAAATAAAGTGTTACTCACCCAAGAGTTGTCATGGTGACTATTGTGTACCAAAAGGCGGCCGGAATGGATGTGAAGGTGGTTCCCTCAACGTTCTTCTCGGCATAGAACATGACTGTGGCGAAAATAATGATAGCCATGGCCAGCGAGAAAACAAGAAATCCCAATTCAGAAGCACAACTTTTCAACGTGTATCCAAGAATGCGAAGACCCTGCGAATGACGGGAAAACTTGAATATTCGGAAGACGCGAAAAACACGGAGGGTGACAAAAGCGCCGGACACATCATCGTTGTCTTTGATACCCAGACCGATGTAGTAGGGTAAAATGGCCACTACGTCAATGATGCACATCACACTTCGCATGAACTTCCATCGGTCGGGGGCAGCGTACAACCTGAGTAGGTACTCAGCTGTGAAAATCATGACACATGCCGTGTCCAAGCAGAAGAAAGCCACCTTATAGTTGGAGCCACACGATCGGCGTTCGCCGGTTGCGTAGTCCAAAGCACAGGGTAGCGTCTCCACCACATTGGCCATGACAGAGACGGCGATGAAGAATCCAGTCACGTAGTAGAAGACTAGGGCAGCCGTACCCGTGTGTGGATTCTCGAAGGCTCGCCACATTTTCTGTCGCATGGTCGCGTGTATCAGGTCAAAATGATTGTCCACTTCTGACATCCTGTCGTCCATCAATCTCTCCGCGTTCTCCCTCTTCCTGTCCCTGTAGTCCTCGTAGCAGCAATCCCCAATCACATCCGGCACGATGCCGAAAAAGGCAAGCTCGTCGTCGTAAGCGAGCAGGCATTCGTGTTTCGGGTAGTGCAACTTACCCGTCCGGTAATAGTTGAGGATGTGACGGAAGATGTCCGGATCGCGGTCGAAGAAGTACTCCTTGCACGCCTCGTCGTAGAAGAATTCGCGCTCGTTCGAACCGAGCAACGTGTCCGGATACCTCTCGACGGTGTTCCGCCACGTCTCAAAGCGACGTCCGCTCACGTTGATCACAAATTTCTCGTCTTCTTTCTTCCGTTCTTCTTCTCGAGTCACGGGTGGTGCGGGTAAGGGACTGTTGGCGATGGGCACCCATCCGATGGCTGCCGCCCTCGCGAAGGGCAGCCAGGCAGCCACCGAAGCCATCTCAAGCGGCACACTTTTGGAGTGGTGCCAACACCTTCCAGCAACAGGCACATTTCATGGCTGGCTCACACAACACTGGTGGTGACCGGTGACTCTGGGGGCCACGTGACGACGACCTTCCCCGATGCAAGGGCGGCTCTTTCATGACAGCCACACGACTTTGGTTCCGCGAGAAGAAGCCATCTTTGTTATCATTTGGAAACGGAGAAGATCACCTCTATTCCACACAGGGAAAGTGACGCATGCGCTCTCCCGTCATCTGCAACAGCCCCCAGCATCCATCCGCGTTTTCATCCCGGCGTTACCTAGGTAACTTTGTGACGTCATCGGAATCCGAAACTCCTGTTTCTTCACTGCTCACAACTCAATTTCTTCCTTTCTCCGTTGTTCATTATTCCTCCAATTCCAAACGTTATTTTTGATCACTCAAAAATCATGTATCTTCATTTATTCTAAAACAGAGATCATTAAAGTATGTTTAAATTGACGAAAGTTAAAATAAGAACAGAATATAATTGTCAAGAAAAAAAAAAGAAAAAAGAAAGAAATGGGGAAAAGAGAAATGTAAATTTAAAGCTGAAGTTGTAACTTTAAATCCCGTTATTTATATTCTGATACGAAATGCAGATAAGTACGCAATGCAATGAGAGAGAAAAAATATGTTAAATAGGCGTTGATAATAGAAGTTCTGAACAAATCATCTCACAATTAATTTAAAGTCATTAAAAATATTTCCAAATAAAATAAAATGAAATAAGTCATTAAAGTATTTTTAAATTTTCTGATATTGTTTTTTTTTCCTTATTCTAACTGATAATCGAAAATTAAATAATTCCTTCATTCATGCTTCATATAAATTCTATTTTTAACCAATTTTCCTAAATATTAATAATAATTTACTTATCATTATTGCATTGATATTCCCATATTTATAATTTAATTAAAAAAAACTCACATTCTACAAATGTTTCATATATTTGTTTATGATTTAATAAACAGGATTCAAAATAAGTGAGAAATAATAATTTTTATCAGTATTTGCACTTAAAATAACGTTACAATGTAAGGAACAATTTCGTTACAAATAATAAATTAAATAACGTTACAATAAAAGGAAAAATTACAGAAATAAGTAATTAAAGTTCACGTTAAAGTATTTTTAAATTTTCTGATATTATTTTTTTCCTTATTCAAATTAATAATCGAAAATTAAATAATTCTCCCATTCATGCTTCATATAAATTCTATTTTTAACCAATTTTGCTAAATATCTATATATATATTTCTCTTACACGGCACCAAAAAAAAGCCTCATTACAACTCCCCGAATGGCAACGTTAGAAAATCGACCAATGATTGCTGCTAAAAATGTCACATGGCAAATGTCACATGAGGTGGCTCAACATATAGCGCTTTCAAAAACGGAAACAATAACCAGAGTCAGCATTATCAGGATGTTCAATTCAGATTCATGCCCTAAAAACATGATAATATTTAATTTAAACTCAATTAGGAATTAATTAGGCTGGCCTTCTCCATGACTATAAATAAGTCACAAGGTCAGACTTTTGAGAAAATCTGTTTAGTATTGATTAAACAAGTTTTTAGTCATGGACAACTTTATGTTGGCCTGTCAAGAGTTAAGTCATTTGACAGCCTTTCAGTTATTGCTCCAAGATGCCAAATCTGTAATTGTGTTTTCAAAGAAATTCTAAATGCTTAGTGTTAATTTCTTAGAGCTTTGCAGAAAAAAATGTTTTTTGGAAAAAATTTAATTGAAACTTCTATTGGCAGTAGGCAAGGGGAACTGCAAAAATCAAAACTCCCCGATTAGAAATGCAGCATGGCGACCTCCACGTGATATTTCTCGGTTAATGCTAACAGCCATGCATTTTAATTTATTGTATGTAAAACATCCTTATTTTGTTCTAAAATGTTATTTACTTTATCACAAATGTTAATTAATATAGAAACTGATTTCAATAATGCTGATCACCAAAAAATATTTCATTTGGCGATAAAACAAATTTTTGTGTTCTTGAAAATGAGAGACTTCTTGAGGGTTATTATCTCACAAGGAAAAGTTAGGGTTTAAAGTTTATATTTTTAAATAATAAAATTTTTTTCTAAAACTTTCAGAATTTCTAGCATTCACTAATTTATTATACACATTTAGTTGAATTTAGGTGAGTAACTGCAATATTTGATAATTTATTTTGCTAATATGTTTCTCATTTAGCTAATGTTTTGATTTTTTCACCATGTACAATCTAAATAGCTAATATACTTTTTTAAAAGCCAATAAGAACATTGATAGAATTCTTCTACATAAGTACAATACTATGTCTTTAATGATAAAGTGCTATGTCTTTGATGATAATATACTATGTCTTTGTGCTAGAACATTGTGTTCATTGGCGAGAGAGGGCAGCGAGCCATGGTTCACGGCGTGAACCACATAGGAATGGGTAGCAATTCTCGGGGGTTGGCGAGCGTTAGCGAGCTGGGGGCGGAGCCTCCTGGTTAATAATAATTTGCCTAACATTATTGCATTGATATTCCCATATTTATAATTTAATGACAAAAAACTCATATTCTAAAATTGTTTCATATATTTGTTTATGATTTAATAAACAGGATTCAAAATAAATGAGAAATAACAATTTTATCAGTATTTGCTCTAAAAATAACGTTACGACGCAAAGAACGATGCGTTCCTTCTGGCATTAAGTTAGAAATGATTACGCATTAAACATCTTTCCTGATATGTTTTTTTAAAGGTACTGTAAACTGCAGATCACAATCCGATGCAATAAACTCTACTATTCAAATAATACTCATGAATCTACTCCCAACTCTTGCTCGCTCGCCATTTTTCTCTCTTTTTGACGCTCAATAGATTGATACCTTAAAATTTAAAAAAAAAAATATTTAATTGAAAGAGTTTAACCACTTCCTTTACCAATCTTTTCGAAAACAAAAACTCAAAAAATCGACATACATTTTTTAATTTCATTAATAAATACAAGGAACTAAAACAAAACATAATACGCAAATTCTAAGTTGAAATTTTAATTTTTTACGTGTAAAAAAATATTTAATTTACCCTCAGTTTACTATTTCAAACTATCTCGGGCAAACAAACAAAAAAGAAATGAAATATTCGTCCTTGTATAGGTTCACATCTTCATAATCTTAAAAATCATCTGCATTATTTTCACTTTTTCTCGCCATTTTTTTAATGCTTCTTTCTATGTAAATTCATTAACCAATTCTGCTGTGTCCGAATTTACTCGGGATATTCAGGGAAGTGGTTACCGAATATCTTTTGTAATAAAATTTCAGCAAAATAATTTATCTCATTTGCAACTTTATATGCAAATTTACTTTTCATGCTCCCATTTATTTGTTGATAACTTAAGAATTAATTAATAGTTCAATGTTTTTCGTTGAAGAGATCTTTCCGCAAAAGTGCTTATTCCGAATAATGTTTTACAATTTTTGCCTTTATTATTTTAATAGCATATGTTGACAGTTTTCCTCGAAACTTGTAATAAAAGTAAACATAACTTATTTGCTGTCTACTAAGTTTAAAACGATTTATAAGTTTAGATGCCGGTTTAAATGTTGCCTAATAAGGTAATATTACGCACTTTTTAATAAAAAATAAATTAATTACCCCCCCCCTTCTAGTTTGAAGCGTTGAATAATAATCAAATCAAAAACATAATGAATACTATGAGTGGATAATAAATAAGTATTGAGTATAGTTAAGTGCGGCGAGCTCTCTGCTTATCGCTTATAGCTCTAAGTATTGTGGGCAATTAAAGTTAGGGATAAAATTTTTAATTTTTAAGCTGATGCCAACCAATCACATGGGGGCCGGGATAGCCTGGTCGGTAGGGCGCTGGGCCCATATCCAAGAGGTCGTGGGTTCGATCCTCGCCGGCCGAAGACTCCCCGTGTAGTAAATGGTGACTGATGCACGTTAAATCTGTCGAGTCTCAAAGTCCTCCATGTTCCCACAACAAATCAATACCTCTGGGGGTACTGATCCAGGAGTTTCCTTGTCTTCTGGATTGGTTCAAAATTACAAGGCTACGGAGTTGAACGTAAGTAGTCGTAAACCCATGAAATTGGGTCGGCTGTTCAACGACGGTTATAAAAAAAAAATAAACCAATCACATGACATTCCCACGGGTTTTGTATCTTTATGTATATCTTACGTGGACCCCTGTTCTCTGTCGCTCTTCGCTTTAATTGCTCTTTCTTAGCAGTTCAACTTAAAATATATGTATTAAAAAAAATACGTCCTCCAAATATTTCCCTTGTGACACTTATTAAGTAAACATAATTCACATTTTTCTAAGGAATCCTTTTTGCAAATAACATTTAAAATTAAAATTATATTGTTACAAGAAATTCGGTAAATTCGCGACTGTAATTTAATATTTTTTCTCACGAAACGGACGGATGTATTTTTAAATTCAATTTTTACATTTATCACTTTGTGCATGAAGCTAAAAATTAAATACTAATTCATTTAACGAATCACTTTAACCCTAATTCTTGATAGTATATTAATGTAATTTGCATCAAAAAATAATAATTGTTAAACGGTAAATAAGATCAGCTACAGACTTAAATAACTTTTTCTTAAAATGTAACGTTGCGTTACATTACTATTAATAAATAATAATAATAAAAACAATCCTCCTAAACTCTTTACTTAGAAATCAAGCAAAATCAAAAACTTAATAGGTAATTATTAAGGAAGCTAAGGTAAATTAATTAGATTAAGGTAAATAAAGGAGAAAAAAAATATTTATTGTTGTTGTTTGTTAATTTACGTCACGTTAGAGCTGCACAATGGGCTATTGGCGACGGTCTGGGGAAAATCCCGGAGGATGATCCGAAGACATGCCATCACAATTTTGATCCTCTGCGGAGGGAGAAATATTTATTGGAAAACAATGACTTTATAACTTATATCAATTTCATGCTGATGACAACCAAGCCAATAAGAGAAAAGAATGTGGCCAAACTGGATCCTACCACGTGATTTTCCAGCCAATAAAAATCTGTCGGCAACAATGGAAAACTACGACACCATCGTTAAATTTTTATATACTAGTGGGCTGCACCCCCTGCTCGCTAACGCTCGCCAACCCCCGAAAATTGCTACGCAATGTTATATGGTTTGCTCCGCAAACCAAGCTCGCTTCGCTCGCTACTAACTTAGGTACATTGCAAATGCACAAAATTCTAAGAATTCAAAACAATCATTCAAATCCATATAACATTTTTTTTTTCTAAAAAAAATTACATCTTTTTAGTAAATACTGAGTCCTTAAAATAAATTTGAATTCAAATAAATGACATGTAATTCGTTAAATCTATTAGAAATGTGCTATAGTATAAAATCTTAAGATAAAATTTCTAAAACTGATATCTCTTTAAAAAGATTAAAATTTCGGCTATAATTAAGTCTATTAAAAATTTAAATAAGTGAATTGCAATGGAAAAACCTGCATAAACAAATAAATTCTAGTAAAACAAATAAATTCGTGATATAAATCAAAAATTGTCAAATAAATTCGTAATACTTAAATTCGTGAAAAAAAAACGCTTTCGACAAAAAACCAAAATAGAGATCTATCGACAAAGACTTCTGCCTAGCTTATGCTCTCCCTGGTTATTTCAGTTTCCGTTTTTAAAAGCGCTATATGTTGAGCCATCTTAGCTAGATTTGGCATGTGACATTTTTAGCGGTAATCATTGGTCTATTTTCTAGCGTTGCCATTCGGGGAGTTGTAATGAGGCTTTTTTTATCGCCGTGTAAGAGAAATATATATATAGATACTGGTAAGAAATGAATTAAAAATAATAGTAAAAATTAAAGACAGCTTAAAATAAGGATTTATAAATATGTTTTCTGCAAATCAATTTCAATCATCTTAAAAATTATCTTAGGGAAGCAGTTGTTATTTAATTGCTTCAGAGACATTTTAAATTTCTTATACTATAACAGTAAAGCACATAAATAGCAGAATAAATGCAGCAATAAGATTTCCCTGGAATATTTTAATAGATAGCGTAAAATCGAATTTAATTCCATCTAAACTAAACCCAATTTCTTTAGGAGATAGTACTTCTTTTATTCTATTCTTACTATTAGTTCACTCCCTTCCTATTTTTATTCACCCACTCAACTCCCCTCTGCAGAGGATCAAAATTGTGATGGCATGTCTTCGGATCATCCTCAGGGATGTTTCCCAGACCGTCGCCAATAGCTCATTGTGCAGCTCTAGTGCGACGTAAATGAACTACCAACCAACTACCAACCACTCAACTTCAAATAAATTTTTTTTAAAACTTATAGTGAATGCAGTATTTTCAAATATTAATTCATTTATTGAATTTAATTAATTTACTTTATTTTTATATGAGAGAGATAAAATTGTAATTACAGTCAATTCGCTATAACTCGAAGTACGATAACTCGAATATTAATATAACTCGATTTTTTTATGAGGTCCAGACCCTTTTATCTTCAATTACATGTTAATTATTCTCGAATTTCACTCCCTTTAACTCGATTTTTTTTTGGATCTTTTAAAGCAAGAAAAAAAACCTAGGAGCTGATATCTTGCCCCTTCCTTTGCAACACACACACACAATGTCTTTCGCACTCTTCATGGAGAAGATAAAGCTGTCCCTCCTGAAGTATGTGAACAGTGGTTAAGTGAAACGTTACTAAATTTACTTCAAGGATACAGTTAAAATGATGTTTTCAATATTGATGAAATGGGTTTATTTTTTAAATGTCTTCCAAATAAGACGATGATGTTTAAGGATGAAAACTGCTCAGGGGGTAAAATGAGCAACGAACGTTTGACTGTCCTAGTTGGAGGAAATGCGTCTGGGACAGAGAAATTGCCCCTACTTGTTATCGGAAAAAAAGCGAAATCCCCAATGTTTCAAGAATGTAAAAACGTATCCTTTGGATTACAAGTCTAACAAAAAGTTTTGGATGACATCAGTTTTATTTGAAAACTATGTAAGAAAATTGGATCGGAAATTATTCGCTAAAAAAAGAAAAGTGATACTCTTCATGGATAAAGGCACAGAACATAGTGATCAACCTAATTTGAAAGCAGTAAACTTGCAGTTTCTCCCACCAAACACGACAGCAAAGTTGCAGCCGATGGACCAGGGTATCATAAAGTGCTTAAAACAGTCTTATCGTAAATGGCTTGTCAGAAAAATGATCTTAAATATTGTAAGCATTTGGAAGATTTGTAATTAATAAGCATTAATTAAATAATCCGACAATATTTTGAAAGTCCAAAACCGAAACGAACGGTAAGTCGAACTTCCGATATGTCGAAGTTTTTCGTCAGTCCTATCAGATTCGAGTTATCGCGAATTCACTGTATTTAGCAAAAAATAAGTAAAATAAAAAATTTTCTTTATAGACCTAAGAAAGAATTAACTGAAATCAGAGTTAGTTACTGAGACACTCTTGATAAATGTATCTGAAAGTCAATCACATCAATTTCAACTGAAGGTAAATATTTTGCAAGCTTGTTAATCACGCTAAACCGGACAAATCTTTTGCAAGCATAACCGTTTAAGAACTTTTGCATCGAAAATGCGTTTATCATCTTATCATGACTTTCTCTAACAATTCTATGCAGTTAATAATCTATTATTATTATTTTGCATTTTGTTTGTTTCGAATATTACTTGTCGTATACCTACTTCTACCACAACCGGTCATTTGACCGGAAGAACAATTATAAGTTTATCTGATCAGAAATGACGATGCAATGCTTGCTCAACGCATTGCATTCGATGAGTTGCACTTTTCTGCAAAGACTGTTGCGTAGTAAATTCAGTTCGAATAACTGTGAATTCAAATTTTAAGAAAGTACCAAGAATTTTAGATTGGAATTTATGAGTAGGAAAAAGTGACAAAGAGAAAAGTAATTTAGTTAGTTTTCGTTAGTAGCTTACATTTAATTTTGATAACTTTACTTCATTTCTAACTAACTGTTAGTTTTTACCCAGAGAAATGTCGAAATCAGGACAGTACAAGTTCTTAGAAGAAATAATATTGGTTATAAGAATTACAGAAATAATAATAATTAGAAGAAATATGTTTTCGGAAAATGTACAATGACACCCTGTATATGTCAAAAATGGGTTGAGCAATAAATTAAAAATTCTTATTCTTTGTGTTTGCAATAACTTAAAAATCGGCACTATACAATTTTGTTTAATTATAATAAAGTGTTTTTTAGCTTATTTCCTTCCTAATGTAAGGTTCGCATAAGCCTAATTTTATTATAGCAGAGAATAGTTTAACTTTCATAAAAAAAAGGTGGCAACATTCAGAGATGTAAATAGAACGCTTCGCAAACGCATATATTTCGCTGTTATTATTTTTCATTAAATACTTTTATAAAATATCTCTTCGCTTATTTACTGTATTGCATATTAATTAAATTCCTTGTCATTCAACTTTATCTTATACTAACATCCATATTTCCTACATTCAATCAAGAAACATAAGAGTCTATGGTAGAAATAGGTACAGATTAAGTGTTGGTATGTTTAGTGTTAAAATTGTCTTTACTTAGCCCCACAAAAAGAACAAACAAATATGCAAGGGTAGCTCTTCTATGTTGTTTGATGTGTTAATTGGGTATAATATGAAAAAAACACAACTACTTCGATTTAGTAGGAACGACATATGACGCAATGCTAAACGAATGGAATTTAGTTGTTGTTTATTTAGTTATTGTTATTAGTAGTTGTTGTTATTTGTTTTAGTTGTTGTTGTTTATTTAGTTGTATTTAGTTTCAATAACTTTTCCTTATAATGCAAAAAAATCTGGCGAGCAGCTATTTAAACGATCGAACACTTCGTTTGTTTATTTGTGGCTTGAAGTTAGGCTCGCAGAAAATACCGTTCATGGGTTAAATTTAGTAGGAACAACACAACCTGTGACGTAGGCTATATTATACCCAATTACAGACGCAATAAAAAGAAAATGACTTTTTACTCACTCACAAGATTGAAAAACTGAACACAATCATTTCAAAAGTTTCAGTTGAGACACGCTTTTAATATATGAATCTATCGACAAGTAAATCAATGTTTAACAGAATATTCCGAGTCAACGGATGGCGAATTTTTATTATCTCGAGTCAATACTTTTTGTTTTCTCACGGTTTTACTCGGCCGAATGCCTTAAAAAGCTTGCTTGTGAGTTACACTGTTAGATTGTGGAACTGCAAACGTGTTTTGTGCGATTGTTTACATAATGGTTGCAGACTTTAGACAGAAAAAAAATTTAGCAACACTTCACTGGCTTTTGGAAAAGTATCTCATTGTGTTGTCTCTCTTTTAAAAACTATCATACAAGGACTAATATTTAACTTTCTTAACTTGCCCGAGATAAGTCAGGATAGTAAACTAATAGTAAATTAAATATTTTTTACGAATAAAGAAGTTAAAAGTTGTGTTTTATGTTTTGTTTTAGTTTCTAGTATTAATGAATTGAAGAAAAAAAAAGGTGATTTTTTGCATTTGTTTAAAAATAAATGGTTGTTGTTGCTAATTCCCATCTGGTCTGACGGGGTCAGACCAGATCAATAAATCCGTTGACATTAAGAAAATCAGGAAACCAGAATGGGAGAGGAATGAATGTCGTTCCAGTTCAGCCCTAAACAGTTCAAGATGTGCTCAGGTGATGCCTGGTTTTGTTGGCATTTAAGGCAAAGAGGAAAGATCTTTTGATTAGCAGAAAATGTGAGACTTTTCAGGTGTCCACTGGCCAGTCGGGATAAGCAAGTGTTGGTTTGAAATAAATGGTAAGAGAAGCGATTAAAGCAGAAAAAAAAAGACTTAGAAAAATCAAAAGAAAAGCACTTGAAATTGCACTAATTTTTAAACAAATTGCAGTTTCGTTAAAATTAAATGAATAAATATCTATATGTTGAACTCGTAGTTGCAATACTGCAGGGTGTCCCGCATAATATTTTTTATAACAAGTTTAACCGTTAACAGCTCTCGAACTAATTGTAAAATATTTTTTATTGAACATATTACCATTACATTTTTTTCTACAAATCTTTGTCATTACAAGTATCAGCGACTCTTTCGAGTTGTTAATATAGAGATATCAAAATGAGTAAAAGAAAAGAATCTTTGAGAAAAAATATTGAAAAAGGAAGACTTTTTTTTTTAAAACTGAATTAATTTTGAGGTAACTTGATTGGTTCTTTGCAACTGTTTGTATGCATAAGGTCTCAAAAATGTGGTAAGTTTTTCATAAATATTTCGCCTGATTACCATCCATTTTATGATTTTACTGGAGGAACTTGAAAAATGAATTAAGAATAACTTTTATATTTACGTAATACTATGCAATATTTTTTGATCCTTGCTTTTTGATGTAATAATACGTTTAAACCGTTTATTTTCTCATCCGTTTTTTTTTTTTTTGATGCTGGCTTGCCAACATGATACAGTCTCTTGCCATATTATTAGACGCATTCTATGTAAAATTATGATTATCACGTGATACTATACCGATGTATTCTTTTGACTCGGATGAAACCGGTTTACGATCCAGTATCAATGGGTTAACATTGTAATGCAATACGTTAAAAATAAATACAAATGGGAAGTATTTAAGGAATCTCCTGAATATAAACCCATTACATGTATGTTTAAATATAAAAGTATTGCCTCGTGCAAATCATGTTATTATTAAAACACTACAGTGTTCCAAATAATTATTATAATATACTAATATAATGCTTGATATAATAAATATTCTATATTTATGTAATATATTGCCTAAAGTTTAATGGATTGACGTACGAACGTAAACAAGTGCAAACCGGTTTCAGTCACATAAAAACATTAAAGCTGTATCGCCTGATAATTAAGATTTTAAATAGAATCTTAGAGTGGGTCTAAGAATTTGGCCAGGGAGTGTAGAAAAAATCTGAGCTAACAAAGAGATCTAAAAAACATTGAAACTCGAAAAACGAAATTTCCCCTATCGTTTGGTAATTTAAAAATGGGGTTATTCCAAAAAGAAGTAGAATAAAACGTGTAAATCCCGGATTATTTATTTACTTATTTTAACTTCTTTTTCGATATTTTCGATATTTTAGAGTGAATAAAATGCGTTCTACAAATAAAAAGAAGTATCTTTCTTTGTTGCGAATAATGTATAGAATGGCCGAAAAAGGGACCGAAATATACCGGGTCCGCACCCAATCTTCAGAATCACGTAACTCCCTTAAGCTATAATGTCCAAACTCGGGCCGAAAATAGGGTACTATGGGCCAAATAATCGCACCAAAGGAAATTTTTATCAAGCAATTAGGGGGCCCACAATGGGTTCAAAACTTTTTTAGTCGACTAAGCACGAGAGTACGCCCCAACCTAAATATTCGTGGCTACACCGTTTAAGGCTTGTGTGTGAGTAAGATTGGCTGAGCGGGATGACGCGGCTTCATATCTTTTCTTTTTTAACTATTTTTCTCTCTTTCCCAAAGAAAAATAGTTAATTTTATATATAGAACACTTTATTCAAGTTAAAATATTGTAAACGATGCTAAAAAAATAATATAAAATAAAATAAATAAACAAGAAAATAAATAAAGGAAATTTATCATTTTAACTATTATTCGTTCTTTCCGAAAGGAAAATAGTTATTTTTTATACATAGAACACTTTATTCATGTTAAAATATCGATAAAACACATTAAAAAATAATATAAATAAAATAATTAGTAAAAAAATTTAAAATTTAACCCACGATGGGTATCGAACCAAGGACCTCCTGGCCTACAAATCCTACTTACTCGCAGGCTTACCAACTGCAACACACTCAACAAGCAAATATTTAGATTTAGGTACCTCTTTACGGTTAGTCAATAAAACCTATTTTTGCCCATTGCGGGGCTCCCTAATTCGTCTATAAAAATTTTCTTTGGTATGCGATTGTTTAGTATTTTAAACTATAAATTCTGGTTTGAAAACTGTAAGTTAATATTTAATGGAGATACGTGTTGATTCGTATGTGTAGCGTCGGAACCAACATTTATTCGTCCGTAAAAGAAAGATATGTTTTAGTAAATAACAAGAATTTGAAATTAAGAAAAATACGAAAACTATTTCAAAACTATTAAATTTCGTGATAAAGTATATCGTGAAAAAGTATATTTAGTTCTGATTTTTGTCAGTTAACTGAAACGGGTAATAAATTGTTGTAGAAAATTTCAAAAGAATTTGAAGATATGTTTTATTCAAGAACAAGAATTTAAAAATAAGAAATAATGAAAACTATTTCGAAAATCGCGACCAATACAAAACGATTGATTGCGCGATAAAGTATTTTGCTCTCGTTTCTAGTTCTGATTTTCGTCAGTACTTCTTAAAATAGTAAATCATTTCATAACTTGTAAATCAATGTTATTGAAGTATGTTAAATCAATTTTTCACATACACTTCAAGAAATTCTAGATGCACAAAAATTCCATGTAATATTTAGTTGAAACTTTCTTAATCGGCTCTAGTTCAGAACATTTGAAATAACTAATTTTTTAAAATTATAAATCATTTCACAACTTATTTTAATATCAAGAAAATCTGGATGCAAAAAAATTTCACTTACATTTGTTCAAAACTTTTTTAATTGGCGAATTTTGAATTGGCGACTTTAGTTCGGAAAATTTCAAATAACTAATTAGTGAGAAGCAAGGATTATAACAACCCTGGAACACAAAACAAATTAGAATTCTCTCTCTTCTTGTGGAACAAGGCTTAATTTTTAAAGTTTCTGTAATTTGATTAGAGACGTTAAATATAAGTTTGTTCGTTGTTTGTTTATGTCAAAGTATAGTGGTATTTTTAACATAGTGGTATAGATATATGTTAGTGGTTTTCGAGACTGAAAGTAACAACTCAAGTCTGGCTTGTGATCTATCAAGTAAGTTTCCATTATAGTTGCTATATAATTCGTTATTACTATTCGTTTTGTTTTTACATTTATTTCATAATTGTTTACGTTAATAGTTGTGATTGAAGTGATTTTTTATTTTTATTCATAGATTTGTTTTCTTAAGAAATGCAGTTATTTTCATTAATTACGGATTTTGATTCATTTATTTATATACACTGATTTGTGTGAGGTTAAATTTCAGTAGAGATGTATTATATACTTTAAAATGGTATGTGTAAGGAATGATTATTAAATGTTTAATATTCTTACAAAGTTATTTTGGGAAGATGTTTATGAATAAATTTGTATAATTATCTGAGACAGATTAAATCACGGTTTTTATATCAATCTTTCGATATTTCAGATAGTATAAATTAAAGAATTGTTACTTAAGTAATTTTTACGGGTGCTTGATTAAGAAAATTATCTAGAAATTTTATATATATATAAGAACACACAAATATCACGCAATATTAAAATCAAGCATCATGATTCTTATTTAGGAAATTTCAAACCGCACATCGTGATTCATATTCACTTGGTTTGAAAGTAGCACACTGTGATCTCAGGAATTGAATTGTTATAAGCAGTATTTTAAAATTATGTATCCCGGTTTATATTCACGTGATTTTAAAATCAAACTTTGATTCTTCTCCGTGCTAGAGCCCCTGAATTCCTAGCCTTACTCCGTACTATTTTAAATTCAAATATTACGATTCGCAAACACTATAAATATCACGCTTCTTATTCCAATGATTTAAAAATCGCACATTGCGATCACGAAATTTAGCTTTTAAGAATTTAGTTTTCGTAGTTGTAAAAAAGTAAGTAAATTTTTCCTCTGACATACTTATAATTTAAAACATGCTTGTAATATTTATGCTCAATATTCAACACATATAATTAAAAAATTTTGTTTTAAAATTTTTTATTTTTTTTCTGAAGCCATTTTTATTATTATTTTTTAATTATTACTGAAGGATTGTTAAAATCTATCATATAGTGTTATGCATTTCGTAAATATTGTTCTAAAATGTATATTAATTGCATGAAATAATATGGCTTGTAAGGCACATGAATTAAATTTATTTGTACCTTAATTATTTCCCAAATGAGATTAAAAAATTAAATATTGATTTCTCATTTTTAAAAATTGTAATTAAAATTTGCAATATTCTAAAAGAAGAAATTGACCACAATAATGAATTTACACGCCTCCTAAGTAAACTTCGTTTGCCTCTTAAATGTCATAAATTTAGGATTAATTTTGTTCTAGGATTAAATTCAAATACAAGATTGAACTTCGCTTTGAACGAAATTTGTTTTAATTCAATGTATATAATTTTGATAGTAATATTTTTTGGAACTTTTTTGTTTTGCCCGTATGTGTACAGAACACTTCAAACAAACTTTTTTCCAATTTTTTTATCTCCCCAAATTTAACATTATATCAAATTTGAAAATTTTCAACGTGTAGTTTTATGTTAAAGTTTTTATTTCGCATTTTGAGAAAAATTTTGGAAATAAGACAATTTTAACGTAAGCATTACTTATATTCCTCCTCTCTTATCAGCAAAAATATTCAAATCACTAACCCTCTCCCTATGTTAAGTGCTTATGTCATATTTAAATAGCCCTGTATCAACCCTATTTTGCCTCTGAACTGTTTTCTTTAAATTTATCGAAATATTTCATACACTTAAAAACTAAAAATATTTTTCAAAACAAATTTTTTTTAGTTTTATTTTTAGTATTTGTACTTATATTTTTTGAAATAGTTTTATCACATTCAAATCGTTTACTCACTTTTTTTTTTACGAAATTGCTAAAGAAATGTAAAGTACGTATTTAAATATGGAGAAAAAATGTTTTTTTTTTTAAAAAGTTGTTTCTAGAAGTTATACACCGAAGTGCCATTACATTATGACCACCCTGCTAATAACATTAGCCCTCAAAACTGTTAGCACCCGCCGTGGCATTGATTCCACAAGGTGCTGATAGGTAGTCTGAGGTATCTAGTACCAAGCGCTCACCAACTGGTCCTGTAATTCCCTCACACTGCGAGGGGGTAGCGTGGCAGCACGAATTTGGTTTTCCAAGTAGGACCACAAATGCTCTATTGGATTAAGGTCAGGTGAATTTGGGGGCCTAGATATGACTTGAAAGTCACTGGAAAAATCCATGACGATGGCCCTCGAAGCAATCCATGACGATTCGACCCTTATGACATGGTGCATTATCCTGTTGGTAAACACCCCCCCCCCCGCAGGAAAAACTGTTGCTATGAATGGGTGAACCTGGTCTGCAACTATGTTCAATTAGTTTACAGACGTCAGGAATTGTTCTATGAGGATTATGGGTTCTAATGTGCCCCTTGAAAACATTGTTACTGGGCGAGAAACCATGAAAACCTGGGAGAGATCATTGTTATAGATGGGTGGGCATAATATAATGGCTCTTCGGTGTATATTGAGTTGGTTTAGAATCCAAGCTTAGCTTGAAATTAAAGATGTGAAAACCTATATGCACTTTAAATAAAATTGTTTTCTCCTATACAATATTATCTATATATTCATGAGAAATAAATGTCAATTATTCTATCCAGATATTATGCGTTTGTATTACCTATAAAAAAATACTTTATATCTTTAACAAAAATGTGAGCTTAATAGACAACTGTTTAGCTTTAACCATTGGCTGCTACGCTTTTATTAAATCGCTTTTGTATGTATTTGGCTGGAATCATGAAAACTTTCGACCTATTTTTGATGATCTAGAGGACTAAAATTTAAACTGGGAGTGCTTTATAACCGTTGTTGAACAGCCAACCCTACTTTTGGGTTTAAGACTAATTATCTTCAACTCCGTAGTCTTGTAATTTTGAACCCAATCCAGAAGACAAGGGAACTCCTGTATCAAGTATTGGGAGACATTTCGCTTTCGTGGAGGGCTTTTTGATGGAATTATAACCCGCATTATCGTTACATGGAGAGGAAAACCTCGAAAACTTCCATGGTAAGCCTGACGGCAAGGAGACCCATGATACGTCTACCACTGGGGATATTTTGCGTCAGCACTGTTGTCGGTGCAAATCAGACGCGGAATTCGTATCGACCATCCAACTCTGGGATTCGAACTCGTTTCACCTCATTTAAAGGAAAAAGCTCTCTATCCCTTGAGTCATCACGGCTCAGCTGGAACTGTTTGCGGAATGACAAAGTTTCTATCATTTTTTCTGATTGCTAGAAGTAGCTTTTATTGTCTATCGAAATTTCGACTACTTTCCGATTAGCCAGAGCATTCAAATCTCGACTAGAGCTTTATTAAAAAAAGACAATACATGTTTTAATAGCTTCCTGAAAGCGATAAGAAAATATCATTACAATTATATTCCAAACAAAATTTCCTACCAAATAAAATTGCGATTACTTTTCGTCTAGTTAGAGTGTTTAAATTTCAAATGATGTTTTGACCTTGGCTACAACAAATTACTAATTCCTAAAAATTCTAAGCTAAAATTTGTTTCAATTTTTAATTCCAGTTGAAAATCCGATCACTTTCTGGAGTAATAACAAAAAGGAAAGTAATAAAATGAAAAACTTCTTTAAAACTTTTTATGGAATTAAGAAAAAAAAGAGAAAGTAATCCTATCTGCTATGTCAGCCAATACCGACCGTCTTTCAAACGTATTTATCGTTTACCTTACGTTTATAATTAGTTACTTTTAATGACAAACATAGAATTATTTCTACGTTATTGTATACTTCTTTTTAAAAAACGTTGTTTTTAAAATTTTAATTTTATATGTGTTAAATTCATTTTTTTATGTGTCCAAGCTAAGTACATTTGTTTAAAAATGCTGCTATATATTTTTAAATATTGTTTCTATTGTAGTACTCAAATTTAAAACATAAATTCTTTACTTTTCCTATCTGTTTCATTGATGTTTTTTCTTATATATATATATATATATATATATATATATATATATATATATATATATATATATATATATATATATATATATATATATATATATATATATATATATATATATATGATCACGCATACGCATATATATATATATATATATATATATATATATATATATATATATATATATATATATATATGATCACGCATACGCATATATATATATATATATATATATATATATATGCGTATGCGTGATGAGTTGTAGATTCGTAGCCCTTATTCCGACAGAACTGTTTCCAAATTTGAAACTTAATCTGAAATATTTTCCGTAAAGATTTTGACTTCTTTTTTTTTCATGAAACAAAGAAATTGATGCGAATCTAGCTTGAATGTTAAAGGCAAGAGGAAGTGTGTAAAAAATTGTTTACTTTTGCGTATTAAACTATCAAACTAATGAAAAAAATAGAACCAATTGAAAAATATTATAACCGTTAAAAACATTAATTTAATGCCAAAAATGAAATATTTTTTTCTCTTTAGTTTAACCATGATTGAAAATCAAAATATAATTTATATATATTTTTAGACTAATATGTGATTTTGAATGTCGAAATCTAAATTTTAAATAATTTTATTCCAGAAAAATACATGAACTTTTTAATTTTTTTCTCAAGTTTTTTCGATATTGTGGATTTTTTTATTTAAAATTCTTTACCGAAGCATTTTGATTATTTTGATTAATATTACTGAAATATATAAATTGAACATTAATTTATTGGATGAAAATTATCTTTTTCTTAAGAGGAAAATGTTAAAAATCGATTATATTATAACAATCGATTACCTAGCTATCGGTTTATCGATGGGAATAACTAGGTTAACATTACTTTATTTTCTATTACAAAATGTTACTTAGATTTGACAACAGAAATCAGCGTATCTCTTAAAAAGGTGATTTGATTAAGCAACAAAAAGTAGTTTAAGAATATTATGGACGGAATACAAAACTGCGTTTATAAATTTGTCTGATTTAATAACTAATTGAACTTTTTAATTACTTAAAGAATCCTTTTTAGGATAATTTTTTTTTTTAGTTTCGTGAATTTCGAAATATTTAAAATATGATTTTGTTTGGTTACTTATATCAAAACTTTAATGTAAAATCCATTTTTTTTTATCATTGTTATAAATATTAAGCTTCTTAAATAAATATCAACTGAAAAATCTAGAAATCAAGAAAACACACAGACGTTAAAGCACTTAGTTTACACAAATATAACACAGATTACACTACCCGCTAATTCGAAGAGTTGAATCTTAATTTTATTTTTCATTAATAAATGTTCAGTTGAAGATCTGTTCCACGTGTTTTTTTTTCGTCACATCAGAAATCTCAGAACGGCGTTTGTGAATCTTTCTTTTTTTCATGATAAGCTATGTTTTATATTTGTTTCTTTAATACCAATTTGAAGTTTTAAATTAACTGTGCTATTTATTTCTAATGTTCTTTTTCAGCTGTCTTTTTTTATATCGTCGTATATATTAGGTACCAACTTGATTTTTCATTACCGTCAATTTCAAGATCTTTTTTTACTATTTTTCCACTTAGCTTTACAGTAAATATTTGTTGAATGTCTTACATTATTATAAAACATTCGAAAAGAGTTCCTGAATTTAATGAATGTTTTTGTTGAAGCAATTACGTTCTACTGATAACTAGATTCAGAAATAAATTTAAATTGTAGAGTCTAGTGTTACAATCAGTTTATTTTTCAGAAATGATTAAAACACGAATTTGTTAGTTATAGATGTACTATACGAATATGCAAATTAATATTTTTATAACACCAATACCGATTAAGATGTGCTAAACATGTAATTTTTTTTAACAGAAGAGTTTGTAATTTTTAATTGCTGCCGTTGTAATTTAAAACTAATTTGTAATACTTTCTCTTCTCTGAGTATCCTGGGATTATCATGTCTATTTTCGCCAAAACCGATATTATCACCAAAAGGTAGCTTCCGTGACAATAGACCAAATTTTATCATATTTTCTGTGTATAATCCTTGACTACGCGAGTTAGTTTTGAAAGTTTAGTGAGGAAAAATAGAGGTTCTTATTTTGTTTTGATTCTTTTTATTACACTTTTTTATTGCGTATTTTTACACTTACAGTTTTTTGTTATTTTATTATTTGATAAAATCAATGTGTTTAGAATATTTGGAAATTGTTTTTCATTATGATTGCATCAAATGACTTGCGCATTCCCGCTGACAGGTCGACGGGAAGATCCCCAAATACCTTTTTAATTTTCATTTTTAGCTAAATAAATTCAATCTAAGCTTTATAAATTTAAAATAAACATATAGCTCATTATTGATAAAAGTGATTGTAGTTTACTTAAAATTTGTTTCTATTAGTTGGATCTAAAATTACATTGCATGTCTGATACTATAAATATCCTTTTTTTTCCTGTAACTAATACCAAAATAAAATTATACTTAACCATCTTTAGGGTGACACACCTAGAGTTAGAAGCTCCATTTTAACTTTTTAATGTTTCAAAAAAAATTTTTTTTTTTTTTTTTTGAAAGAGCTGTTCAAAGTTTCAACAAATCCAGATCGCCCATAGAAAAAAAATTGCTTCATTTAATTAAACGAACATAAAACGATTAGAATGGAACTCTTTATTTTGCTATCAATTAAAAAAAATTACAACTTGAATTGGAATTTTGTTCACTTTACGTGGAAAAACGTTGTTTTGTGTTTTAAATGAAAGTGTGCGAACTTTCTCTTAACTAATGTTTTTTCAAGAATGATTTTATTACTGTTTCCCGATTACAGGGATGTAGCAGATTATGTCTATTTAGGTTTTTACAAATCTAACGACAGTCCAGAGTGGGCCAAAGGTTTGAGGATTGAGGATTTTGCCAGGGAAACTTATTCTTTGACCTGGACATCCGATTTTTTACCCCAATCACTCTAAAATCTGATTTTAAAGAATTGAGATTGTTTTAGATGTTTCTCTTATATATTTGCGTATATGTAGTTTATTTGAAAAAAGCCCTCCTCCCTCGAATGAATCGTATTTTCCCTTATTCATTTTAAATTGGTTTCATCACGGATTAAATAATCACTGATATCATACAATATTTTATCTAGGTATATATCTATGTATATATATATATATATATATATATATATATATATATATATATATATATATATATATATATATATATATATATATATATATATATATATATATATATATATGTGTGTGTGTGTGTGTGTGTCTATCATACAATTGAAAAATTATAAAAATGTTTTGGTATTTTTTAGGTATTAACGCCTTTACTGGAACTATCAGTGGGGCCTCTCAAGACTTACTAAAGAAACGTTGTTGCTTTGGAGAACATCAGAAATATGATCCGAAGACATGCCATCCTAATTTTGATCCTCTTCAGAGGGGGTGGCTCTTCTGCTTTGGTAGCCCTGACGACCTGTGTGCGAAGTAGAACACTTTACTGCAGAACAGTTTCACGAGGTACCACGGAAACCTGATTGAACTGGCAATCTAATCTGGAATTAGTTTACTGGGCATTGTAAGTACTCGTATTGATTTATTAATTGTTATTGTGGTCTTTTTTATTTTTATTTTATTTTATAATCGTCGTTGATTTAATTTTATCTCATTAAATCTTTGGGTTTAAGAATACTGATGTTCAACTCCGTAGTCATGTAATTTTGAATCCAACCCAGAAGAAAAGAGAACTCCTAGATCAAGTATTGGGAGAAATTTACCCTCGTGGAAGACTTCTTGATGGAACTAAGTCGCATTTGCCTTTCATGATTTCGGAAAACTTCGAAAAACTCCCACAGTTAGCCTGATGGCAAGGGGACTCTCACCCATGATCCGTCTACCACAGAGGATATTTAACATCAGCAGTGTGGTCGGTGTGATCACTCTGTCCTCTGAGCCAAAACTGTTCGGTCTTTTCTAATTGAAAATATTCGTATATAGAATTTTAATCTAAGTGTAAATATTATGACTTTTTTTTACCCCTTTTGTTAAATTTTTTTTCAGCCGATTTTTCTAAAAAATGTAATGTTTCAAAATAAATGCTAAATAAGGAAAAGTATTTTGCGTTTTCAAAATGTCCCAATATTGTATTTTTCCCCTTCTTTAACTTTACAACCTTTTATACTAATACTAACTTCCTTAATCTTGTGTTTTTAAGTCCCGCAATGAACTGATAGTAAAGACATGGTGGTTCCCAGTTGAACACCGAAGTCAAGCCTTACTGGCTGCGGTCAGTAAGTGGGTGGGTGGTCATTCTGATCAACCTGCGCAGGGACCGAGAGAGCACGGTATCTGCTCTCGTTAAACTGCTCTACCGTAAAATGCTCGACTTCACGCGCAGGTTATCGGGCAACCAAAGCGAAGGAGCCATCCCCTCTGCAAAAGATCAAAATTGTGATGGCACTTCTTCGGATCCTCTTCAGGGATGTTTCCCTGACCGTTGCCTATACCCCATTGTACAGCTCTAATGCGAAGTAAATAAAGTATCTTGTGTTTTTCAATACCTTTTTATCATACATTTTAATTTTGTGTTAGTTTAAAATGATAAAAAAATATTCTTTTTTATTTATATAAGTGCAAAATAGCTCTCTTTAGAGCAATGTTTCTTAACCTTTTTTCACAATGGACCCTTTTTAAAATTTTTTAAGGAGTCCCGGACCCCCTCCCTGGGAAAAAATAACTGTGAAAACAACATCAATTATTAGAAAACATTTAATTTTATTATTTTAAGAGCACAAAATTTTTAAAATTAAAATTTTTAATGTGAAGGTTGTTGCTACTGTTCCTTAATTAATAAATTGAACTGAGGGATAGTTTTCGACAAAGCAACGCGCATATCATGTTCAACATTCAATCACAAGTTTTTATTGTCACAAGTGTGGAAAATCCGGCTTCGTTAAGATACACTGTAGCTAACGGAATTATAGTTGCCATAGCTCGCTTTACAAGCAATTAGTAGGCTTCTCTCACAAAAGACCAGAACTCTCCGAGTGTTTTTGAATTGAAATCCATTTTTAGCTAGAACTTTGTTCTAAGATCAATAAGCTCATCTTTAGCAAGGTTTATATCATTGATACAGTCAATATCACAAAGAAAAGGATTAGGAATCCCCAACTCATCTTTTATATTTATCTCATCCAAAATAAAATATTTTTTACAGGAAACTTGAGGTACCTCCAGGTGTTCAGATTCCATTTTTTAAGTTATTCAGTAATAAATTATCTTACCGAGATGCATTTTCTGAAAGAACTTCGTCCAACATTTGAAAGTTTGCATATATCTCATTTTGAATTCTATTTTTTCAAAGTGGCATTTTCAAAAAGAATGCTTGTAATTTCTCAGGTGCATCCATAATGGTAATATCAGGCCCTTGAATTAAAAGACTTAATTGTTCACATGGTTAAAAATATCTTCTTCTTTTTTTTTTTTTTTTTTTTGAAATATTCGCAGAGTGGGTTATCTTTTTCTTCTAGAAAAAGTGATACTTCTGTCCCCTACATGAAAATTCGTTTCAAAACCTGTCCTCGTGCTTCTAATAAAATTCACAGTTTTAATAACTATTGATAATACTTCTTTTAAGCTGGTTGGAAGAGTTTTTGTAGCTAGTGCATGTCTATTAGGAGACTTTTTACCAATAGGGCAAAACGAGATTTATTGCCGAGCATCTCATGTGCTGCATCTGTACAAAGAGAGTGAAGTTTTTCTTTCCAGTCGAAGTCGTGTTTGGTAAAGAAAACATTTAACATTACTAAAACATTAACTGACTTTGTAGTTCGCAAAAGAGACTCACAAAATAAGAATTCCTCAGTGAGACACGCAACGAACAAAAACAAGAAGTTAATTACAGTTCGAGATGTCTGTAGTTTCATCCAGTAGCATACTAAAGGGAAATGTCGATGCTTTCAATTTATCGATGATCTGTTTCAAGATATTAAAGAAATTTCAACTATTCTTGAATGTATCACATCATTTGATAATGGAATATCCTCAAGTTTTTTTCTTTGTTCCAGTCCACAAACTAATTCAACCATATCCAGCGCACAAAGCTTAATTAACGTCTAAGCGGTTTCTTGCTTTTGACAATACGATATGCAACTTTGAGTAATGCCTCAACTAGAGGTTTTCACGAAATACCAAATGCAAGTTTGGTTAATGTTCCAGATTTCAAAAACTGGGCTTTCTTCTAAGTAAAAACTTCTAGATCTAGTAACCTGGACAAGGTGTCAAATGCACGTAGCTTGATAGGGGTTGATAAAACTAGCACAGCGGACGTCATCAGGGGGTTGCCCCTGATGGTGCAAACTGAATGCCGGTTAGTGGAGGTTGTTAAAAATATGACAGGGATATTAGAGGGCTGTGTGCTGTCCGCACTGAATTTAGGGTATCTCGATCACCTAGTTTCAAATATGTATTTTCACCGTTTAGAAAAAAAGTCAACGTTATTTAAATATTATTGATCCAAACGTTTTAAAAATTAGGAAAAGTTAACGGACCCCTAAATTATGACCCATGGACCCCTAAGGGGTCCATGAACCACAGGTTAAGAAACCCTGCTTTAGAGCATTATCTGGTAAAATATTGGTTCGATAGAGAATTATGGGATTTTTATATTTTAATATTTTATATTTTTCTTTTTTTATATTATGTATTTTAATACCCGCCCGGATATAACCGGAAATTGCCGGATGATAAATCCAAATTTTAAAAATCTTTGCTGGTTACCTGGAACTGGCTGGGTAGAAGATTTAATATGACGCAGCAAAATTTTAGTGACCACCAGTACATCTCTAGAAAAAAGTAGCCTCCACTTATATTTCTGCAACTTTGTCTTTTTTTTAATGAAAACTTCAGTTTTTCATAAGTTTATTGTTCACAATTTCCAAGTTTAATTACATGAATTATTTCATGATGTGCTTCCAAATCCACCAAATTTTACTAAAATCGAGTGTAGGGGGAGGGAAAGTGATTGATATGACGTGGAATTATTCTGTTAATTGTTTGTGATTTATTATATTGTATATGCAGAGTTTAATGAAATATTACGAAAGACTTTTCTGAATTGCTTTTCAACGGTTTAATTATTTAAGTTCAGGACATAAAATGTTATTTTCTCCTTAGTTTTAAATAAACCAAATGGAAACCCTATTTTAAAATGGATTTTGTTATTTTTTCTATAAGTTTTTTTTTAATGTAATATTTGGTGTTTTGTCTTGCAGACAGGAACAGCAAGTTGCACGTCATTGTGGACAAGGCCGAAAATAGATAAGTACATTTTCAGATTATTTTTTAGAAATTTTTGTATCAGTGCTTCCCGTATGTATCATGTCGTAAAGTTCATAGCTCAAATGTCCAGTCAACTCCACCTAATCTGATCAATATGTGTTCGATCGTCTTGATTGCACCCATTTTGCCAGACATTATCAAGACAATGATCACATATATCTCCCTTCTCGACCCATGGTATCACATATTTATATAAAACGAGACTTTCTGACTCCAGCGGCCCATGATCAAACGGACTTGATCATAATTCCTTACTCTCGTATAATAAGTAACTTCCGAAAGAACTATCGTCGAATGACGTGACATCATTATTCAACCGAACATGTCAAAAAGTAATTACTCGAAATTGAAATTCGCAAAGCGTAATAACAATGTATTAAAAATAAAAGGAGTTGAAAAATTTATAAATGTGAAATGACGATAGAATCGTTCCAAATTGAATGCTTCAAAAATTGATAACTCAAATTCGTAACAATGTATTAAATGCAGCGAAATTTAGTTAAAAAGCCATTTAGAAGCAGCAAAAAAAAAAAAAAAAAAAAAAAACATCGAAACAATCTTTTGTATTGCAAACGAAAATTAACTATTCATTATGGGTAAACATTCATTGTTTGAATATTTATTAGTAGTGATATATTAGGGGATAACTTTTCATACATCGATCAAATTCGGTTAAATAATATCAGGGTAAAGATTTAAAATACGGCACAATCTGAGGGTACCTTTTGATAGATTACAATTTAATACAGCTTACAATTTAATATGAAAAAGTTATCCCAATATATGAAAAGTTATAGTAATGATCAGAATTTCTCGAATTAACTGTCAATCATATTGACTTAAAGGAACTACTTCAAATATCTAATTAAGTTACAGAATCAGACAAAAAAACGCTCTTGCTTTCTCAGAATAAATATGTAACTGAGAAACATTGCTTATAAAACGAATTTAACTTATTAAAATAGGAATGATTAGAATTTGAAATTACTTATGTATTTCTTGTAAATGTCGGAAGAGTAATTAAATTAAACTAAATTAATCAAAACTAATATTAATTACAAGTATTACTTTAATTAGGCATGTGATTAAAATAAAAGTAAGGCTTAAATTTGAACTATTTTGATGGCATTACCCTTAACGTTAAAAGGTTAATTTTTGAATAAAATTATTATAATATGAATAAACTTATTATAATTATTAAAAATATTACATTTATAACACTGATTACATATTACATTTGTAATCAGTGTTTGTATTTCTATGAAAGAAAAAAAAATCAGTGGCGTAAAGCTATATTTGTGTGACACTTTTTTAAATCTGTAAAAAGTAGACACGACGGTAAAAGTTTTACATTTTGAATAGAAAGACAATTTTTTCAACTAAAAGTTAAATAACTTCTTAATCTGTTGTGCATTTTCAATTTTCAAGCATTGTGTTACCTCTTACAATCTTTTAATCTTATACATTCTTGTGTTTTATTTTCTCCTACCATGAATTTTAAATTAAATCTAAATTAACGCTCGCGTTTAGGGCAATTTATGTAGTATTTATTGTCTAAATAGTTTTTTTTTATTAAAGTAATTGTGAAAATTGAGTAACTCCATCTCATCATTCAAGAGGAAGTGGAATTTTTCAGGAAATGAGGAGGAAAAAGGTTCAGAACCCCCTCTGCTCTGATTGAAACCAAATAAAAAAAAATGAAAAAAAAAAAGCGATGCGTATTGCACCTACACAAATTAAATTTCTTTAAAATGTTTTGTCTCCGAGCTGCAAATACTTCACTTCCAAACTTATCCATAGCTTGATAAATGCTCAGAAAATCCTATTCTTTCAAGTGATACTTTTTTATTATTAATACATTTGATTAGAATGCAAAAGCTACCGAATTTTGGGCCAAATTTTCAATCTAAAAACTAGAGTTTGATCGACTGCAAAATATCGAATTTTAATAATGAAAGAAAAATAATTAAGTACAGAAAAATATATTTCAAAACAAAATTTTGCAATGGATATTTATATTCTAAGCTGGAAATTTTTTCTGTATTTTCTGTTGCCTTCATTTGTAACTGCATCTATGATAAGATTATAAGCAATTTTAAACGTCCATATACTTCTGAGTGGTATTTTAAAATGATAAAGCTGGAATATTGTAGGCATATGTTCTGGGGATTTTAAAAGGGGTTTAGGGAGAAGGTACGAAGCATTAACAAAAAGGGAGTTCCGAATCACGTGTTAGAAACCCTAATTGTAATAACTTATTGTGAAACAAAGAAAAAGGGGAATTTTTTTTCCAGCCCTTAATGGACCGCCATTTAAATGGCACTTTTATTTTTAGGGTGTCTACAATCTCTTTATTATGAATTATATTCAATTAAAATACTTAATAAAAGCGCCCCAATTTTTTTAGATATGAATGTGGCTTTATTCATTAGTAGTACTAAACATCTATTCCTCATTTGAATAAAAGTTATCTTTTTGTAACAGCGTTTCACAATAAGCTCCTACAATGACATCACGCAACTCGTAGAACGATTTTGCCACAGTTCAAAATAGTGTTATTCTTAAAGTTTTTAACTTACAAATTTCGAAGCTCTGAATTTATTTAAAGATAAAGCACACTTCTATCATTTAACTGTCAAAGCCTTTTTGTGGTTCAGTGGTTGCGGACATGCTGAGATTGTGGTGCCCTACGAGTGTGATGCCTTATTTTTTCTATTCAAAACAAGCTCAGAAAGTTGTAGTTTTGTTTCGAGTCTATATCGATTAAAGCAGGGGTGCCAACAATTACAATTTATCCGCAATCATTACGCTTTCATTGTCATTGTCTTACTTTCAAATAATAAAATTTATACTTTTTAAGAATTTCCGTAATAAGCAGTTTAAAGTAAGCTTATTTTCCTCTCCATTACAAAGAGTTATGACATTTTTATGGTCTGCAACTAATCTGAGATTTTTTTCTACTCCTCAAACAATTCTACAAGTAAGAAAAAACAATGTTTTGATAGAAACTTATAAAAAAGAGAAAGAAACTTTATATTTCCTTCCAATAAGCTAAACTTCTCTCCTTATGGAAGAGCATATTAGAAGGATAACTAAAACTGATGCTGGATCATAAATTTTTTAAGGTTCAAGTGCAACATGACAAAAAACCGTGAAGGCTAGTTTTTAATGAACTAAGACCTTGAAAATTCATTCCATTTCATTTTACCATCTTATAAAGTTTCAACTTTGCATAATTTTTAAAATAGTTTCTTTTTTATCTAAATGTTATTTTTTGTTTAATAGTAAATCCATGCATAATTTTATTAAAATTTTATACCTTTATCATATTAGGTTGTATATACACCTTAAAATTGCTCTAATTTATATTCCGTTTATATTTTGGTGCTCTGATGTCTGATAGCTAAATTGGAAAGTTGGCACCTCTGCAAAAGTCAGCATTTTAAAATATAAGACTTTAGAGTAAAGTCTGTATTAGAATAGTAAAAAGGTAGTGAAAAATCTCGAAATATCGGAGGTGGAATAAAATGTTTAAATTTAAAAAACCAGAGTTGCGTCAAAAATAAACCATCACTGTTTTATGTTAGATGAAGCTATTTGGTGAGAAAGGTTTTTTACCGAAAGTTCCTCTATACTTATGCTAAAATGAATAACATTAACAAACCCATCTATCATATGTTTAAAAATAGTTACTTTTTTCAACAAAAAAAAAGGGAAAAGTTCTTTGTGTGTACAACCAGAACGTGAGGGTTGAGAAGTTGAGGCACACAATTGTGTGTTATTTTTCATCTGCAAATTCTTTCCATTTTCCCCTACAGATAGGAACCTCAAGATTGAAAGCTCTCTTGCTACTTGAAAAAAATTTGGTTTAAACGCAATTTCATTTTCTGACCTCTTGGGTGCGTAATGCCGTTTGAGTTTGGTGCTGTGTAGTTGCTTTTAAATCTTTTGATTATAAGGTCTGAATTAAATTTGATCCCAAGTAAATTCACATCGATTTCATGTAATTTAAATGGTGTTCACAAAGGCTTGCACCATTAAAAAAAATATTTTAGAATTTTTATTGGTAGCCTTATTTACGCGTGATTACATATTTCGTAGTGATATCTGTTATCAAAGAAAAGTCCTGCTTCAAGTTCTCCACAAGCTTCAGACAGATATAATTCTTTAATATGGAACATTTTAATAATTTTTTCTTGTTTGAAACAAAATTGCTTTAGTTTTCCCTCTAAAATAATATAAAATTGAATTCAATTATAAAGCTACGAACAAAATATTATTTATGAATAATGTTTTTGGATAATTATATTTAAGAAAATAACTTCCGATATCAAAACTAAACTTTAGTTCAACATTTTAACCACTGCTGCAATGGGCATTGTGAACTATTGCATAATTGCTGTAATTGGCATGATGACATTTTCGACATGCAAATTGCTTGAGGTGTGACTATATAATTTATAACTATGAAGAAGATAGTCTGCATTGTCAAACTAGTTGAATAAAAGTTTATTCCCAGGTTAACAGAGCTTTCTTGTCAATGGTGAGATTTTATCCAAGTTAGATAACTTATCCTGATAAGTAGATAATATACAGTAAAGCTTTTGTCGTTTATTTAAAAAACATGAACGACACTATAGGTGAATACTATTCCTTTTTAAAGTTAAAGGAATGATGTTAGAAAAATTATTAAAAAAAAAAATATTTTTTGTTTACCCCCCCCCCCTCCTCCAGACAAATATTGTGGATACGGGTCTGATACGCTTTCTAGGAAAATATTGATAGATTTCGAAAAAATATTTTTTTCACTGTACATTAAAAAAACAATTAAATCTTCGAAGAAGGGTTTCAAAATGTAATCAAACGTATCAGATAGTTTATTTTCTAATATGAACTCCAATAATAAGAATAAAAGTTTATGGTTAACAACAGAAATATTTATCATTGTTAAGAACATTTTTTCGAAACAAAATTTTGTGATTTTTACTGTTTGCTCACAATGTTTTTAAAAGAAAATTTTCTTATTACTTAATAACTTGCCAGCTTTTATTTTTCATTCTATGAAATGAAAAATGAATGATATATTACAATAAACTTGTAACAATTAGAATTCAATTTATCATAAACAACTGCATTAATTATTTATGATTGCACATTTATACTTGTCACTGAATTTTGTTTCTATAATATATTTTACTAGAAAGACAAATAAAATCAAATGATGAGCAACCAAAAAGTTCTTTAGTAATGTTAATATTTATATTATTTTTTGACATAACTAGGTATATTTTTTACCTGGTATTTATCTCCTGAATATTATTTTCTGCGCAATACTGTCAGAAAATAATGCTTTCAATTTTATGCCGCTGATAGAAGAATTGTTATAAATTAATATTCGAAATAATAATTAAAGAAGAATCATCATTAATCTTTAAAGGCTAAAGACAGTAACCTTCTCAAATAAAAACGCCCTTTATTTCAATCTTGGTCATTTTTGTCAGCTTTCAGCGACCTCGACAATGAACCAAAGAATTGAACATTTATTCATTTACCTTGGTAGGCTTTGGAGATATCTGAAAGTTAAACGATATTTTACTAAAAGTGCTTGAAGTGCTTTTTTAAGGAGTTTTTTTTCCTTATTGTTTACACATTAAATTTATTCAGCGAAAGTTAATTCCGACCAGTGTGACAAAATCTAATGCATGAAACATTTCAGTTTAAGTAAAACGTTTCCTTTTAAAACGCACTGTTTATTTTATTACACATTCTTTCCAGAATGTAATCATAAGCCCTTATGAAATATTTCATTATGAAAGCTCTATCAGAACTTGAAAATTAGCTGAAAACAAATTTGTTATTTTCGATTGAAAAATTTGATAGAATTTAAGTATCTACAACTTTACAGACTCAGACGTAGAATAGTAATCGTTCCCTCCTTTTTTTTTTTTGTTCAAGACTTGGTTTTTAAAACTGTTTGATTTTGTTGCATTGATTACTTAATAAAGTTAGTGATTAGATCCGTAGCAACTTCCTTGCGCCGTTTACTATTAAACTACACATTCAACTTATCAATTTATTCACGTAATTGATTTGTAGTGATGTCAACTCCTTATCTTTTGATATTTTGAACTTAGTTTAGAAGATATGAACTCCTAGTAGATATTCATATAAACTCACGTTTATGGGATAATTCCTAATTATTAATCCACATTTGGCTACATTTAAAAGAAAACTAAGAAACCGTCCAGTCGTTAGCGCGATATTAATTCGGTTGATTTTTATTTAAAAAAAAGTGGTAAAAACATTTTCAAACTTGTCAGAAAATATTATTTGAATGTGAAATCTAATTTTTTTTGTAGGAGTCATTTTTTATAGTTTCTACAAAAATAAGTTTTCATGATTGCAAATCCGTCAGAAAATATCACAAATAACGAGGGTTGCAGATCTGATTAGGTCTTTTTTAGTAAAAAGTGTTAGTTATCTTTATTTTTTCTAAAAAATATCAAATTTCGTTTCAACATCGTGCTGAAAATATAGTAGTTAAGAAAGACAAAAAATGCAAGTCTTCATTTAAATATAAACTTGAGAGTTTGAATCAGGAGCAATAGATTACAATATTGAATACTTTATGCGGGTACTTTTTTCATTATGATTATATTTGTATTATATTCAAATTACATTTATATTTGTGTTTATTTCATTTAACTGAATGATGTAAAATTGGTTTAAACACCTAAAAATTACTTTAAAGCTAAAAAGGCGGTTAGAAAATTTCTTAAAAATCATTTTTATGTTAAATAAAAGTATATATTTTCAGTTATTTGATAAATTAATAAAAGTTTTGAAAATTTATTTAAAAAATGCATTTCTATAGCATATTGGCAATTTCAGCTGGTTTATTATTTACTATTAATCATCATATAAAATGCAGCATAAGCTTTACAGAAAGCTTTTTGCTAAGTATAATAAGTGAAGGTCACAGTTTATAGTATTTTAACGGCTTTAGTTTGTCAACCGAAGTTTATTAAAAGCACAAAAATTTTAAATTGTCGCAGAAAAATTTTTAGATACGCTCTATTTTTTCGCTCCAATTAAGATAATTTTTCTAATTTTTATACTACTTCGCATTGATTTAAATTTAAAAAAAAAATTCTTTCACAGTAATCTAAATTTTCTATGATTGAAATCAGTTTTTCCTTAAGATTTACGTTGCCATACGACAACACTGGTTTCTTGTGACTGTATAAACTTTCACTATTGCTATTTTTATAACTATAGAAAGGCAAACTCTTTATTTTCACTTATGCTTATCGATGCTCATAAATTCACATCGTTTTCGCATTGGTACCACAATCAACTAGGTGTGCCCTAGGAGGTATTATCTCCCCCTCCCTCCTGAAAACATTGTTAATAAGTAGTTATTTGCTGTAAGCTAATACGAATTTCTAGAACACGAAATATCTTAGTTTTATTTTATTTTGTTTGTTTTTCCATTTATTTTTGCGTCAGACTTATTTTTCCGCACCATTTGAATCTATTAACTTGTATTTCTTCTGGTTAAGCTGTATAAGTTTTTTATACCCGATCCTAAGTATATCTCACCCAACCATAAAATTCTCAAATCTTTCTTTTTATGTTAATAGTTTTAAGACATGCATCGATTTCTCTCTAATGCATCATAAAAAGTAATTTTTTAAAAGAATCAATTGAAATTATAAATAAAGCAAGAATGAAGCAAAAATTGAAATGGAACAATTTCCATATTTTTGAGTCTTAAACACTTTCTATATTTAAAGTATTTTTCTGCTAATTAAGAAATTTATATCTAAAATTCTGATTTAAAAAAATATATGTGTAGAAAATTTCAATTCTTATGCATAATTTTTTTGTCATATTGGTTTCTTTTTGAAGTACTAAAATTATTCACTTGATTTTAGATTATTGATCAAAGCAAGATTTCTGTTCTCAAATAAAAACATGAATGTTCAAGTATAAATATTAATTTTCTGAGTTGCATTCTAAAATTTCAAAAATATGGATACATGTTTGAAGAATCCGCCGGTGCCGCTTTGTAATTTTGACTAATTAAAATATATATATATTTTTAAGAGGGGTATATTATATATATTAAAGAGGGGAAGTATGTTTGCTATCTAAAATGACTAGGCATTTTATGTATGAAACTTGTATTACTAAAAAATGAACTAAGTGCTTAACAAATATTTGAGAAATAAGTTTAAATAATTAATAAATTGTCCCTATAGTCGATTACTGTGCATATCAAAGTTGTGATCTTAGTACATCTTTGCACTGTATTTATTTTGTTTTTCACTTCAAATCAGCATTAGATATTAATGCCAGTGTTCTTGATTATACTGTAAACAACTTACAACACACGAAATTATTTATTTCACAGTTCTGTTAACAAAAATATAAAATACTAGCTTCCTCAATAAAACTTGAAACAAAATGACGTAAATATAAATATATTTATGCTCAAAAATAAATATATATAAACTAAAGTTGATTTTGTTTCTTCTACACAAAAAAGAACAAACAAGCTTAAAAAAAGCAAGACAAACCGTTACCATAGCAACTTCCTTTTATGAATTACATCAAAATTAAAGATTAAACAAACGATAATTCATAACAGTATTGCTTTATTTTTTACCTGTTGCACAAAATTATTCTAATATCAGTGCTTCTTTCTATCATGAAAGCTAACTTTTTATCAAACAAATAACTGTTTAGTTAGCATTAATAATACCTACATACAACCTAATACAGCTTCCTACAGCCATGAAATATAACTTATCTAAACACTGTATTGTTATTTTAGCATTACTTTTGCATGAATAGTTAAGATGAATTTTTAAAAGTAAGTAAAAAATGAATAACATTGAGATTCCGAATACTTTACATTGTGTCGATTAGAAATTTTTTGTTTCTGGTGGTTCTGAGCAAATATCAGTTCTTTACACGCTTAGTCTTAACTTTCTACGTTAGATAGAGGATAACCAAGTAGTTTTAAACTCTATTGGGAAAAACCATGAATTGATTTAAACAATCAGTAAATGATTAGTCGTCTCGGAATGGAAAAACGTCATAAGTGTGAAGATGATTTGGGAAATAAATCAGGCAATGATTTCTAAAAAATTGCTGTTACCTTTCTTTAGTTTTTAATATTTCTTTTAATTAAATGCTTTTGTGGAAAAAACCGAAACACGAATTAAATAAATTTCGTGAAAGCATCAATTCGACAACCATAAGCTTCGAAAGAAGTATTAGTTATTTTTTCTATTTGTTTTAAAAGATGGAAAATATGTCGATAACTCTATGTTCTGTGCAACTAATGCTAAAAAAAGTAACAAATGAAATGTTTTAAAAAGTAATTTAATTTATTATCTTAGACGTGTAGCTATGTCTCAAAATATTTCATAACTTATGCATAAAATTTAACAATTTCAATATCTTCCTGTTCATCACACATATGCGTTTCTTCAGGACATGAATTTCATCATAGAAAAATGAAACTAATCAAACTTTAATAATTTAGTATGTTTTTTCCCTTGTAAAATTAACTTAGATTCCTTATATCGTAAGAAATATGAAAATTTAGCTGCTTTAAATATTTTTTTATCAAACTTACTCAATAATGAAGCAAAACTATTTTGAATAATATTAATTGTACCAAAAAGTGATTAACAAGGTAAATGTCATTTCCAGAAGAATTTTGAAATTAGAATTATGGCTTTTGGAAGGAAATAAGTAGCATGGTATTATATTAAATAATTATTAATGTTCCCAGCTATATCCGCAGTTCCAATTGATCATATATTAAATGTTTGAAACTATGCGGAAAACTTCATAGACGTCAATAATTCTTAATTTCCTTTTCATTTGGTTTGTAAAACAGTAATTGCGCACGGACGCACAATATAACATTTATTTACATATTCATGAGAAATGCTGTTTAAAGCTCCATAATAAAAATTTGTGGCAAAATTATTTCGGAATTTCAAGATGACAAAAGAGACAAAAACATTTTCTGCCCTAAGGAGATATCTTTAGCCTCTAATTCACAGCAACAGGCTGTTTTTGTCAGATAAAATTTTCTATTATAAGATGATATTTGTATAGTACGAGTTCTCTGTTATTTAATGTGTTTTAAACTTTAGTAGTGTATTATTACTAGTTATAAAAATAAAATATGAACAATTTCAAATGGCAAAGCTCATGAAAATGTGCAATTTTGTTGTACATTTTAGCAATCCTGTGAACCGAATTAATTATTTTATTAATAGAATGCCAAAGATAATATTAGCTATTTTTCTGTTGCACACTGTGCTAAATGGTTACCTTAATATTAAAACGATCGTTAGCGAAAAACCTCCTTTCCTGTCACAAAATGATTTTCAAATATATTGGTGTAGCTTTTAAAACTTATTGAAGAAATCTTCCTATAGCTCGTGATAAGGAATGTCATATCTAACCATACTCAATTTACGTATGAGTTTGACTGTTTTTATGCATCTCTTTGCGATATCTTTGCAATTATGTATTTTTCTTACGAATTATTTTAAGTAAATATATTTTTTTAATGAATAGATTGGATTTTAATGGTTCCGCTGATCTTTTTAAATTGAGATCTTATCATGTTTTCACATGTTTTCTTAAAATAAAAACGAAGTATCACTTTGTAGTGAGTAGTTGGAAGGTTTTGGATATTCATAATTTTTCATCGGCTTCCCGTTTGTTAACGTTTGTATCGATCGAGGTATATAAAATTTTTACTAAATTTCATTATTTTTAAAAGACTTTGAAAGTTTTGTAAACCTGCTTTTTACAAACGTTTTACAAACGTTTTTACAAACGTTTGTATCGATCGAGGTATATAAAATTTTTACTAAATTTCATTATTTTTAAAAGACTTTGAAAGTTTTGTAAACCTGCTTTTTACATTAAAAAAGCATAACTCTTTTTAAGAATTATTTTTTATTTATTTTGTTTCCGTTGTTTTTTCTGAGCGGAATGTTTCGCCCCGAGTAATCATCTTAAGATAAAAAAAATAAGAAAATATTTATTTTTTGAAAGGTTTATAATGAGTTTCAACTGCATCCACGTAACGTCCTCTTAATACAACACTGTTGATAAAGTGGTGACATATTTTTCAAATTTTGAAATGAATTTGCTTAGAAGTGTAAATTTGTCTCAAAAATTTTTCAGAAATTATTAGCGCATTAACTTATATTAAGTAACTTGTAACTTATTACGTAAATTTTAGTGCTTGTTGAATGAAGTACAAAGAAAAATGTTAGGAAAAAAGTGACTCATGCAAAGGTTTATTAAAGAAAAAAAATTTGAATCTAATACAAAAAAAAATTTTAAATCCTTGAGCAATTTTTCTGAACAAATATTACAGATCATTTGGAAAATTGTCAAATTTTGAGCAATTTTTTTAAAAAAAAAAAGTTAGTTTTACTGTTACTTTTCTCTTTACTTTAACGACACTTTTTTAATTAAAAAAAATTACTCTTTTGAAACAGTTTTATGAAACTAAATATTCTTTGAATGTATCAGTACATGATTAGTCGTCTCAAAACTTGAAGAAATGGAGTAAAAAGTTGACGGAAATGTGATATCAAATCTCTAAAAGAAACTAAGAAATCCCTGTAACCTTTCTATTAATTAAAATTATCAAGAAGTCATTTCATTAAAAAACTGATAATTTACTTAAACCTAAATTATCTGAATCTTGTGAAAAAAATCAAACATTTCTACAACCATGAACTACCAGAGAAGTAATAAGTTAGTGATTCCATGTAATCTGCAACCAAATTTGTTGATGTTATCAATAATTATAAATGCATTGTTTCAAAATATAACTAAATTTGCTGTTCCCAAAATGTTATTTCTTAATTTGATGTTTAAAATTGAACAAGATTCGTAGCTATCCGTGTGCATAACACACAAATTAAGAATTTCTTAGCCCTTGCTTGTTTTATAAATGCTTGAAATTCACCTTAGTATTCCAGATATGTGGGAAAAGCAATTTATTTTAGAGATTTCATATATTTTTTTTATTTTACAAAAAATACTTTTTTATTTTATTTAAGATTTTCTTTACTTCACGAAAAAAAAATTTGGTGTTATCAATCTTTAATGAAGTTTGATACAAGGGATTTCTGTTATTAAATAGAAATTAATAGAAATCTTTTCCAGCAAGATAACGTTAGTAAAGCGCCGTAATGAAAAGTTTTGACAGTGTAAGGTGGTTTAACAAAAAGCGAAAACATTTTCTGCCAGTTTCTAATCGATCGCAGCAGTCTTTTTAAAAACGTCTGTTCTCAGTTGCACCAATCATCTATGATCAAAGTCTTTGTCGGGAAACGTTTTATTATACACGATCAGTAAGACTTTTATTTCGATATGTGTTTTAAACTTAGTAGCTTTCTTAATTATAAGAAAAAGTTATAGAACGGCAATACGCAGTTTAAAATGGCAAATCTTTGTAAATTTGAGTTTTGCTTCATAGTTTGAAAATATTTTATACCTCTAAAACATCTCAAATACCCCCCTTTTTTTAAGGAAAGATACTATTTTAAAATTTTTTCAAAAAAAAACGAAGCATCAATTTGTAGTGGGTAAATTTTGGATATTTTTTGATGGCTTCTCGTTCGTGAACGTGTGCATCGATCGAGGTATAAGGAAAATTTTTAAAAAATGTGATTATTTTTACAAGACTTTGAAAGTTTTGTAAATCTGCTTTTTGCTTTAAAAAGCAAACTCTTTTAAGAATTTTCATTTTAATTCAGATGCTTTATATGAATCTTCGCCCCGAGTAATTCTTTTCAGATAAAAAATAAATAGAAAATATTTCTTTTTTGTTAGGGTTAGATCGGGTTTCAAATGTATCCTCATAACGTCCTATTAATACAATGTATGATACAGTTCATTATAGCAATACCGACAAAGCATGCCAGCATTGCCGACATGTGTGTCAAAATTCTATTTCAAAAATTTAAGAGCTTTTATTGTCACTCAATATTTAGAACTCGAGTTTCATTTCTTGTTTGTTTCATATATAAAAATGTTACAAAAGTAAAAACACCGATGCAAAGATTTATTATAATCTAAATGATTTTTTTTCCTTCAATTTTTTCTTTAAATAGTTTTAAGCATATTGCATTTTCTTAAAAATTACAAAGGCGTAGTTTATGTTTATAGATAAATAAACTGTTCTTTTATAAACTTTTAATAATATTTATCTTTTGCTAGCTCTAAACCTTTTTAACTTTAATTTTTTACCCAAATAAAAATTAATGAATTTCTCGTTTTAACGATGAGTTGTTTTGCATGTTTAAAAGCTTTTTTTGATTATTTTAAACATTTTTAAATTCAGAATGATTTTTATTTAATTTACTTAAAAATTTCTCTAGAAAATTCATTTTTCCAAAGTAACTTTTTCATTTCTAAGATTAGACCGTAGCTTTATGAGCTTAACGAATTATTATTATTAAACAATGCCTGAACTTTGAAAAATATATCAAGCTTTAAAATCGTGTTAATTTTTGTTTCAAATGTATTTGTTTATACTGGTTATTAGTAATTTTTTGATCTCTAAAACTTTTTTCTTTATGATGTTATTTTTAAAAGCTAATTTTATTTACAAGTGTATATCTGAATGTAGTTATAATTATTTTAGTTAAAAGAGCATATATTTTAATTGTATTGTGTATTATAAGTAAAAGATTACAAAATGTTTTACAAAACTAGATACAATAGGAAATACTTGAAACAGACATTTTCAGAAATCATCAGACATTTTCAGAAACAGACATTTTCAGACATTTTCATGATCACCCCCCCCTCCTCACACTGATTAAAAAGTTAAAGACACTGAGTTGGGTCAATAAGCTGGATTTTTTTTAAGAAACAAACTATTTTTACTGTTTTTTAAAACTACTTCATACTCCGATCAAACGTTTGGAATTCCAAGAATAGTGCAAACTATGTTCGTAAACTCGCTGAATGAGAGCTCGAAATTGAGTAGCTTCTTGAACAGTGTGTTAAAAGATATGCAGAATCAACTGGAAATATTGAATCTCTGAGAACTGAATTGACGTAAAAATAAAAGAAAAAGAAATCGAAAATCCAAACGTTCTGGAATATAAACAGCTAGAAAGTAACTTAGTTAAATAAGTTTTAGAGGAAAGATTTGAAAGCTTCAAATATAGCATTCACCATTTTAAACACAACATTTAGACATTTAATTCGAAAATCGAGAAGTGTTACAAAAACTGTAAGCATGTTATATGGATTGTAATTATTTGACAACTTAAATCTATTAGGCCATCTAAATTGTCAGATAATGCTTGAATAGTCACGTGCGACAAGCTCAATGATTGCGCTTACAAAAAAGCAGTTTACTCAAATTGTATAAATTGAGCTTTGAACACTTCAGAGAACACTTTGAACACTTCTCAATTCTTAGGAATAGCTCGAAAATCTGGGCTTGTGATTCGTTTTAAAATAACGAGTGATATCAACAAAAGGTTATGAGGAAGCCTGATACGAACTATCAAAAATCTTATTTCTAAGAAGTTAAACTGATTAGCTTAAACGATCAGTTCATTAGGATTTAAGGAACCATTTTTTAGTAACCAGTTCAAATTTATGCATTTTGGCTCATAAAAAACAAAAATGATGAGACAAGCTTCAATTTCAAGGCTCTAATGATAGTGATCAAACAATCTTACATGCTACGATGTCAAAAAATTGTTGACCAACTTACTTTTGAAGAAAAAAATACAACATTCGCACAGAATTTGCCCTGAAAATTGAAACTTCAATCTCAAATGTCAAGCTATTCTAAACATATGTGCCAGTAACTAACTCGCAAAAAAAAAAAAAAAAAAAAAAAAAAATTGAAAGCGAAATTATTAGTAAACACAGGTTAAATGAAACAAAATGAAGTAACTGATTATTTGAAGTTTCAGAAGCTTGTATGGAAAATAATTCTTTCAGCGATATCTACCAGAGCTTAAATTTTCGTTACACATGGATTAAAAAAAAAAATTTCAGCGAAAGTGGTAGGAAAATTCCTTTCTATCTTTTAAAGAAAGTGGATTGGCATTGATTTTAAATAAAAAAGGAGGAGAGTATCTAAAGTGTTGATGTTGCTTTAATCTGCACATAACCAATTTGGAAGAGTACTCAAGCCTTTGACTAGTGAGGACGTGTTTTTTCTCTGATCGGCCAATGCCGTATCACAAAACAGCGCACTGCGGAAAGGTTTTCCCTTCCGGCCGCTCTCAAGTACTGCCATTTGATGAGTCATCGTTAGATGATATACTTACTAACTGCGGGATTCCCCCGCAATATAATTCTCCCGGAAACTTAGAGAAGTCTGAAACTGAAGCCTTCTACCTACAGTTTCCCTTAGAGGAACTGTACAAAATTGATGACTCTTTCCGATATTTCTTCAGAAAGTATCCTACTTTTGATAGATCTCATCGACGTTACATCACTCAAAGGAGTGAAATTGCCCACTACATCATGTACAGATTAAGCAGGCAGAAACAGGAGGAAATGGAATTAGCAAAGAAAGAAGACCCAGTTCCCGCTCCAGTTCCCATAGCTCAAACAACTGAGAAATTGGTCACAACCAATGCTACTGAACCTGACCAATACTTGGAACCCTGTGAGGAGCCTTCGGCCTCTGAGACAAAACCCCAGACTGAAAATCCTAAGGAACCACCTATCAAAAAGAGAAAGAGGAATAATAAGAAGAACTCAACTAATGTAGACTCAACAAAGCATACTAACTGTTCCTCTGACCCTCTAAATTCGCCAGTGAAACCGACTCCAGTCCCGATGGAAACTCCGGAGGAGAGCACAGAAAAAGTCCCAGAGCCATCCACAAATGTTCATAAAGCTCAACCTCCCAAGAACCTAAAAGTTCTCATCCGAGGGCTTCCTTTGTACGGACTTTAGTACGGACAATATTTCCCTTGAATTAGGGAAACAGAATTTAGAAATACTGAAAGTTGTTCAGTTCAAAAAGAAAGTGGGCGGGGCCTATAGGCCATTCCCACTGTTCCTCATCATCATACCAGAGATCGAGAACTACATGAAGATCTACCATATCGAATTCATTAAGGACTTTCCGATTTGTGTAGAGAAATTTCATGGCGGCCGGGGGCCGATACAGTGTTTTAGATGTCACGGTTTCGGACACTCTCAGCGTACCTGCCCTTCCGATACAAGATGTATGAAGTGTGCCGGAGAAAACTACTCATTCCAGTGCAAAAGAAAGCAAGCACACACCTCCTACCTGCTGCAATTGCAGTAAGGATCATACCTCGAATTTCTCTGGGTGCGAGGTCAGGCCCCAGGAGAAAAAGATTCAACAACAAAGCCTCAACTACAGCTACCTCAGCTCATCGTTTGGTTACTCTAATGAAAGAGTTACAAGAACTTTTGAGAAATCAGGTGGCACTCAGCCTTCTTCAGACACTTCTTCAGGGGAATACCCCATCCCAATGATGATTTTCTTCAGTGCAACGCAGGTCCAACATCTGCAATGAACTTATATTGTGTAGATATCTTACAAATATCTTGTGAACTTAGGACATTATAATTTAGGACTTACTAGATTCGATGAACATAGCTCGAACACAATCTGACTTAAAGCAAGCCTTTCTATCCATGGAAAAAGAGGCAGAAAAAATGCATCTCACTATTAACCAGGAGAAAACCAAGTACATGCAATGCACCAAAATAACTGATTCTACAACTCACTTGCAAATTGGTGAATACAAGTTTGAAAAAGTAAACAGTTTTGTTTATCTTGGTTCTGAAGTCAACGTTAATGGCAATATCGCACCCGAAATACAAAGAAGAATCAATAGTGCAAGTAAATGTTTCTATGGATTAAAAAAATATTTAAACTCAAACCTACTAAAAAGAGATACTAAACTGTTAATTTATAAATGCTTGATCAGACCTATCCTAACATATGCCTCAGAAACTTGGACAACACCACAGAAAGATGAGAATTCCTTGGGAATCTTCGAACGTCGGATCCTAAGATCCATTTTTGGGGGCAAACAAGTTGATGGTACTTGGTACAGACGTTCAAACTCACAACTCTATCAGGCCCTTAGAGAGCCTGAAGTTGTCAAGTACGTAAAAATTCAAAGAATTAAATGGGCTGGTCACATCATTCGGATGAACAGAGAGCGTCCGACAAACATAATCTTTTCGGCTCAGCCCATCGGATCAAGGCCCAGAGGTCGACCAAAGCTGAGATGGGCCGACTGCGTGGAAAGAGACTTTTCAGTCTTAAAAGTCTCAAACTGGAAGACAACTGCCAGGCAGAGACAGGCCTGGAGGAAGTTGATTGAGAAGGCCAGGGCCCACCCGGGGCTGTCGTGCCATTGAGGAAGGAAGGAAGGAAGATTCGATGAATAGGCTAGAAGCTCTTCGTGCTTAATGCCGAGATAACACATATTTCCTGCATTCCATCATGGAACAGATGCCCATGGAATGGGATGATGGTTTTATCTGCCTAATCTACAAAAAGGGAGATTTGATGGATTGTAAAAGTTGTAGGGGGATCACCTTCTTGAATACAGTATACAAGATTTTCTCCAATGTATTATATAAAAAACTTTTACCACACGTGGAGAAGGTGGTTGGAAGTTAACAGTGTGGTTTAGAGAAAAATCTAAAACCGATTTAATACAAGTTTTAAGACAAATTATTGAGAAGACAAACGAATTTAACATTGAGACTTTTCCTATTTTTATTGACTTTAAGGCAGCATACGACAGTATCAAGAGAAATAAGTTGTATGAAGCAATGGAGTAATTTGGTATTCCCCCTTTTAACTTGACAAAGGCAACACTCAGAAGAGTCAAGTGCAGAGGTGAGTTGCAAAATTAACTCTCCGAGCTCTTCTACACTGATGGTGGTCTGAGGCAGGGGCATACACTTGCCTACCTTTTATTTAATATGGCACTTGAAAAAGTAAATCAGAGCATCTGAAATCAATGTAAAAGGCAGTATCTTTCAAAGATCTACTCAAATTCTTGCTTATGCAGATGATCTTGATATTATAGGAAGATCTAGACAATCAGTAGTGGAAAACTCCAAAGCTCTTGAAGTAGCAGCTAGTGAAATGGGACTACTAATCATTAATGCTGACAGAACTAAACACATGGATATAAACAGAGGGCTCACTAAGGCAACGAATGCCCTTTCACGTGAATGATTATGACTTTGAAGCTGTTGATGAATTTAAATATCTTGGGACTACTGTTACCTGCAAAAATGTCACAAATACTGAAATCAATAGCCGTTTAGCAATGGCAAACAAGTGCTACTTTGGTTTAAAACGCCAACTAAAAAGTGAATTTCTAAAAAGACAAAAATTAACATATACAAAACACTCTTACGGCCTGTGATCCTATATGGTAGTGAGTGCTGGACTGTTAATAAAAAAGAGAACAAATTGCTGATATTTGAGAGAGGGATACTAAGAAGAATATTTGGTGCAGTCTATGAGAATAACAAATGGTGCACTCTTTACAATCATGAGTTATATAAAAAGTATATACAACCAGGCATAGTTCATGTTATTCAGGCCAATCGTATTCGATTTCTGGGACACCTTTATAGGTCTGAAGACCAAAACCCTGCAAAAAAGTTAAAAAAACTTTTTTAACCATATTTACCAACCTTTTTTTAACCTGGTTTAAAAAACTGAAACTGTGCATACTGTGCACAAAATGTGCGACGAACCTTTCGATTGTCTGATAAAAGCAGCTTTGACACGACTAACATAACTTTAGTTTTGCTTCTCTAACTACGCTAAATAATAGTATACACAGTCGAATAACAGAAACAAGGAAATGGGGGTGATTAAAAATAAACAAACTTACTCAAGAAAGATGTTTTAGTTTATTTATTATGTTCCTATTTGTTTTAAAAGCTTGTGATTATTTGCTAATTTTTCTTGAATCGTTTTTATGTAAGTAAAATGAAAACTTTGTTAAACTTGCTGTTTTTATGGAGGCTTGTTCTAAAAGTGTTTTATCGTTCATTGTTAATTTACATGCATACTTCATCTGTAGTATTTTAATTTTGATAAGTAATATATAAACATTATTCTTTTATCTGCAAAATAACTTTATTTTTAAAAATTAATTATATTGATAGATAAACATTTTAAGAAATGTATAGCTCAATTTTTTCATTTAGTCTTAGTTTAAAATCTGCAGTCAGTTAGATCATTATATATCTTAAATGTTTTATAGTTTTAATCAATTTAAACAAAAGAAAATCCATTTGCCCTAATCGCAACAAAAAAAAAAGATGGGGCACAAAGTTTTTTATATTCCAAATTATTATTTTTTTTTTATTTCATTAAATGTGAATTTTTAAAAAAAAGTTTTTTCGGACTAAATGGATTTTCTGCAGTGTTTTGAAAGATTTTATATTTGTTTAATTAATTTATTTATAGCTAATTCTTGCCATCAAGAAAATCCTTTTTTCTCCCCATCGTAACAAATTAAAAAGATGGGGTATAAAACTTTTTATTCCAAATTTTTAATTTTTTTTATTTCTTTAAATGTGATCTTTTTTTTTTTTTTTTTTTCGAAAAATTGTTTTTGGTTAGAATGGATTTTCTTGGGCTTTTAAAAGTTATTTGATTTAATTCATTTGTTTATTCATGTTTATATACTTATTTAATTCATTTATTTATTGTGCTAATTCATTTATTTATAATTCTTGTCATTAAGAAAACCTATTTCCCCCCTCCATCGTAAAAAGGGGGTATAAAATTTTTTATTCCATGTTACTATTTCCTTAAATGTGAATTTTTTTTTTTTTGAAAAAAAATTTTTTCCTTTGAAATACACTCAATTTTTTTTAAAAGTGATCTATTAACCAATTACTTAAAAAATCCAATTCGACATTATATATAACATACATCCAACCAATTTAAGCCTCCATGAAACACTTGCAAATCCAATGTTTACTTGATTGTAATCTTTTGTACCTATGTATTATGTAATCAATCTAACAGTTTGCTTAAAAAAAAAAAAAAAAAAAAAAAAAAAAAAAAAAAAAAAAAAAAAAAAGTAAGAAATATTAAAAAAAAAATATTTAAAAAAATATAAAGTAAAAAAAAACAGAAAAATTTAAAAAATACATAAAAAAAAAGAAAATACAGAGAAAAGAAAAAAAAAAGAAGAAAAAAAAAGGAGAAAAAAGAAAAAATATAATATTAAAAATATGGAAAAAAAAATGAAAATATAAAAAAAAATTAAAGAAAGCAAACTGTGGTAATAGTATTTTGTATAATATTTCTGTGTAAATGTATGCTTTATGTTTTGAATAATATGTACTTAAAATTGTTTGTACTATTTATCTAGAAAAGTTAACAAATTAATATTATGTATGCTTTTTTGTTTTTAGTGTTCTATTTATTGAAAAATTGTTCTCATCATTTTATTTATCTATAAACATAGACAATTTTTTCTAATTACATTAATGTCATTCGTTACATTTAAAGTTTCTATTTTTCAATATCTTTCTTTTTTTTTTGTTTAATTATAGGCTATTTGTAAAATATAATAATTTTTTAAAAACTTTTTTAACTGAATCATTTTGTTAAATTAAAGAAAGTTAAATCTTTGCATCAGTGCTTCATACTTTTTCATGCATTACTTTTTTATCACATGAGTGAGTGATATTATATTTTAATTTCGGAATTGTTGAAAACCTCCAGTAAAAAGTTATATTTTTACGAATTAAATTTTAAATACAGAGTAGAGTTTGTAAGAATAAATTTAAATCATTCGAAGAAAACAAATTTTTTTTCAATTTTTGAGTATCTTTAAAGTAATAGATTCGAATCAATTAATAGAATCCTCAAAAACATTGAATCAAACCAAAGACTCGTGAATATTTCTATTCGGAGCTTCGACTCAATATTTAACTATAATTGGCAGCATCATAAGTTGATATTTAAAGGACGTTTTTACAAAGTTGAACCTGTTATTTTCTTGTCTTAAATATTTACTATGAAATCAATAAAATTCTTTATGAAACAGGGCGAAGCTACCTCTCGTTGCAACTATCGTTCTAACGACTTGAAGCCAGTCAAAGAATTATCAAATCCCTCCAAGTGTAAAGTTTATTAAAATAACTATGTAACTTCAATTTGTTGAGCTGAACTTAAATGAAATTTTGAACTATTTCTATTGAAATTTTTTAACTGAAAGAATCATTTACTAAAAATTTTCAAATTTTTGTTTCGATTTTTATGTGTGCAAAGTTTTTATAATATTAAAAAAATGCATTAAGTGCATTAAAATTTTTTAATTACATTTTTATTTCTTTCTGTCTAAAAATTAAGGTTTAAAAATAAATAAAAGGTTAAAAAAACAGTACGATGATTAAAATACACATTGATTATTTAGCCCTATTTAGTTATGGAAGTCATAAAAGTTTTTAATCATTTTTAGAAGAATTTTTTAATTGTATTTGTAATGGGCTTTAATCAAATTAAAAGTTCAACCTTTAAATTTACGCTTTGTGATAAATCCGTCCTACAATTTCACCTATTGAATATTGAATATATTCAATACTTTTTACCTATTGAATATTTAAAATTTCTGTCTTCGCAGAAAAATTTCCTCACCGATGCAAAGCAATTTGTACAAGGTATGGCAGAAAATGTTTTGTCGCTTTCTGTATATCAGCCGCAACTGTGATTTTTTGCAAACTGAAGAGCAGTAAATTGCTATAAATATATAACTTGACATATTCTATGTCAGTTATTATGAACTCAACAAAGGAGACTAGGGTATTTACGAAGTTAAATAGCTAGCTACATTTACCACTGTCTTCGATGGAGATAGTTTAATAAAAAAACCTTTTGCTGTTAGCGTGAGAATTATGGAACTGTAAAATAATGATCCATATATCCTCTGGGGAAATTTTATTCTTGCCCTGTGTGGGTTAAGATAAGAAATATAAGGAAATACTGCTATGGAATCGGCATTTAGATTCTATTAACGGATCAAAATATGTAGCAGCGTTTTCTTATTATTACTAAAATATTAATTAAAAGAAACAAAGTGTCATGAATGAATTTCAAGCATATATAAATAAGTTCATTTATTAAAAATTGAATTTACGGAGCTGTTAATAATTTCAATTTCTGATGAATATTCAGTCTTAATATTTATTAATATTGTCTGTAAATATTTATGTTAACTTCAGTAATTAATTTTAATATGTAATTAGATTTTTTTAATCTTATTATAAAACTTTCTTTTTTTCAAAAAATATGTTTAATTACTTTACCATGAACGATATTTTATAAGCATTTTTTAAAAAAATTCAAACTTTAAAACACATTTTTTCCAGATTTTAACTTTTTTCTGTACATTGTCAGGCTTAAAAGCACGTCTTAATGCTTCAAATTTAAGAAAAAATTTATTTGGTTACATTGGTTGTCCGATCACTAAACATATTTTCTTAGATATATTATTTTAAAAAGCTAACTTTTTTGTAACTGTATATTTGAGAATGGAAATATTTTCTGAATTGAAAATAATATGTAAAATATCATTGTATTTTAAGTGTTATGATTAAAAATAGTCTTACTGATTGTTATTGTAAACCACAACCTATATTTTTTCCTTTCTATGAACTTTTTTGAAAAACAAAATTGTTTAAACTTATCAGGATCACCCCCTTGTAAATATGCCATTTTTTAAAATTAATAGCAGTTTACCTGGGTCATTAAGTTATGGATATTAAATAAAAATGCAACTTTGTACATAAGATGTCAGCCTACGATCCGTATGACGAGGAATTATTAGGAGAACTAAAATCCAGTCATGAGTGATAATCAAAAATGTAATAAATTATAAATAGTGCGACTTCAAAATATCTCAAGAATTTGGGAAGGGAGCATGAAATTGAGTAACTTCTTGAAAAAGATGATCTCAAGGTCAAACATGTCTGAACAGGAAATTCTGAAATGCAAGATCAAAAGCAGGTTGCAAATAAAAAAAAAAAAGAAACAAAAATTCTAATTGTCAGGAAATGTTACAATTTGAAAGAAGTTTAGTTAAACAAGATGAAACGAAAATATTTAAGTTACAAAGATATCATTCCTAATACAGAATATTTACCTGTTGTTTATAAAAATAAATACTATCATATTCCAAAAGATTAGGATGATGCCGATTACAAATTAGCGGAAAACTGATGAGGAATAAAGAATTGAACTGATCTGCTTAAAAAACTGGTTTCTGAGAACTTTACAGACTATGTTGCTGCCAACTAGCAAATGTTTACAGTTTCTAGTGTTTTTCTGATAAAATACAAAGTTGTTTGGATAAACTGCAAATTCAAGTCTCGAATGATAAATTCAAAAAGGTAGATGAATCTTGCAAAAATTAACCAAAAGAATATGTCAAAATATTTTTGAAGACCAACTTATTTTCGATGAGTGGAAAATACAACGTTTTTACGGAATATGCCCTAAAAAGTACTGGGAATTTCACCATTGATGATAAGTAATTTAAATAGAGTTTCTAAGGCAGAAAACAATTACCAAAATGAAGTTTTGACAACTAAGACATTAGAATTTCCAGTTTAAATTTGAAGGAAACAAAATGAAGTGATTGATGATCAGAAGATAGAAAAGGCTGAGTGGTAAAAAATTTCTTAAAGAAAAAAAAAAAAAAAAAAAAAAAAAAAAAAAAAAACATTAAAAGAAAACTTTACTTCTAAACAAACTGGTCGACTCCAAACAAACTCCAAACGAATTAGTCGAACCGAAGTTTCAGTTATGCATAAAGAAGTAAACGATTTTGATGCCACAAAAAAAAAAAAAAAAAAAAAAAAAAAAAAAAAAAAAAAACGAAGATATTTTTGCTAAATGATTTTTGTGCAAGAAAACTTGAAAAAAGTTTTTGTGCCATCCTTTGGTGTGCTGTGAATAAAAAAAGAATTATAGACGACGTTTTGATTTTTCCCATTTTATTAGCTTTTGAACTTTATCAAAAAGATATCCTATCTTTAAAAATGATGCAACTAAGAATCAGCTAAGAAAATTAATTTTTTACTTTAATTATAGGGAAGATAGAAATGCTCAAAATAGATTAAAGTAGAATCCACACGTAATACTGCATGAGAGCGAACAAAGAATTTTACAATATATTTTTAATGGAAAAAAAATAATATCAAGAATTTATTTCTCCTTTTTATTAATGATAAAGACTGAAATAGACTTGTTACTCATAAGATCAGAACAATCCCATGAAAATTGTTATCCATGTGGACTGATAGACATGAACATTCCTTGCCTTTTTAGTGGTCTGTTAAATATTTCAAATTTGATATATACATCTTAGCAAAGTGCTACGCAGTTCTACACATATTACACTATCCCAACAAGTATATGGACAGTTAATTGTTCTATAAGACAATAAATGCCAAAAATTCATTCTTCTTTTGATCAATAATAAAGACTAAAATAGATACATTGTGGGAAAGATGCAATATTAAATGAAACTATGAAAATCGCCTACCTGTTCTATGATTGAATTTTGTATCATCCATTATCATTTTGCAATTTTTATAGCTATATATTCACAATAACTATATAAACTATTATTTGAAATTCCTATAAAAAATTATCATTTTTGCTAAAAATTATTCCTATTTTGTGAAATATTTCCCCCCTTACATGTCTGATGATAAAGAATCCCTTCTAAAACGATTTGGAAACAGATAAAAGAGGACAATTAGTGGAACTTTTACTGAGTCTGACCATTCAGATATTACCTCGCTTCTGCTTTGAACCAGGATCTAAATAGTGTGACATCTCCCCGTGCATAGTAGTGTGACGTCTCCCCGTGCATAGTAGTGTGACATCACCCCGTGTAGCACAATGAGACAGTTCCCAGTGTGACATAGTGAGAAAAATCTCCCAGTGACATTTGTTCTACTCTTGCGCAGAAATTCTGTTCAGGACTTACTTGCATGAGTTCTCGACATTATTGTTCGATATTGCAACAATCAACATTACTTGAGCTCCATCAAGTGGTGGTGTTGATATTTACTCTGCAGGATAGACATTTTGGTGAAACAACAGATGTTCTCTATTGCTTGGTAAAAAGAGTTTTGATCTCGCACAACGTTGTCACATAATAGTGTCGATTCAAAGAGTGCTAATTTCAATGACATTCATGCCTATAAACAGAGTCTAAATAAAATGGGGGTGACTGAAAAAATAAGTTTTTTGATAATCTTAATAAACAAATATCAATGTCTAAGTTCAGTTATATTCTTTTAAGTTTAAAATGTATTTTCCTCTATTTTTCTTGAAGTGTTTGCAATGTAAATATAATCAATGTCAAAAATTTGCCATTTTATGGAGGTGTATCTTACACATTTCGAATATTTTTATAGTAAATTACTTGAAAATATATCATAAACATACAATAGGTTTCAGTGTTTTAAATAAATGAAATTCCATGCAAAATAGTTGGACATGAAACTTTCTTAAATTCCAAATTTTATCTTCTTCATTACTGCAAATGTGTATTTATGAGTAAAATAATGACGGATTCAGCTGATTTTTCCAGAAATTTGCATCAATAATGAATTATTAATTTGCTGTTATTTATCCCAATATCTTACGTATTTTTTATCATTATATGTCATTAATTTCAAATGTAGTCAATTACGTCAACTTAAATTTGTCATGTTTTCAAATAAGAGTTCCATTACACCAAAAATATGGTTTCCGCATTAAGTTTAAGTTCCAAATTATTATTTTTTTTTTATATTTTGAAATGTGAAATTTAAAAATAAAAATTTTATAACTGATTTAACTTATTTTTCATTAATTTTGAAAACTTTATTTTATTGTTAGAGAAAGATTGTTTTCAAATCATAATTGTTGTTTTTTTTGTTTCCTATTGAAAATGAGTTTTCTGTGTTAAAAAATTTTCTTTAGTTAAAACATGCTCATTGTTTCAATGGTTTGTAGAAAAATCGTATGAAAAGTTCGTTTATAGTATTAAAAGCAGGTTTACATATTTTAAGCTATCTATACAGCCTCCATAAAAAATTCGCAAATTCATTTTTAATTTATGTAATGCATACCAGATTGAAATTTATTGTACTAAAGTATAATGTAAACAACCGCACGGTTTGCTTAAAAAAATCCAAAAAAAAATATACAGAAAAAAATGAAAAAGAAAAAAAAATATATGTATTAAAAGAAGAAAAAAAGAAAAAAAAATGTAAAAAAAATATATAAAAAAAAATAATAAAAAAAAGTGTAAAAAAAAAAATTACAAATAAAAATACAAAGAAAAAAAAAGAAAAAAAAGGAAAAAAAAATATATAAAAAAAAATGAAAAAAATGTTTAAAAAAAAAATACAAATGAAAATATAAAGAAAAAAAAAAGAAAAATATATATAAAAAAAAAATGAAAAAAAATTATAAAAAAAAGCAAACTGTGGGGATATTTTATATATCATTATTTTATATATTTATCTTTTAATTTGTATGCAAACTTTTTTTTGTATTATTCTACTGAAAAAGTGAACAAATTAATATTTTGTATGCTTTTTTTTAATTGTTGTGGTTTGTGTATTAAATTGCTCTTACTATTTTATTTATTAATAAATATTGACAATTTTCCATAATTATAGTAATTTCATCTATTACTTCAAGAATTAAACAGTGAGTTACATTAAAAATTTTTATTTCTTGAAACCTTTTCGAAATTTTCTTGACCTAATTATAGGTTAATTGTGAAATCAATGAATTGCCTTGAACTCTTTGAATTGAAAAAATTTTTATTATTATGCATTAAAAATTTTTGTACAAGTGTTTTACACTTTTTCCCCACTATTCATTATAAAATGGGTGAGATACATTGTTTTAAGCTCAGAAATGATGAAAACCTTCAGCGCAAGAATTAAATTTTAAATGATTAACGAAATTAAGTACTCCGAACTAAAAAATTTATTTTCAATTTTGGAATATCTTTAAGCTAATAAATTTGAATCGATTAATGGAATCCTCAAAAACATTGAATCAAATGAACGATTCATCAACTGTTTCTATTCAGATCATCAACTTAATGTTTCATTCTAATCAGCAGTGCTATAAAATATTAAGAGGACGTTCTTCAAAAGTTGAACCTGTTATTTTAAATATTTACAATGAAATAAATAATAAATAACAAATAATAAATGATAATGAAATAAATAATAATTATTTTTAAAAGAGGGTGAAGCCATACCTCTCGTTTTACTTATCGTTCGACTTACTGGAAGCCAAAAATTATGAAATTAAGAGTATTTTTAAAAGCAGAGCGAAGCGTAATCTTTCGTTTTGAAATGTTCGTTCCATTCACAGAAAAATTAATAAGATTTTGCGCACACTTTCTATGTCCTTAAAACATAATTCATAAGTGCAAACTTTTTTTAAAAATTATTTTGAAGTTTTTGTTTAGTTCTTTTTTTTTAAGCTTTTTTTTTCATTGTGGAGATATTTATATTCATGCTTATATGATCGTATGTAAATGAATGGCAAGCTTTATCACGATACCCTCTTACATGAATGCCAGATGTTCTTAGAGTAAATAAATAATAATAACTTAATTACTCTTTCAAGATTTCAATTAACAATCGTGTTTTATTTTTATTGCAACATTTCATCTAAGACACCAATTTACTAAAAAAAGTCCAAATTTAATTTTTTTTTTAGAAAATTTGTATGTGCGAAACTTTTATGATATGCAACAAAAACCTGAATATTGTACAAATATTTTAATTAAAATTATAATTTTTTGTCATAGAAGATAAAATAATGCAGAAATCAACAGTTAAAAACGGAAATAAAATGTTGATTAAAGGACACAGTAATTGCTAAGCCATAAACAAAAATATACTAACTTGAAAGATTTTTTTTAAATTCAGCAAATTTTTGGTATTGTGCATGTCTAATCAAATTAATAAAGTCAACATTCATAAATGTTTCAATAGTTTTTCTGTCATAGCAAAGAAATTTCTTCTACTTTTATGCAATGTTATTTGTACGAGACATTGGCAGAAAATGTTTCGTCTCTTTCTGTTTATCAGCCAATGTTGTATCAGTCATTGAAAAAATTATTTTTTTGCATCTAAAGTGCAGGAAATTATAATAAAAAATAATTTTTATTACACAAAAAAGTTGCGATAATCACCTTGAGTAAGTTAATATTTATTAGCAGTTATTATGTACCTTTGTTATTTTTTAAGAAATAATTTTCTTCTTTAATTGATGTTTATCACTTTCTGTAAAAGGCCAATAGACTTGTTGATCTACAACATTTAGACGACCAGCTTATTTTAGTTTAGGTTTCTTTGAATTGAAATGGGCATTTTTAAGGGAAATAGAACAAATAATTAGCTGTATATACAAGTGGCGTCGATGAATATTCTTTTAGAGAAACCTTTCACTCTTTGCGTGAGAGTACTTTTAAAATAATGATCCATTTAACTAAGAGGGAAATTTTATACCTGTCCTGTATTCCGTGTGGGGCAGGATAAGGAATCTTAACTATAGAATCAGGATTTTGTATTGCGATTCTATTAATGTATTGAGATATCTAAGGTATTTTTTTATCACTACCAAATTATTAATTAAGAGGACATAATTTTTATTGACGTATTTCATGCATACTAGTATATATTATTATTTTTTTAATTTTAAAAGTTTATTTCAATTTGTGATGAACAGGAAGTATTAAAAGAAGTGTACGCTAATAGTTTCTCTAATGTGCTTTCAAATTAATTCAGTAACACGGACAAATTTACAAAAATGGGTGAAACGCTTGCATTCTAAAACTAAGCTTTTTGTTTTACTTTATTTATGAAATGCTTTTAGTATTATTGAGAAAGACTTTTTCATGACTCTAGCGAAGAAAAATATGTTCAATGTAAATAAAAAATGATGTTCGCAATGTTACAAAAAGTATTTCAACTATGATATTTTCATAAAACTATTATAATTTTTTTTTAATTTTTAGAGGTCTTGAGTCAGTCATGAGCTTTCAGAAACAAAATATAAAAGAAATCATGTAATTAAATTATTCACTGAACTTTATTACTAAATAATTGTCGAGTAATGTTTAATTTATCTGCAGTAAATGACACTTACCCATAGTTTTATGTTCTTTTTTGAGAAAACTCATTCGGCTTTCCTTTGAAACTACATTTTTAAAACTTGTTAATGACAGTTACTTCTAAATAAAAGATATTTTTATGATTTTTTATTTTCAGTGCAAACTTTAAATCTCAGTTTTTGAAATATTTATTTCGAAAATAATTTTGATCAATGAAATATATTTTCTTAAAATTATGTGGCTGTAATATCAATGCACACAACTATACTGACTCTGCATAAAAAGAATTCACTTCGAAGGAGTGGTTAAGTGCAATGTGTAAAAAAAAAATACCAAAGACAGTTTGCTCTCAGTTTGTCGATGAGTATATTACAAATTCATAATTAATGGGTTAACTTATATTTTCCAAATATTTTCAAATGCGTGACTCATCGATTATAAAAGTTACATATCTTAAAGAGTTTCTAAATATAAAGTTTTTCTCCTTTAAACGTACTTCCCTTCTTTGATTTTTAAAAATTGCCGGGTCATTTCCAACATGAATCTTTTAACTATTTTCAAGTTAGAAAAACTGCCAGAAAAGAAACAAATATCCTGAATTTTCAATGTTAATGTGCCCAATGAGTTAAATATTTAACTAGTAATTGATTGTCTGTGCAAAACATTGGCAATAATTGCAGCTTAAAAATTTAAATATATAGAGCACAGTTACAGGTTTTGCTTAAATATGTATTATCCCTATTGTTTAGTATTTAACTAGTATATGAACTGCCGTGATGAGCACTCATTTTTTCTTAAACTTCTGCAAATTTGGAAGAGTTTCAAATTGTTGGTCGGTTGATTATTATGTCAAAAAGAAACCAATATATCATTGAAGAGATTTTTTATTTTTAAATTTATTGTGCAAATTTTTTATGCCCTTAATAGTATTCAAATTAGTATCTTTGGAATTTAAATGCCGTAAAAACTCATTGCATTAAAAAAAAATGAACAAGGAACGAACTCACAATTCTCTCTTAACTTTAGTCTTATAAATCAATTAGTCATGTTGTCAAAAAAAAAAAATATCTTACATATGCCATTTTTTTAAAAGAAATTTCACTACGCTTTTGTTCGTTTATGGTCAACAGTTTAACCACGAAACTGTGAGTTGGCATTTCGTTTCTTTGTAGTTTATCCCTGAGATTAGAGATGAGTTCTCAGGTTTTTGATAGTGACTCCCAGCGTTTCAACAGAAAAAGGCTTTTTTCTGGGCCAGCGAATTTCAATCTCTCTATAACTCGCGGATAGCCAGAAAGTATCGGAAATAATTGATGATAATACCCATGCACGAATGATAATATAACAACCGTTCCTAACGTTAGTGTTTTGAATTATCACATAAAACTACAAACTAAAAATAAAAAACGCAAAAACACACTCTCAACTATGAGAAACAGGGGGTGGGGGGGATAAAGTTCAATCGACGGACGACGACATTATTACCTGTGAATAGCTCATTCTTATAAATATATTTTGCCTTTTGAGCGATAAATGAAAATGCGAAATCCATGAAATTGCCAGTAATATATTTTTATGAAATTAAAAAAAAAATTGATTTCGTGATAAGTATAAAAAATTCTCAATATTATGATAATATGCAAATTGTGTAAATGATGAGGGTTTTATTTTAAAGTAATAAAAATACAGAATCAAAGAAATTGCCAATACGTTTTTTTAACCATTGCATTTTACTCAGTCTGTTTTAGGAAAAAAATATTTATGAAAACATAATTCTCCACTATTTTTTCCTTATTCAGAACTTCATTAAATCACTTATATATCAGTGCTGCATCCTCAAATTTAATAATAGTTTTTAATTCATTTTGTAGTTGATATTATTCTCTTTGCTGGTGGCGGGATCGAATGATATGCAAATCATTTCTGTGACGGATTCTTCAAAGTTCGTTGATTTTGTTTGAGATTTAGGATGTTTAAGATATTCAATTTAATGAAATCAAACAGTGATGTAAAACAAGTTTGATGCAAAAATAAGAGGGATAAAATAATTTGTAAATTTCATACTTAGTTTGAGTCAAAAATATAAATTTGAATTTATTATTCAATGCATTTTTTTGAAAATTTTCCTCTGTATGAAATAAAAGCCAATTCATTTAAATAAAATAATCTTGGTCCAGCATTTAGTTTATTTTTAACTATTAGTATTTTTTTTAATTCATGGCTAAAACCTTGGTCAATGTCAACTGAATAAACAACAATAGCTAAAACATATAACAGCAGTGTTTGCTGATCGTTTTGACTGTTTAAAAATAAAAAAAGCTATACTTTTTTTAAATTTGATTTTTTGAAAAGCGAACGTTACTATAATTTTTATTCTAAGCTTATTATTGAAATAAAAACAGACAAAGTTAAAAACTTTAAATGGTTGCTCATCTATTTCTTTAAAGTAGATATTTTGTGATTTGCAGTGAAGTGGAATATATTTGATTTTTATATTTTTCAAATTGTTACTGCTTCTTATTAAAGTGGTCTCAAAATATGTTCAAGGAATTATATGATAACGAATTACCTAAAATAAAATTCAATTATACTGAAATATAGTTAATTATGCAAACTTCAATATTATTTTGATATTCATCTTTACTTTCAGGTCCTGTTGAAAAAAATATGATTTAAAAGGGTACAAAAATTCCATATATGCACTGAAAATCATTCATTAAAATTATATAATATATTGAAATAGCAGTTAAAATGTCAAATTGAGATTTCGATATAATTGATCAATATTTACGAATTTATCATCTTTGCAAAATTTCCTCCACCCTCATAATTGATGATGATTCCAATGATTAGTGAGAAAATAGTTCTTTAAACTAATTCTTTAAAATTCTTTTATTTTTATTACATCAGTTGCTGTATTCTTTGTCATACCTTAGTTTGAAATAAAGCACTTATTCTGCCAGTGATCTAGCTTGGATAAATCCCCAAAATTTAACAGCCACTTTTTAATTTCTTTCCACGATTCATGATTACGTTGTAGATAAAACCAGGCGGTATTTCTCGAAACATAGAAACCTTCTATTTCAACTTAATCCAAAGATTTTGATTTTCTAGAAATTTTTGGAGACTTTAATTTTATATCTTGGAAATAAAGCGAAAAAGTAATTTCAGAAAAATGGGAGGCCCTTAAGTACAGCAGATGGAGAGAGGATTACTCCCTTCGTATATGCAAAAGATTTCTGATCCATTATTAGATTATTAGTATTGGAGTAACAAGTATTAGATTCATAAATAAGATTAATAAATGCAAAAGTATGAATACTTTTTTTAAAATTGTAGACAATTTTAGATTTTAAAATTCATGGACAAATTTAAACATTTTGCATAGCATTTTATTTTTTTTTAAAAATCTAACTTATTTTTGTCAGTTTTTAGAGCGATTTCCTTTAAAAAAATATTCCAAATATATTCTAATTCATATCCCATTTATCATTGCTTAATAAAAAGCATCTGCTTATATATTCTCCAACCTCACGCTTATTGACTTTGTTAATATGAATATAGTAAACACCATTTCCATTTTTATTCAATTCAAACGATAGCAATCGACTTTCTTTTCAACAAATATTTTATTTTATAACCGTCGTTGAACAGCCAATTTTGGGTTTACCACTACTAATGTTTCCCTCCGTAGCCTTAAAACTTTGAACCCAATCCAGAATACAAAGAATACAACTCCTTGATCAAGTATTGGGTGAAATGTCCCGTCAGGGAAGACATTTTGATAGAAATAACCCGCATTTGCGTTACTTGGAGAGGAAAGCCACGAAAAGCTCCAAAGGTTAGTCTGTAGGCAAGGGGACTCTAACCTATGATCAGTCTACCACTGAGGATATTTTACGTCAGCGCTGTGGTCAGTGCGAGTGGAATTCGTATTAACCAGCCATCACTGGGATTTGAACCCGGTTCACCTCATTAGAAGGCGATCTCTCTCTCCTGTTCTACCATGGCTCTTTCAGAAAGTACTGTTATTAATGACATTTTTACCGCGATTATTGCATTGGATATTTGCCTTCTTGTGCAATATAATACAAAAGAGTGCAGCGTGTGGGTTAAGGTTGCTTACGTTACCCAAGAGATAGAATTTTAAAGCTTAATATTATTCCAGACTTCATGTTCGATACTCAAAAGATGTATTTAATATTTTTTAGTAAGTAAGTAAGAGAGTAAGATTTGTAGTAAGAGAGCTAGATCTAGAAGAGTTTAACCCTTTCACACCAAATAGTCTTTATTTTTTTTTTTTTTTTTTTGAAACTCCGGTAAAATAGAGCAAAAATTGAAACCGAGAAAATGTAAGGAAATTCCATAAATTTAAGGAAAACTAAGAAAATTGAGGGGAAAATATTTCATTATTGATTATTGTAGGGATAAACGTTTCTCTCTTATTTATCCCCTTCTCTATCATACAGATATGGTAGTTTCCTATTACCTTAAATGTATCATGCATGGATATCTAGTTTCCGACTGCGTGCGTGCGTTGGAATAGTATTATGTATAGGACGCACCATTGATTGTGCTCGAATAGTGTCCCCCATACATTAAAAGATTGACTAAAGTCTTGAAGTCTGGGCCCGTGTGATAATCAAATTGTGAGTACAAGGAAAATATGTTGTAGATTTGAGATGCAGTGATGAAATTGTATCCAATTATTGCTGCAAAGTAATATCAGGTTAATTTTCACCAAAGAATGAGTCTTTTAGATTGCTTAGATATGATTGGAAAGAATAAATAGACTTCTTAATTACTAAGCTTAGTTTCAATACGTAAGGTTAATATATTCTCAACACTTGCTAAATAAGTTAGACTTGATGCATGCTGATAATCAACTTTTAAATGTTAATTCCTGCATTCCTTCATTTGCTTAGCAGTAAAAAGCTTAAGAATTGAAATGAAAAAGTTATTAAGATAAAACAGTTGGCCCATGATCATTAAAAATTAATTTTACTCGTGGAATTAATTTACTTAGCCAATGGAAGTGTTTTTGTCTGTTATAAGGGGCAATCAAAATAAGAATGTTTGATAGAGAATTATTGCTTGTTTTGAATGACTAGAAAAAATAAGGAGGGTTTCTAACACGAATTTAAAATGTGCCCCTGAAAAATTCCATTTTTCCAACAATGAATGATGTTATGGATTTCCTCGGTCTTCGCAATGAACCAAAAAAAAAAAATTATTTAGACATTAAATACAATGTAAATTCCCCTTTTTGTTGTTTTTTCCAGTGCAATTGAATTTAAAATCCATGGTTTGCGAAAGGAAGTAAACAAAAGTAAATCAAAAAGTAAAGACAATTTCGTATTTTTGCATTATTGTGTTATCTGAAGTCACCACATATATGCTCTGAGTGAAGTTGGAATATCCATTCATTCAATGGAATGTTGGGGAGGCAAATTTATGGACGCACTACTCCATGAATGCATCATTGAGGAACCCTTCGATTTATGAGGCGAAACACTATACCACAGTTTACTCGATGGTGCTTTCATTAAGCAGTGATTTCATATGTATGACTTGCGTCATTCTATTGATTCATGGGCTGTAATCGATATACCGATCACACTCATAGTGTATATGTGAGGACATCAGTGTTTTTTTTTCTCTCTTTTTTTTCCTTGCGAAAATACGGAATTTAGCTTCTTGAGTTACTTTCATATTAATGCGTAATTCAAATTAGGAGGGTGGGTCAAATTTTAAATATATTCCTAAATTTCTTGCATATTTACTTCCTTTTGCGTGTTTCATTCGCAATTTTAGGTTTTCCTCCCTTTGCATGTTTTTTTAATTCCTTTTCCTTAAATCTTTCGATTTAATTTTCTGGCTATTTTTTTTTCTTGTTATACTCCGTGTTATTTCATTCTATGTATATTTTTTTTAAATCTGATTTCTTTTTTGTATAATAATTTTTTCTCCCTTACCTTTAACCCATAATTGCTTTTCACCTTTTTGTTCCTAGATTTTGTTTGCTTCTAATAACTAAATTCTACGTGTGCTTTATATACCTACCTATCTTACTTTTTATTTTTTAGGTACTATTTTACAATTTATTATCAATGCAGTGCTTGAAATTTGCTTGAAAATGCATAATTTTGAAATTTGATATTAAAAATAATTTTTGAAAATAAAATTACAAGCTGATTGAAAATTTTCAATTAATTTGTTTTTGTGAATTTTAATATTTAAATTTATTTTTTATTTAAAGTTCTTATAAAATAGTGCCAAAATACGAATTTGAGCTTTGCAGAAGCTTATCGAAATTTGAGCTTATCGAAAATGTGAGCTTGTGACATTATACAAGCCACGAATTGCATTCACAATAATTTTTAACGATATGCAGAATTAACTTGGAATCTCACATAATGATTTGTATAGATTTTAATGTATTGTCTATAAATCCTTGTAATTTTGAACTGAACTCAGAAGACGAAAGACACTTTATACCGAAAGAGGAATATAAAGAGATAATAGAAAGTTTTCCGATTTGTGAATCCAAATAAAATTGTAATTCATGATATGTGTTTTTTATTATTATTAAGGATATGTTTTTAAATTATACAGCTGACAGTTAAACACAATGCTAACGTAGCTCTCAAAGCAGGAATTCAAACCTCAAAACAAGAGTTCAATATTCAATTCCTGATTTTTTTTACTAAAAGTTGTGGTTGATTTGGCTAACTGATTTTTTCTCCTTAATTGAAGTAAAGTTTTTCCCCAGGGGGTTTGCTTAATCCTACAATACGGATTTACTTTATTCTTAATTGTTACTATTTTTAAATTCCTATTTTGAAAAGCATTTATTTATGTGCATTTCCCTTGTAGAAAAAAAAATCACATTTAAAAGTAACTATTTGTTTTTTAAATTTGAAAATAGACATTTTTATTTTTTTTAAATTTAATTTTTAACTATGTATTAATTTTAAGAGTTTTAAATTTTAAAAAAAATTCGAAAATTTTTCAATTTTAAAATTCAAATTTTATGTTTGGAAGAAAATTAAAAATCAATGGAGAAGAACGGCTTATGACCGTTTTTTAACAAAAATAACGATTGGTTCGTGAATTTTGAGGGTTGCTAAGTTTTGACAAATCATTAAAGTGAAAAATTTTCACGAGAGTTATTACATAGTGAAGATAGGCCGTGCTTGAATAAAATGGTCTCTCTCCATAGATAAGAAAAGTATAGTAAGTAAGGTTGGTTAAGAAGGAAAAACTGATGTTTTTCCATTCAGATTTTAAAATTGAGCAATTCAAGAACAACCAGATAATCAATTCCCAACACCCGGAATTGTAAATTTCGTTTTGAAATTTCCAAGGGACGCAGATAAATGCTTGTGATATTCGTATACATTTTTACATTTACTATAACAATAATTTTGAAAACTTCCAACACGAGAAATATCTTTCACGGATATAAATCTCCCCCCTTGATTTTTAGTTGTTATTTCATCCGCTTAAATTGTAGGGTTTAGCAAATACGGGCTTCACGTACCCGGGGCCCCAGTGACGTCCACCTTCATTTATATCCTTAATTTTTGGCGAAATGGCAATTTTTGGCATTTTTTAATGTTAACTTCTAATGACTGGAATCTTATTTTCTAAAAGAATTGGTTTTTAAATAAGTAACCACAAAACAATATTTTAGGACTTACCTGTTAAAATTATGCATTTTAAGTAGTTAAAAAGTTTTTGGAGTAAATTAAATCATGTCTAATATTTCTACAATAAATTCGCATTTTTCCTAGAAAAAAAATGAAGATGGACCGTCGGATAGAGAATTTTTGTTTTAGGTAAATTTTTAACTCTGTTCTCGGCCCCTTTTTTCAGATATTAGTTAAGGCCTCTGGAAAAAATTAAAAGTATCACTTTCACTTGTTCACAAAAATTTCTTTATTTTGGACATCTGGAAAGTAATAGGAGATAAGAGAATTGTTTCATTATCCAGTTTCACTTACAAAGAAAAGCATATTTAATTAGCATTGATTAAAATACTTTTTTGAGAAAAGTAAGTTAAAATGTGATTTAAAAGAGAAGAATTCCTTTCATGGGTTTGAAATTCTAGAGCTTTCTATTTACTTTTATTAAACTTTTAGATTTACGATATTTTTAATGCTTGGAAAAACAAATGCCGCAGAAGAAAATATTTTCAATAAAGTTTCAATATTAGCAATTTGAGTGCTTGTTTTTAATGGACTTTTTATGGTAATTGGTTCTTAAACCAAACAACCACACTTGTAATCAATTCATCCAAAAAGATTACACCACTATTAATTCCCTTCTACGATTGTTGCCGTTTGATTTAAAAATGAAAATGGAATGTTCTCTAAATTTAAATTTCAATACATTTGTTTTTCCAAATTGAAAAGTTTCTGTTCTGAATTTAAAGAAGTGTCGCTACTGTTTTTAAATCACAACTAATAAAAACCTATTGGTTCAAAAAATTGTATTTTGATTCGAAACTAAGTATAAAAAATGTGTCTGGCTAGTAAGATTATAAACCTCGCATTTATTAAAACTATAAATAAATATTTTGCAATATGATTCAACATATTTTTTTAAAAGAAAAAAAAAGTAAGAAAACTGCCAGTTTTCACAAAGTAAAATTTTTTCTGGAAACAGATTCAATGAAAATACCTTCTTTAAGTGCAGAAACTTCTTATTTATTAGATTTGATTACATGTATTTTACATAGTTCTAAGTGTTTGACAATTCCTTTCTGTACTGTTGTAATTTTTAAGGAAAAAAATAATCCATAAATGGAACAAAATTTCAGAAAAAAAAAAACTTAAATGCGAACTCGTTTTCATAAAGAAACTGGATTATCCATTTCAAATAATCTCTATTTTAAAATACTCTTCATTTACAATATCCTTTATTTTCCTGATTGGGGTAAAGGCAATTTTCAACATCAGTTTTTTTTAATACATGGGATTCTCTGAAAGTAATTAAGTTTTGATTTTGTGAAGTATGAAAGTTGAAACATTAAAGTTATTTTAAGTTATTTATTGAAAACATTAAAATTGTTTTAACGCTTTAACCAAAATAAGCATGTAAGAAATTTTTTTTTATAAAAAAAAAATAATAAATCTGCTGCTTTCTTAGATTTTAAAGTTATAACCAAGCAATCTAAGCATTAAAAAGTAAAGCTTTTCACTTTCTTTTTATTGTTAAAATTTAATATTTACATTGTTATGATGATTTGAAGATATTTTTTTTACTATATTTCACCCGTCTTACTAAGTTTAGGACATTTTAATAGGAAAATTTTAGTAATTAAATCAGTTGAATGTTTAGTTGTTTCTTTCCAGAATTTGAAAGAGGTAATTATTTCAATTAAGAAAATATAAGTGATATTTTTTGTGTTCTGTACACAGATTTTTAAGCTGTCAACTTATGAGTGTCATATTTTCACATTAAACGAAATGCAATGATACTATTTTTTTTTTAAACATTTTCAGCATTTACGAATAACAACTTGAATGCATGCATGAATATTTGAGGAGGCTCTTAAATATCAATTTTCCAATTTTATTTCAGTTAGACAAAAATGAAATATTCTTAAAATTTTCTGATAATTAAGAAGACTAAATGTTTGTTTTTAGAATGTAAAAAAATTCTTTGATGCAAACTTACTTCATATTTCAAAAGCTTTCTACTTATTCCTCTTTTTAAAGAGGCGCCAACTATTACGGTTTGTTGGTAATTTTTAGCTAGGAACTATATATATATATATATATATATATATATATATATATATATATATATATATATATATATATATATATATATATCGTCAAACCCCGCTATAGTGAATCTTCAAGGGAGCGAAATTTTGGCTCACTATATCCGTTACGCATGCAATCCCAAACTCCTCCTTTCATTGCACATTATTCAAGTAAATGACTGAAAAATGTTATGTAGTAGCAAAAAATGTATTCTTTTTCATTACTCTTCGTCTTGTGTACAAAAAAAAAGAGTAATTTTTAGCTGATGAGCAATCCTCAACATCAGATATGGAAACACTTCCCGACTCTCAGATAATTTTTCCTGAATTTCTGTTATTCCGCTTTTTAAATCTGTCTAACCTGCCATTCTAACACACGAAAGTATTCTCATAAAATCGCTTAGCAAATTCATCGACATTTGTCCAGATACTGGAAGATTGCGGCTCCTTCGAATGGTGAACCACTTCAGTAATGCTTCTTCAACATCCTTGTGATCTGCTTTTTTCAACTTTTTTCTTCCATCTAAATTTTTTTCATGAGCAGAAATTATTAATTGCCTATTTTTCCATACGTTACAAACTGCATATTTGGATAGTTTATAATCCGTGCAAATATCAGCTTGATTGCATCCATTTTCAATTTTTCTGATTAAGCCCATTTTAATCAATCAATGGAGAGCGTTCTACGTTTACTGCTCGCCATAGTTAAATTTGAGTCACTTGTTTGAAAGATTTTTTGAACTGAACTGAGAGCAAAAAGGAGTTGAAATGAGGGCCTTATCACCACATATTAATGTCCAACCCTTTGACCAATCATGAATAATTGCTCATTCCCTATGACAAAAAATGCATATTGATTTCACTGACACCTTACAGGTGCATCAGCTGCCTGGGTTGATAACATCTGCTTGGCATGTTTAGGGATAGGAAAGTGAGATAAAAGAAGCAAACAAGAAAAAATGCTTATCGCTACATTCCCCTCTATAGATGGTTTTGAAAATCGGTATATGTATTTATTTTGAAGTGGAAATATCAAAATTATTACAAAAAAAGGGGAAAAAAATCAGTCGAAAACAGAAAAAAGTTCATTATATTCAACTTCCTCGCTTTTTTGGTTCACTATAGCGGGGTTAGACTGTATATATATATATATATATATATATATATATATTAATAAACATATAAGGATATATTTTATTATTAGTATTACTATATATTATTAGACAGACTATATAGAATTAAGTAGATTATTTTACATTTCTTTAGATTATATATGTTACCGTGAAGGATCGAAATCAAGAGAATGTCTACTTTTATCGATGAATGTCAACAATCACATAGTCATTTTGATGAATGTCTGAAATATTTCCTATATCCGATTTGATAACTGTTGACATCGTTGCTGAATGTTGATTTCTACATTCTATGTCCGTTCGTGACAGAAATATTTGTTATATCCGATTTGATATTGATTTATTCGTTGATATTATTCGATATTTTAATATTTGCAAAGGATAGATTAGGAGAAACATCAGTGTTCTCAGTACCGGTTAAATGCATAATGGGCAGTGGCACTTGACTGTAAGAAACCTCAGGGTAGGGTATACCGGGCAAATGTACACCCGGCAGTGGCACTTAAGTATACCTAGTATATATTTAGGACATTTACCTAAGCGACTATGTGATTGTCAACAGTTACCGGTGTAAATCAACAACCAATTTCGGTCATTCACAGTATATATTATACTATATCAAAAATTAGAAGTATTACAATATTATACATATATATTATTGTAATGCTTCTAATTTCTGATATCTATTTTGGAAAGTTGGCACTCTTTCATCTGGAGATTTCAAATTTTCATTTCTTGATTTAGCAATATTTATTTGTTTTTATTTTGTTTTATTTCTCATAAATTTGTTCCAATTTAAAGAAAAATGTATAAATACAATTTCGGCTTTGTGGTTTTAATACTATGGCACTTGATACCATGGATTTCTTAAAGTATTTTCTTGAGGTCAAATGCAAATCAGGAATTTTAAATCTATTACTATTGTTATATGCATACCCTGTTTATAATTTATATTAGTCATCTGATTGTAATATTTCTTTGTTTTCTTAAATAGAAAGCTTCTAGAAAATTTGATTGTTGGCTTATCATGCAGATTAGGTTTTACATCGTTAGTCATAGACAAATAAAATCGGATTAGACTGTTACCCTAATCGTAAAAACCAACCCCTGCTCTTGAAACCCCTTCTCCCCTTGATCACATTTAATTAATCAAAACTGATTCCTTAAAGAATTAATTATAAGAATGGTTTATTGGTTTTCAATTGGTTTGGCGAAAATGCTGAAAAACATAGTTTTATGTAGGCTACATTAACACAGTTTTATGTAGCATAAAAAATATGAAAAAATTGGAAAAACTAAAGTACATAAAAAATAAAAAAGATTGACAGCTATTTTTCATAATTAAAAGATTTTATTATATTTTTATAATTTTTTCTGTGACTAGCCAACTTATAAAGTTCTAAATTGAGTTATGTCAGAGTTGAATAAAATTGTTAGACACAAGGTTAAGTTTAATGAAGCTAAAATGCTGAAATTTTCTTTTATAAAAATGACGAGTTGTGAATAAGGAAAAGTGAAATTTATTTACGCAGAACAAAATATAATTTACTCAATTGAAAAACAAATATACAACTTCGAAGAGTTTGTCCTAAGTGCAGTTTCTTCATTAATCAATAATGCTCTAAATTTAATTTCAATTGAGTTTTGAATTTAAGAAAAAATATGCTTAGTAATAACTTTTTTGTTACAGTTACATGATTTTTAAAATAAAATATAAAACGAAATTTTATTCCAGGGAAGTTTGTTTGAATGTTTGTATACATTAATTTATATCGCTCATCATTACATTTTTAGTTATAAAAGCACTTAACTAAATAAAACAAAGTTAGCACTAATTTTCATGAGTTAGCAAACAAAAAGAATTGATATATATAAATTCTTTATCTGTCTTAAATTAAAAAGAAATATTGATCTAAAATTTACAAGTCAGCACAATAATTTCGAGCAAATATTTGTAATTTATTCAAGAAGAAAATTATTAAAATGTAGGTTTTATTTAACTTTAAAAATTTTAAATTCGTAATCATTATTGTTTTTAAGGAAGGAATCAACAAAATTATTTTGTGTTCAATGAATTGATTATTAAAAATAAATTCTTTTCTTTTATAGACACACTATTAAACACTCATTAAATTTTTCTACCATAAATAAGCTTGTGAAATATCACTAAATTTCATTTTGATTTATCAAGTAATTATTTCAGATAGATAAAGTATTGCAAAATTTTTTTTGTAAGAAAATACTGGTTTTTTTTTATTTATTTTGCTGTCGCTTTGACTTCAATTAGCAATATGAGTAATGATTGCAAAATTAGACTCGAAGATTATCTTGCTTTGACATTAAAGCAATCGCCTATAAAATTTATTTACGAAAATTGGTTAAAAACAGTACAAAGTCCACAAAAAAAAAACCTCTTTTTTAAATTATTTTCAAAGAGATCAAAGATGAATTTTTTGCCCTTTTTATTTGGCGCTCCTTTTGCCATTGTCTAGGTTCACTAAATGATAAGTCCAGCCCTGTCCAAACACACCAAGGATTTGTCATTTTGTTTTTAAAATTCTTCCTAGTTGCCAATTGGCAATCATAGATGAGCAGTCTACCTATATTATTAGTCTATGAGAGACCTTTTCTCTATGTGTAGCTAGCTTGGTTTATTCTGTTTTGTGCCATACATAAAACAGACGGTAAAATTTTAAGTGAATATGGATAATGAAAAGTTTTTAACGTCTTCTGAGTTCAAACAAAGAGAGAGAGAGAGGGAGAAATAATAGAGAGCGCAGTAACAAAGTTAATTATCAAAGGTAACACCTTAAAGACTAGAATTTAACCAATCAAATTTACGACGTAGGTAGTCATGCGTCTACTTTTTACTCTTTAAAAAATGTTGTGCAATGTTTATTTTTTAAAAATTTAATTTTTGATTATCATGAAATGATTTTTTTTCAGGTAAACTAATCAATATTTTAGACTTCTTTTTTAGTTCCTAGAAGTCGTTGTTGTCTCTGATTTTATTCGCATGGATGAATGACTTTTTAGTATGCAGATGAAGAGAGGAGGAAATATTTAGAAAATTCTGCAAGCCTGTCTTTTCGTATATCAGGTAATCTTAAAAATGAAATTAAAAATTATATGATAATTAATTGATAATGTTTTGAAACCTATTTCCGCAAATGTTGATAAAGTGATTTGTTTTTTCTGGTGAATAAAATCCCCGAATTAAGTACTCTCGGAAGTCACGTACAACAGATGAACAACTTTTGATCTAATGATCCGATTGTTACGTACTATGACTCAATCTTAACGGTTCAAGAATCAAAAATTTATATATGCTTATTAGTTATTGCTGACGATAATTTTAGTTATGAACGCACTTTTGGTTTTATTTAGAACCTTTTAGTTACAAACGTATGAAAAACGTAATTTTTTTTTAATAAACATGCCTTTTTTTCCCAACTACGGATTTGGATTCATGACCCTTAAAATTCGGGAGAGGGGTTGTTGGAATCTGGGAAATAAATCCCTAAACCACAGGAGAACGGTTGAAAGTTTGGTTTTAGTCATACGGCAGGAGAGCGGTTTGAATCATATTTGATCAGAAGAGCGATAGTGGTCCGAACCAGGGTTTCTTTAACGTTAAATTTACTTTTTGCGAATTCAACTATAGTTCTCAAACTTTTTAAGCGAACTGAAATTTATAATTCGTATATCGAAAGATTATTCCATGGAAAAATTTTTTAATAATTATTTATAATTGATTTGTTTTATAATTGATTTGTTTTATAATTGATTTGTTTCATAATGGTCGAAAAATTGTGAACAGTTAAGGTAGACAATTTTTCAGTCCTATTTTTGAACGAAAATCGTTTGAATAGTTCTTGAAAAATTAAATTTTAAATAAAAGATTTTTTTTCTGCAATTCATGTTTTGTAAACAATTTCCTTATCTTCAAATAAAACAAAAGAATTAACATCGTTATTTCAACTCAAACAAAATCGCTGATGATGATTACATAGCTGCCAACTTGTAACGGTCATCGGGAAAGATTTTTAAAGAGTGATATCTTAATATAACTTAAATTTTACTACTCAGCCAGCACTGAGGGTTTCCCAATTTTTCTTTTTAACCTAAATTGCCGACTTTTCTTTAGAGGAGACGTGATTTTCTAAATAAGTTTCATAATTAATTGTGAGCATATTAACAAACAAAAAAAAGACTAACTGCTAATCCGTTATCAATCTTGAATTATTTTATTAATTTTGTTTTCATAATTATTTTGAAAGTTAAGAATAAAATTTCCTCATTTTATCAATCTTAAGATAAGGTTAAATTTGCACTTCCGGAGTTTCTACATTTATTTTTAATATGAAAGTGAATAACGGTTTTTATTGAAATGAAAACAAATGCTATAACTGACAGTATTACTTGGGGCATTGCTTGAGACCAAAGTTTACCATAATCAATCAATTTCCTCCCGTGCCCTTTCGAAGAGCCTTAATATTTCAGTCCCTAACCCTGGTATCTATATTTTTTCAGTTAGGTACCTTTATTCAGTCCCTGGTCAAATTATAAGACGCAGTATACGATTCTATGAAAAAATCTTAATTATCAGATGACAGCTTTTATCGTTTTTATGTGACTGAAAGCGGTTTACACTTGTTTACGTATCATTTGGTTAAATTATCTCATAGTCGCTTTAATGAAGTATTTTACGGTAACTCTATTTTATGGTTAAATATGCATAGTGGCTTATAGCGAAAAACTCTTCATAACATTCCATGTTCTACTGTAGATTGTCCTTATGGCGGACTTTTACTGTTTTCTGATTTAATGTTAAAATAATAAGACCTGAATGTGTACAGAAGCTGTTGACATCATTGATGACACTGAATGTTGATTTCAACATTCACTGTCCATACCGTTGTCAAAAATATTTGTCAAATCCGATTTGATATATTCGTTGATATTATTATTCGATATCTGCTGAGGGTAGATTAGGAGAAACATCAGTGTTTTTGGAGTACTGCATACTGGGCACTTTACCTTAGAAAAACATCACTATAGGGCATACCGGGCAAATGTATACCTGGCACCTTAGAAAAGTATCAGTTGTAGGGTATACCGGGAAGTGATACTTAACTAGACCTAGTATATATTTCAGACATTTACCAAAGCGACTTTGTGATTGTCAACATTCGCTGGTGGAAGTCAAAAACAAACCATTTCGGTCTTTCACAGTAACATATGCATAAGAAACAAACTATTTTTAAAAAAATTAGTAACTGCATTTACATATAGAACGAGTCATTCGATTGCTCATTATGAATCCAGTCTAATTTTCTTCCTTTTTCCTCCCTAGAGTCTGCAGGAAACTCTTAACCAAGAAATTTAAAACTAAGAACTCCAGTAAGTACCTGCATTCATGAGTGTAATCGGATTGAATAGTAAGAGGTAAGTTTTAATTAATTGAATAGTTAGAGGTAAGTTTTAATTAATGTAAAAAGATTTTTTACGTGACGATCACAAAATGGTTGTGCATTTTTCTATGTTAAAAGGTAAGATCGTACTGGTAATGTATTTATTTATCTTACGTTTTGTTTAATTAAATGGCCATTTATTATTGGAATGAATTTAGTTCGGGTCTTGTTTTATTGCCCGTCGCGACGGGACCGACGCGTCGGTTATCGTATTTTTCATTGCGCCGCTCTCAACATGCGCTCGAGAATCGCCCGCTCTTAAATTATGTGCGACGAATTTCGTTTGTTTCGTTTTCTATATTATTCAAACTTTTTCATCATGTTTTCTCTTACTTCATTTTCCAATTTTATCCTTTTTTTCGCTTTTCTTTCTCCAAATGACTAGCGACGAATTTCATTGGTACCATATCATTGTATTTGCGTTTTCCAATTTTATTTTGTTTTCAAATTAGTGTGTTTTGTGTCCTTTTTTCCCCAATCTTTTTCACTTTGCTTTCCAAATCATTACTATTCATGTGTTCACTGATTTGTTTTCCAGTTTATTCATCCTTTTTTGTTCTAGCTTGTTTTCTAGTATTATCCAGTATTTTATCTAGTATCATCCAGTGTGTGTTCCCATTTTTTTCATCCTTTTTTATTCTATTTTGTTTCTTAGTATTTTATTTTGGTGTTATAGTTCATCCAATGTGTTTTACAATTTTTTCATTCCTTGTTTTTTTCTATTTTGTTTTCTAGAACTTTATTCTGGTATTATAATCTATCCAGTGTGCTCCAAATTTTTTTTATCATCCAGTGTACTTTCCAATGTTTTTTTTTTCTTTCAATTTATGTGTTCCTATTAGTTTCTTTCAATGTGGGTGTCCCATTTTTTAATCTGTGCATTTTTAGTGTGTCTTGCATTTTCCAAGTTTTTCTGTAGCTTTCTCAGATTGTTTTTTTATCTATTTTTATTTCAATGCGTTTTCTATTATGTGTTCAAATTTTTATCTTCCAATACGTCTTCTGTTTTAATTCATTATAGTTGCTCCAAATTTCATTTTCTAATAATTGTTCTAATTTTTATTAATCCAATATGTATTCCAATCTTTATTTTCCAATATATGCTCCAATTTAGATTTTTCATTGTGTATTCCAATTATTTTTTGCATTCAGCGTTTGTTCCAGTTTTTTTCTCAAAATATGTGTTACAATTTTTTTTTTCTTGCAAATCTTTTTCTAATTTTCGTCCTCCACTGTGCGTTCCATTTCTTTAATGCGAGATTTTGTAATAATTTTTTCCTTGCATTTTTTTCTCTATTTTTCTTTAGCTTTCAGAAAATTTGCTTTTTTTTTTTAGCTTGTTTTGATTTTTTTCGATGTTTTTCCTTTGTCTGTTTTAGGGAGATTTTCGATTGGCGTTCAAGTGAAGTTGATCAAATCCAATTGTGATTTTTTTGCTCTATATTGTTTTCGTAACTTCGCTCCCTGTTTATAAGTGAATCTTTATGTTTTCCGTGTTCACTATTTTTCTTTTTTCAGTTTTCTGTAGTAATTTTAAGAACTTCTATTTGGTATTTTTATTCTTCCAATTTTCGTTTTTCCAACTTTTAACACATTATTTTTTTTTATGCGCTTTCCAATTTTATTCATTGTTTTTCAGCTTTTTGAGTGTTTTGTTTTATTCCTAAGTATGTGTCTTTGTATATGTATGTTTTTAATTACAACTACCCTAAAACTCTGGTTTAATTTTCATCCCTTCTATTTCAATTTCCAATGTACATTCTGGCTTTGTTTGTATTGTTCGTTCTGTTTTTATCTCAAATGTGTGCTGATGTTTTTACTTCAAATGTGTTTCTTTTTCAATGAATGTTTTTTTCCAGTAAGTGTTTTGTATCTTTCCTTTTTTTTCCCCTTATCTTCTTTGTTTTTTCAAGTGGTGTACTATTTCTGTAATTCTTGCAGATGTTTTTCGATTGTTAATATTTTCTTTAAATTAAAGTTGGTCAAATCCACTCATGTTTTGTTTTCCCTATTTCGTTTTTCGTATCTTTTCTCTTAGTTTATATGTGAATCGTTTTTTTCCCCGAACTCTGTATTTCTCGCTTTTCAATTTTTTGAGTTATTTCCAAATTTTTTTTTTATTAATATGTATATTCTGCTTATTTTCAATGGATGTGCTGTTTTTTTATGCGTAATTTTTTAAATATTTTTTGTTTTTATTTTCAATGAGTTCTGTTCCTACATCCAATTTTTGTGCTGTTTTCATTTCCAATGATTTTCTATATAATTTCTAAAATATTCTGTATTTACTTCGAATGTGTTTTTATTTGTTTTGTTAATTGAATATGTATGTTTTTTTTCGATGAGTGTTTTTTTTTCCAGTTGGTGTACCATTTTTCCTTCTATGTTTTTTCATCCTTTTCTTTTATGATGTGTGCTCTAGTTTTTCTGATTAGTAACATTTCCGCTCAAGAGCACCTGATCAAATCCATTCGTGACCATCGGTCTACTATTTTGTTTTCCTTATCTTCCATCTTTCGCATTCGTTTTTCTGTTGTTGTTTTTTTAGTATTTAGTCCAAGTATTTCCGATTATGTCCATTATGTCATGTCTTCCAATTCTTTGCAAAATTTCATTTTCATGTTATTAATTTTATATAATTAATTTATATAATTATATTTGATATAATTATATTTTATGCTATTAATTTTATTTTTTAAGAATTTTTTTCTCATTTCTTTTCTAATGTGTTTCATAGAAATTTTTTTTTCTTGAGTTCATTTTTTTCTGGTTTTTATCTAATTTATTTTATTGCTTTTTAACCTTTTTTTTTTTTTAGCTCTTTTCATCAAAAATTTGGGTAAGTTTAATGATTTTATTATGCTGTGTTTCAGTTGTTTCCAATATCTTTAACTTTTTCCAATTTTAATTTCTTTTCTTATGACCTGTACAATTTTTGAAACTTACCATGTCTCTAATTTATCATAAACCCACGTAATTTATCTTTATAGCATACATTTCTGCTTAATACTCTGACAAAGAGGAAGAATCTGACAAAATAGGATCTGTTATGTTGCTTAGAATCTGCCTGAGATTAATTCCAAAATGATCCTGTAGAACTGACTGCCTGATATAGACCTAACAATGCAAGAAAATTTATTTTGGAATATTGCCATTTTATTTGTAAGTAAAACATTTTTCAATCTATTTTATCGACTATTTAAAATCTCGCTATTAATTTTAAAACCAAATACACATTGCACAAAGCAGTGTTTTTTTTAATTTTTTATTGTATCATTTTTTTTTATGCTGATATGCACAATGCGATAAATTGAATAGATATAATTCTAAATAACTTTTGTTCTAGTAACCAGATCGAAGGTTGAATCATAATGGTACAAAGAAAAGTAACATCAAATGCGCTAATTAATTAACTATTAATTAAGTTAGACGAGCAAATCAACTTTGTATTGTATACGTACTTTTTTTCTCGCAAATTATGGAGTTGCCGTGATTGAGAAAGTAGTTCAGTCAGAGGAGCCGCCGAAATATCTCGTTCCTGTCAAAATGACAAAGTTTTGCTTTCTATTCCCTCATGGTCGTGATATTTCCAGGCTGATAGTGTTAACAAGTAATACGCGAAAAAAAGGTTCAGACAATCTATTTCTTATACCCCGAATCATATATATTTCTCAAGGTCAGATGGAAGTATTAGATTATTTTAGTTTAGAGATAGATAGTTTATTTTAAGCTAGATGTCGGCGCTCATCATTATTTTATTTTAAGCTAAAAATTTGTTCAAAAATTAAAAAAGATATTGTTCACACACTTAATTTTATACTCTCTATGTCCGAAAATGCTTGCTACATTTGATTACTTTTATACTGATATTGATGATTTTGTTTGAACATTATTCAGAGATTTCAGGATGTTACGCTATCAATCAACGAAATTTATTTACCAATCATTCTTTCCTTAAACCATCCAAGTCAAAATTTTCGATAATTTTCCATTGATGAACCAACATGATCTTGATGGTAAGCATCAATGAGCCATTTTATCATGAACCATTATATTTTTCTTTGGTAAACAGCATAAGTAACCATCTCCCCAATGTATGAATTCTGACGGATTTGTGATTGTCCAACATTGGTATAGCAACTAGTTTTGTTGTTTTAAAAACTGGGTTAAAAAATTAAAAAAAATTATTTCAAAATGCCGGGGTTCACACGCTTTTAACCCATATTGAAAGGACTTATCAACAATAGCGTAAAAACTTTTTTCCAGACAAATGAACCATAAATTCAATAGTTGTATAATTTTTGACCTAAATGTAGCAACTAATGTGAAAGGGGAAGTCTAATTCTGTTGAATAAAAAAAAAGCACTTTTATAATCGTTTTCTTCAAAATTATAAGATCATTAAATGATTATTCTTAATTTTTGTTTTTGCATATTTCGTAATTTGTCAGAATTGTTTTAAGTTCCACTAACCATTTTCGTTTGTCATTAAAAAAAACTGCAGTCAAAACAAGTTTTAGCCGAATTTTAACCTAGAACACAAGATTGAATTTATCTTCAAAAGTTAAAATTGTTACCCCACGGGAAAAAGTTTTGTCTAAACAAGTTTTCGCCAGTAAGAAAGAAAGAAGTGTGAAATTAACCTATTTATGTTAGAGCAATAGACCAACAAATATTTTCGTTGGTCTGATATGATAAAAAACGTTTTAAATAATTTTTGATCAAACAATCACTTCAACGGTTATTGGGGAGCCTATCAAAAAATTGTTTTAGTCCAACTGTTAAAAGAGTTACAGCCAAAACGAATTGTATCTAATTTCTGATGAATTGACTATTTCTTATATAACCAAAAATTTTGATTTCGAGCAACATTTGAAATTATTCCACGATACGTTAGCCCATCGAACAAAATCGTTATTCCACTAAAATGTTTCGTCAGCAAAACGAATTATTCAGCAAATAGAACATATTTCACTTATCGACATTTTGTAATCTAACTTAACAACGAGGGAAAATCCACATGAACCTGTATGTAAGATTCTCTATACATGCTTGCATTTTATAACCAATCTCATGAATCTTTTGATTACTTATTTATCTCAAATTATTTAGCTTTAATGTTCCGTGTACAAATTCCAGACATTCCGTCTAATAATCTAATTTTCAATAACTAATTGGAAATTTTATTGGTTCCAGGGGGGATTACCAAAATGCTATTTAATTAGTACTAACAATTCATTAAATTACGAAATCAGAAACAAACAAAAAAATGATTTATCTGAATAAAAAGACATTTTTTTACATATTTGGATACCTGACGCTCAAAATATGGGAGGAAGACAAAATTGTGAAGAAAAAAAATTGGATTATAAATTGGGGTTTTTAGGGTTTTTGACCACTGTTATAAAAAAAGGCCAAACAATATCGCTATATTAGGTCGATTAATTTGAAATAATTATAAACTAAATGTGTGATTTTAAAGAGTGCAATACATAGTGTTTCAGCGTAAAATAGCAATCAAGTATAAGCAATAAAAAAGACTGAAATAAAAACCGATATTTTTCTTTCAATGTTTTGGATATAAAAAAGCATTGATCACATAAATCACAAATATTTGATAATTTCCAAACATTTCGTGAACCACTGTCGAAAAAAGCGTATAATATAATTAAAAGATTAGTTTTTCACCCAGAACTCCTATTGAAAAGATAAAACCTTGATAGTTTCCTGTTTGTTTTTAAAGTTTAAAAAAAATAATACTTAATTAATAAAATATTATAATATGAAAAATAATAAAGGGAATAAAATTAATGTATTTTAAAGTAATATGTTTGATACTGTAACAAAAATTTGCAAATTTCTAGGATTTAGAAGAAGTCTGATGAGTCCTTATGATTCGTACTATGATAGTGTGATGGCTATAGTCCCGGCAGTGGTCTACTCAGTGACAAAAGTGGACTGCAGGCATCTGTGACCTTGAAGAGCTTTCGGTACGTCTTCTTAAATCTCAGATATTTTGATAACAAAAGCTCAAAAATATTGCATAATTTAGCATTTTCAAAGTTCAGTACTGGGGTATATTGTAGTAATTGCCAGTGTAATTGTTAAACCATTAAATTGCAAATCATTATTGTTAAATCATAATGTAATTGTTAAACCAAAATTGTTAGTGTAAAAAATTTTATAGAGTTAGAAAAAAGATCTTTTTTGATGAATTGATTCGATATCATAATCTATTAATGAAAGATTGCATTTTATCCCTTAATAGTCGCATAATTTTGAAGAAAGCAGTCGTAGTTTTTTTTAAAGGAAAATTATACAAAACTAAGTGTTTATACAGTCGATGTACTCATTTTTAATTTTTGAGTTAATTTTTAGCTTTCATGTTTGATAAGTGCTGATTTAAAATAAACTATCTCCAAACACGTGGCAAATAATCTTGCACTGCCATCTGCTGTGTAGAGTAGGTAATATGCATAATTCGGTACATAAGAAATAAGTTAAGAAAACATCAACTAAGTTAAGAAACAGTTAAGAAACTTTTAAGAAAACATCAGCCTGGAAATATCACGGTCATGAGAAATAGAGGGTGGAACATCACCCCGGTATATCTTGAACGGAGCGAGAAGGTACGGGTTAAGATAATTCTTTTATCCGAAACATAATAATATTCGCTGGATAAAAATATTTTTTACTTGTGTGAATCGTTTATTATTATTGGTATTCTTACATTTCCAATTACCACATCAATAATTTTTTTAATACTTAATTAATGTAAATATTTGTCTATCATAGCTGCAGAACAATTAACTGAATTTTGCCATCAATTCTCCTGGTTTTTGTTTGCTATTTTTGTTGTTGGGAGAAATTTTTCTTAAATTGTTGTATATCTGTGTTATACTTTTCACAAACATTGATTTATTTTTATGTAACTTTAAATTACATTTATATTTTCTGATACTAACACAGACAGTTTTAATTATAATTGCTCATTAATCTTCATTATCATTAATCATTAATGATTATTTTATTAGTTTTATTAAATTTAGGTGGGGTCCCTCCTCTAATGGGATTTTTTTTTAAATGATGATCATTTTATTATTTTATATTATATGAATATAGAATTATATTATTATTATTAATATTTTCTGTAACTATTCTGTAATTATATATGATTTTGTATTAGGTGGTAGATTTATATATTCATGAAATTTAAAAATGAAGATTAGTAGTTGATTATATTATGATGTTATTATTTTAATAAGTTTTTGTTTAGGATCTATATTATGTATATTATATATATAAAGAATATTAAGATAATAATTCTATTAGCTTTCAAGGTTAAAAGTACTTTATATATATATATATATATATATATTACTAATATGAATTTACAGTTCATCATCTATGTTTGATTTCTTAAATATAATTATAAACTTGCAATTTATTGTTTTAGATATAAACTATAAAGAAATATATTACTGCGATGATTATATTCTACTAATCATAAAGATATTGGGACTTTATATTTAATTTTTGGAGCTTGGGCTGCAATAGTGGGAACAGCAATAGGAGTATTAATTCGAATTGAGTTAGGTCAAACAGGTAGATTTATGGGTGATGATCAATTATATAATGTAATTGTAACGGCTCATGCTTTTGTAATAATTTTTTTTATAGTAATACCAATTTTAATTGGAGGGTTTGGAAATTGATTAGTTCCATTAATATTAGGGGCACCTGATATAGCATTTCCTCGGATAAATAACTTGAGATTTTGATTATTACCTCCTTCTTTATTATTATTATTTATTTCATCTGTAGTAGAAATAGGAGTAGGAGCTGGTTGAACTGTATATCCACCTTTATCATCTTTAGATGGTCATGGGGGTAGATCAGTAGATTTTGCAATTTTTTCTTTACATTTAGCTGGGGCTTCTCCTATTATAGGTGCGGTAAACTTTATTTCTACTGTACTTAATATGCGATCTTATGGGATGAGAATAGAAAAAGTTCCTTTATTTGTATGATCAGTTCTAATTACTGCTGTTCTATTATTATTATCACTACCAGTATTAGCAGGTGCTATTACTATGTTATTAACTGATCGGAATTTTAATACTTCATTTTTTGATCCTGCAGGAGGAGGTGATCCTATTTTGTTTCAACATTTATTCTGATTTTTTGGTCATCCTGAAGTATATATTTTGATTTTACCAGGATTTGGTATTGTATCTCATGTAATAAGATCAATAGTAGGGAAACGAGAGCCATTTGGAAGATTAGGAATAATTTATGCTATAGTAGGGATCGGATTGATGGGTTTTGTAGTGTGAGTTCATCATATATTTTCTGTTGGGATGGACACTCGTGCTTATTTTACTGCTGCCACTATAATTATTGCTGTACCTACGGGTATTAAAATTTTTAGATGAATAGCTACTCTCCATGGCTCTTATTTTAAAATAGATACTCCCTTATTGTGATGTGTGGGATTTGTATTTTTATTTACTATTGGTGGTATTACTGGAGTAGTATTATCAAATTCTTCTTTAGATATTATTTTACATGACACTTATTATGTAGTAGCTCATTTTCATTATGTATTAAGAATAGGTGCTGTATTTGCAATTTTAGCAGGATTAACTTTTTGATTTCCTTTATTTTTTGGAATAAAGTTAGATATAAAGAAGACTAAATTACAATTTTATGTTATATTTGTAGGAGTAAATATGACTTTTTTTCCTCAACATTTTTTAGGGTTAAATGGAATGCCACGTCGGTATTCAGATTATCCAGATGTTTATTCATTTTGAAATATAATTTCATCATTAGGCTCATTAATATCATTATTTGGAGTAATTATAATAATTATATTAATCTGAGAAAGAATAGTATATAAAAGTTCTTACAATATAGAATATTATGTTATATCTTCTTTGGAATGAATTAATAATGTTCCCCCTATAAATCACACTTTTAATCAGTTAAATTTGTTAAGAAAATAATTTTTGCCAAATTGAGGATCTTATTATTTTCAAAATAGATCTTCTCCTATAATAGAACAGTTAATTTTTTTTCATGATCATACAATAATAGTAATAATTGTAATTGTAATTTTGGTTGGATATATGTTGATAAATTCATATACTAATAAGATTTATAATCTTGGAATGTTTGAGGGTCAAAGATTAGAAAGAATTTGAACCTTATTACCAGGAGTATTCTTGTTATTAATTGCATTTCCTTCAATTCGGTTGTTATATTTAATAGAAGAATTTGAAATATCTGAATTGAGTATTAAGGTAATAGGACATCAGTGATATTGGTCTTATGAATATAGAGATTTTAATATTATAAGATTTGATTCATATATAATTCCTTCAGATAATAAGAGAATATTTCGATTGTTAGAAGTAGATAATTCTTTGGTTATTCCAAGAATATTAGACGTTCGAATAATTGTATCTAGAACTGATGTTATTCATTCTTGAACTATCCCTTCATTAGGGGTAAAAGTAGATGCTATTCCAGGTCGGTTGAATCAGTTATTTTATATTTTTAATCGAAATGGATTATTTGTAGGGCAGTGTTCAGAAATTTGTGGGGCTAATCATAGATTTATACCTATTGTAATTTCAGTAGTACCTCAAATTGAATTTATAAAAATATGATTGTGAAATAGTGGCCGAATTTAGGTGTTAGTCTCTTAAATTAATTATGAAATAAGTAGTTAAATTAATATTAGTTTGTCAAACTAAAGATGATATTATACCACAATTAATACCTTTGTATTGAATTATATCTTCTTTTTTTGTAATCCTATTAATATTATTATTTATAAAAATTTATGGTAATTATAATAGTATAAGAAATTTTTTTTATAATATAAAGGAATTAGAAATAGAAAAAAATATATGATATTGATAAATTTATTTTCTGTATTTGATCCTACATCATATTTTGGTATATCAATTAATTGATTAATTATTATACTAACACATATAATTATATTTACTAGATTTTTTAAAATTTATAGAATATATTTAATTATAATAAAAAAGTTTTTAGTAAATGTAAGTGAAGTATTTAAAGAAGTAGGTGATTTAAAGTATTCTGGAATTATTTGTGTTAGATTAATTAGATTTATATTTTTAATTATATCAAACTTGATAGGATTATTTCCATTTATTTTTACTGGGACAGCTCATATTATATTTACGATAGGATTAGGTGTTGTTATGTGAATAAGATTTTTTATGATAGATTGATTTAAAAATTTTATATGTAGTGCGGCTCATTTAGTTCCTGAAGGGAGTCCTTTGTTATTGTCACCTGTATTAGTATTAATTGAATCAATTAGACATTTGATGCGACCTTTTACTCTATCTATTCGATTAGCAGCTAATATAATAGCTGGTCATCTTATTATTGGTTTGTTATCAAGAATTAGATTATTAAGATCATTAGGATTAATTTCATCTCTAATTTTTCAGAGATTATTATTAATTTTAGAATTTGGTGTAGCAATTATTCAGGGGTTTGTATTTGGAATTTTATTATTATTATATGCTATTGAATACTACTAATTATTGGAAAAGTATTATCATCCTTATCACATAGTAAATATTTCTCCTTGACCGTTGTTTATTGGAATTAGAATTTTATCTTTTATGTTAGGAATAGTAAAAATATTTATATATATAAAATATGATTTATTAATAATTAGATTTATATTAAGATTAACAATTTCTATTTTATGGTGGCGAGATGTGGTACGTGAGAGAACCTATTTGGGTTATCATTCTAGAGTAGTATTAAGAGGTTGAATATTAGGTATAATTTTATTTATTATTAGAGAAGTATTTTTTTTTCATTTCTTTTTTTTTTTATCTTTATTTCATTCAAGATTAAGACCTACTATTGAAATCGGTTCATTTTGACCACCTACAGGTGTAGAAACATTAAATGCTTTTCAGGTTCCTTTATTAAATACTGTAATTTTATTAACTTCAGGGGTAAGAGTAACATTGTGTCATCAGGCTATTTTAAATGAAAATTGAATTATAGCTAAAAATTCTTTATTAGCGACTTGATTATTAGGAATTTATTTTTTAATATTACAAGGATTTGAATATATAGAAACTTTATTTGGAATTAGAGATTCTGTTTTTGGATCAACATTTTTTATAGCTACAGGATTTCATGGATTTCATGTTATTGTAGGAACTTTGTTTTTAATAGTAATACGAATACGAATAACAAAAATTCACTTTTCTAGAAGACATCATTTTGGGTTTGAAGCTGCAGCTTGATATTGACATTTTGTTGATGTAGTATGATTATTTTTATTTTCAGTGGTCTATTGATGAGGTTCTTAATAAATAAGTATATTATGTACATTTAATTTCCAATTAAAAGGAGAATATTAATATTACTGATTATAATAATTATTGTAAGATTATTAATTATAATTGTATATATATTGTTTTATTTAATATCATATAAATTAAATAATAGAATAGAATCATCTTCTGGGTATGAATGTGGGTTTAATTTTATATCTAAAACTCGGGTCTCTTTCTCTTATCGATTTTTTTTAATTGGAATTTTGTTTTTAATTTTTGATGTTGAAATTGTATTATTACTATGTTTTCCATTTTTAATATATAGAATAATTTTTTCAATAATATTTATGTTATTCATAATTATTCCTGTTGTGGGATTAATATATGAATATTATTGTGGGTCATTAGAGTGAGTAGAATTACTTATTTCTAAGGCTTAAACTTAGTGCACTAATCTGCCAAATAGATAAGAAGCTAAAGGAGCGATCTCATTGTTAATGAGATACATGTTTTTTTTTTTATATATATTCATTTATGTATCTTTTTTATCTATCATGTCTGATAGATAAAAAAATACATATAAATGAATTAATATAATAAATTTATAGAAAATTATACGGTTGATTTGCATTCAATTTTTATGTTATAAACATACTTAGATTAGTTTATAAAAAGCTGCTAACTTTTTAATAGTTAATGACTACTAATTATAAATAGAGCTATTATAGCAGCTTAATTTCGACTTAAGTTTAGAATATATTAGTGAAGTTCATATCATTATTTCATGATGAAGATCTATATAATAGTCAATTTTATCTTCAGTAAAATGCTCTAATATAAGCTACTAATATATACAATATATACACACACACATATATATATATATATATATATATATATATATATATATATATATATATATATATATATATATATATATATATATATATATATATATATATATATATATATATTATAATATTATGATGATAGGGATAATTAAAATTAATTATAATTAAACATATTGATGATAAAATAATTTTGTTTGGAAGATTAGATGATAATATAATATAATTGAATGAGTTGTATGGACCATAGTGTTCTTGTCATATTTTATCATTATTGTGAAATTGTTTTATGAATCTGTTAATTTTAAATATTGAATTGAAGGATATCATATGAGTAAATCATAATGAAATGGCTGGTTGTCCTATTTTTAAATAATTTAATCTTTTAAAGGATAAAGATAAAGCTAAAATGATTCCTAATAAAAGGGATAATATAATTATTAGTTTTGTGGAGTTAGGAATAATAAAATAATAATGATATTTTTGTTGTTGGGAGAAATTTTTCTTAAATTGTTGTATATCTGTGTTATACTTTTCACAAACATTGATTTATTTTTATGTAACTTTAAATTACATTTATATTTTCTGATACTAACACAGACAGTTTTAATTATAATTGCTCATTAATCATAAGACTGAGTGTATTTTATCAAAACGCTATAACTACGCATTAAATACCCTTAAAAAATAAAATTTCGCAAAAATGTAGAATTTACGATTAAATATTGCATTTACATTTTAACAGAGAGGCCAACTGCTTCGGACGTGCCAAAATAATTAAAAAAAACGGTAAATTTTGAAAATATTTGACAATTTTTGCTCTCTTTTTAAAAGGAATAGAATGGCAGTAATAAAGTGGTGAATTATATAAGCCTACGAATTATTTCGAAATAGTGGTGGATAAAAATCTACTAAATTGAATTTATTAAACCAAGAATCACGATTGATAAACTACCACTTTAAAATATGTATTTGCAGTCCGGAACAAGTTGGCATCTCTGTTTTAATTGAATAACCTGTAATAATTGAATTACATAGATTTGGTTGGAGCCGATTGTATTCGTTTAAGCGGGGTTGACTGTATTTGTCATTCTGGGCATATTTACTCAGTCCATTATTTGTTCTGGATTTTAACTATGTAATAAATAATGAAATAAATATCATTCAGATCAATGAGTTTGACACTTATGAACAAATTTGACATATTCTTTAAATGTCATACTTTTTTTTTCTTTTGAAAAAAAAATTATTTTTGAATGAATTTAGTTTCACAATTTTGTTATTTGAAAGTTTTTAACCACTGTACGTTATTCAAGAACTAATAATACAGTGAAAAAAAAATGTGTGTATGTCGTTCATAATGTTTTTTAGACGATTATAAATGACGTCTATTATCTACCAGAATTCACTCTCGAAAAATGTTTGCAAAGTTTAATCCTTTTAAAAAGAATTTTTTTTTTTAAAGTATTGACACTTCAATAAAAATTATGTTTAAAAATGTGTTCTTTTAGTTACAAATAATGAAATTACACCATTGGTTTTAAAACTCAGAGGAAAGTCAAGAAATTTTTTACTGAATGTTAGTGGCCAGCCTGATACACTATCTGGACTACGGTGATTTTGGTGCAATTTTTATAGAAATACTTACTCATTTTTCTGTAAGTTTGTGTAAAATGTGTGTTATGTCTGAGTGAAAAAAGTATTTAGTTTTTAAAGCTTTAATCAATAAAAATAAAATTAATAATTAAAGAATTAAAAAGGTATATTTCGCATACTATACGACATAAAAATACAAGCCAGTCTTTTACATATGTATTTTAAAATGTTCTAAACTCTTCCACGTGTAGAAAAATGATATTGCTTTTGTGAATAAATTTGTTAGGCCGTAGTTTAATGGTTAAATCTTTTCACTGTGGCATTCGTCGAATTTTTTAATGACATTTAAGCAGAACTTCTACGCGACCCTGCCTTATCGCTGAAAAATATTTAGTTCATTATACTTATCTTATGATTCTGTGAAATTTCAAAACTATTTCAGATTATTTCTATTTCTATTTCAGATATTGTAGCAATTATTTGTGTTATTTATGGAACTTCTAATATCATTCGTGCTTTTAATTATCATCAGGACTGCTCAAAATGTACACTATTTGGTACCGTTTAGTTAACTGTACTATTTAAGTACTCAAAATGTGTACTAAATGCGTATAAACCTGTAATGTAATTAGTTACGAACTTATTATTTATTTTTTAATTGTTTTACCAACTATTTTAAAAATTCTGTTACTCAATTTACGAACAAATATCAACTTGAAAAGAGTGAATACTTTATTTCTAGCTTATACTGAATTGGGTATTCATACGCACTTGAAGTGAAATCTGAATACCATTAAGTGAGGAAGCTTAGATGTATTTATTTGCTTTATTAATTATTTTTGCTAATTTTGGCGTTTTCTTGAAAGCCGTCAGATGGCAACTGTTGATTGTTTATAATAGATCACGAGACGGTGGAACATTTATCTCACTCGCTACTGAACATTCCACAGAAACAAAGTTAACTGTTATTAAAGGCAAGCTAGTAACAAATAACAGAAGTTGTTATTAAAGGCATGAGTTGTGTAATAAAAATAATTATGTTTTCATTAGAATATTTACATAAAAATGTCAATTCCAATAAATAATTTTATAATATTAATTTTTGATTCTCCTCTATTTGGTTTAGCCTAGTTAGATTTTATCTTAATGTCCTCTCTGATGTGTGTAAGTTTGATTTGCAAACAAGCTTTATTTTAAGAATTAGTGTATTTATGCAATTTAAATAAATGATGATTACCTTTATTATAATATTCGAAATAAATAACTTTCGAACTTTTTTTTTTCGAAGTAACTTTTATTTTGAAATAAGTTTCTTGCTGACTCTTATGTGTATCTATAGCTGTCAACATGGATAAGAAAATATCTAGTAGATTTTACGAAATAATAACTGTTCCATAATACGTTAAATATTTTTCCTATAAGGAAGTTATGGGATTTTTTTTGTCATCAAAATACTAAAACTTAAATAACTGTATAATATTTATTTTTGATTCTCTTTTATTTGGTTAAGCCTAATTTGAGTTCATCTTAATCTTTGATAAATGTAAGTTTGATTAGCAAACAAGCTTTATTTTAAGAATTAGTGCATATATGCACCCCAGATTGATGATTTTTACTTCATACTATATTATAATTTAAAAAGGAAGTACAGAATAAAAATAGACTGAAATTTTTGGAACAAAAAAAAAAGAAAAGTTTTAAACTGATTAATATAAATGATGTTCATTTAATTGGCTATAATATAGCCTACGTCACAGGTTGTGTTGTTCCTACTAAATTTAACCCATGAACGGCATTTTCTGCGAGCCTAACTTCAAGCCACAAATAAACAAACGAAGTGTTCGATCGTTTAAATAGCTGCTCGCCAGATTTTATTGCATTATAAAGAAAAGTTATTGAAATTAAATACAACTAAATAAACAACAACAACTAAAACAATTAACAACAACTAATAATAACAATAACTAAATAAACAACAACTAAATTCCATTCGTTTAGCATTGCGTCATATGTTTCTACTAAATCGAAGTAGTTGTGTTTTTTTCATATTATACCCAATTATTCATTAGTACTTAAAAATTCAAGCAAACGATAAATTGTGTAAAGAATTCTGTTCCAATAAGGATTTTTTTCTCTCAAAAACTTACTCAATTGTAGGGAATTTTCTGAAATGTACGAAAACCAGGAAAATTTTTATTGTACCAGTAGACCATGAGAAAATGGCAAAATCCAATAGTCGACTGGTAAATCCAGGAGAAATGGCAGCTATGTGTATCACATCTTACTAAAATTTTAAATTTTAGTGTTGTTGAATATCAAAATGGTGGCAGCTACTTTAAAAACCAAGTATTTTTTAAAAGGACATTTTCGGTGTTTCACTATTTCAAGAATTATTTTTTGTTCATTGGGTAGCAAAATGCTTAAGTACGAAGAGTTATTTATGGTGTTTCACTTTGGTGTAAAGTAGTTGCCACCATTTTCGGTATTGAGATAATTGTTGCTCCAAAGTTGTAACAGAAAAACGATGTCTCTTGCAGGAGAAGTCGTTATTGCAGTTGAAGGGGAAAGATGACAAAATTTGTCCACCGAAGTGTTTTGATCCAATGAATGAGAACTGTTCGACACTAAGATGTTAACCTTTTGCTATTCGGGATCGAAATGGACTAGAGGTGTCGCAGATAAGAACTCTCTACTTATGGCAACGCATGTTTTCACCATTAGCGTGTGGAGAGTCGTAGGAGAAGAAAGTAAGCTAGTTTCTCTCTTGATTTTCATATTGATTAAAAACTTTTAAATTAGTAACTATATGGAGCTAAATCAAACATAGTTCTAAAAAAAAGTGTCGTGCAAATTTGAAAAAAATATTTTTGTTATTAAAAATATTACGAAAAATGTTAAGAAGGTTGAAAATATCGTAGTAAATTTTTCTGCAACTGAGAAGAGAAGGAGAAGGGAGGGGGAGGGCTAAAGGTAACAAAATGAAGGAAAATAAATATTTTCTTGTAACAAAAAGTAAGCAGGTCATTGATATAATATAAGGGCCATATTTTTGAAGAAAGGTACATTTTTCAGTCAGTGAGGTTTTAATTTCTAGAAATTCTGCTAAACGCTAGACCGTGTGAATTAGTCAAAAAGTACAGTGTTGACATTTTTTTTGGAGTGGGTACCCCTTGAGTATAATTAAAAGAATTTTTTTGCTAATGTAAAAATTTTGAGTTTGAAAAATTTATTAAACTGCTCTTAAAAAAATCTTTCTCTTCATATAAGAACTTTATAACGAACCCTATAGTACAAGACGATAGTACAATATAATTTGCCAATATTTTGAAGATTTTCCATGTGCAGGTTACTACAGGCATTTATTGTAAGTGTTTAACTAATGTTTAAGAAAAAAATTCATACTTTTTGATGCTTTAAGAAAACTTTGTGCAATGAAAATATAAAATAAAATGCAAAACAAAAATATATTAACAAAATAATGATCGCTTTTTTTATTTATGTTTTGCAACATTTATATTCTTTGCTTATTTAAGAATAATTTAAATATAGCTCTTAATCTGTTCATATGCAAAATTAAAAAGGGAGAGGAGATAGGGCTAGATTGGACATCATAATAACTTTTTTTTGTTTATATGTCAAATTTCTTATGTGGCATATTATAGGTTGACAACATTAATGTGCTTAAAAAAAATTCAAACAACGAGCCACCTAGAATAATTTTTGATCTGATGGTCGGATTTTCACATTCTAAGACCCAGTCTTAATGGTTAGAGAGGGTAATCTTAAATATGCTAATTAATTAGTGAAGACGATATTTTAAGTTATAAAATTCATTTATCCCAAAATAATTCAATTCAGAGAATAACATTTAGAAAATATTTATAATTTTTTTATTATTTTATTTAATGAAAGTCAGAAAGATTTTGAAATGTAAACTATGTAACCTATACTTTAAAGGATGTAATTTTACACGGCAAAATACAAAATTTGAGCGAAATAGGTCGAATAGTTCGTGAAAATTGAATTTTAAAAGTACGACTTTTGTAAAAGTCAATTTCTCCGAAACTATAAAATGATTCTTACCATAGCCGCTGAAAATAGTTACGATCAAATTAAGTTTTAACTAACTTATGATCTTAAAATCTAAAACACTATAAGCCATTCAACCAACAACATTGTCTGCCGTCAAATTAGTAAGCCCGTTGTAGGAACTCGTTAAACGTATAAAGCAATGCGTGTTCGACCACTGTTTAAGTTATGTTCTGC